>NC_071090.1:93450773-94124773 GCF_027358695.1 Spea bombifrons
CTGACAGCCACCAACGGAGTGACTCCCGAACGAAGGGAGAAAGCCGGACCTTCTTGCATAGGGATGTCCCGGAGCGATCCCAGTGATCCAGTAAAAACCGTTGAAGAGGTCTTGCGTGAGCCAGTGCCCAGGGAACCGCCGAGATGGAGGAGGTCATTAGACCGAGCAAAGACATGACGGATCTGAGGGACACTGATTTGCTCTGTAGGACCGCGTGTGCGAATTCCCGTAATCTTAGGATTTTGTCCTGCGGGAGAAACGTCTTCTGTACTTCTGAATCGAGGATCATTCCCAGAAAGGTCCGACGTCTGTTTGGAAGTAACTTTGACTTTAGAGAGTTCACCAACCATCCCAGGTTGTGGAGAGTCTTGAGGGAAAACTCTAGATGTGATTGGAGCAATGATGCCGAGGCTGCAATTAGGAGCCAATCGTCCAGGTATGGGACCACTTTGATGCCTCTTTGCCTCAGGAAGGCCACGACCACTGACATGAGTTTCGTGAAGATCCGTGGTGCTGAAGCAATCCCAAACGGAAGGGCCCGAAACTGAAGATGACGAACACCTTGTGGCAGTGTAACGGCCAGGCGGAGGAATCTTTGGTGGTCTTCCCTGATGAGGACATGTAGATAGGCATCCCGCAGGTCTATAGTGACCATGAAGTCCCCTGATGAAATAATCTCCGTGGCGGACTTCAGGGATTCCATCCGAAACCTGTTGTATTTTATACAGGCATTTACCAACTGTAGGTTGATTATTAACCTGAATTTCCCGGATGGTTTTGGTACGACGAAGACGTGGGAATAGGTTCCCTCTCCTATTTCTAGATGAGGCACCGGGACTAGCGCCCTCTCGTGAATTAAGTTGGTGAGTGTGGAGAAAAATCCCGCTCTTTTCCAAGGATCTGCGGGGGGCATGGACAGCAGGAATTTCTGGGCAGGTAGGTGAGTAAACTCCAGTGCATAGCCTTGATTGATGATGCGAAGGACCCAGGGTCTGAGGTGATTTCTTCCCAGGCATGAAAGAAACCGGTTAACCTGCCCCCTACTTGAAGCCTGCTGGCGTCAGAACCTTCCTGATTTACCGTCCCTGCCTCTGCCTCTTCCTCTCTGGAATCTACCTCTTGCGTAGGGTTTACCCCGAAAGGACTGGTAGTCTTGATTGGAGGTAGAGGGCCTGTAGAACTCCCTGTCTCTTGGAGCTCTATAATAATTAGACCTGAAACGAGGTGGTCCTTTCCTCTGAGGTAACCAGTGCTTGTCGCCCGTGGTGGATTCTAAAATCGTGTCGAGGTCGCTGCCGAAGAGGTGATTCCCCTGGAACGGAATGCCGCACAGCTTGTGTTTTGAGGCATTATCTGCCGACCACGACTTAAGCCAGAGCGCTCGTCTAGAAACCGTTGAAAGTGCCGTAGCTTTAGCAGATGCACGGACAGATTCAATGGAGGCATCGGAGATGAAATCAATTGCTAAGCAGGTGTCGGCCAGGTTTCTTGCGACCTGCTCAGTCCCTGGAATAGCTGCCAGGTCTTCCACCGCTTGTTGAAGCCAGATCTTAATGGCTCTAGAAGTTGACGCTATTGCAATGGTTGGACGAAAGTTCGCCGCTGCTGCTTCAAAAGCCCTCTTGGCGGCATTCTCGGCCCGCCGGTCCATGGGGTCTTTGAAATGAGACGCGTCCTCCATCGGAATGGCTGTTTTCTTCGTAGCCTTGGCTACTGCGGTGTCCACTTTCGGAACTTCCCAGGCATCAGAGTTCTTACCATCAAAAGGGAACAGCTTTTTGATTCTGGAAGACGTGAAGAATCTCCGGTCAGGATATCTCCACTGCTCCGTGATTATTGCTGAAAGTGAATCGTGAACTGGAAAGGTCTGCGGTTTCCTAGAGTGACCCTGAAAAGGATCCGGTTTTGAGACTGGTATGTCATCCTGTAGATTCAAAGTAGACCTGACTGCAGATATGAGCTTCCCTGTTTCTTCGACTGGGAAGAAAAAGGTTTCCTCTTTAATTTCCCCCTCCTCATCCGAAGACTGGGGGTCATTCGACTGGTAGTCATATTCCGAAAAAGGAGCCGAATAATCTTCCAGGGTATCTGGAAGAACATTTGGTGGACCCTGCTGGTAAAGTTGATGGTGAGGCACCGGCGCCTGAGAGGAGCTTGCCATAGCCCGAAAACAGTCAAAGGTAGACTGAAGTTCCCCTTTCAACCAGGAGGTAAATTCCGTTGCGGAAACTTCTTTAGGCCGAGAGCAGGAGCTGCACATTTTGGCCGTAGGGTCGTGTAGGGTCTTTTTACAGGAAGAGCAGGCTTTGTGTTTCGTTTTACCCACAGACTTCCTATGTGGGGAGGCCTCAGGAGGGATGTCTGGATTTTTATCTGACATAACTGAGGAGAAAAAACACAAAAATGAGACCACAGAAAGCAATGGAAATAGGCCATGGAAATCTCCTTAAAACCCAGGAGGGAAACACCTACTTGAAAAAGGCAATATACAATCCTTAGGCACAGGCAGGCACAAAAAAGGAGTAGAAAATGCAATAATACAGCACAGGAACGAGAGCAAGGAAAGATCTTACCCATTCTGGCGTTTTTATAGAGGCATTTAGGCGCCCAGGCCCAGAAAACGTCACATCCGGAAATTCCTCGTCAATTGACCTCTCGTGACCCCGGACGCAGCCGGGGGTAATGCAGAGAGGAAAATAATGAACAACGGGTGCCGTGAAACCGGCACAGCCGGCTATAAAGTCCCGCTCGCAGCGCCTCCGGAGCGCTCTCCTGCCGTGCCTCACGCTGAGGATTCCTCCTCCCCGGGACGGAGGGAACCGGAGCCCGGGGATGCACCTCCCAGTGAGCCCCCTGGGCTGTGGGCAGCATATACCGAGGACTGAGCCTCGAGTAACCGCGAGGACCGCGGAGTTACAGCCTCCGAGGCTGCCGCATCACCCTGGATCCACCGGGATCACTATCGGGGATCGGAGAGAAGGACGCCCCCCCGGGGCTCCAAGAAAACAAAAAAGAAGAGGGAAGGTAAGCTAAAGCCTAACCGCTACCTGAGTAGGGCAGGAAACAACACTGGGGAGGAAGGGGGAGGTCTCCTTTTTTTGTAGTGTTTCCTGCCCTACCTGGTAGGCGGAGCCTTCTTCTCATGTGCCACCTGGAATGGCAAGGGAAAAATATATATATATATATATATATATATATATATGCAATGTGATCATACCTGCCCTCTTGTTAGGGCCACAGAGCCCACTTCAGACGTAATGTGCGACAGTTGTTCTGGATGTATGTTCTGCAGGAACGTAACCCCTAGGGATGGCAGTAGAGGAGACATGTCGGCCAATGACTGCCAGCTTAGAGTCCGAGGGTCCTGCCAGGGCTGGTCATCAAATAGGACGTCTATCAGCTGAGGAGGGAGGTCAAAAGAAGCACTAGATAATCTTGAAAATGGATATAACGAATTTCTATATAACAATGCCAGCCATCTCAACCATTTTCAACAATCCAATCCTTCACACGTGTCTGTCTATTCACCATCTCTGCTAATCCTGCTCTTCCAGCATTCGGGTGTCATCAGTATTAGCATTCTATAATCAGTTATTTTAGGCCCATTGTGCACAATCACTGCTATTAATAGTGCCTTCTTAATCCAAATACTGTACACTGACCACTTTCTCGTTCTCCGCTATGAGTTCTTTCCCATTCCATATTAATTTCTCCCAAATAGTTATTCCCCTTGGCTGCTACCTGAGCGTTTGGCCAGTATGGTATGGGTCCTAATTGCTGCCTTCATGGAAGATGCCTTCATTTATAATCATTCAGCTATTTTCATTGTCCAGCTTCCTCTCCCAAAACCACATGGTTTGTATTCACCATCCCAAATTTCCATAATGTACACCAGAATGGCATGCCTCTATGTGACTTTACCTTGGTTTCTGGGTAAAGGTCACCTCTTTTCACACAATGCAGGAGATTCCTTTTAAGCACCGAGAAGACGTCCCCATTCTGACGATGCCGTGCAAGATCCTGTACATTGGCTTGGCACACAAAAGGTCCCAGTCTGAGGATAAAGAATTTGGTGTCACCTCAATCCTTCACAGCAGCAAGCAGGCAATCTATGCCAGTGGGAAAAATGTGTCACCCTTTGTCAGTCGGAGATCACAACTCACAACTCCACTTGCTGCGCTGTGATGTTTGGCCCCATTAACACTCTGGAAGCGACAATCCGCTGATATGGTGGAGATATATCCATTGGGAGACAGTGAAGAATACACATGACCTGAAAAAAAGGAAAGTAGTGAAAGAGAGTGAAAGAGAACAGAGACAAAAAATTGAAAGGGGAAAGACAAGAGGATGAGAAACAACAATATAGAGGTCCAGAGATAGCAAGTCAATAAAAAACAGTGATAGCAACAAATATAGAGAATTAGAGATTGCCAATAAGAAGACAGATAGGCAAACAGCCCAGAAATGAAGGTATGAAGGTGAGCATGAAATAGGGATGAATGTAAGTAAAGAGCGAAGACAGATATTTAGTAGAGAAAAGTAGTGAGAAATGTGAGAAATGGGAAATGAAGGAAGAGGGAAGGCAAAAAGGAGGAATTATGTGGCAATGAATGATTATGTTAGATATATTTAAAAACAACATATATGTTTACTACTAGCTCTATCCTCTTTCTTCACACTGTGTGTATATATATATATATATATATATATATATATACACACATATATATATATATTCTATATTATATATGTTAACAACTGAATATTTTCCAAATTATTCTTTAGTGCTGGTTCCCCTGATGGACAAGCTGTTTGCCATCAAAATTCATCTTCTTTATTCAGCTTTACCCCAAATTAAGCCATTCTCTAACCCTCATTACCTGGTGTGTGTTCAGTTGCTGGAATATGTTGAGTGGGAGCAGAGGAAGCAAGTTTCCAACTTTTTGTACAAAGGAATCCGATAAACTAGAGATATTTTGAAAGACGAGGGATCTACGGATCCATAAACTAAGAGCTAGTCTGTGGTCGGCGGACAGAGAGCTGGAGATGATACCGATGGCCTGCAGGCTGCACATAAAGAATGGTGGAGCTAGTATCTGGGATTGCCAAACAACATTACACGCAATGACCATCATACTGACTGAATTCCAAACAATTGCAATTACACATATTGAGATACCACAAGTATTTGAAAACAGGCCTCCCAAAGTCTGTTTTTCTGCCATCCAGGATTTAATCAGGTCTTCAGTCTTTACTACTCTTGAACTCTTGAACCCGTACTCTTCTTAACACCGCTTTGACCAGATGTTAAATTAAGCAAATGGGCAATATGCCTGAAATGTCCCATAACTAGGTGGACCTATCTCTCTTTCTACCTCTATAAATCATTTTGTATATCTGCATTCTAAGTGCAGTGTAATATAATAATAATAATTAATCATAACTAATAATTAATAATATTAATAATAAAAAAATAAAAGTTAGTTTAGCAGTAAAACCATACTGTTTCTGATCATGCAAACCATTTACTTGCAGGTGTTTAAAAAGCCTTTCCTTTAGCATTAATTTGCCAACTACCGACGTAAGACTTACTGGTCTGTAGTTGGCTGAGTCTTCCCTGGTACCTTTTTTGTGAACTACAAATTTCTTCTAGAGCTACTTCTGCCAATAGTCACTGGGTAAACAGGTCTGCCAATGGTTTTGCCAGGACACTTTGAAGCTCTTTTTAATAACTTTGCCTGTTTTTACTTTGGAGTCTTCCCCCATTTTGGGTCTGTTTATAGTTCCTAAAAGCTACCTTCTTCTTTTTCATTAGATTTACCACATCTGCAGAATACCCCCGATGACTTTCTTTTAGTGTTACTAACACATTTAATGCAATTTTCTGCTGCCTTTAGTAGAACATCTTCAAAATAATTCCATTTCTCCTGGACTCCATCAAAAGACTATCAAAGACTCACCTACAAATCTTTATTTTAGAAAAATCTGGCTTTGTAAAACCAAACCACTTTGTTACCAACTTCTAAAGTTAACCAAACTGGTAAACTTTAACACAGACAAATAGCTTAATTTAGATAGACATACACTTCCTTGTTGTCCTGCAAAGGTGGAAGAAGTCGAATAAGTTCGTCGGGCTCCAGGTAATGTAAAAAAGGAACAAGATGAGTGAAGAGTTCTGGATTAGTCTTCACCTGCCCATTCATCAGAGTTAAAACTACAGCTGACATATATTCATCAGGTACCTGTGGGGAAGGATGGTGAACGGGGAAAAGAGGAAACACAGGATGAGACAGTGGTTGGGGTATAGCTTAATCTAAGCACTGCGTAAATTGTTGGCGTTATATAAAAAAAGAGATAATGATAATAATCAGGAACTTGCACAGGAGTCATACTGTATGTAGGTAACATTAATGGCAACTTCATTGTGTCTGGAGGTAGAATCTATGGTCTGCATCTCTATCCTCTGCATCTCTAACACCCCTTGATGAAATGGCAACCAAAGGTTCCCAGGAAAGGCTTTCCAATGCCTCCAAATACTCATCACATCCTCACTATTACTTATATTATTATCAGCCCTTTTCTTTGGATACCCCTACTTGGGGTAGAAGCGAATGGAAAGTAAAAAGGTAAGAAGACAGCAATTGAGATATTTAATGGACAGAGATATGCCCTATAGTCAAGGGAGCAAGAAAATAGTGAAGGGGTCAGTCTTTGAGCCTGTCATATTTAATATATTTACCAGTAAAATTACTAGTGGTGTGCATGAGAAGGTATTTATGTTTAAAAGTGATGCAAAGAGTTGTAACAAGGTTGACAGTCTTTGGGAAAAGGTAAAATTACAAATGATCAAAGGATACTAAAGGACACACACTAACACAAAAAA
Source organism: Spea bombifrons (assembly GCF_027358695.1). Taxonomy (NCBI): domain Eukaryota; kingdom Metazoa; phylum Chordata; class Amphibia; order Anura; family Pelobatidae; genus Spea; species Spea bombifrons. Next base: position 93,457,657 of record NC_071090.1, read on the forward strand.
AACATCTATCCTGAGTATAAATATCGGACACCCCTTGACAATCTATAGACATATACTATATGACTAAAAGTATGTGGACACCTGACCATCACACCTATATGAGCTTTTTGGACATCCCATTCCAAAAAACACAAGGGCATTAATATGGAGTTGGCCCCCTTTTGCGGCTATACTGCCTCCACTTTTCTGGGAATACTGGGTGCCTATGGGAATTTTTGCCAACTTTGGATGAGAAGGCCTGGCTCACAGTCTGCGTTGCAATTCATGCCTAAAGTGTTTAATGGGGTGAAGGTCAATGCTCTGTGTAGGCCACTCGAGCTCCTCCTCAAATCATGTCTTCATAGAGCTTGCTTTGTGCCCTGGAGGACAGTCATGCTGGAAAAGGGCCTTCCCCAAATTTTTTTTTTTATTTACAAAAATAAAAGCATACAACTGTCTATATGCTGTAGCATTAAAATTACCATCACTAGAACAAAGGGGGTTAAACCTTGAAAAACAGCCCCAGACCATTATCCCTGTTCTCCTGACATCTGCTGAGCCCAGATTTGTCCATCAGACTTTCACAAAGTGAAGCGTGATTCATTACTCCACATAAGACATTTGCATTTGAGTTGTTGTTACTTCTAGACACTACCACTTCACAATAGTAGCACTTAAAGGGGAGCGGGGCAGATCTAGCAGGGCACAAATTTCATAAACTGACTTGTGCCAAAGATGGCATCCTAGTGTCATATTTAAAGCCTCTGAGTTCTTCAGTACAACCCACTCTAATGCCAATGCTTGTCTATGGAGATGGCTGCCTCTGTACTTGATTTTATATACCTGTTAGCAAAGGATGTGGCTGGAACACAAAAAACTAATTAAGAGGGATGCTTACACCTGTTAGGTAGGCCTCGTATTATACATTTGTATTATTTGAGCCTGTGACTAGCTTAGCGCACCGACATTTTTTCTTTTCCCTGTTTGCACATATTTGAGGTTGTTGGCTCCTCATCAGTCTGGTTGCAGCTTGCTGTCCAGGGGTTAATAGGGAGGAGGTTTAATTGCACCTCCCCCAACACATTAATAAGGTTTTGGTAGCAGTATAAACTGCTTTGTGTGCCCACTATGTAGGAGGTGAGAGTAGGTTCTCACCCTACTGAGAGTGTGCCTTGACGTGGCGGGTGAGCTTAATTATGCTTTGGCCAATTCATATAACCAAAACCTCTCATTTATATTATGTTTATATATTTGTTGCCAACTTTATTAGGGTAAGAAGCGCAGACAGTTTTTGTTTCTTGTATACATTGTACAGCCAATACACTGTTTCTTGCAGCATGCTTACACCTGTTTGGTAGGCCTCGTATTACACATTTGTATTATTTGAGCCTGAGACTAGCTTAGCGCACCGACACTTTTTCTTTTCCCTAATTAAGAGGGATGTCCGTATAGTTTGGTCATATTGGTCATATAGTGTATAGTGCAATGAAACTACTATACGACAAACACAATGGATGGATTTTAGGTGGCTTGCGATGTTTATTAAGCTAGATTTGGCAGATTTTTGTCAAATCACTAATCTACAAATTTCTGTGTGAAGAGAACCTGTGAAAACAGAACGGGAACACTTCGCAGGGGTGGAGATGAAGACCTCTGAGGACAACACATGGGTATCTCAGAACAAAAATGTAGTAACAGCCAAATCACTTGGGTTGGTCACTGCTACCATACAAATACAGGAATTGCTCCTATTGGCAAAGTCAACAAAGCCAATCAATAAACATGATCATCAGGTGGAGAATTGTAAGCAAGAGCTCAGGATTTAGAAAGTAAAGTCAGACATTTTCCAATTATATGACGCAAAATAAAATATACTCAGAAAACTTTTCAAACTTAGCACTGGAATCACTTTGATTCATACCTTCTGTTTGTGATTTCAGGTTTTGTTTGTTGGATAGCCTACATTTTGTCACCATATATAATTTATAGCTATACGGAACTACATACCTCAAGGGAGGTCCAGTTCTTGGATACGATGTTAAGGAAGATCTTGGTAGCTGTAGGACTTAAATGGAAGATGGACGCAGTAAAGTTTGAGAGTGGCAGATTGAAGAATTCCTGCAAGATTAGGGAAAAAACAGGTCAGAGGGCAGTCCGAAGCATAAGTTACCACTTGAGGTCATGAGTGTTTGTCAATCGTACCTTAATAAGTATCCCTAAATCCGGTGTGGTTTGTTCTCCTCCAATGTGAACAAGGGTGTTCTGTAAATAAATAGTTTTGTGGGTTTCATGTTCATTGCCAGTTTAACTTTTTTTTGTTAATTCACAAGCTGTTTACCATGTCTGCTTCGTATACCGATTGTACTCTTTAGCTTGCCCTATACAGTTCTGTCTGTACTCATTTTGATTTATGTGTCCATCAGATATGAAATGATTGCTGACATGTACCAATGACTATATGTCCTGGGAATTATAAGCATTATCAGAGATTTTAAGCACTGGTAGGGTTAAGGCTAACTGTTTTTGAACTTACCCCAAATGTCTGCAAAAGCTCTATCTTCTGGTCAATTTGAAAATAGTCCTCGGTAAGAAGACGAAGAACAAGGCTCAGAGCTTCAGTTTTGACCTTATCAGAACCAGCAATAACAAGAACTTGCATTTCTTCTAGCAGCAAGAAGAGAACTGTAAGTAGGTCAACGTTCTCTTCATACACTGTTTTGATGCTTGAAACGTCCAGTGAGAGACCAGCATTTTGTAGAGAGCATAGACTAAGCTGCAGAAAACTTAACATTGTAAGTCCTTCATCTAGACACACTGAGCTAAGGCCGACAGCGCATTCCCATCCAAGTTGTTTCTTATTGTCATCTGAGAGGCAAGAGTCAGTCTCATTGGAAGAAGAATGTATAGAACAGACAAGATTAGTCCATGAAGTCCTAGAATCATTGGATAGCTTGGAGATCAAGTCTAGTTGCTCACATAATTGGGTAGTAAAGTTAGCTCTGTCTAAAACCCAGCACATAGCAATGTTATCAGATGTTGGGGTTACAGTTTTCCATCCTTCATAGTCACAGACGACTTTTTGATTCCACCAGGACCCAACAGAGTAAATGCTATTTGAGAAATCATCCTGATTATATGTTTTACAGAAGGCTATAATTGAAGGTGGAAGAGTTTCTAGATCTTGCCAGTCCTTATATCTGCACACAGAACTCACCATTTCCCCAAAACGGTATTTATTTTGCACCCCACACACCGGCCTAAGCCATGAATTGTTAGTATCTTGTAACAGTGTTGCCATGAGATTTGAATTTGCACACACTTCTGAAGTAAAGTTAAACGGGTCAGATGCCCAACACAGTTTTGCTATGACAGGATGAGTGTAACTTTTCTGCCAGTCCTGATATGAACATAGTTTTTGCCTCCCAACACAGGAAGAAGTAGATGTAGTATTGTTCTCTTGAGTGAACCCTGATGTGTTATTGCAGAAGATGTTATTAAAGTTCTCAAAGTCATACTCAGCACAAAAGCTTAACAAGGAAGCGTCTACATTGAGTGGCTCCCACCCTCCATACTGGCATTGGGTAATAGAGTAATTCTGTATAACATGCCTTGTGGAAGGGAAGCAAAGTGGCTCCAGCCAGAAATTCTTTTGATGGGCCTTAATGAGCAGTTGGAAAGTGGAATCTGCACAAATATTACTGGAGATGTTCTCTTGATCGTACAACCAGCAAAACTCTATCAAGAATGGTGCAAGATCAGTGACACGTGAATAATTACACACGGACCATTGAAGAACTTGGGCCAAAATATTAGCACCAGATATATTGTAGCAGAAGCTGAGTGTCCAGGTTATTGCTGGAACATCACTGATCCCCGTCAGAATCCACGGGTTATTGCACACAGACACAAGGAAATTTGGGGCATCTTCCTTACTGCATACAATCAATGTGGAAATATTAACTGCGCCCAGCCCCCTCTCTACACCAGAGCTCCATTCTGCATAGTTACACTTCTTGTATAAGGGGCAATTTAATAATAGTTTACTGAAGTCTGGATCACTTGAAATTGTTGGGTGAAATGCTTGGTTTTGGCACAAAAAGTCTATGAAGTTCACTGGATCCAGCATCCAACAAAAGTGCATCAGAAATGGAGAGGGACGAATAAACACCCAGGAGGAGTAGGTACAAAACTGCCACACAATTATGTGATTCTGGAATATAGTTTGATTGGAGAGGAGCCCAAGGGTTTGGACAAGATGTAGATCATTGCACATTGACAATGCCATTTTCTTTTGTTCACTCGTGCTACAATTTGGACAGGAGGAAGTAATATAGCTTGAAGTCCAATATGAGCAATTTTGAGAGATGTTGATGTCAATCTGTCCAGCACAAACCATGGGAATCCAGCTGTTCTCCGGGTTAGTGCTTAGCTGCGCCACAAACGTTGAGTTCTTACAGATGTGTTGCTGGAATCTACCAGGTTCCTGAGCTGCGCAGTAGCCTAGAATATAGGGGGATGGAGAGGGCATACTCCCAAAACTGCTGCATATTGAGGTCTCACTGCTATTCTGAGTGCAGTTTACCTCTGAAGGAATACTGTTCTCCACCATTTGGAGGACAGCAGGGTTGCTGCAGAGATACGTCTCTACTTGTTCTTGGTAAAAGAGCCAGCATAATCCCACAGCTAATCGCTCAGGGGTAGAAAAGCCCCATGAAGTGTAGTTGCACATGTTCTGGGGTATAGATAGATGACTAAAACAGAAATCCTGTATCCAGCTGTAGTTTGTCCTCATGGCTACTGAAAGTAGCATACTGATGTTAGTACACACAGAGGATGCAAACTGGCTTTCATCTACCTGACTGCAGAACAATATTCTGGACAAAACCACCCCGCTGCTCAGCTCCAGTTGGCCTCTGTTGTTTGTTTCTAGCCATATTGAGTAGACACAGTCTTTTACGACTGACTCGGCATTGGAACTGGTATTATAACATATCCTGGTAATCCAGGGTTCTGACTCCATGAGTTGTAGTAGGATATCTGGAGACTGGCAGACATAACTCATGAATCCATCTCTGTCATTCTCAGCACAAAAGGCCACAGAAGAAGATTCAATTGTGTTGTGCAACCACTGCCTGTAGCTGCAGAGCTCCTGTATGAGAGTAAAGGTAGTTTCAGTCAATGGAGACTCCGTTGAACATATTGGATCCAGCCATACATTATCAGGATTCTGTGTCAGCTGTTCTAGGAAAGTTACATTGGAACATAGAAATTCGATGAACTGGTCCTGGTCATAAAGCCAACAGTACGCAACGGAAAAGGCAGATACATGGCTGTACACCCAGGAAGTATAGTGACACATATTCTGTGGGTTTGAGTTGTAGGCACAAAATCCATTTAACCAGTTGTTTTCTGGTTCAGTGGACAATTGCATAAGGAGCTGCTGGTTGCCACAGACTGACTGGATAAACTCTTGCCTGTCACTCTCACTGCAAGTAGACACATCTGTAGGAGACACATCGGTGGACCCATACCATGTAGCGTAAGCACAGCTTGCAACTAGTGACCTGGCTATGCCTACACGGCCAGTTCTTCCAGTCCAAGTTTTACAAGGGTCAGTTAGGAGATCCGTGAGGAGCGAAGAAAGAAACCCACAGAATTGCCAGTCCATTTCAATGCTTTGGTGAGGAGAGGTAAGGAGGCATAACGATTGGAGAATGCCATTTCTTAACTTGTACAAAGCTCTGCAAGCCTCCCTGAATGCAGGTAGCAAGTGGTCAGCACATCTCTGAAGGAACACAGAACGGTCAGGATTGAGGGAAACACCAAAAGCCTGAGATTCTACAGATGGTTGTTTCAGCAGAGGCAGGTTCAAAAAACCCCAACTCAGATTGTGAGAAATCCCCCTGAAATGAGACATGTGTTATAAAAAATAGGGAAATGGATATTTGATAACAAAGTTGGGGAAAAAGTTATTTATTGATAACAATTATTGAGATAAATGATACGTGAATGATGAGAGGGGTTTAGGGATGAGAAAACAATTGTAAAGAAACATTCACACATCAGATAATTAATTCAACCAATGCTTGATATGCAAAGGTCCTTAGTGAAAACACACGTTAAAATTATTTCCAGTTGTGTGTCAAAAAGGGTAAAAATGTGCAAAATCTGATTTCTCACTGCATTAACAAGCTGTAAGTAATCATGTTCTTCTAACCAATTATTCCCCTGTATGTTCTTTACTAAGCTCATACAAAGTGATTAAATGTAACAATGGGAGGAATTACATATTGTGATCAAATGTATAGGAAAAGGGTCTACTGAGCAATGGAAGCAAGATGAATCAGAGATTAAGAGCTTCTAGACGAGTAAGTGAGTAAAAGCTGAAGTAATGCACAGATGTCTTACCACAACAGAAGCTGCTTGAGATCTCCTGGAGAGAGAGAGAAACACAAATGAGAAGCAATGTACTTTTTAAGCCTATTCTGTCCTCTGCTGCCCTTCTATTTGAAAGACCACTTGTTGACCTTTCCACCGACTCCCCTAATTCGTACACATCGCCAGCATTTCTAAATGAATTTATAGGCATTTGTAATCTCATCTCTACTACTTCACCTACTGTCTCTTCTCACCAGGTGGCCAACCAATGGAAAAAGAAAAGGAACAGTCATATGTGTAGGAAGCTAGACACGGAGTACTCCTTAAATGTAACAAACATCTGATATGCACAAAGGACGCCTTGTTTCTATATGTATTTTTTTGACCATTGTGTTTCTCATAAAAGTTGTTAGTAGATGGAAACCATTCGGTCTATCTAGTCTGGTAATTTTTCCAGTTCAAACCTTATTTGCTCATTACTGTGTGCTCGGGATAGCCTTATGCCTATACCATGAATATTTAAACTGTCTCTCTGTTAACCTTTGTCACTTCTGCTGGTAGGCTGTTCCACTAACCTACCACACTATCAGTAAAGAAATACTTTCTAACAACATACCTAAGCCTAAGACCCTATTTTTGTAGACTAAAAATTGACTTCAGCAAAGTAATCTTCATACATCGCCAGTCTCCTCTCACCTGGGGTGTCCCCTAATGGTACCAGCACTTTCAGTACGCTCAGAAGCCAGGCTTTGTAGTCAACGTCCAGGAGGAGCTGTGGCACTGAACTAATAAGTTGCCTCCACCTCACTAGGTCTTTTGATGGAACATATGGTATGGTGGTTCCCTGACAAACAGGGTCGGCTCCTCCAAGAAGTAGCACCAAATCCTGGGTATGACGAGGAGGCCACATTGGGGCCATATTAAGCAATGGGTTAACTGTGGGGGAAGATGTAAAACATTTGAGAGCACCTAAGGAGACAAAAACTCACAAATGGTTATGAATATAAAGGCAAACAGTGGGGGTAGGTTCTGAAAGCACGTGCACCTACCTGGGAAAAATCCCATTAGAAGGAGAAACGTCAGTATTTCCATGTCTTTTGGATTTTCTGATGGTCGTTTAATAGATTAAGTTAGAGCTGCTGTTGGGACGAGCCCTGAAATAGTGATCTGTGGGGCTAACCACGCAAAGCCTGCAGTGAATCAACATAAAATATTTTGCAGAAATCTGGGCTTTAAACCCATGCAGGAGTATAGGAAGCCCCCTGATAGTACAGTACTGTACTTTTTCAAAGGGATGCTACTGGGGTCCTTAGAGTAGCCTAAGGGATCAGTTCCTATAAACAAGAAATCTCTAACAACTGCTGTAGGTTCTTACTAGACCTTCATTTAATATCTCCTGGTATTATAGGTATTGCTATGTTAAATATGTTGCAAACTTGGATGAATTACATTTAAGTTGTCCACATAACTGCACACACCGTGTAAGATAAAAAAAAAACATATGCCTAGGGGAATAATAGATTGCCCCATCGACTTCTGTCTCTTATGTATCATTACGTACGTTTCTATAATGCTTTTTGTAAGTTATAAATGCATTACCTTTGAATGGGACTGTGTAACACTCTGGGGGCTTATACAGCAAGTATAACCACAATGATTACAAATAAGTATTGGCAGCTCAATGGAAATTAACAGAGAAAGCGTTCTAAAGGTATAGCAGGACTAAATTGGTCTAGAAATATATTATTATGTCCAAGAGCTCACATTCTATGAAAAAGCAAAAACACAGACCTTGACTGGATTCGGTAGTTTTGCAATCTTGTAGACTTTTGTCTGCTCGCATCTTCTCTCTACCTCTGTGAAGGGTCATAGCCGCTTACTTGGGTAAGTAACCGATCCATACCACACCCGGGGCATTAATAATGTACATGGCATCCCAAGGAGAGATGACACCTTAAGGGGGCTGTAACCCCCCCTCACCTTACACTGACCACAAAAACAAGATCATGTTTCCCATTAGGAAAGTGTAGAATTTAACCTCTGTCCTCAAAACACAAAGAGTGATTGAGAGGCAATGCTCGGTTATGGAGGTGTCAAGTCCTTCAAGATGGAAGACTGCGCAGGACATGGACTGTTACGAAGGTCTCTTAAGGCTCGGTTCTGCTCCTAGGGCTGCGACGTATATATATTTCCCCAGACAGAAACCAGCTTCTCAAACCTAACCAGGGCACCACGCAAAGCAGTTTCATATGCTTCTCTATGATGTACAGCACTACGGAACCTGTTGGTGCTATATAAATGTAATGTAAACGTAATGATGATACCTTCATGGATCCAAAATTACACAATAAAGCCAACCTTATTTGCAGTGGTTTACAATGTAGCGCCCATGTAACTTGGAATGGGGTGGTCATTCCCACCAAGCTGTATGTCACACCCTCAGTAAATCTGAACAGGTATGTATAGAGTGGGTTTCCGTATTGACTTTACGGACACTATATGCATTTGCACATAATGTCAAATAACAAGATTATTTTTCTCCATGTAATAGTCGGTTTCTGTAAATAAAAGTCATATTGTTCTATACAGAATAAAATATGGTACATGTGATAAAATGTAACTACAGTCAAAAAGATTTCTGGCTCCACCAGTGGACCAACAACAACACCTAGGAATATCTACAGTGCCTAGGCAAAAGTATTCACCCCTGGGAATTTTTGTTGCATTACATCCTGGAATTAAAATGGATTTTTATGGATTAAATTTAATGGACATACGCACAATAGTCCAAATTGGCGAAGTGAAATGTAGAAAATAAAAAAAAATAAAGAATAAAAGAACGGAAAAGTGGTGCATGTATATGTATTCACCCCTTTGCTATGAAGCCCCTTAATAAAACCTGGTGCAACCAATTACATTAAATAGTCACAGAATTAGTTAAAGTCCACCTGTGTGCAATCTAAGTGTCACATGATCTCAGTATATACCGTATTTGCTCGATTATAAGACGACCCCGATTATAAGACGACCCCCCAAAATCAAAATATTAATTTAGGAAAAAAACAAAAAGCCTGAATATAAGACGACCCTATAGGAAAAAAAGTTTTACCAGTAAATATTAATTCATGTAAATATATTTTTTAAATTTCCTTTTATTTGCCAACCTGCCCCCCACCAGTTATGCCACTCTGCCCCCAGAAATGCTTTATACCCCCCCCTATTTGCCACTCTGCCCCATGATATGCCTTATAACCCTATATATATATATATATATATATATATATATATATATATATATGCCACTCTGGCATATAGGGGGTTAAAAGGCATATCATGGGGCTGAGTGGCATATAGGGGGTTAAAATGCATTTCTGGAGGTATATATGCATATCATGGGGCTGAGTGGCATATAGGGGGTTAAAATGCATTTCTGGAGGTCCAGAAATGCATTTTAACCCCCTATATGCCACTCAGCCCCATGATATGCCTTTTAACCCAGCATGTACTGGCTGCCTTGGCTTGATAGGAGTGTGATTGCTGCTAACAGCAATCACACTCCTATCAAGCCAAGGCAGCCAGTACATGCTGGAACCTGGGGATGATAGTAGTGGGATTACAGCCTCCCTATGCCATGTTACAACCCCCACCCCCCTTACACACCCATGCTATCACACACAAACACACATTCACAAACATTTAAATACTCATTCATTCCATTAATCACACATACTTCACACATTAATCACACATACTTACCCAAAAACCCTCCCCCACCCCCTTACCTGAACTGCAGATCTCTCACTCGAAGACTTCTGCAGGGGACCGGCTGTACCAGCAACTTCTCTGGCCCCGCCCCCAGAGGAGGGAGGGGGAGATAGAGTTCTGTGAGGAAGCTACAAGCTTCCTGTCCTCCTACTTCTAACGGAAGAGACGCTGCTCGCGACCGGTAAGCAGCATGGCCCCAGACATTTTTTTGGGGTCTGATTAGAAGACGACCCCGATTATAAGACGAGGGGTATTTTTCAGAGCATTTGCCGTCTTATAATCGAGCAAATACGGTATACAGCTGTTCTGATCGGCCCCAGAGTCTGCACCAGCACGGAGCAAGGAGCTCTCCAAACAGGTCAGGGACAACATAGTGGAGAAGTACCATCCCACAGTGAAGCATGGAGGTAGCAGCACCATGCTGTGGGAATATTTCCTTCAGCAAGGACTGGGAAACTGGTAAGGAAGGAATGATGGCGCAAAATACAGGGAGATTCTTGAGGAAAACTTATTTCAGACTCCCAGAGATTTTAGATTGGGATGGAGGTTCACCTTCCAGCAGGACAATGACCCTAAGCATTCTGCTAAAGCAACACTCGAGTGGTTTAAGGGGAAACATTTAAATGTCTTAGAATGGCCTAGTCAAAGCTCAAACCTCAATCCAATTGAGAATCTGCGTTATGACTTAAAGATTGCTGAACACCAGTAGAACCCATCAAACTTCAAGGAGCAGTTTTGCCTTGAAGAATGGGCAAAAATCCCAGTGACTAGATGTGCCAAGCTTATAGAGACTTAACCCATGAGACTTGCAGATGTAATTGCTGCAAAAGGGGGCTCTAGAAAGTATCGACTCTGGGGGGGTTACTAGTTATGCACTTTTTTTTTCAAAGTGGTCAGCCTGCTGTGTAAATAAAATTATAAACTCCCATCAAATTCATTTTAAGTCCAGGTTGTAATGCAACAAAATGACGGAAACTGGATCAGTTTAATTTCAACACTATTATTGTAGAGCACAAAAACAAAGAAAACTGCATTGTATAGAACTGTGGTGAATTTCATAAAAGTTCTCAAAGCTTAGGTGCTCGTCGTTGAGGGCTGTGTGACTCCATTTTTAGGGATACTCCTGTCTAAGGTTCTTATACATTTCAGAGCAAGGTACAGTCTACATACAATGCACAAGAGCTACAACAGTATATTTATTGACAATATCACTGGCCGTAAGATACTGCTGGCTAAGCAAACACCATGCTTGTGAGTGGAAGGTTATGTATCTGTACCAAAGCAGGAAAAAGGAGTAGAACATTAAGATACCATATTTGCTTGATTATAAGGTGACCCTGATTATAAGATGACCCCCCAAAATCTGAATATTAATTTAAGGAAAAAGAGAAAAAGCCTGAATATAAGACGACCCTATAGGAAAAAAAAAAGTTTTACCAGTAAATGTTAATTCACGTAAACCATTTTTTTCCCATGGATGCAGACAACCCCCACTGCTAACTGCACCTCCTTCCGGCTGCAGTGGAAGTTGCCTATGCGAATCGCGTAGACGTGTACACGCTGCCCCGGCTACACACCGGGGAGTCAGAAGCACCGGTAAGTTGGGTGGGGGGCATAAGACAGGAGGATCCAGGTCCCCTCCAGCACTGCGGGGATCTGGATCTGAGTCTCATAGTCAGACCTATTTGAGGCCTGATTATAAGACAACCCCGATTATAAGATGAGGGGTCTTTTTTCTGAGCATTTGCTCTGAAAAAAACTTGTCTTATAAATCGAGCAAATACGGTATATCCTTGATTCTTATCTCAATTATCTCTCATTAAACTTAAAGGCTGTAGATTTCTAGTATAAATAATAAAGGTTTTCGTAGTTTCCCCACAGGGGTTAACTTCACAGCTGATCCTGCTGATAACTAGTTTTAGAGCACATATGATGGATGTCATTGTCTTTCCAGTGTTTTAAGGGAACAGACTGCAGATAAAAACATGATCTGAACTATGCCTTTAGGCTCAGCTTAAATAATAAGGCAGGAGGACATTGTTGTGGCAACAACTAGGATCAGTTTTGTAACAAACTCTGATTTCTCCCAAGGTAATTAGTGCAGCAGAAGATATAGAAACGCATCTCTAACACTAGCACCATGGTAGAGAGATATGTTCCCATGCTTACTGCATGATTTTAATAATGGGTTCTTTTGACTCGATGATGCTTGTGAGACAAGGTAACCTTAGGGATACAATAATAATGTTATTAGGTTACAATTGGATACAAATCTTAAGACACTTTTCTCTAAGGAGAGAAGAGCCCTAGAATTCCTGATCATGTTCACACAGAAAACCAAGGTAAGACCTCGATAGAAAGACAAGTGTTTGTCAAGGTTTCCATGCAGCTGTTATCCAACACGCACATAATGTCCACAAACATACACACACAGTACCTATACTGTCAATTCAGGACAATGCATAAAATAACCTAATGTTCTCAGCAGCCTGTATTAGCTGTGGTATTACTGGGTTTCCAAAGGAATTTACACCTGTTAGAATACCTACAAGGAGATATTGATCGCAGCTGTTGGGTAGAAGGTCCAGCCATAGACATGAACGCAAAATCAGATTAAAAAGGTAAATGTCATGAATTTTATTGCCAGTTTTGTTTTGGCCAAGAAGAACCTGCAGGTTAAATATCTTGTGTCCATTTACAAAAATGTTATATATATATATATTTTTATTTTTTTTTACAAAATCTCTCCTGACCTGTCCGATTCTCTTTCACAAAACATACATATTCCACCAAGTTCATCTGCACGTCAAAGAAAACAGCTCACTTAAAAATCCATTATCTGATATCACACCAGTAACACGCCGATCATTTATGGAATAAGACAGCCACCAGCAGGAAAGGTTAAAATCTTCATTAATACACTGAAAATATGACAGAACTCATGCTTTTTCTTTAAAATCAAAAATACAAAAATTAAATGTTTTCCTAAAAACTTACTAAAAAAAACCTCCTTACTTTAAGGAGTGACTTGAAAATGAATCCATGTGTAATTTATACAATAAATGGCATACAGTTAAACAGGTAATATACATAGAAACAAAAGGATGGAACAGCCTCCTCTGTAGAGCTCTTTTAATTTCCAATACTGTACTCTCTGAACAAGCTTACAAAATACAAACCTCTTTAGAAAGAAGAAAAAAAAAGTGCCATCTCTTCCATCTGAAAGCGAGCGCACAGCCAAACATTTACAGGTACACCCGCCAGAGAAAGACGTTCCAGCCCCATCCACTCCTACAACTCTTTATGTAGGGACAGAAGACCACATCATACAAAAATACCCATCCTTCAAGGAGCTGCATCAGTACCAGAGCTGTGGATGGGGAGGGCTGTGTGTACGCACATGCACCTAAATATATATATATGTATATATCGGTCGGTGTATGGGTGGTCTTCATGTACTGACAGAGCCAGTAAGGAGAGTAAGTGAGTTCAGAGTTTCTGCTCCCATTATCAGTTAGACATAAGCCCACCGTATACCCAGCTGTGTTCAGGAATACCCCCAATTTGTAAGGAGCCCGATGAAAGTACACCCCTCTGTCTCTTTACACAACCTCACATACCCATGTGTTTCAACTTTTTCTAAGAGTTAAAAGAAAAAAGTACTAGGATTGTTACAGATGATATAAAATATATATGTATATATATATATATGTGTGTGTGTATTTCTAAAATGGAGCTTACATGGATTGAACCTTTTGTCTTAAAAAAAACAAAAATACAAATATACATTATGCAAGCAGAAAAATAAGAACAGCCAAATATATAATACACAAAAGAAAATAAATTGATAAAAATAAGTTTGGCTACTACAAGAAACCGAAGCAACTGAAATACACGGAATGGATAATGTAAATCTAAACTAATATGGATTGATGCGTAGGAGGCTGAATCCAAAAACACGAGCAAAGCGCTCACTGGCCGTTCCGGTTGACATGGACGGGCTAATAGAAAGGATAGCATGTGCCCTGCGGCTCCAGACAGCACAGGGTCTCTCAGAAGTGAATTCCTGGGAGTATGAAAGCTGCCTGGCGGCGTAACGTCACACCAGTCACAACATGTCACTGTGAAACCGTTCCTTTTTCTTCCCCTACACAGCAAAGAAAAGAAATGCCTTTTGCAGTTATGGCAAATGGTTGTGTACATGTCCTGGGGTCCGGCAGCTCAGCTCCCTGCAGGCATCCGATCGTCGCCCTAGTCAAGGGGGATCCTGCAGGGTCACTGCTTTCCTTTTTAGTCTGGGGGCAAGCAGTCATGCAAGCGGAATCTGTCTCTGATGTGAGGTCGGACATCTTCATTCTGCAGAGGGGAGGGAAAATAAACCACTTAAAAGAAGAACCTGAAATACCATAAAAACAGATTCAAATTCGATACCTACGCCAAGGAAGGATGCAGCAACAGTTGGCCACACATATATAAACTAGCTTCTCCAAGTGTTTTATAAAACATGCGTAGGAAAACACAAGTTAACGTATAGCACTGGAAACAATATGCACGCTCGGTTTGGAAAACATGGACAAATACTGGGCTATCTTCCCACTATCCACGTAAATTCTCTTTCCTGTACTTGGAATATAACTCCTGTTTTTTTGTTTTACTTCTGTGGTCTACCCTGCCCCCTCAGCTATATATTTTTTTTAATCCTCATTATATTATTATATATCTATCTATCTATATAGATATATATCTATATATATATCTATCTTTGCATTCTGCATAGTATACCCAGCAAGCGTTTTAATAGTCTCTTCAGTATGCGCCCCTTGGTTATGGCGCATAGAGTGTCTATTATGTGAACTGGATTCCGGTTTCCATGTCTGTTCCAGGATTAGTTACGCTTCAGTCCCTTTGAGTAACTCAATCTTCAGGCATTTTCTCATCATTGCTGTCATTCTATTCTAAAAGGTCTCTATTTCTTGTTGCTCACTACACCTCCATCATCCTCGTTTCCAAGGAGTATAATTTTTCATTCAAGTTCAGTATTTAAGAACAAATTTAGCAAAATGCAGATGCAGCTCAATCCTGGATAAAATGATGAATGGGTATGTGTACGCAGAGTGACAGATCTCACTTTCTTACAGTGAATTATTGACAGCAGTGCTTCAACATTTTACACGTATTTCCTGTTAAGTAGAAGAAAAGATCAAACTCACCAGTTCTACAAGCTTTTCCAGGAAAGGGACAAGCTTCAGTAGCTCCTGGTCATTCTTATCCATGAACCAGCTCTCAATGGGTATCCCGTTTGAAAGCTGAGAAAAGAAGAGTTGCCATTTGTACAGACAACACTAAAAGCTTTAGGAGATGCCAAAATATTCTGCACCTTTACAAAAAAACTCTTAATAGCCAACCAACTAGCTGTCTAGCATCCATCCCAAGAGTGTGGGCCACCCAACAAAACCCTACACCGTAAAGAGCACGAGCCTTTAAAGTAAGCCTCTGGGAGCTGATCGCTGGTTTTTAATGTCCCAGTAAAGAGAGCTCACATAGCAGTTTATAGCATAAACCCATCTGAGTTCTTTCCCCACATATCATGTATACAGTCCTGTAAAAGAAATCATGAAGAAATCTCTTTGCAATTTACTAATCTATTTTGTATGGTAAGAATAAAAGGATTAAACATTTTATTTCAAATGGGTGTGCACATAACCATTTTAACGTCTCACCTGGTATGCAAAGGCTTGTGGTGAGTTATCAATGATGATTGTTTTAGAGAGATCCCTTCCGAGGATGTTAAGGTCCTTAATATAGTTCCCTTGGACACATACACAGTGCTCACGGAAAAGCCTGTGCCTATGGATAAGAATGCAGGGGAAAAAATAAATAAAATGGGAAAGTATATTGAATCCATAAAATTTAAGCAATATATATGATATATATTAAAAAAATTAAACGAACATAAAAAATATCCAAAAAACAAAAAATTACCTGACTAGTCGCTTCTTGGGATCCAATATATTCAATAATTTGTCTGCATAGACTTTCTTTGATGCAGTAAAGAGGATTATCTGTTAATATGTGGAACAAAACCATGAAAGGCACCTGTTTATTCATATAATACACAAGTCCATATTCTGGAACATTTTCAAAACTACTACTATTAAAACTCATTTGATAAACATCCTTTCAGAGGCGTATCGGATCTCAACATACCTCATAAATCTGAGACATACGCTCCAAGAACTCACGGAAAAAAGGTCTTAACCGCACGTAGACCTAAAACAAACAATAAAAAAAAATGTTTAAAGGCAACAGAGACAAACCTGTCCAAACAGGGCTGAATGTGTCCTTTGCGACATTACCTGGTAAATGACATCCTGGAATAAAACGGGGAACGTGAGGGCTGCATCTTCCAGTTCGTTGAGACTGCAATGCACCAGCGTTTCATCCTGCACGGGACAAACAAGGAGTTACACAAGAGTCCACAAGTGACCTGCCGCTCAACACTACTAAGGATAGTCCCATTACCAGGTCCAAGACAAGAGAGAACTCGGGGGTGCTCCTGGTTTTCAGAGGGAGGGCAGGCTTCCGATTGAGTTGTTCTTCAGTCAGGGGTGGGACATGCTTGATAAAGTAGTATCTGTGAGGAGACATCACATGAAGCTTATCGTAGGAAGTAAATAAGGGGCCGACATGCACCTCTAGGACTGAAGCATGTTTACATCTATGAAATGATTCTGTTACTCTAACAAGTATCAGCTGTTTAGCGTAGGAAATGCTATCCTTGTTAATTATTTTATTTTAAAATACCACTTTACACATTTTTCAAAATTGGTTTTTATACGCAAATTTCTCCCACAAAATAAAGACTCACGGATCAAAGACTTCCCAATCCTCCTCATAAGCAGCCTCTGCATGTGCTGACGAGTAGCCACTGTCGGGGGACACTGGGGCTACAAAAAAAAAAATAATATATATATATATGTATATATACACTTTAATGACCAGAAATAAAAACATTCAATTATTCACTTGGTGGAAATCCTAAATGTTACAGAAGGCAAAACTGAAGAATCTCATTACCTGTAAGAGGTGGTAGGTCTCTCTCAGGGGGTTCCTCTGCCCCCTCCAGCCAGCTGCTGCCAGTATTACGAACAGGTGCCCCTTGGCTGGGGTAGGAAGCCCCGTTAGTTGATGTGGTGGTGCTGGTGCTAATCTCATCCACCTGCTCCATATCTAGCTGCTTCACAATCTCCTCTGCTTCCACCGCTTGTCCTGGGGAGTCCGACCCAGACGTGCCTAAAAACATGGGAAATTGCAACGTCATAAGCTCTTTAGAAAAGATACTGGATGGTATATCAAGGCCTTGTGCGGAGAAACTAACCATTTTTATTTGCTGGTGAAAAGAAGTTGAAGACAGGAGAGAATATGGTCCCCAGCAAGGTGGTCCTTGGGGGGCTGGCTGTGCTGGATAGGTCCTCCAATTTCCCATTCTGTTTTACGTGCTGACTTGTCACCTCGTAACCTCCGGCTTCTAAGAGAATCAAGGGATAACCTAAATAACATTCTACAAGCGAAATATCAAACGTGCACCTTTTAAAGAAAAAGATCCAGAAATAAGAAAGGGCTAAAATCCCACTGACAGGAGCAGGGTAGACACGGGGTTTACACAGGAGCAAAATTTCTTCTTAAAATACCGAGCCTTACCCCCATTGACTTGGCTTTTCCTCCGGACACGTGCAATCGGCTTGCTTGGCTTGTCACCAGTACGTGGAGTTGAGGTGATGAGGTTGTTATCAAGGTCACGCTCCACCCTGCTTCTCTTTGGAGGGTTCTCTCTATCCTCCTAATTGCGTAAATATAAAACATTACTCCATGGCAGCTGAGTGTTACCCTTTACATCTCCATTTGGTTTCCCACAGGAAATACACCTCGCTGCTAAGGTAGATGCATGCTTCATGTTGCTAATCAAAGCAATTAGCTGGGAAATCCAGAAAAGTATTGTCATTTGCATCAGACAAGCGAATCGGCAGAAACTAACGTGCGGCTGCTACAGTGTTTTCCATAACATTATCACTTAATAGAAAATTACGGAGTAAAATTAGCATTTTAAGCCTACAGTTCTTATGTACAGCCTACCTTGGGTGTGTTGCCTTTGATGAAATTTTTCAAGGTGGACAGCAAGCCGGTTTCTGGTTTGGACAGCTTATCTGGTACCAGAGGGGAGCTCTCCTCTTCCTCCTCCTCTTCCGAGTGCTTCCTCTTGCTGCGTGCAGTGCGTCCGGCGGCCCCGTGACTGCTGCGCGGAGACCCCTTCCGCGTCCTTAGCCTCATCTTTACGAATGCCACATAAAAGCTTAGGAAACAAGATGAGAGCGGAAAATCAATAGATTGAGTAAATGAAACGGCACATTTTTAAAGGGGACCTCTATGCTTGGTATGAATTTGGGGATTGCCTGACATCTTCAACCAATATATGTCCTAAAGTCTGCTTATCTTGTAAAGACCTTGGATGAAACACACTAGCGGAGCCACTTGTTCCACGTTTGTCTTGATGGCAGGTTGGTCTTTAAGCCCGGGTGTTTATTGAATTCTGCACCCCGTCACCAGCGGGGAGACACGCAGCATGGCGCCGACCGCCAGAAGGTGGACAGCAACCACCAGGAGTACCACTACGTTTTACTCCATCAAAGTGCCTCACTCATTTATTATTTATTGTTTTATATAGTGCCATCAAATTCCATAGCGCTGTACAATGGGTAGACAGGACAAAAGTAGTATGTAACATATGACGTACAGAAACAGGTGAGGAGGGCCCTGCTTACACGGCAGCACATCATACTAATTTAAACATGTAGAAATGTGAAGAAAGGGACATATGATCTAACTCAGGGGCCGGGGTACACGAGAAACAAGTGAAAAACCGAGGAAGAAGAGCCAGATGTTTGCGTCCACACGCAGTGATATGAGGATTCAGATAAGAACGAGCTTCTCGTCTAGTTACATTAACCTATAGAACTAGTCCGTATGCCATTTACACTCACCAACCGTATTATAGATTATGAATAGACCAGGGCCAACCTAACACGAGAGCCGTCTAATATCAGCCATTCAATCACAACATCCTACATTATCTATACATATTTCTTCTATGCATTAGTTATGAAAAATACTATAAAACAAATAAAAATGATACACAGGATGACTAACAGTATGTGGACACCCAGCCACCATCACATCTACATGAGCTTGTTGGACATCCCATTCCAAAACACGGGCATCGATACAGAGGAACTCAAGGGGCATGAAACATAAGAGCAAAGAGGCGGCAGGGGACTTTAGCTTTAAAAGTCGTATATAGAAGTGCTTCCTGGGACACCGGAGCGTCCGTTTACGGGGTCAAAATTAATTTCCTGAACTTATGGCTTAGTGAAAACAAAGCACACCATCATAGTCATGTAAATGGACGCCAAAATCACAAAACAAGCCACAGCCTCCCGCCACATCCCGGCGATCGCCGCAAGGCACATTCTAATAAAGTACGCTGCCAGCGGCACTCCACGCTCCGCCACATACTAAAAGAGCGTCCTGGAGCTGCTCTATTATACTACATTTCCAACAATGGTAGATAACCGTAAGATAAGACAAAAGGAGTGTTGGGATGGGAAGGGTATGTAAACAGGACAGAGAGCAGCCATAGAAAGTGCAGAATTTTATCCAGTCGCTTAATCCCCTGACGGCAACAGAGAGCGGGTTTGTGATTTATTTCAACCATCATTCTTTTTGGTGTTCAGTGTAACGGTTTAAGTTAATATATATAAAACATATACAGCACATGTATTCCTATAACAAAAAGTTTATTAGACGTATTAAAACAGGACTGATTTTTCACCCGTTTGGTGATGCTGCAGAGTACGACGATATCCCACATATATAGGTTTATCAGAAAGGGCCAAACGATCACTTTAACCCTTTTAACGAGGGTGTTTTGTGGCCAAAAACAGCATTTTTACACTAGGTTTCCGTGGTTCTTTTTCTGTGTCATGCACCCACACAATTTATATATTTTTCCATGGACAAATACATCTTTCTCATGATACTATTTTCAGTTGTAGACTCCAACATTTAGTAAGAATAACCAAATATTTTACACTATGAAAAAGGCCCCTAAACCAGTTAAGTTGGCAAAATACATTAATGTAAGTGTCTTTTTTTTTTTTTTTAATTCAAGCAAGGTTTTTTACAAAGTTTTACAAAAAAAAACCTTTTGGAAGTTACAGGGCACACTTTTTTGGTGAAGCCCATGTCTCATTTGGGACTGATTAGCAGTGGAGTGAAGACAAGCCAGGGTATTTCCCTAGGAACATTTGGACACTTATCATGCAACCCCCTGGTCAGCAATCCCTGGCAAAGAGAGTCGCAAAGTAAATTTCCAGTGGTTTTCTTTTTTTTTTCAACCAAACTTTCGATGGATTGTTTTATTTTTGGGGATTGTTTGAACAGAGTAGATGCAACTGCAGAGAAGCCCACCAAAATATATTCAGCTGCATCTACAGACTTACCGAAATACCCCATATGTAGGTTTTTGTATATATATTTAAATCTACTGGGTGCCCATTTCACTGCGAAACAGCCCACAGAATAGGGCAAGGTAGGCACACAGAAAATAAAGGGTTAATCAGTAAACTATACAGTTTAGATAAGATACATTTTCACAGGTATGCCAGCCTTTTGCACTCTTGTGCCCCTGCTTTTGTGGGTGACAACACCCATCAGCAGCTTGATTTTGCATGATGGGAGTTGTATTCCACAAAAGCAGGAGTGCGAAAGAAGCAGAAGGCTGGGACCAGCTGGTTTACGGGAGCGCAGGCCGCTATTTTCTTCATGATGATCCATGCCGTCCTGAATGGTTTTAGTGCAGCTTTTTTCATGACGACATGGAATATCATGAAGGTTTTAAGGGGTTAATGCTACACTATTGTTTTTAAAACCTGCCGAGGGGTTAAAGGTTTTGTTGTAGATCTTTAGTTGAAGTGCATTAGGTGTTTGGGCCCTTTTTTTTATACTTTAAGCAGCCAATCAGCGGCAAAAATAGTCCACAAAAGGATACAGGGAGCTGCAGCTTCTCCATAAGAACATTTTTGTTACTTTTTTATATTTCAAAGACTGCATATTAAAATATTTATAGTACTTTAATACACATTACCTTTTGGCATGGCTGTATGGGTCATGAACTGTGAACAGTGACAGATGCTGTAATGTTATTTAATTCTTCTCGTTAATACTTTTGAATAGCAGGATAATACAGATTACCCAAAAAGGGCAGTCACCCCATCGGTTTTTATACAGGCAACAGGGAAGCAGATTGGAGTATATTAACTAAACTGTGCTTGACAGGAAAAGTTTGCCAGAGAAGCAGCTCCCGTTGAGACTTCACAGTCCAATGTCTGCGAGCTTTGGTTGGCCATGTATTAGTCTCATCAGTGAGATTATTTAGGTCCCGCCACTAATTGGACTTTGCTCTATAAGGGACGACTCAGCCCTTCTTACAGGGGAAGCTTGCCGGGGAAGGCTCCTTACCATCCATAATAAATTCACAGCAAGCTGAAACCATCATCAGCTCCTGCTTTAACTTAATAAACCCAGACGGGCGTTTTATTGCCCCGGGCCCTCTCAGCAAGGTCCATTCAATAATAGAGATTTTCCCTCGTGTTTGGGCTCTACCATGGAAAGGGGGGTTATAACGATTACACCATAAAACAATGCTGTAGAGGACAGCTCCTTTCACCTGATCTCTTCATATCGGCCATTGCGCCAAAGGTTATCGAAAGGACTCCTTCTAGAGCTAGGCGACTACCAATGTCACTTCAAAGACCTGGTAGCTGCTTCCTCTGGACACATCTCTAACCTACAAAGAACAGATTGGTCTCCAGGAGAAGAAGCAGCACAGACAATACAGACTGCACACAGCAGCACAGATAAGGGGTTAAGAGCTGCCAGCTGCTGTAGGTGTGTAAAGAAGGCAGATTAAAACCCTAAAAACAGAAAAGTATAGCTAGAAGGTTCAGTGATGGCTTCAGAGAATATAACTGGAGGATATTAACTGGGCCAGTCTCTGTATTTTTTTTATTTTCACGTTTAATAAGTTATTCAAAATACACCCTGCTGATTACATGGATCTATGCTGATCTAGCCACGCAGAGCTTTTGTTCTCTTTTATAAATGTGGCAATAGGAGTTCTATATACTTATTCTCAAGTAAAGGTCACATGGGCTAGCTCAACATTCTTTCACTTTTCTATAGGTCACACACATACTGGGTGGTGGTGGATGTCTTCAGCACATACATCATGCTGGACAATCCAACTTCTGCTGCATCCCCCCCCCGTAACAAGGATTCCCCCCATCAGACACCTGTGTTATATCGCACGAGACCCGCCACCCCACATCATCACCGTGACCGGGTCTGTAGGATTGAGGAAACCGGCAGAACATTTACCAAGGCTTTTGTTTTCCGTGTGAAAAAAAACAGTACATCCATAGAGTTCAAATAAAGAAGTCGGTTGTAAAGTTTTAGGAGTCACAGCCACCAACTGCAGGGATCTGGTCCATTGATGTCCGGCAGATCCTACTCTCAATCTCCATGGCTTTAATTTTAACGTCCAGAGCTGTTTACATCTATAAACGCCAAATTTACAATATTTTGCCACAGGTGCAAATCAATAATGTGTGTTGATGCCACATCCAGGCAATTGCACAGTGGGGGCTATTGGAGAAGTTCTGGTGTAATGTAAAGCAGTCACTCAGAACATACGTGTTTCCATGGTGACTGCACCAGAATAGATCTTTCCATACATACCCCATTATCCTGGAGAAAGAGCCCTTAACAAACAATAATAAACTTTTATTTTATTATTCAAGAATATCAGAAGCTCCTTGAAAACACATACGGGAATCCTTATTTACAGCATCCTCTCTCCCGCTGATTTCTCGCAGTGCTAATTACTGCTGGTTACACGCGAAGTGAGTTCGGTGCCGTGTTTTAAACACGGCCTGATTACCAGCAGGGAAGTCAATCGGTTACCATGGTGATAAGACCACTTTTTACAAGTTGTACCAGGATGGGGTTCTTGAGCCACATGTGTCTGGTATACACCGCGCACAAGTTATTTTATTTTTAAACCATATTCCATGGTGTCCATCAACTGCATGAAAAAGGTAACGATATACACCTCATCGTGGTTCCCAAACGCCTGGTCAACCCCTTCCCGGGAATTGTAAAAGTTCAGTTCTTTTTGTAGGTTTAAAACACTTTAATAATATGGTTGAAAAGAAATCACTAGGAGTTATCAGAGTTTTGCAAAGAACTCTGGCAGCGGTTTAAGAATAAAAGGGTATTTAATGAAGGACGGTATATATATATATATATATATATATATATATATATATATATATATATATATATATATATATATATATATATGAACCGAGCCCGCCGTAGCTCATCATACAGACAGGTAATCGCTGTAAAAGGGCGTAAGGGCCAAACAGACACATGACCTCTAACCCCAAGGACCCGAAAGTAAGGAAAGAAGCCATTGTATGCTTCCAAGATCAAGGCCCTCTCCTCCTCCCGCTCCGGTATGTGTTCATGTGTGAACGTTAAGGCAATTTTAAATGGTTTGTGTTATATTTTCCCTGCCCCCCTTTGTAACAGCGCTACAGAATCTGCCGGTGCTATACAGCCACATGTAATGCATATTCGCGGTACATACAGCTAGTGTATATAATGCACAATCTCCCCGATACACGATTTCTTCACGATCTAAATGCACGGTTTTACACACGCCCCTCCCCCATGCCGCTATATACAATATCGGCGGGATATCACCGGGAGAAGCGCCGTTGTTTCTACGTATGGATATGGGGTCTATGTGCGCGATGTGTATACAATGCCTCCCACCTGGATGCGCGCATTCTATACATTCATGGGAATGCTGGCTGTGCGTATACACAAACACACCTGCCCCGGCCGCTCTATAATCGTATGGCCCCCTATCCTGACCGTATACACATATCCCTCGCATACACACCACGGGCGCATCTTATTTCTACGGGTATATATATACACATATATATATATTTATATATACACCTACATACAAACAGGGAGACAGACGGCTCCTGGTTTCCCTCCCTCCAACCGAGGCCTCTCCCGATCCGCGGCCTCCCTTTCCTACCGTGCCCAAACCCTTACCTGCACTTCCCCGGCGGCTTCCGGGTTCTTTATCCTAAGCTCCTTAGGTTGAATCCAAGCCCTCTGCGTCCCCAGGGGTCCGGCTTCCTTGGTATATCCGGGCCGCGGTCGCTAAATCCCGGGCGCCATTTCCCGCCGACCGAAGGAGCGCAGGACCCGGATACAGCGCAGCGCGCATGCGTCACCCAGCCAGAGGGAGGGGGAGTGAGGAATGAGAGGCTCAGAGTCCCAGTCTGTACTCGTTACGGGGCTCCCGCAGCGCGTTATTAACCCCCCCCGGCGGGAATACACAGAGCAGCGCGGCCACCTTAAAGGGTTAAAGCTATGTGTACGCTAGGTGAAGATGCGTGGAGGCTGTGGGGCGCGCATAGCCTCCGTTTACATACAATGGGGAGTGGTGAAGGCTTTAGGAAGGGTCCCTCTTTCCTCCCCTGATGTCCTTGTTTTCCAGGAGTTCGTTTGCTAGTTATGAGTGTAACGCGGTGTTTGTCACCCCATGACCTCAAAATTGTAAGCTTGCGAGCCGGGCTCTCTCCACCTAATGTATCGGTTTGTCTTAGTCTGTCAATTCTCGGCTTGTCATACCCCTTGAATTTATGTATTGTATTAAGCGCTGCATAAACTGTTGGCGCTATATAAATAAAAGATAACAATAAGCCCCGCATTATTCACTAAAGGGAGAGTTGTGGTTTCAGCTCCCCTGCTTCACTACGAAGGGGCATCCCTATCACGTTTCTCCAGCAGAAGGGCCGAGCTGGCCCTGTATAATTCAATGTGTAAGAATAGTTTATACATTATACAGGGCCTGCCAAGCTCTTCCTGCAGCACACAGTTACTGCTGTTGGCTCTTCATAATGTTTGGTGAAGTCAAGAAGCTGAAAGAAACTTTTTAGTGAATAAGGCCCCCCCCCCAAATAATCCCCTATTCACCCTCTAACCACAACCTTAAAACAGAAGTGGCCCTCCTCATTTCACCCTGCGTTTGAGGGAGGTGAAGGGCCCTGCGTTAGTGGCCATTGCTGCACTTTGGGTACTTTTATTACAAACTTGCTCATTGACCTTGAACCTTCTTTGAAGAGAATCAGCTTGGCTGTATTTAAATACACAGCGCTCTGCCCCAAACGCCCTCACCTTGCAGTCATGTATATTAACGTGCTTAGTACTTTAATATGCATTCATAACCAAAACAAAATCCACGTACCTGCTGAAAATGCTGTACCAGAAGCACACCGCTGCCTCAGCTCTCATTGGTTACATAAAGCAACTCAATGGCAGCACCCGATGTACGTGCGCGTTGGGCGTTTTGGTGGCTGGTACTTGCTGGCCAAGTAGTCTAAGGAGATGCGGTCAATGGAAGGGCAGGGAACCCCCATCAAATGTATAGAGGGGATTATTATGAATCCCTTTCTGTATTTGGACTAAAAATGTAATTATTGGGAAATGTACATCACAGCGCCTGACTTTTTTGATCGGCTATCATGGGCTTATCAGATTTTATTTTTTTCCACTGGATTCCTGGTGCTTCTTGGTTGAGGAGGACTGGCGACTTACTGGCACGCTTCTTTCTAATCCATCATTGACTGCATGCGGACACTAGTTGCACCCACCCATGGATTGTTGGGACTTTGGTTCTCGATCTGCACTCTGCGGCTGCTCCTGACATAACGCATGAAGTTGCCCAAAACATCAGGCCCTACAATATTATGGCGTCTCTCCTGGCCTTTCAAACGTACTGGAAGCATGAATGCAAGTATTACATATACAGATGAATAAACTGCTTGTTTTTTTGTTTTACACATTGCAACAAATATATAATTAAAAAAAAAATACAGATTAATAAGAAACATGTTATGCCTTTCCCCATCTCTGTAACTTGTAAAATAAATGATCATGCTCAGGGTGGCAGCTGTTTATTTGAGGAGGCTCCCAGTCTTTAGTTTCAGCATATACATTCCTGAACATGCGCATTATATACAGGGGGGGTAATCATACTCCGTATAACCACCCCACAGACTGATTAGGGTCTGAGTCCTTACATCAGGGAAATGAACAGACTTGAAGGGGTGAATGGTTCTTCTCTGCTAAATTCTATGTATGTGACGAGAAAGAAAATTATATCAAGTATGGATCCACCTATACTTCCCTATAGCATTATTAATCACGGGTAACATCCAAGCAAACAAAGCATACGAGTTGCATGGGATAACCGAGAGGATAAGAATAAGGGACATGTGAAGGGGGTTCTATTTAAGAGTCAAGAACCTTACACCTTCCTGAGCTATCACTTGACACGAGGGAAGACCCCATTCAGAACTTTGCTAGGGACAGATAAATTGTACAGTTCTATGTTAATCTGGTAGACAGTGGTTAACGGACATCCTTGACTTCCGTCATTTTATTCAAGGGGAAGTGTTCCACTTTGTAGTTATATACATACACACACACGCGTAACATTTTTTTTAACCACCTTTTTTTATTAAGCCTAGAAGGCCAGCTGCAGAGCCAGAACAAAACAACTTGGGTAGGAAAGGATCACCAAGGTTGTTTTTCATATTCTGGGCAGACAAATAAATTATAAAAACACAAATGGTAAACAGGGTCTCTGAATTTCAGAACTCAAATTGAAATACCCTTCATACGCAGTACTTAACCTAAAAAATGACAACCTAAAAAGCCTCAGATGAAGGCATCGGCTGCGCACCATCTAAGAACTCTATTCTTTAAACTCTGTGTACAATTAAATTCTGCCGGCAGGCAAACAAACCAATGTACATCACTGGGAAAATGAGAGCTATGCCAAGCTCTGAAATAATTAAGGTTTACATTATTTTCATTAATATCTCATTGCAATCCCCTACCACTGTTATTGACAAGGCGAAGATGACCCATCTTTGTTACCCATCTGCAGTGGAAGTCCATTCTGGAACGGCTTCTCTGGGTTATACAGTACAACTTGTGATTCCTTTCACACGTTACATATAATATACAAATATTTGCAACAAGAAAAAAACAAAAAAACAGTACTTGGCTATTCTGCACACTGAAGCTCTGACCCTGCTTAAGAGGGGGGGTGGGGAATATTTATGGCAGCCCTTCACCTCCCGCATTCAAACAGCCCTGCTACATGACTCAGGTTCTACATATGGCGTTTTGGAGCCATGAGGCAAAGTTCATTTAAGAACCATACAGTGTCCATATTGGATGGAAAGATGGAGTCATAATCATGGCTCATCACATTGGATCCAAGGCAGATTTTCCTTAAATCCATTATTCACAATATATATATCTGATTCGCCAGCTCACTCATTAAAAACTAGGAAGGAAGAAGGGAAAATTAAGTCCTGAATTCCCAACATGGGTTTCCTATTTACAGTCCCACTATACAGGCAGGAGTGTCAACTCCAAGCTTGGAGGAAAGCAACGCACTTCAGTCAGCACAGGCTGCCTAGGGTGGTATTTGTTAGACTAATTAATCCAGAGTTTTTCCAGCACAGGGTCTATCCATCCAACACCGAGAGAGGCGACAAGACAGTACAGATCCTTTCTTGCACCACTCCCATCAATAACTGTTCTTGGTCTTTGAGTTGCTTCTTATGGGACATACAATAGGCCATAGTGTCCCCAACATGTGGCACTTTTTAAACGGTCATTTGTTTGGTCCAGGCAGCTGGTTACAGGGTTTCACCAAAACGATCTTTTCGATATTCAGCAGCATCTCCCTGCCCATCATGGATATCATCTTCTACAAGAAAAAGAGCATTCTATAAAAGAAGCCTGGTAACCGCAATACTCAATAAAGGCATCACCATCTCTCATTACTTCACACATTAGAATATGCGTACCTTATGGCAAACTTATTTTTTAATATTTGATGTTGACAAATACGACTTTAGCTTAAGGAAAAGCCAGCAAGAAGGTCTCCACTTGCTGTGGGACTGCATAACCCTTGATGCTAAGTCTACAGCTGCCAGAGTATCATGGGAGTAGCAACATCACACCAGCTACAGATTGTCAACCCACATAAAACACTGATGTTACAGAGGAAGAGTACAGAGTGTCCAATACGTCTTGTTATTTCTACTTCAAGACTATCTAGTCCAAAAGGAATATATGATGGGTACAAACGTAATTTACAGCACCATACAAACACACAGGTTGGCAAAGTACAGAGTAGTCATGACAACGCACCATCATAAATTACCACTTCTAATATAAGAATAAGAAAACTATAATTAGCCCATCTAGGCATCATTACCCACAATAACATCTTCTGGAAAGGTTATAAAGAGTGAATATGTATCAAACTGGACGTAACTGGAACACTGACATGTTACAGCGTGACGTGATGTGTCCTAAAATCGTCTTGTTCTATTGTAAAAAGATCCTGCTCAACAAACACGATGGCGAATAAAGGGGGACTGTGTCATGCAGAGATGTAGCCCAAGCTCACCTTGCACATCTTCTCCCCCATCACCATCATCTTCCTCATTGTAAGCCAGCTCTGCCTGTTTGTCTGCCTCGTATTCTCCCACGTTCCCATCATCCCCGTTATAATCTGCCACTTTTGAACCATGCTGAGGATCTACAGGGGACTCATTCTCATCAAAGAACCGACCTGGGAAGTCGGGGTTGAAAGAAAGGAGCAGAAAAGATAAATAAAAGGAGGCAGATCAAGAGAAATAAGGAGATAAAACATGAAATATTAGCATAGTTTACAACAGAAGAGCCAAGAGGGTAATTCCAAAATTGTTGAAAAACAGATAACTATTAAAATAAAGATTCTTAGAATGCCTGATACAATGTATTTCATAGCAATGGTTTTAAACTGACACAGTTTGAGAAGACATCCAGGAGACTTGGCCTAATGTGTCTATGCATTTACCTAAGTGACACGTCCAGCTGAATTATATTGTATTCATGCTAATCTGTAGCACCGGAGTTGTGTTAATCTACGCAAATGAAGATTAAAGATGGCCCTCCCATGAGTTTACAAGAGATAGTCAGTAAAAACCTCTCACTGAGTAAGCAGGTAAGAAAAAATCATTGATGGGAAGACAAAGATATATTACACATATATGACCAGACTATTCAAAGAATTGGCACAATTCTGGACAAAGGGAGACATTTAGCGCAAACAGCACAAATATTCTGTTGGGTTCAATGATGATGATGACTTAAATTAAGCACTTTGTCCCAGAACTGCCCAACTTTACAAATATAGCTCAGAGAGCCACCATAAACAGAAGCATGAAAGAAAAGAAACACACCCGTCATCCCAGATCGGTACCACAGACCCCTAGACTGTCTAACCAACAGCAATGAACTTATGGTTATCCTACTACTGACTATACTCCATTAATTCCATCTGAAAAACTGGTGATTTGGGAAATGTATCCAGTTGCGTGGACAGTGGTGACATTGCGTGGCATTGCCTGTGTTGAGTTGTGGAAGATCCAGTGTAGAGCTATATATAACTATGTAATATAGATTAGAAGAGCATGCGGCCGCTAGAATATTTTATACAAAATACTAAGCTTTGGGCATTTTTATGAAAGAATTTCCTGATCTGAAGTCGGTTCCAATATAAAGTGTGTATAAAGAGATAATATATATATAGTAGATTGCAAATATATTGCATATGCAGTTCGTAAACATTTTTTGTGCACTGTTCTATAAAACATTCTTTTAAATGCAGGTTTCAAAATCTTAATATTCGATCTTTTTGGTAGGGTTTATGCAATTTGGGCAAATCGTAAGCATGAAACTGCATTGAAGCAGATGCACATGCTGTCGATCTCTATAATGTTTATGGACCGAAAACAAATTTAAATGGTGTAGATTGTAAGCTGTACTGTAGTGATTGTAGTAACACAACTCAAGATCCCTTGGTCCTACAAATAAAACATTAGTAGAAATAATAATAAAAAATATATATGAGACACACAAAAATGTACAACAGTCCCTGTCCCGTCACAATAAATTCAATCTAAAAACAAAGATCACAACACACAAGTCAAACTTACTTTGTTTAAGGTTAGGAAACTCTATTGCCTTTGGTTCTCTTGGACTTTGCTTGGGAACAAGTGGCTCAATGTTGAGGTCATTAACAGCCAGGGGAAGCCCAGACTCTTTCTTGAGAGCCGTTGGAATGTACTTTACTAGAAAGTAAGTGGGAACACGGGCATATTGATTTTACATACAAGCTCAAGGTGAAAGATGAAATAATAAAAAGCACAGAAAACAGATTGTGTTCTTAAAGCAAAGGATACATGCCGATATCCACATACCTTTGGACTCGGTAAAAGGGTTGGGTTGCATTGAGGGATGTTTCTCTGGTGCCTGCACTCCACCCTCATTGGAAAGCAAAGCTTTCTCCAACTTTACTCCAGCTGCACAAACAATTGAATGGTGCGTTAGTAACAGGTCGAAGCGTCTTCACTAAGCTCGTGACTTTTATGTGCCGACACTCACCAGTAGCTACAGTGTCTTCTTTAGCTGGGTCGCTGTCTTCTATCTCTGGCATTCCTGCATCACCATCAACTTTTACAGCATCTAAAGGACAAGATTGTTCGGGAGTTATTGCTATTATGCAGTTTACCCGCTTTGTTTCCCGAAAATATGTAGTTTGTGGATGCGAACAACGCCATCCAGCAATCTACAGTCCCATGGCTATCCACAAGTAGCAACTCATGCTCAAACAAAGCACAATGCCAGAAAGCGTTAGCAGTGATGGAGTCAAAAATAATGTCAAGCGGGTCTTCAAATTTCTAAAAACAAATATTCTACATAGTAAATCTTAATTTATTTCAGACAACTTGTTTAATTTAAAAAAAAAAAAAAAAAACCTGCTGAAGAGCTCAGACATTTTCCCCATAATCCAACCTCCGCTGCTAACCGCACCTCCTTGCGGCTGCAGCAGAAGTTGTCTACGCGAATCGTGTAAATGTCTACACGCTGCCCCGGCTACACACCAGAAGCACCGGTAAGTTGGGGGGGCATAACACAGGAGGATCCAGGTCCCCTGCAGCGCTGCGGGGGATCTGGATCTTAGTCTCATAGTCAGACCCATTTGAGGTCTGATTATAAGAAGACCCCGATTATAAGACGAGGGGTATTTTTCCAGAGCATTTGCTCTGGAAAGAAACTCGTCTTATAATCGAGCAAATAGGGTACATCTTATGTACTTCAGTCACAGCCCATACCTTTACTGTAGGCTAAGCGGTTGGCGGACGGGTCTTCTGCTTTGTTGTTTTGCTTCTCTATAGCTTCAGTGTGTACCTCGTTCTCAGCACCTTTGTCGACCAACACGTCTTTGCTAGATGTCTTCTCTAAGGTAGTCTACACAACACAATAATGGGTTGGCTGCTTATAGTGTTGTAACATTTCCAAACAAAAGCATTACTATAGAAGTTCAATAGATTCTACAGCCCAGAATTTGCCAAATCCAAGAAGTGAGTTGCCCCTGGAAGATACAAATCTACCAACCCATTTGGCACTCTAGTAATTTATAAAGAGGATCGATTGAAAGAGCGACTTCTTGTGCCATGTTATTTTTGCTCTCTAAAAGCAGACTGAACATAGCTGTGTTCTTACCCCATCGAATATCATGCACTCAAATTCCACAACTAGTAATACGTTTCTTGGCTCTTGATGTACAGTATGCATACTAAGTAACATACTTTAAGAAAGGCATGACATCATGTTCAATATGAATCATACAAATGTAAAGTATTATGGCTTAAGTCAGCAAAGGCCTATTTGAGGTCTGTACTAAAACCAATAAGCTCAAAATACATCATTAAAAGGTAGCTAGAAAACACATATTAAGGCAGAACACTGAAGCTAGACATCATATAGGATAAAAAATAACAGAATTAGACATATTATTGAGAAGAGGCTCAATGAGTATATAAGGATTTGAAACACGTAGCAGAATTATACTAAAGTGGGAAAATGGGCAGTCACATCCATTTTTCCCGTGACCCCCTGGACAAGCAGATGAGCGTGACAATCTACTACTCGAAACGACCAACGTCATTGAAAGGTGAGGTTATCGTTATGGGAGACTTTAATCTCCCTGATGTAGACTGAAAAATACGAACAGCTGCGTCAGCCAGGAGTAGAGACATCCTAAATTCCTTACAGGGACCGTGTCTAAAGCAGTTGGTAGAGGAGCCAACGATGAAAGAAGCTGTGCTGGATTTAGTATTTACTAATGGAGACCCGATTTCAGATGTCACTGTAGGAGAGCGTTTGGGCTCCAGCGATCATCAATCAGTATGGTGTAATATGAGGAGAGAGGTTACATTGCACAACACTAAAACCAAGAAAACTTGGTTTTTCCCAAAAATGGAGAGACTGGTAGACGAGTCTTTGATGGTCTGGACATCTTTTGATGGAGTCCAGGAGAGATGGAGCAATGGCAGAACAAGAGGTCATGGTCTAAAGCATGAAGGCCAGAGGCTTAGATGCAATGTAAGGAAGTTCTACTTTACTCAGAAGGTAGTAGATAAATGGAAAAGTCTCCCAGGAGCAGTATTTTATGTCATTAATATCCCTAATACAGTGGTGGTGGCTAATACAGCGAGGGGATTTAAACAAGCATGGGATAGACATAAAGCTTTCCTCACTATAGGTCCTGACCAAAGACTGATAGGGGTTTAAACCCCTTATATCAGGAAAAACGTTGAGACTAGATGTTCCAAATAGTTCTTATCTGCCGTCAAATTCCACGTTTCTATGTTAGAATAACTTTTCACTTTAAGTAAGAACTGGGCAACAATATAAAAAGCAGCCCCGTCACTGACCTCCCCTATTACTCTGCATGTCTGGGTACGCAAGAGCACACAGGGACCGGGAGAGTCCTTCCACCTACCATACAGGTTCAGGGGTAAACCTGGTGGTGCTACACATCTTTTCACATCTGGACAAACATCTATTTAAGCAAAAACTTTGTTGAACAAGACTTTTAGCACAATCTCCAAAGTGTTAACAGAGGACCATTGATCAAATTCTTTGTTCCTTGGCTGCACATCCAGGTGACCCTGCCTGGACCATACCTGTTCTGGTGGGGATTGCCATGTATGGCTAACTGCCCTATGTAATTTCACCTCTAAAACAACTGCTCCACCTTTATTCCGCACACCCACTCAAATCTTACCGTGGAAATGATTAACTTCACAGGATAACATTGTAATGTTATACATCGGGCATGTCGTGAATACATAAAATATTAAAAAAAAACTTTTTTCCTCTTCTAGACCCTCCCAGACAAGAATTCACCCCCCCCATGCTGTTTTATTGCCACTCACCTTCTCTTCCACCTGGATTTTCTTAAGGCTGTTCTCATACTCCCGTTTCTGATCCGCAAGCTGCTGTGTACACTGCTGACTGATATGGAGATCACAATTAGAGGAAAGGCTCGTTCCAGTAACTAGTTTTCCCAGCCATTGTTAGACTCCCAGTAACAATGCTCTACCTCTGTTCCTGTAGCATCTTCTGAAGTAACGTGTTGTTACGTTTAAATTCATGTAGCTGATCCTCTTGACGAAGGAACTCCTGTCGCAGCTCAGCGAGCTGTTCTGTAAAGAAGCGCAACGGGGATAATTACTAGAAGTTAGCGCTCGCCCTCAGAGTGCCGCAGCCAGCAAGCTCCACATCACAGATCGCTCGTATCATTCAAGTCCCACGGAAAAGAGTTCTCTCTCCTCGGGGATAAAGTACAGCACCGTATAAAGTAATACAGGTCCGACATTGACAACAATCTGGTTTTCTAAACCAACATTTTAAATATGACACCGGTAATGGCGGCAGTTCCCTTTTTTTTTTTTTAGAAGCACTTACTCACACATCTTGTTTTCAATCTGATTTATTCACAAAACACAAAGAACTGTAACAGAAGCTGAGATTCTCTTGTCACCCCTACGCTTCTATAAGATATATAAAAACATTCTACTTACCCTTTAAGTGATTGATGTCTACAATCTGACTGGATAAATTGGTCTGCAACTTGGCCTGAAAGAAAACAAGCGGCAACCTTATTCTTTCTGGGTAACACCCAACACAGTACCAGGAAAACATTTCATGTACAGCTCATAATACTAACAACAGTAACAGAAACCAATTCTAACAACAGGCATGTATGTGCATCGGACACGCATTAGGGTCTACCTCTCCACATCCAGCAATGAAGCAGCAGCCCTGGTGCTGCAGCTGCTGTCTTCTTCTGCGGTCAGACTATTGTTGCTGCTGATTAACTGTTAAAAGCAGCCAATCAGTGGCAGGAAAGCCATCCCACTGAACTGAACAGAAAAATCGAAAGGGACTACGTAGCTATCCTATGCAATACGGGGCACACGATGGCTGGAGTGTGCCATTAACATCAACTAAATCCTACACACAATAGTAAGAAGAAAAGCAGGGAAAGCTGGAAGCCCCACTTCTGCCACATCAGGAAAAGCCGGACATTTAAACTTGCTGGACTAGAAAAAGAAATAACTTTCCGAAGACAGTCGAGTCATAGGCGAAAGTAGGTTATTGCAAATTATTACTGAGCAAACCAAAGACGTGCAACAGACGTGAGAGACGCAGGAATCCAGAACCAGGGCGTTAAATTGGAGGAAGAGACACAGAAAAGAACATTAACCAAGATATGGGGCAATCAAACACAATATATGTCATTTTTCACTTAACTGGTAAATAAATATAAAATTGGGCTACTGAAAAACGTAAAATGTGCATACCTAGAGCCACACACCTAATTTCAAGGAAAATACTATGTGAACTAGGAGGCTCGGGGTCACGGCGCAATCATATTACACTGGTGATTAAGTCACATTGCCGCTTGAAAATAGGCATGTCCACTGATCCCTAATCATGAAACTTTAAACCCAGAAGTCACGTGTCTCCTAATTACCTAAAGTTCAAACAGAAAGCCAAGCTTGTCTGAAATGAGTAATGAGTAACGTATTTATTGGGAATCGCACGGATATCGTGTATGCAGCGTGACGAGCACCGTCACAAGGAAGTACATTTATTTACAACGCACCACGACCGGTCATCTGCTTCACAAACAACTTCTATAACATTAGTATAAAGAACACACGCAAAAAGCTCATAAAGCGGGGGTTAAAATCTACGGTAACGTGCAGCATAAAGGAGAGCTTGCACCGTATGGATACGTTGTTGTCCTGCGGATGTAAGGAATACGCACATAATATTTGTTGCAAAACGTTTCAAACACTAGCTTTATACTTTAGCTGTACGTATCGCTTACCCAGGATCCTCCGCTATTTGAGACGCTAATTCACCTGGAAAAAACAGCACTGATCGCATCACACGCGACGACATCACATAATACTGACGTACCATTAACTGCACACAAACGCAGGCACAATACACCAGAACATGAATGCATTCATGACAATACTCTGGCTTAACAAACAGTGACAGACACGGGTTGAGGCCAGTGCTGCTCCGCAGTGCCCAAAGTCACTGCTTTGGATGTCGGCTGAGGCCAGTGCTGCTCCGCAGTGCCCAAAGTCACTGCTTCGGATGTCACACTGGAAAAGTCAAGTTCTAAGAGATATCCATGAAATACTTTACGAACGTTTTCCTGCGCTTAGCACACACTGCTAGGCACCCTGACAACATAAACATGTCCCACTAATCAATATTTTTATTGATTTAGAGGTATGCCAAGCTCAGAGGACAGACATCAAAGTATGTGCAAAAATAGATATTTCCCCAAGCCTGAATTTAAGACAAACCCAGATGAGGGACAGATTACTGTTTGAGTCTTTCCATGATTTTTAGCGTACAGGCGGACTGGATGAGCCGAGCGGTTCCTATCCGCTGTCAGCTCTGTGTTTCGGTGAGTGGAGGTCTTCAATCAGTAGACTGCCCTGAGAAAGGACATCTGGGCAACAAAAAGCAGAGGGGGAGACAAAGCCCTTTTGTCTCGCCATTGACTTCCTGATGTTCTCTCTGACACCGAGGCAGCGGGTGATCGCGGAATCAAAGAGAGACGACAGCGACGGTTTTACGTTAACAAGCATCTTGTTTACTTAGAAGCGCTTGTAACCCGGAGCAAACAAACCTGTGTCCATCCCGGTCCATGTCTTCCTAAACAATAGACGGGATGAGCTAAACATAAAAGGCATCTGCGACTCTAACGCAGAATGATGCGATTTACACAATACAGACTGCATTATTAGTAATATTAGTATTATTAACATTATTAGTATTATTGGTATCATCCCAACGCTGGGCTCTACATATGGCTAAAACCCCATAGAAATGAAGCCACACACAGGGCGGCTCGCGCTGCCCGGATAATTTGGAAAGACTCCCCCGGCGGCCCGCATACTAGCATTTATCGCCTGCAATGTCCCGGCCGCTCCAACACACGGACCCCGCCGCCCCCCGCACCGCTGCCCGCCTCACCATGTCCAGTCCGCAGCGCTGAGCCTGCAGGTCCCGAGCCTGCAGTCTTTCCTCCAGGCTGTGGAACTCTCCCTGGCGCTGCTCCATCTGCCGCCGGTGACTGTCCGCCTGCATCATCATCTCCGAGTTGCGCTTCTCCAGCCTGCTCCGGGCCACCTCCGTGCGCTGCACCTGCGCCTGCAGCGCCATCAGCTCGTCATGCAGCGCGGCCTGCCGGGCGGACACACTCCAGTAGTTAAACGCCAAAAGGCCAATCACTGCCAGGAGGGCGACCAACACGAAGGGTGGCAAGCGGCCTGTACGCCGCGGAGCTCCGAAGCCCACCATGCCGGCCAAGACAGCCCCCGCACAGCGGCCTATCCAGCTCCGATCCCGGACTGTCTTTCACACAGCTGCCCGCTCCGGCGCAACCGAGCCTGCTGACAAGGAACGCGAAGAAGAGACCGAGCTGTCCAATAGGATTTTGGCACTCAGACCCCTGGTTTGGTGTGATTGGCCCGCCTCTCAGTAATGCCTACGCCTCACGGGAGGATTGAGGTGCGGAATAACTAAGGTTGGCTGAAGGGTGAAAGGGAAATGGGTTTTTCTATACGCATGCGCAATAGTGTTCCGCATTCGTTGTCATGGCCGCGTTCTTGTCTCCGGGGGGTGTGACCATTGGATCCGGTTGCTGTGGTGATGTCGTTGCTTGTTCCGGCTCTATGGATGACATCATCCTTTTTTAGGAATCTCTATTATTCTGTCTTATGTTGAACAGCTCTCTACAGGAAATGGATATTTTGACCAAGAGACAATATGGCCACCCAGGACATTCTTTAGAATATACACCATCGCCAACATTTTATATTTTTAAACAGAGGCACTTATTGTGTCCCGGACCACTGTGATTCAATACTTTGTAGACATGGCAACAAAGTGTTTTATGGGGAACATCCATATGCACCGCAAACTTTGACATGGACATCATGTCTGTTGGGGTGACCGCATTGGCCATATTTTCCAGGACGCGTATAATTTCCACATATTGCCCCCTGCGGTTTGTGAGATGTAACTCCTGCCCTTCATGATGCAGGATCCCAAACCCTATGTGTGCTGATCAGCTATATGTGTTCTACAAAACATGGCCAATGGGGTCACCTTAGCGTCTGCGTTTGGACATCTCCGAGTATTTTCAGTGTTGCCGTGTTAAGTATTAATTTTATTATGCATTAAGAAGGGAGTTTCTCCAGCAAAAAAAAAGGCTTGTTGGCCCTATATAATCCATAAGTAAACCAATGATAGTTCTTCAAGATCATTTGACTGAACTATGCACTATGCTAATAAAACCTGCCAAGGTTGGCCCTTTACAATATATATCGAGGTCAATGGGTTGAAACCACAGCTCTCCTACAGACCTATACTTGTGTAAACAGCTCCCTTTGGCTGTGCCTGGTTCCCAGACAACACCAGCTTCTCCCACTTCCGTTTCCCCTTAGCTCTAAAAGGGCCAAACCTCCCATCTCAGAGGAGTAACATCCGCCATTTTCTCTTCCGGGTTTAGTAGACTACTCCAGAACCCTCTTTTGTCACCTTAACCTTGTTTAATTGTTACTCTTTTGTTCGTCTAGCCCCCTTGAAAAGGCATAGCGGGATTCTGTAAACCCCCCTATGCTTTACCTCCAAATACCTATAGATCATGGTTTGAACCCTATTTAACTTATCATTCTTTAGAGATGGCCTAAACGGTCCATTAAAGCTCATAGTGCTAGAAACAATTAGTGTTAGAAACCATTATGTCTAACCTGCTCCTATGAAAATGTGAATAATACTATTACAGACTAAATGAAGGAATTCCTAAGTGTGGACAACCCTGAAACTTATCTGGGGTCATCTCATCTGATCACTCTAAAACGTTCCCTTTAAAGACTTTGGATTCATTGTTTTTTTCCAACCACTGGACATTAACTGGGTTAATTTTAAGGATGGTTAACCCCTGAGATGTTTCAGATGCCTGATCATTAAAGCTGAAGAATGCACATCTTTTTCATCATTGTAATTTAGCATCTGAACCTCTAGCTTTTGACATTGCGCATGTTGGACAATTGTATTTGTGTTACTTTGTGTAGTCATTTGCATACAGGACATCTTAGATCACTTCAGTAACTGTTTAGAGTGATCATTATGCGCACCCTTGTGAGTGCCAGTGTTCTGCTTTTAAAGTAACAAATCTTTAAGAAAGCTCCCGGACTAAAGCGTTCTTCAGAGGATGGTTGGCAAAAAAAAAAGACGCAGCAATTCAATCAGAATAACAAGAGACTGGTGCTTTGAGATTTAGAAAATGGGTATAATTAGCTGCTGTAATGAGGTCATATTTACAGGATGGAACGCTAGGAATCTCAGATCCGTACGGGTCAGAGACCATTTGTGTGTGTAATACAGAAACAAATTTACCAGGTGTGTTACCAGCTGACGTTGGGGGCATTCCTGCTGACATTTCTGGAAACACCCCCATTAAAAGGTTTGAGGACAGTGACTGGGTAGCTACACAGACAGGTGGCACAGGAGCAGGTATTCAGGTAGTGTAGCCGTGGGTTTAAGAGTACTCGTAGTTATAGACAGCTGGAATCAGACACGGTAGTGGCAGCCGAGACATCCAATCCAGAGCACTATGAACATAACAAAGCCAAGGCCATGCACCATTTTGGACCACATATGGCACACATGTTTACACACACTTGCACTAACACATACTTACACAAACTTACACAGGCACATACATACTTATGCTAACACCCGTACACATATACACCCATGCTGACACACACCTACACATATACAATCATGCGCACTCATGTTAATACACACTACCTGTGACAGATACACACCTACACACTCATGCTAACATACTCACATAACTCACCCACTCCCTCACCCCTTTAACTTGCAGCTGAAGGTACATTGTGTACAAGCAGCTTTGTTTTCACCCTGGGGTGAAACCCAGGTCCCGTCTCCTTGCTTCATGACCTGCCCCATGGCAGATGGCATACCGAGAAAAATCGGCAGCATTACATAAATCCTGGTATGCTGAAAGTTAGGGCAGTGATTAATTTCAAAAGCACTTGATATGCTACTGGTAGCGAGAATCACTTTACACTAATTTTACTTAAATGGTTATAGAGCCAAAGCATATTCTGCAGCAGTGTATAATGAGGCAACTATTTATGTTAGAAAGATCTTTAGGAAGCAGAATACTGTATTTTATTATGCTATTTACATAGACTTTCATATGGTTTTTAGGACTGTAGAGCTAGTAAAGACAGACGCTCACAATCAGGCCATCTGGCACACTGGGCTAATGCTTGGTGGGCTACTCTCCGAGAAAGCCCAGATCGGGTGCTGCAGTATGCAACTGCTGGCTCGGTATGCCCACCAGCCTTAAAGTGCCAGTCCAGCTCATTATGCCCAGTCCCACCATCCTCATTCAAACCCAATTTTGACATATATGGCCACATTTACATTCCAGACAGCCCTAGGCAGATGGACTACAAGATCATATATCAGAACAGTTGTTGAACTAAGCTTAGATAACAGTTTTAGAAGAACCGTTCTATCATCCCCAAATATTTTTTATCCATAGGAGGGTCTATGATGCTGGCGCTGCAGACAAGGCCTTTGGTGTATATTAGGTACTATCAATACACAGAATATTAATAACCATATTCAAGCCTTATCTTTCACTATGAATAAGCAAAAAAAACCATCTTGCACAAATATATAACGTAGCTGTGCATAAATGTGCCATATTCACATGCTAAGCAAGGTCATCCATATTCAGTAAGGAATATTGGTCAAGTTTTTCAGGTGAGGGGATCAAAATATTAGCCCTATACAAGGGGCACGGCATAGACAGCATAGGGTGCCATTGTCAAGAACTTTCTATGGAGGGTTCTTGTGGCCTCTTCATAATGTTTCTGCATTACTGCATGACTATTTCTTTTAATAAATATGTATTTTTGATAAACTGTATTTATTTCTGATTGTTTAATTACGTTAACTCTATCATTGTAATGATCCTCTGTAATAGCTGATAGATAGGAAACTGTGATGGAACATATTCTATGACAATGGCCGGCTAGTCTAACCAGCTTTCCCGGCTCTTTCTCATTCTCGAATATGTGCACTGTAAGCACTTGGCACATTTCAGCAATTCTGTTCTGTTCTTACACTCTTGATATTCTAGTCATTCCACCCGCTCACTGTAAACATATTAGCAATGTGGCTTCTTCCCTCGATGCATCACCTTCTGCGTATGTCAGAAATGCCGTTCCGATCATTCCATACACCGTATTCGATCCATCATAAGGGCGGATTATGCAGTGTGTTGCTCACACCTTGCTGAGGAGTGCCTAGAGTGTAATTTTTAGAAATGATGTTCGCTAAGGCTTTACTGAAAGTACCTTGACATTGGGCAGTTACAGATACCATTGGTCAGTTGGGTGGACATGGAAGATAAAGCCCCAGTTGATCAGCCATCACAATTCACTTGTTCCAGCTTGCCTTTCTGTATGTGAAAGTATTCACCTGTGGTTGTACGGGATAAATTAATAACACTCAACATAACTTGAAATACAAATCTTTTATTTCGCTTAAACATAATGATTACGAACAAACCAGTTTGAAACATAATAACATATACAACAAACTCTTGGCCCAAACCCAGAGTTTCAAACTACTTTAGAACTTAACCTTAACTTAAACCAGACTACCGCCCTGAAGCCAGAAGGCCAACAAACTGGTTACCAGTTCACCCCCTGCATAGAGGCTAACTTTAACCCCAATAAATACCACAACAAATATGAAAGATAATCATCTTCGTTACATATACAGTATAAATATATTTTTTATATATATTGGACGGGAGAGTGGGCACCCGCGGCTCTCCTGCTTAGCTGCTGTCCACCAGACTCCTTACCTAACGGCCCTCTGGTAGCCAGCAGCCATTCTATAGTCAGGCAGTAATCACATAATACGACCGTGCACTACAACAGCCATTTTTTACAGAGCCCAAAAGGCCATCAAGAATCATAATCAGACACTGACCTCAGGTAAGTTATTTTGGCCAGTTGGCTAACTGGATTGCTAGCAGCATTAGTCAATAGACTCCACTGACAAGCTAGCAGAACTGACCTAAAGCTGAAGTCATTGGTGCCGATAACTTCAAAAAATGTACATCTTGTCTGGGCTGGTTTTTTTGTGTTGCTGTGGCTTCTATTATCAGATACTTTGCTATCCTCTACAACAAGGTGGAAGACGGGGTTTATATCAATGTATATTTGCGACGCAGGAATGTTCCTTAGCTGTGGTCTCTGCTGTTCTGTTCCAAATATGAACCAGGCTATTGGATGGACACGACGCTGCGGAACGTCCCCACTGACTGTGATGAGAATTAGCTGTTCTTTTGGTCTTGGCTTTGCATGTGGTCATAATGTTGCAGTCAGAGTGCCTGCCAATTGCCTACAAACCAGGCAATGTATAGAAACACTCTTTTAATCCGTGTTTTACTTTACTTATAAATATTTACACAACAAAGTTAAGACATCATATTGTTAGAATCCATCAGAAATCGTATTATCTCTACAAAGATGGATCTGAATAATTGCCCCAGGGACCAGTGGCCCAACAAGCATTTGCCCTGTGTGTCCACACGATGTGATTATGGGAGGGACCAGGACCCAAAACAGTATCAGCCATGGATACCGAAAGCACATATCTCCTGTTTGTAGGATGGCATGGTTCATGCAGCAGAGAATAGAAAAAAAAGTCACAATTGCCCTTGGGGTATGTGCACCGCAGTGCGGGGTTATGTGCGGTTGATCACCCATTTCCCTTTAGGGCCAGACTGTCGCCCTGTACACAGGACACGGATGTCACAAATACCCTTCTGTATAGCACCATAAGCAGCATGAAGTAGAGATGCCCCCACAGCACTGAGTGACCAGCATGGGGTGACCTTGTTGCTTTTGTGCCCCAGTATGCCACACGCCTAGGCCTGCACTCGGGATTCTAAGCTTTTCACTCATTGATCCTGTTTATAAATCAGCCCCTGTCTTTTAAGGGTTGATAATCTCACTTGATGAGACAAATCTCCATCTGATCAGTGTGTGTTCAGCGAATGCCTGGACATTATCCCCATTTAGTGTATAATTCGCTTGTCTATAGCAGTGTCTGGTATATATACCCTCGTTGTGCCCTTGGGGTGAGTGCATATCGTGCATGTACCCCGTCCTTTGTGCCCTACACCCGCCTGTTGGTACATGGCTCGATTTCAGCGTCCTCTCTGGGTACCAATAATGATTGTAGTGATGATGGGGATGCTGAGGCTCCGCCTTAGCCCCGCCCCCTGCCTTGTTATTAGTGGATTAGTGTCCTTTCTCTCCAGACTCTAGGATGCTAGCGGTCCAGAAGGTGTCGCTCTCCTTTCCTGCTGTTCTGATTGGCAGAGCCGGCTGCGGGGGCGGAGACTGTCTGCAGCGCAGCCCGGCGGGCGCACGGTGACCCGGAGCGGGTGTATGTGCCCGGTGTCGGGATGATGCTGAGTCGTTTAATGAGCGGCAGCAACCGCAGTCTGGACCTGCCCTGCGTGTGCAC
Source organism: Spea bombifrons (assembly GCF_027358695.1). Lineage (NCBI taxonomy): Eukaryota > Metazoa > Chordata > Amphibia > Anura > Pelobatidae > Spea > Spea bombifrons. Next base: position 93,501,100 of record NC_071090.1, read on the forward strand.
CGTACGGCTGCTGGACGACTCGGAGTATACGTGTAACGTGCAGGTGACAGGAGGGACCGGGGGGCCGGGGGAGGAGAGGGGGACCCGGGGCTTACGAAGGACAGCAAGGGCACAGATGGGCCTGTGTGTGTGAGACAGAGGGGGTGACAAGAGACTGCGATCCCTGTGTGAGATCCCTGTGTGAGATACATGTGTGAGATACATGTGTGAGATACATGTGCAGGCTTCACCGGGATCACTGTGTGCCGGGGTCATTGTGTTTGTTACACTAGTGCATTGAGAGGCATCTGCCCCTCCGCGTGTTAAACACCAATTCACTTCACGAGGCTGCAGGGCGCTTGGCTTTAGCACTGACAAGTAAGGCTTTGCTACAAAGAGCACTTTTATTGTTACTTTGCGCCCTGCTCGGTGTGCCCGGGAAGGCTTTGCACCCGCGAGCTCCTCTCTGCTGCACTTTTGGGTCTAATCGTTGTGTTATACCGAACAGTGTGTTTGATTTACAGACTGTACTCCTGATGCTTATTTATTCTCCGCTAATACAGTCCATCTGACTGCCCCCCCCCCCCGATTGTCACAGTAATGCAGCTGCACAGAGCCGGATCACTTCCTATTATGTTCTCGCCAAGGCCAGCGCAATCATGAAGCGAACCAGCTGCTTGTCTACGGCAGCAAAGTGCAGGTCTTCACAGTCTGTACATTCCAAAAATATCTCTGTGTGTCTGTATCTGTGTGTGTGTGTGTGTGTGTGTGTGTGTGTGTGTGTGTCTGTATCTGTGTGTGTGTCTGTGTGTTTCTGTATCTCTGTGTGTGTCTCTGTGTTTCTGTATCTGTGTGTGTGTCTGTGTGTTTCTGTATCTCTGTGTGTGTCTCTGTGTTTCTGTATCTGTGTGTGTGTCTGTGTGTGTATCTGTGTGTGTGTGTCTGTGTGTTTATATATCTGTGTGTGTGTCTCTGTATCTGTGTGTGTGTGTCTGTATCTCTGTGTGTCTGTTTCTGTATCTCTGTGTGTCTCTGTGTTTCTGTATCTGTGTGTGTCTGTTTCTGTATCTCTGTGTGTTTATCTGTGTGTGTGTTTGTGTGTCTGTGTGTGTGTCTGTGTGTCTGTGTTTCTGTGTGTGTGTCTTGGGGTTTCTGTGTGTGTCTGTGCATGTGGGTCTGTGTTTCTGTGTGTGTATATGTGTGTGTATGTCTGTGTGTGTCTTTGTGTGTGTGACTCAGTGCTCACCTGCTATATGATGCTGCATATGAGCTGTGTTCTCCTGCCCTTGATATTTTGTGCTATGCATTTTGCTTTGTATGGGAGTTATGTTGTCCTTTCCATAGGTATCTTTATATGTGTTTTTTTAACCTTGTCCCCAAGTACCCCTAACTAGCATTGATTTCCTAAAGATATCCGTTGTGTCCTCACAATAAATTGGTCCGATTGACTGAGACAGTCCCACTGTTGCCCCAGGTGTTTCATGATTTCCCTAGACACTCATCCATCGTCTATAATAATACCAACACACCTTTTTGTGTTGCGATGAGTCGTGTTCATACATTACCTCTCTGATGTAAAGATATATAGCAGTGCTGGGAACAGAGATCACTCTTGTTCAATGTTCCAATCCCTCAATGAGTGATTATGATTGTAAGAAACTCAGGCCTTGAAATACGTGTTAGGTGTTAGTGAAAGGTCACTTCTCATGGAAACATCGAATCAGTCGGCATTCGGCCCTAGTATGCGGTTTTTTTGTTGCTGTAGTCTTATGTTTGGGATAACCTTGTGTCTATCCCATGTCTGCTTAAATCCGCTCACTGTTTTCGCCTCTACAATATAGCAGGGAAACCATTCTACGGATCCACCACATCTCAGAAAATAAATGACACTAGCATAGAAACACAGAAATGTAGATTTTAATGGCAGATAAGAACCGTTTAGCCCATCAAGTCTGCTTGTTTTTTGCTTCAGTAACCAGTCCTTGGTCTCCTCTTAGATTCAGGATAGGGCTATATGCCTATTCCATGCATGTTTAAATTCCCTTACTTCTGCTGGGAGGCTGTTTCACGTATCCATCACCCTCTCAATCACGTGGATCTTCTGTATATGACATCTAAGCCCCTGACCCTCTAGTTTTAGATCTCTTGTTCTAACATTTCTCATTCTTTGAAGTAAACTTCTCTCCTGTAGTTTGGTAAATCCCTTTATGTATCACTCCTCCAGGCTATACCCTTTAGTCTTTCCTGATCATTTTTACCCTGCAAACCATTCTCAATTTTACTTAAACTCGCCCCATAATGGAGATGGGGTCTCCAGAACTGTCCCCAATACTGAGATCTGAGCAGAGATCTGTAAAGTGGCCAAACCAGCTCCCTATTTCTGCTACCGATGCCTCTGGCTATTTAACCCAGCTTGACTTTTCCCATGCATTCTTGCATTACCTTATTACTTTTCAGTCCTCGTAAATAAAACACCTAAGCCTCCAAACATTTAGGACTATACCTCCTGCCCCAATAGCTCTTCTCCTTTTACATATACTTCTCTCCGGTATGGTGTTCCTTTTATGTACTGATGACATGTCTCTGATATGGAAGTGACAGCTACTCTGTATGACCCGCTGGTGTAAAACCCCCTCTAATTTGTATCTGTTCAAATGTAAACATTCCTCACTGGCCCAGTTGTGAAGCCACCGGATGATCCAGGCACATTTCCAGTAAGGAACAAAAGCCACCTCACCACTTAGTCTGAAGCATCTGTCTCGCTGATTAACATACATGAGTCATAGATGGCTATGAATACTGTGGAATTTTACTGCAACTGCTAGAGCTAAGGAAGTACTGACCCTCTGCTCGGTGGCAAACTCCGGCACCGACTGACTAGTCCCAGGGGTGGGTAGCCTCTGTGCTGCATTACTGGGGCACATTGTTCTTTCTGAAGATCTGGCTCCACAATGCGCACTTTGCCTTGTTGGCACAACCTCCGTAGTATCTTTTCCGGTGTGACCTTCAGAGGCTCCGCACCATGATGTGATGTCCTCCACAGAGGATGTGTGGTGCGAGAAAAGACCCTCATTGAGGCAGGTTCTAGAGGAAGGCAATGGGAACTGCTCTGGGTTTGTTCTAGGAGAGCAACTTCCATAAATAAAAGTTTCAAGCAAATATGTTTTTTTTAACTGGCCAGTTTTCACATAATTTATCCCAGAAAAATACTGCCAGTGCCATAAACATAGGAAGAGAGATCATTACAAGAGGCCATCAGAGGTCTAGGGTAACAAACCTACCTGATTCCTCGATGCCATCCTCCGTAAGGCGGTGTAAAGGTTTACTTTGCCATGAGGGTGGTAGATAAACAGCCTCCCATCAGAAGTGGTAGAGGATGATACAGTGAGGGAGTTTAAGCATGCTTGGCATAGGCATAAAACTAACCTGAATCTAAGATGAGACCAAGAACTGATCTGAGTCTCTACAACAGGAGAAATGGGCAGACTAGATGGGATGAATGGACCTTACTTGCCGTCACATTCTATTTTTCCATGTTTACCTTTATTTACCTAATATTGTAGAGTTTTATTTTCTCACAATAATCCTTCACTTTATGTGAACACATTGGATTTAATCAGCAAATCAAACACTTGTAAGTTAACATGTAAATAATCATCAAATTGTGGCATTTAGAATGTATTGTCATGAATACTATTCCCGTATTGCAGAGTAACGTTGTATTACTGTATATTTCACACACAATTACACAAACGGATCACTGCATGTATTACACAAATGCAATTACACAGACAGCGATTACTGTGTATTACACTAATACAATTACACAGATTGTTATCATTGAGTGTATTGCACTAACACAATTATATAGACTGTTACTTCAATAGATATTGTGTTAATACAGATACGCATTTATCACCCTTCATGTTGTACGGCGTTCTGCATAGGCTCAAGCTATTATTATTATTAATAGTATTATTATTATTATTAGTATCTTATTATTATCTTTCATTTATATATTCATTTGGGTTTTTAGTTATTAGATGTTTATGTTGCTGGGCTGACAATTATTCCTGCACTATAGAAGATAGCCCTGTTTTGGGTATCTGCTCAGACCCACGCAGAACAACATATTTTCTGGATTTAGGGCAATTCTATTAAAACCTCAAATTCCGATTAACATCACAGTAGAAGATCAGCTTCGGCTTTTTAATCTCGGATATCAGGAGAACGGGCTGCTCAGATGCCAGAAACATGGTCTTACAAAAGAGATCCACTTGCCACGGTTCTGACATTTATTGGACTTCTGGCCACCACGGCCCCCAAATTCTTCACACCTAGGTACTGAGGAACTGAACTGGGAGGGATGGAATATTGAAAACAGTGAACATATTTAGTAGAAGTAAACTAGGCTTATATGAAGTTAACCATATACTTAATAATTAAAAATAGTTTGATCATGTTATATTTGGCAGCCGTACTCCTTCCCAAAACTCGATTTTTTTTCATATTGTTCTATGAGAACACAGAAAACTCTTTCCTTAAAGACCTTCATAATCATATGGTCCTCCTGGGAAAATATTACAGTATATATTAATAATTATATTATTATATATTAAAAAAATATTTTATATACAAGAGTGCAGTATGGTAATTAGGTTTAATTAACTAGTTAGACCTGCAAAATTCAATGGGCTTCATTTTATTTAAAACAATTGTAAATTCACCAAAGGCAGCTATTCATTATCTCATATATATATACCGTATATATGGTTTTTATTTATTTATTTTTAAGCACATTTGTTGCCTTTTTTAGTTTGCGTTAATAGGTATACTGAAGCAAGGGATTGTGTATTGTCTAATAGAAGGGTAATACTGCTTATCTGTTTTAAAAAATATATTTTGTGTGTTTATTATCACCCTTTGGATCCATGGTTCTGTGCAGAATTCAATGTATTGATGATTTCATTGATATTCAGACATAGATTTTATTTTTTTCCATCAAATGTCCCCCTTGTGTATTTTTGCAGGGAATTTGTGCTGTCATTTGACGGCACTGATAGGCTGAACGTCCCTCTTGCCTTAGCTGCAGACAGGGGCTGATTGTCCGGGGTGGGCTGTTAGGAGAAATCAGAAGGTCTCTCCTCAGCAGTGTGCTGCTGGAACATGAAGCTTGTCTGGAGCAGAACACAGTGTCCATGCCTTCTTGCCATGTCTCTATGATGTCATGACCTGCATGTGATGTAAAGCACTGCAGAGACCTTTACACACCCTCTCGCTGTGTTTATGAATTCATATACACATATCCACCTATTGGGGCTGCAGAAAAATCTTCTTTAAGCTTTGGGTTGATTAAAGAGAGGTTGAAATTACATATTCGCTTATGTTTCTTTGATGGATGCCATAGCTAATGTTAAATTGTTTGGGACCAGCACCGTTACGCCAAGTACACATCTGAATATTACGCTCATCCTTGCTTAGATGCGCAAATCATACAGATATTTGTCTACTCCACTGTGTCCAAATTTACATAGTCTATAAAACATTTTGTAGCATTTTATAATAACAGTTACGGGGAGGGGGGCTTCTGATCTGTAAGGATTAATTATTAAGTGGTGCTGGATCAGAGATAATAGCACTATAAGCTGCTCTTATCTCTGGGTACAGTATCACAGTGTCATGTATGACCGAGATTGCTCCACAAACATAGCAATATGATAACAGGGGAAGAAATACTCGCTCCAAGATTTCTGCCCAGGTAGCCACTTACTAGCTGCAGATTGGGGCAGTTAATGACGGTACTGGAGAAGGCCATTGTACAGAGCTGTGGAATATGATGGCGCTATATAAAACATTTAATAATAAACGTTTCTTCGTGGTGGTTGAGACAGGAGCATATTTTAGAGAAGATGGGAATATGCCATAGGTAAGAGAGAGGTTGAACTGCTGGGTTAGTGTAAAGACCTGAAGAGGGTAGTTAGGAGATGCAAGGGAATATGTTCAAGTGGGCAGGTAGTGATGTGAAGTGACGAGAGGACATAGGACACTTTGTTATAGGTGACACAGGAGCAGGACGTTATTCAGAAATATAGCTAGTAAATGCTTATATTGTGCAGGGGCAACACCGGGGTTTGAGGAGGTAGAGATGTTGGGAAGGAGGGGTAGAAGTTAGTAAGTTGTGTTGGGTTAAGGTCATGAAGGTTTATGGAGGTTTGTGGAGGCCTATTAGATGGTGGAGGTGTGGGGGGTATGGTTATGGATGCAGGTTATGGATGCAGGTTAGGAGGTGGTCGGTTTTTATAGAGAAGAGGATTTTGGAGAATTGGAACACATATTGGAAAACATATTTATGTGTTCCAGACACAGGGGTTCCTAAACCAGGGAAGCGGTAGTGAAGTGACCCACTAATGGCATGGTGCAGATTTGTTTTCTCTCAGACAGTAGCTCATAGTAAGACAGCAGTGAAAGACATAGAGCATTTAGAATTATTACAAAGCATAGTGAAATACTGTGTCATTGTGATGTAGGAGGGACATGCATGGATTGGTGACATCCTACGATAGCGATACTGTTTATAAAAAGATGCCCAGACATACTAGGAACGCTCAGTGTTGGAGGAGCACATGGCAGCACAATCTACTGAGTCTACAACTGGAAGAAATGACTTTATTTGCCTCAGAAGCTTTGTATGAGGTGCGCTACTGAACGTGTGTGCTACACAGAAGCAGACGTATTGAACAATACGGGTCCAATGACAAAAATTTTCAAATTGTGGTCATAATTTTTGATAATGTGGATACTGGCATCAGACACGATATATATATATATATATATATATATATATATACCGTATTGGCTCGAATATAGGCCGCACTTTTTTCCCCCACTTTAAGTTTTTAAAGTGGGGGTGCGGCCTATATTCGGGGTCTAGCGCCCGACGCCCGGGACATGCAGTCCCGGGCGCCGGGCAGGCAGCGGGGATAAGATACAGATCCCCCGCAGCGGTGCAGGGGACCTGCATCCTTCTCCCCGATACGCTGAGACAGCCTCCCCTGCCAGCACTTCCCACGGGGGGGGGTGCCGGCACGGGAGGTTATCTAAGCGTTTTACCTCTGCCCACCCCCGACTTACCGGAGCAGACTCCCGGGTGTCTTGCGGGGCCGGCGGGAGACATTTACGCAATACGCAAATGCAACTTCCGGTAACGGTACCGGAAGTTGCATACGCGTATTGCGTAGATGTCCCTCGCCGGCCCTGAAGACACCCGGGAGTCTGCTCCGGTAAGTCGAGGAGGGGGGGCAGAGGAGGAGAGCGGCAGCGTATCGCGGGGAGGGAGGGCAGCGGATCGCGGGGAGGGAGGGCAGCGGATCGCGGGGAGGGAGCGCAGCGGATCGCGGGGAGGGAGGACAGCGGCAGCGTATCGCGGGGAGGGAGGACAGCGGCAGCGTATCGCGGGGAGGGAGGACAGCGGCAGCGTATCTCGGGGAGGGAGGACAGCGGCAGCATATCTCGGGGGGGGGCAGAGTGGCAGCATGTTTTTTTTGGTGCTTTTTTAAAGAAAAAAAACTTTTTCTTTAAAAAAGCACCAAACTTTTAGGGTGCGGCCTATATACGGGGGCGGCCTATATCCGAGCCAATACGGTATATACGTGTTAAAGAGTCTCTCTTGCTTGTAAATGGTTACAATGTAGAAATGTCAGACTAGTTATTTCCGTCAGTAGTAGCACTTTATTACCTGTCTCAGATCCTCGTGCCTGGGAAGGAGTTTAGATCACTCTCTGGGGACAAATGTATCTCTTACAAAGTTCACACAACGAGCACAATTCACACTCGGTGCTTGCATGCGCAGTAAAAGCTTTCTCACACCAGTGAGTGATGGCTGGACCTAGGAAGCATGGAATGGTGATGTGATGCCAGAGGGGTTTCACAAGACATATATCAAGTAGTGAGGAAAGTTGGTGTCAAGATCTTCAAGATACTTGAATATTAAGAATTTTTTTCACCTCCCCAGACTTTATTTCCTCTTCTGCATCTTTATCTCCCTCTGGTCTTCTTTTAATTCACCGTCCTCTCTTCTAATTCACAGACTTTTCCTTTCTGAACGGGGGCACGTGGGTGACTTAAAGGGGGTAGGGTGTTAATTAGGATTCAGGTTGAGCTGTTCGTCATCACACAAATTAGTCAGGATGAATTCTATTAACAGAATCGAAAGAAGTGGTGCTGGGGGTGGGGGAGTCCTAAGCAGTATTTTGAAAGAAAAGCACATACAAAATTAGGGGCAGAAGGGACAAGGATGAGGAGCACAACAAATAAGATGAACAATGTTGCTTCCTGGGTGATCTAAGTACTTTTTAACCTTCTGAGTTCCAGAATAGTATACAAAGAACCAATAATCCAAGTTAAAGGTATCCAGCTATGCATCAATGTAGAGCTGTAGATTGCAAGCTCCAGTGGTTACCCTGGTGCAGGCAAAGTGTTCATACAAGGAGAGCCTGCTGCTGCCCATCACCGTACAGACCTTGTGCTGCCCCAAGTGCACTGATCATCACTGGTCTCATAGAACCATTCTTATCCGAGTTATACATAACTCAATGGTGATCACACACAGGCTGCTAACTCAAACCTTCTAAGTGTATTGAGAGGTTGCATAGGCTCCATAATCATAATACATCAGACAATCATTGTCTCTAGTCCCACTAGAGTGATTTGGGGTAATTAAAACACTGTTAAATAATTTGTGCTCCATTGATGACCCACACGGGGGGCATGATGAGGTTGGCACAAGGCTGTGGACACACACATTCTAGGAGCGGTTAACTATACTCCAGTATACCAAAGACATGTCATGGTGTGGGAATTTAATTCTGAGGGATTTAAGCAGGCTTAGAACGGTTATTATCCTTTTTTGTAATGTACAGTAATATTCTGCCAGCTGAGTACAGTAGATAGCAGATTTATTTTAGTTTATCCCACTGATGATAGCCAGGTATCTGGTCAATGTTATGATTCAGCACCATCCTAGTTACAAGATAGTACTGGATATATATTTTTAGGGGTTGGGGTCATGTGGAAGCTATTTATTCCATCATAGCGTGGATACCTGCCGACCATGTTCGTCATCTCCAGGGTCATTCTAATTGCTGTCTCCAATAGCACCTGCAAAATACACAGACCAGGGATGTCTGATATGCAGGTGTGATGGCATAAACTGCTGTAACAACACTTACTTATCTTAAAAGCTAATACTGCAACCATACGGCTGGGATGGCGCCTGGCAAACATCAGTATCACTCCTTCCTCTTTTAAATACTGGATTCTGCTGCTTTGTGATACGTGGACTTCAGATCCCTGCTTCAAGGGGCTAGGGTTACATGTGCCTGCCGTGCCTTTTGATATGGTTACATAGCAGTCTGCATAGTAATTATTGCAGGTAGCCAACAGATATCCTTCCAGATGTTGCCACTTTCCAGTGGTTAAAAGCCAGATCTGCGTGTGGACGTGGTACTTGGCGTGTGTAAATACATGGTCGGTGAATGTGTTGTTGGCATAGATGTTAATACCGGTAGTAGTGATGGTAATGCTGTCATAGCGGCTGAAGTAGGCCAGAGTTATAGGATGTCTCAGCATCTGCTCAATGTCTGCAGATATACTCAGCAAATGCACCTGTGTGAAATGAGTACGATGTGTGCCAGGCTCATATATTAGACAATGTGTGGTATAGCCAAAGCAAACCTTGTGACCTAATGATGTGTACCATAAATTAAACCCCAGCGTAGGGCAGATGGTACCTGGCATGCAAACATAGCCTTGGCTTGGACAATCTTCGTTGTATACAACAATACATAACATACAAGGTTATTTGTGCTGGTCCTGTGTAATGGTCGATAGGTAGGCTGGTCAACACATCTGTAGTGGTTCCTCACACCAAGACTAAACTCTCCAAACCCTAGCGGGTACAAGATGAGCTTCCTCTGGATGAGTGTTTGGCCAAATCTGTATCCCGCTATGATGTAAGTTGCACTGATCATGAAAATCAGTTTACAAAAAATACTGTAAACTCAACATTGACATAGAACTTAAATTACGGTCCTAAAAGTTAAAAATTTGGCCAAATGCTGCTATTGAAAATGATCATTTATAAAACAATAAAGCAGTTTGTCTGCCCTGTTTGTGTGACTGTTTCGTGCACAGACGTGGTTAAAGTGTTATCTGTGTGTCTGTGTCGTTACGTGGCTGTATACTGCATTATTTATGTTTCTCAGTTGTCTCATCCTGTTGAATCAAAGTCAAGCAAGAACTGCTTGCAGCCCAACACATAACAAAATGCTTTCGCTGATGGATAGCGGCTACCGTTAATCCCTGTGTATAGGAAGAGCTTTAAGGAGGCAGGTGAAGGATGTGCGTTGGACTCTCGTGCAAGAAAGATCAAACCTTGTACAGCGCAGAATTCCAAGCCCTCCGCCTGCCCTACACCATAGTCGCTCATGATGTTCTGTTCTCTTCGTGACTTGAGGTCTCCCGAGGCCCTCTCAGCGACACAAGATGAGAACATTTCAGACAGCAGCTTGACAGGACCATGACTTTTATACATTGATGATGATAATTCTACACAATGTCTCCCTCCGGTTTCTGATGACACAAATTCTTGTGTTTTGCATCGTGGTATTCCCTGCGTGTCTCTGCCTTTCCATTTATAACCTTTCTGCCTTTCACAATCAATTCCGTCACATTAACGCTCTTTCTCTTGTGGCTTATTTGGTCTGGATTCCACCCTATCCCTCATTCCACTCCTGTCCCTGTCACCTCAACGAGTGTGTTACTTGTAATTTACAATGGAAATGTTTTCACCCAAGTTTTGCGGTGATATCGAGGTACATAGCAGGGTTAAAACTTTTTTGTCCTCTTTTAGTTATTTAGAGTTACAGGTTTCATTTTCCTGCTCCGGTCTTACGATGCATTTTCTCCTCTGTCTCTTTCTTGTACGTCTCTCTTGTCTCGATGTCCGCTGTTTTTCTATTCCCTGTAATGTTTGCTATCACATAACGTGTCCTTTCTTACAGAGAGATGCAAAGGGGCAGCAACTGTTTGACCTGCTGTGTCACCACCTAAATCTGCTGGAGAAAGATTACTTTGGAATCCGCTATGTGGATCCTGACAAGCAGCGGGTGAGTGCGCTGTCAGCTGGCACGATATTCACTTAACAGCCTCTGACAGTTCTACGGAGTAATTGATGAGCTGACTCAATGTATCCGAGCGTTTGCTGATGTTTGAAACCTGTGACGGTGTATTGCAGAATTAGACGGTGGGGACACCTAGATACTTGGGACAACCTGTGACGGTGTATTGCAGAATTAGACGGTGGGGACACCGGGACAACCCGTGACAGTGTATTGCAGAATTAGATGGTGGGGACACCTAGTTTCTTGGGACAACCCGTGACAGTGTATTGCAGAATTAGACGGTGGGGACACCTAGATACTTGGGACAACCCGTGACAGTGTATTGCAGAATTAGACAGTGGGGGCACCTGGATACTTGGGACAACCTGTGATGGCAGACAACCTGTGACAGTTTATGTGACCGCGAGTGACTACCTGTGATAATGTATCACAACATTTGCTACTTTCTGACAGCCTGTAACATTGTATCAGAGCAAATGCTACATTCTGTTAAATTGTGACAGGGAACCAGTAGTATAAGATTTATCTTCTGCTCTGCCCTGGGCCAGGGATCAGCATGCTGGGGGGGGGGGGGCTGCCTCTGAGATTAGATATCTCCCATCAATGGAGGTGCAAAGGGGAGCCTGGTTGTCAAATAGGGCGGTTTGCCCTTTGGATTAGTGGCCAGAATGTGTTAGCCTTTGTGCAAAGTGTTATTAGAACATTTGGATGACAGCGTTTGACTGTGTAATGACCTGCGAGAGTTTAACACCACAAACCGTGACAGCGACATTGATCATTTTTTGGACACATGTCACTGTGACATATTGCGGACCAACATATGTTGAGTGCTGCCCTGCACTATATGGAATGAATAAACCCACAGAAAGGAATCAGTTACTGATCAAGTCCTTGTTGTGTTAGATATATTCATTATTGTTATTGAAATAAAACAGTATTTGTCATTGAAAACACTAAAGTTTCCACAATTTTATGTAGCCCTTTCAGGGTCACAGTAGATGAAATCGGATCATTACTGTTAAACTATACTCTGATTGTAACAGCGCTACGGAATCTGCCGGCGCCATTCAAGGAAATGTTATGTGAGATTCGGCTTTTTGTTTAGACCCTCAGCCCATTATTATGGATAAACTGCTCCCCCCCCACATCTCTTCTGGTCAGACTGGGGGAACACAAAGTGGTAGCCCAGCCTTTGAAGGTTGCGTGGTTAACCCTCCTGTGAGATTAGTTCTTGGATATGAAAGCCTTAGAGAAAAATACACAACTTTTGCCACTGTTTTGTTTTAAGATGTCATTTTATGTCAAAGGAATGACCAGTTTAGCTGTAACTGCAGGTGAAATAAGGTAAGAGATAAGAACCATTCCGCTCATCCAGTCTGCTAATTTTCCCTAATATCAGAACCCAGACCATAATCGCTCTTGGTCTTGTCTTAGATTCAGGATCGCTGCATGTTTATAGCATCTAAGAACTTCTGAAATTCATGCAAATCCGTTCAGCAGATTAAAAAACCACTTAAAATAGTTTTCACAGCTAAGGTTTCTAGTGAAAAACTCTTTTTGCAGCTGCTAAAGAGATGAATTGTAAATCTCGCACATCCGGTATGTGACGCTGGTTCGTTAAGATGCGTAGAAAGCGCGAGGGATGCACCGAGGAACAGCTTCTCCTGTTTGTATTGTTCTGCTTTCAGTCACCGTGCCAAGGGGATCGATTTCAAACAAATCTGAAGTTAATTAGCAGTAAGCAGGATACTTATAACAAACATGTATTGGTGCAAAAAAAAACAAACACATCTGATTCAGAATTAAATTAAATTAAAATAAATCAACAAATTTTAGATCAAAGCCAGCGGCAGATCACAAAAGAGTAATATTTCAGAGGGATTTGTAGCTTTTAGCTTTTATGGGCTTTTCCAACATGCAACTGCTTCAAGAGAGTTTGAAAAAAGAAGAATACGCCGTATTAACTTAATTGCGAGAGAGAGAGAGAGAACAGAGCGATTTAATATAGGTTGCATTATATTTTTATCACACCAGAATAAGATTTCGATCTGCACGCTGGGGATTAAATGCCTGGTAATGCCAATGAATGGGTTGCACACACCCTCAATGCATTTCTTTGCCCCATTTTCCTCCTCTGATGTTCCCTCCACGATGTTTGGTGGCTATGAACGAGTCCCCGTGTTCTGCTTCTCTAAAACCCACATTATGTGCAAAGAAACAGCACCAAATGTAACAGAAACAGCAATGTTCTACACCTGGCAGACCCAGAGGCTCCGATGGGGGTGTTTAATATGATGTCCGCCGTTGTTAAGGGGTTAAAACAGGAGAGAAATAACTAAATTGGAATGAATAATCACGCAGATCATGTGAACAGAAAGTCAAACAGAATCTGATGGCAGATAAGAACCTTTCAGTAAGCTCAGATCTTAGTCAGTGCTTGGTCTTACCTTCAGGATGCTTTATGCCTTCCCATACACGTCTAAATTCCTTCCTCTGTATTAACCTTTACCACTTCTGTTGGCAGGCTGTCCCAAGTATCTACCACATGCCCAGCATAATAAAACTTCCTTAGTTTAGGTTGATGCTCCTGTGGTATACACAAAAAATGTTTTTCTGATATTACTTATTTTTCTCCAGTGTATATTACTTTAAAGTGTATGATTTTAGGAAAGCGGCATATTGGCTTAAATATTTCATGGTTACAATATTTGCACTCTGTTTACAAAGATCAGCTAAGCTGTTTAGTCCATGTTGTCGAATGTACACAACACCGAAAGAAAAGTAACAAGGATTATTGAATATAAAAATTCTCACTACTGCAATGGCTAAGGCAGCGAGCCGCATCTTCACAATCAGTGTCTGGCATTTAAGAAACAATGCTGCTCTGTGATAAATAAGAGAGGACTGGACTTCTGGAACAACCAGTCTTTGTCATATATGAGATATGACTCCATGTCAGTAAAAAAGCTCCATGGAAAATGGAGCCTTTTGAGCCTTTTAAGGCTGTTTTAGGGACTATGCATGGAAGACACCACTCTCTTATTATCATTATTATTATTATTATTATTATTTATATTTATTTATTATTTCATTTTGCTTTTACTGACCCACAAATCATCACAGATAGAGCTCTGTCCTGAGTCTAGTGCATGGTTCAGATATTATAGAAAACCCGCTCGGTATGTACTGCCCAGAACATGTTTACAGAAATGTGTAAAAAGAGCAGAGAAAGGCTGGAAATCCTGCCTAAAGTCCTGCTGTAGATACTCTAATGATGGATCTGCAAGTAAGATGCTGGGGCATCCCCTGGTCATGGCTACTTAAGTGTGTGAAATGTGGCATAAATGTCGTAGCCTATTGTCAAAGCACTGTGTATGAAAGCCAATGATGGGAGCTGTCAATGTTCCGTGTTTAGGATTTATAAATGAACGTGTCGCAGGAAATGCATATTTAAATATGACTGCATTTAATGATTTTTGCAGCACTGGTTGGAGTTTACAAAGGGGATAGTCAAACAATTGAGAGGTAAGTGGTTGCCCGTTAGTAGGTAAGTGTGTATGTGTTGGTTGCATTGTATAACTTAGTGTATAGGGAACATGAAACTGCAGCTGTCCTGCAAACTCCCACCCTCGTGATTTAGTATGTTTGACAAGTGTTTGGGCTCCTCTAGAGTGTTATGTGACAACACGGCTTCTAGTTAATAATCATGCCTTTAGTGCATTACCCTACTTGGGAACGGACTGAGTTGGACGCAGAGTCTCCGGGTAAAGCCCTGCTTCCTTGGGTCTCAGGGCTGGTTTCTCCTTTATCTAGCAGGACAGCAGTGTTTGGCCACACCCACATGCAGCCCACAGCCCGCCTGCTCCCTGCCCACTTTTTCAGGCGCCTTGTCCAGTTCCCTCCCACTCAGGCTGTCTTGGGCTAGTCCCACCCCTATGCATAGCCAACTCCACCCATATGCACAACCAGCCCCGCCTCTTCACAAAGCCACCCCCAATAAGATGCAGTGCTTTAAGCTTCCATTGATTCTTTATTATTCATCAACAGCTCGCCCTCCATATATCCTGTGCTTTCGAGTTAAGTTTTATCCCCCAGATCCAGCTGCTCTGAAAGAAGAAATCACCAGGTGAGTCACATGAAATACATTTTGATCTATACTAAACGCTATTAAAAATATAGAACAAAATGTGTACTGTCCCATGTACTTATAATGACTTACAATTGTCTGTACTTTATGATACCCTTATGGAAAGGGTACATTGGACTGGGTTTCACACTCTATGTAGTGTAGAATGTCTTTTTTTTCTTCTATGGCTGACATTTTGAATATAGATTGTCTGTCCCTGAAGTCTGAATATTTCTTGCAAATTCTTTCAGTAGATGCTCCTGCTGGTTTATTATGGCAAAATGGGCAATAATTATATAATATGTAGCAATTGCCTGTGAGTTAGGAGGAGAAAGTTATCGGAGGAGATAGTTGTGGGAACTAAAAAAAAACAAAACCTAATAATCCATGTCAGTGCTAATATTATTAAACAGAAGCTACATAGTTTTTAATGCTTTTGGGTCTAACAATTCTCATCTTCCTCAATAATTTTTTAGATTTTTTTAGTAAGCTGAGCAGCAGAAAAACCCAAAACGATGGAGACTAACCTCCATCAACCTCGCCAGCTGGTCTTTGGTTCTTCTAGTAGAATATGACTATATAATTATTCATTAGTTCATTATTATTGTGTACACGTGTATCAAATATGTAACAATCTTTGCTAAAACAAGTCTGCTGCCTCCTCTTATAGGTATATGGTTTTCCTGCAAGTAAAGAGGGATTTGTACCATGGGAGGTTACTCTGTAAGACCTCGGACGCTGCTTTGCTCGCAGCCTATATACTGCAGGGTATGTATTGCTCATGAAAGTATTACCCATCTACAGCCGTTTTGGGACCTTTAGCCAACTAGTTATTTATTTAATGAATATATCCTTTATTTTTGCATTTGCCTCCAGTCCTTCCAATTCCCCTTCTCTCTGTTCCATTACCTGCCCTGATCTTGTGTTTCTATTTTGATTGTTTCACCGTAGTTACAGGTTACCGTTCCTTGTTGTCTGTTTTTGTCTGATTTCGTCACGTGCCTTATCATGACCATCATTCACTCTTATTATGTATTCTCTCTTAGTTTCTCATTGTTTTGCAGTTATTCTCTTATTGCTCACTGCTCCTCTTAGTCGCTGACCCTCAGCATCATCTACCTCTTTAGTTTCTACATCTATCGTGCTTGCAGCTTTCCAGATCCACACCTTCTCCTTTTATTGATGCTCGCACTGCCATTTTCTTTGTCTTCTCTTTTTTCCTTGCCATCTTCTCTTTCATTCTAATTGCACCATCTGACTTTCATCAATGGTCTCTCCCACAGCCGAGATCGGGGATTATGACCCTGGCAAACATCCAGAGGGCTATAGCTCCAAGTTCCAGTTCCTTCCCAAACACTCAGAGAAGCTGGAGCGCAGGATTGCGGAGATTCACAGGAATGAGCTCAGGTGAGGGAGGATGACTGATATTAATGAGTAGAGCTGGGTGAGCCAGCATAGGCTTCAATAGAAATCAATGAAATACAACTGGATGATGATAACCATTATGTCATTCTTTTTTCAATAAATGTCAGCCCTTTTGTAATTATCTTGATTAAAGCAAGTGACATCTACACAATATTCAATGGAAATATTCAAAACTTTCCATAGATGAAACCCAGCTGTAATAATAGACAACTTATTTTATCACCCATATGATCCTGTAGACTGGTGCCTCTGGTGAGTGTGACTGATGTACTGCTCATCCCTTAATTCTAATGAGGGAGCCTCCATCTATAGAACCATCTATACTATATGCCCCCCATACCTGTGTGAGAGGTGGAGGTCTGTGCCAAAGTAGGACACATTTGTGGAGAGACAGTCCTCCAGGCCTATGATAGCTAGCAAATGGGTCCAAGGGATGGCAGCCATTGGCCCCTAAGATAAGTCTGGCCCAGGGCATCTGCCCTTTTGCCCCATGTTAAAGATGACCCTGTCCATCTGGTCGCCCATTGGCTCCCTAGCTATTCTCTTTTCAAGGGCCTCCAGCAACAAAGAGTTGAATATGACAAAAAGGGTAGTTAAAAAATATTGCTTAGGTTCCACAAAAATATAGCAACAACTCTATCCCTATCATTGATTTATTACTAGTTAGAAATAATGACTATATTGGTAGCTATTAACAGCCAAAGAAAATTTATGATATAAATTGGAGAAATGCCTTCTGAGTCCCTTAAATAAACGTGGTTTGGGTGCAAAATACATGAAAGAGAAGGAAATCCAGAGATCTTAAAGTTTGATAACTGAATACTCATTCTAGAAAGCTGAGATAAAAATATACATTTGTTACATTACATTTAATTGAATCCAACACAAAACTGTTAAATGCAGATCAAAAAATATATGGGCTTGGGCTGATCCAACCTGCACACTTTTATGGTACCTGAATGGAAAGGAAACACTAAAAGTAAGTAATAAAAGTAACCAGTAGGTGTCACTGTTGCTTTGAACAATGAAAGACCATCATAAGTGCAATGACAAAACCAACCAGTAGATGTCACTCTCATATGTGATATACAGTAGTTTAGCCATATGGTGTGTTCTGTGAACATCTTATGAGAGAAGGGAAATATTTAAAGGGAATATCATACAGCATTAAAAAATATCTTAAAATGTAGAAATGCTATCAAAGATACAATCATCTGCTCTGTGTGCCTCCTTGTTCTCCTGATGACTCCCATATGTTTCTCTTTCTCTCTTTAGTGGTCTTTCCCCTGCAGCTGCAGAACTCAGTTTTCTGAGGAAAGCGCAAACCCTCGAGACATACGGAGTGGATCCTCATCCGTGTAAGGTATCTTATTCTAAGCGCCTGTTGTTCTTACCTTCACTCTTTAACTCTTTCCTTCCAACAGTGTATCACAATCATTTCCTTCTTCTATTCATTCCCTCCTCTCACTTCCCTTCTTTGTCGCCTAAACGTGCCCACCATGTTTGTTTGACAGCTTGCATCTCTCCACTTTCTCTGCCAGGTTGCCTGTCTCTGTGTTTCGGGGGCCTTGTTCCCTGCATGGGAGGGCTGGCAGGGTAGAAACGGGCTGGACATTTTAATTGTTTGGATTACTGGGATAAACCTTTTTTTTATTTTTTCATCTCCACTTTGCCTACATTTTTAATCAGGCATACAGTCCTGTTTGGGGAGCTCTGTTGAATATTCTATAGCGCTGAGCATGGATTGCACTTGTTAGTCTCTCTTTGCTCTGTTAGCTCGCTGTTTTATCTGCCAGCCCGTCCCACTACATTGCCCCACTTTATCATTTGCCTTCCTCCTGTGTTTGTTTCTGTCAGTCTGTTGTCTGTCTCCCCTAGCTCATCCCTCTCTCCTACCTTACTCTTTTCCTTTCCTCTCTGATTACTTTCTTTTAGGATGTCTCGGGGAATTCTGCTTTTTTGGCCTTTACCCCATTTGGCTTTATAGTGTTGCAGGGCAATAAAAGAGTTCATTTTATCAAATGGTGAGTGCTATAGATTGTTATTCTGTTTGCCTCTCTGTCCATGTTTGTTTTGCATGTACCCCTCTCTATCGTCACACTTTGTCCTATAATGTTCACTCCTTTCCCCTTTTTCTTCTATCTATCCAAACTAATTTTTGCCTGTTCCTCTGTCAATGTCTTCAATGTTTCTTGCAGTCTTTAACATGAAATTGCAGGGTAAAATAATACCTTTTAATTAGACCATTATAAAAGAAGAGATATAAAGTCACACACGCCTTTTGGTCCTCAGAGGACTCTTCTCCCGATGGAAAGTTCACGTTTCTTGAGATCGTTGTTTCCCAAAGTTGTTCGCTACACATTTAGAATCTGCCATGGAACTTTGATACAAAAAAGGTCTCTGTCTCTGACCATTTATGTTTTCTGTTGTTTTGTATTGTGTGTCCTTACTTATGATCCTAGCCCAAGCCATCAAGAAGCTATCTAGCTGTTATGAAGTTACAGCTCAGTCAGCCATAAGCTTGCTCTCTTTTAGCATGCAACAATGGGAATGGGAATTATATGTGTTGTCTATCCCTGCCCTGTGATATCTTTTCACGGTCTCTGTGCTTTGCTAAAGAGTCAGAAGAGATCAAGAAAGAAAACATTATTTAGTGTGGTGCAGAAAGAAGTCAAAGTACTAAACAGGTCACTTCTAGTTCCTACAACACATAACCTGCCCAATGTTTCTTATTCCACAACCCCAAGTGATTCTGCAAAGCGGATGAATGTACAATCTGGTCATTTCTACGAATAGCAAGATTTATAAATAACAAGGCTATGGGCATGCATCTATTTCCAGAGGAAGACAACCCGAACTGTGAGATGTAAAAGTAGACACGTTAATGAGATGAGATATCCGTTCAGGAGTATGCACTGGGCCTCTAGTACCATTACCTGAAGATGTTATTGGCAGACCTCTGTAATGCATTTGGCACATTGGATAAGATCAGACACAGTAGGTGTAATATGACTCTCCTTTAAATACAAAATTGACTTAATTATATTGAAATGATATTTCTTGAGTGTAACTGAACTAACTTTGGAGTAAAACTTTCCCGGACCCCTGAGTGCATAGAGCCCTGCCACGGTCTTTACAAGCTGCTTTGTTACAATGTACAGGAGTATTGCCTAAACCAAGGTTTCACTGGCAACAGCTTTGTTAATAGATCCCATGGCTGATGGATTCCTGCCACACCACATTGTTTAATTGGAAGCTGGCAGATCAGTTTATCATTACTTTATCAAGTAGTCAGAAATCAATTTGGCAAAGTGGGATTTGGTATTTTTACAGATGCCCGCGTGAAATATCCACGCTCGTCCGCATAGTGTTGGAAGTGGCTAGTTCAGAAGAAGTTATACCAACCAACTACGATCTGAAACATCCCTTTCTCTTTTTAGTAGCAGCTTGGCATTTAAGGCAGCTGCTTCTGCTTCAGCAGTACATTATTTTTATTATTAAACGCATTATCTTTTTATTGCAGGAGTGATGCGGCCAAAATGAAATTTGAAGGCAAAACATTCAATTTATATGTGAGAGAGAAAGAGGTAACATATAAGTATGAAACTTCAGAGACCAATATATGGGGCTTGACAAATTTAGTTTATATGTATGAGCCAGGCAAAAAATCTAGGAGCCTTTTTTTTTGTTACCACACATACTGATATATTTACACACACTATTACACACAAACATATATATACATGCATACTAACACACGCTGACACAATAACATACTTACACACAGTAACATGCTTACACACACCTACTAACACACACTAACATACCTACACACACTAACATACTTACACACAGCAACATACTTACACATGCATAGTTACACACTTACAAACAGTAACATATGCACACACAGTAACATCCTTACACACACTAACACACAAAGTAACATATTTACACACAGTAACATACTTATACACACACAAACATACTTACACACACACATGAATACTTATACACACACTAACCCACATACACACTTTCTTAGACCTGTAACTTTATTGGCTCAGGGCAGTTCTTCTGCTGCCTGCTCCCACACTGCTTGCCCCTGAGTGCAGGGAAATTAGGTCACCTCCCCGCACTCAGACACAGCGCGCTGGAGTGAGGGAGCGTGGACCAGCCATATGCGAAGTATGTTGACAGTACTGGGCAGAGGGTCCCTGCAATGCAACCCTGCAAAACCCGAGGCACCAAGAAGCAGTTTCATGTCAGCATGGCAACCTGGTGGTTGGTAAATAAGAATTGCATCTGGCACACAAAGCTAGTTTCACCTCAAATAAGGGTCAGATTTGTCTTTATATAACACATAGTTACGTCAGTAATGCATAGATAATTGATTGAAATGTTTCATCTCGCTGTGGCCACGTTGCGTGTCATAGGTTAGTAAATAACCCCTAGAAATATGTCTTGTAGCGGTGGTTTATGTTTATTATCCCATAACATTTTCTGTGCAGGAGAAGAGGCTGGTGCTCACGTTCATCGCTCCAACCCCCGAGGCCTGCAAACACTTGTGGAAATGTGGAGTGGAGAATCAGTCCTTCTACAAGTCAGTATTTCTTAATCCAGTTATGACACGTAGAACAGGACTGTCCCTTTTCCTAAATTCAAAGTAAACCCTTGCGGTGGTATTTACAGACCAACGTTAAGAATAAATGTATTTCTTCACCCATAAAGGTTTCTATACCCTGGTGTTAAGATGCTGACTGTTGGTGATTGGTTCTGACAGCCTTTATATGGGTGGGAAGAGGGGAGAAAACGTGCTTCTTTTTCCTCCTCCTTGACAGTTTCAAAAATAGTTTCCTTGGGGTAAAAACAAGTCTTCTGAAATAAGTATATCCAGTGCAGCTATAGGTAATTTTAATAAAATGTTGTTTATTTATGCTAAAATATGTGCCCACGACAGTTACCCTTAAAGCGGTGACCTCGGTGACACACCTTTGTCATATTCTTCCCCACAAACTCACCACAGATCTCTGAATAGTGCGTTACTACTACACAACTCCCAGCTATGTATTCACTATTCCTATCACATGACCCACATCAATACTGTCTAATATACCCAGTATATCTTTCAGACCCCATTTAACTTTTACATTCTGATTTCAGGCTGGAGAACTCCAACCAGGTCCGCACAGTGTCAAGCAGCAACTTATTTTTCAAAGGCAGCCGCTTCAGATATAGGTAAACGGCCAAACCTCCATATTATCTCCCAGCGCTATAACTCTATCCCTAGGTGCCATGTCTCTGCTCCTTCTGTCACAACAGTCTTGCCATATCCAGATTAGTCTACTCAATTCCAATAACCTATTTGTGTTTTGAGATGTAATGTTGGTCCTTGTAGCCCCTACGGTGCAGGAGCTCAGGTAGTGGTGGGCTGTCCATTTTCTGTTACTATATCTATTGCTACTTTTATAATGTTTTTTATAACATTATAACTTTTGTTTCTCTTTTATAATTCCTAGTGGCCGGGTTGCTAAAGAAGTGATGGAATCAAGTGCAAAAATCAAGAGAGAGCCACCTGAAATACACAGGTAAGCCGCATGGATCCCCTGAATCTCAACACAGTGCCACATGAGCTACATCCAAAAACACATCTTCACACTAATCATACACTGCTTCGTTCTCCATGAAGAGCTATAAACATTGTTATCCAACTTACCGGCCAATACTCAAACAATATGAAATGCGCAAGCAACCACTCGTTTACAGTTAATGGCAGAAGAATAACAAAACCGGGGCATGGTGCCTAAGTACGCCCTTCACTATAAACAGCATTAGCTTCTGAGTCTGATTCAAGCAAATGTTAGTTAGTTGCCCGATTAAACTTTTTACAAGTAAAAACCAAATCATCTCTCCCACCTCATTGTATTGTCCTACTCACTCACAGGGCTGGGATGGTGTCAAGCCGCAGTTGTCCCTCAATCAGTCATGGAATGAGGTTGAGCAGTGTACCTCGGACGCGTAGGAGAGCCGTGCACATATCCATCATGGAAGGTATAATGTGGGGCTATGTATATAATATGTGGAAGGTAACATTTCAGTAACAGTACTTTGTGTTTAGTAATCAGTTGTAACTCTTTGGAGAAATGTCTAACGATCTGGAGACCTCTATCCTTCTGTGAGATCAGTGATGGAGGTACCTGAGTTATCTGCTGCTGATCGCCAAGCCCCCAATGCGCTCAGCTTCTGTGTGTCCCATAAGACCCCCGTCTCCATTGAATTATTGAATTTCCAGAAATGGAAAATCTGTTCTCCTTGCTGATTCTGCATGGGCTTCTCATAGGGATGATGACCATACCACATAACATAGGAGGGATATCATTATTTCTGATGACTTGGGGTTATCGGTCAGAAAATAATGTACGTGCGGCCATATATTATATGCTTATATTGATGTAGCATGTGGCCACACACTGCAGGACCCAATACGCCAGCAGCTCGCACCGGACAGTTGCCCAATGTGCCAGATGGTCGGTTTGGGCCTGGCCACTTCACAGACCTCGCCTTGAGTACTGTGTACAGTTCCGAAGACCCTTCTGGAAGTATGTAGACTTTCTAGAGAGAGTTTGGAGAGGTGCTACTAAAATGGTAAATTGTTGGAACAGCCTCCAAGTGGTGCAGGTTAATACAGCGAGGGAATGTAAACATGCATGTGATGTGTATACATCTATTCTGAATCTAAGAAGTGAGTGAGGACTGCAGAAATACCGGGCCAGATGGTTCTCATCTGCCACTTTCTATGAAAGCAAAAAATCACACTCAAAGGAAAAGAAACATCCCTGATATTATTATATATTATTATTATATGTATTATATTACCTAGAGGTTAGTAAGCACCCGTGCATAAAATGTAAGACTGTAGCATAGAGGGTCTCCCTTGTAAGAAGCCTCCATTTTATTGATCCAGCAAAATGTGATACTGGATATTTTCTTTAATCTAGTAGAGGGTTTATCTTCATAGAGGTAGCGAAGCAGTCTGCAGGAGGGTAGTAGTCAGACTGTGTGGGGTATCTCTGCAGGGAGTACAGCAGGCTTGTTTTGGGGTTTGTGTGAAGTGTTGCCCCTTGTGGTATATGTAGAGTGATATATGGTAGAGTGGTATATGTAGAGTGATATATGGTAGAGTGGTATATGTAGAGTGGTATATGGCATAGTGGTATATGGCATAGTGGTATAAGGTAGAGTGATATATTGTAGAGTGGTATATGTAGAGTGATATATGGTAGAGTGGTATATGGCAGAGTGGTATTAGGTAGAGTGATATATGGTAGAGTGGTATATGGCAGAGTGGTATAGGTGTCAGTGTACGGTGGGGGTAGTAAGTAGTAAGTGACAGCTGCGCACAGTCTCCTACATCTGTCAGCTCAGCAGTAAATGCGTTTGCTCCCAAAATAGCTGCAGAGAGTCTGATGCTTCACCTTGTATGTCAGAGGAGGTGGAGAGAAAGAGATTGGGAGAGAGCGAGGAACTAGAACAACCAGGAACAGAAGGGGACAGCAAGTTAGAAAAGAGTGCAGTGAGTGAATGACGGAGATAGGAGGTGAAAAAGAGACAGAAAGACAATAGAAGTGTTGGACTATAAAGAGACAGAAAGTGTCAAGAGGAGCGGGCAAAGAAAGCAGGGAAATAGAGAGGTCGAGATACTGAATTATTTTTGAGTGAATATCTCCGAGAGAGTGTGATTATCCTGCATCATGGTCAAGTGTCTGATTCGTATTAGGACCAAGGTGAATGTTCACCTGCGAATGATCAATCACTGTTACCGCGATGTAAAGATCCGTGTGCTAAATCTGGGGCCTCGGCTTCTGGGCAGAGCACTGGGGGCCCTGCCGCTTTTCCCAGCTCTAACTGGAGGGGTCCCAGCGACAATGGAGGGCAACGGGGAGACAGCATTGTCAGGCAAGGCTCTAGAAACAACAAGCAGCGGCAGGGAGACGGGAATCGCAGGTGAACCACAGCCAGGGTGGGTCCCAGAACCAATGGACAGCGGCAAGGACACAGACGTATCCGGCGCGACTCTGCCAGAATGGGTCCTCGCAACAGACAAGGAAACAAGGGAGTCAGGTGAAGCTCAACCAGGATGGGCTCCAATGGACAGGAGTACGGAGACAGAAGGGGCGGCTGTACAAGAATGGGCCCTGGCAACAGAGGACAGTAGCAGGGACGCAAGGGGGTCAGGTGAGCGTCCGCCAGCATGGGCTCCAGAAACAACGGAAACCAGCAAAGAAGAGAACATAACAGATGCAGCTCTACCAGCATGGACCCCAATAACAGACAGTAGTAGCGAGAAGAGAGGTGAGTCTCTGCCAGGATGGGCCCAGGAAGCTACAGACATCAGCAACGAGATGGAAGAATCATGGGGTTTGCTAACGTCAGCAACAACCGTAAGCAGTAATGGGACGGCAGCATCCTGGGAATTCCGACAACAGCAGGAAGAACCTGTTCGGTACCTGCAGGGTAGGTATTTCTATACTTTTAACAATATCAGTGCTAATACATACGCACTGTCCCTATGCCGCATCTTCAAAGCAGTTGTGATTTTGTACAGGGTTACACCAGGCTGACACCCTGATTTTTTTTAGGTTGGCGGGCCCTAAATCTGGTACTTTCAATGTCTTTATCACATGGGTGTCAGTGCTATGCAGATGTGGAATAATCATGTTATGATGAGCATTTTTAGCGTATATTTGATAAGTTTTGGAAAACATTGGTATAGCTTGCCCATAGATATATATTGAAATCTGTTTTCATGTAACATGTTAGAGAAAAAGAAACAGTATCTAACTTTTATGTTTCTTGTTTTTCCGCTCCATACCGCAAGATTGTAAGCTTGCGAGCCGGGCCCTCTCCACCTCATGTATCGGTTTGTCTTAGTCTGTCAATTCTCGTCTCATCATACATATATATGTATTGTAAGAAGCGCTGCGTAAATTGTTGGCGCTATATAAATAAAAGATAAAAATAATAAGTGCTCCGTTTGCTATCAGACTTTTAACAATGCGTTAGTGTGCATAGCCACAGGGAGTATTTGTTCTTCTGCTCCAAAAGCTTTTGCCCCATTAGGACTAGAGACAGAACTAAGTTAGCTTTGTTCTCGGCTTTCTCTTCTCATTTAATTTAACTCTCTTTTTGCAGGTTTGGAATCTCTCCGTGACAGCGCACACTCTACTCCTGTCCGTTCCTCTGAAAATATTGATGCTTTCTCTCCTCGGTTTTCTCGGGAGGCTGTGTTCAGCGATGATGCTTACACACCATGCGCCAGCATACTCCCCACTCCTGTATGTGAACCCAATCAGGAACCAGTGTTTGGACAGCAGGTGAACGGCACTCCATATACCACCCAAGATGAGGAGAGCGATGTGGCTGTCCATAGTAATCCCGACACCGAAGCCCTTCCTCCTGCACTTCCTGGGCCAGAGGTATCCGGTCAGAGCGAATCCGAACCGGAGCAAGGAAACAAGTTTCTGCAAAGTGTTCTTCGGCTGCTAGCGGTCACATTTTGTCTTCTTCTTGCACTGCTCCTGCTGCTTGTCATATTGGCCGAGTCTGACCTGGAATTAGCATTTTTGAGGGACATTCGGCTCACTCCTGAATTCCAACAGTTCCACTATCAATACTTCTGTCCTCTGCGCAGATGGGTGTCTTGCAAACTGCACCCTCTCATCCGCCTCATAGACTCCTGAACCCTTGCAGGATGCGCAAAGTGGTCCTCTGTAACGTCGAGGAGTGATGTCTTCCAGCGTCTTCCCTTCCCCACCTTAAAAACATTTCCTGACTTGGGGGTGGGGAGGGGGTAAAATAATGCTCTACTGAGAATTCTGTAGTTGTGTGTGTGTGTGTGATTGGATTGGGAAATGGAGCCAAGTTAAAAGGGGCAGAAGTGCATCTTGGTCATTACAATATCTGCATGGGGATGGGGTTGGGGTCAAATTTGCTCTGTGGTCCCTGTAAGCTTTGCACCTCCACCATGTGGACTTCCCACATTTATGCTTGTTCAGCTCCAGGGAAAAAATGCTCAATGAAGAAGACATTTAAACTTATAGATCACTGCTCCCATTACATGCGACCAAATATTGAGCATGCTTCATCAGCATCGACTCAAAACAACAGGTATATGGCAGATCCTCATAATGAGAAAACATAAGTCTCCACAAGTTGTTAGCAGGCATGCAATGGCACGCTCTTCCGTGAAGTAACTTTATTTAATCCATGGAATTGCAGAGGCATACGCTATATCTACCTGCCGTTTATGTTAGTATATCCAAAAGAAATAATAAGCGTTAATGTAAAGGCATTGAGTGGATGCCATATTTCCTAGGAGCTGACAGACAGCATTGGTGGAGTTACCTGTTGAATGGATGGAGGAAGAAGATATAATCAGGTTACATTTCATAGAGATCCACAGACAGTCCCCAAGAGGATATCTTACAACCCATTTATAACGTTGACTGGATGTGTCTCTGTGAGGATATTACATATACATGTGCCTCCTGCTGGTGTATGTACTTTGAGTGGAAAGTTAGGTGGGTGCATCCAGAGATGTTTGTATTTGAGGAGCAATAGAAGTGTTTCCCGAAAGAAAGGCGGTATATGTCTCCGATGTCTGTGTATGATGAGGAAGTTTATGTACTGATGTTTATTGAGTTGTTGTGAGGGTTATAGGTCTGTTATGTCTGTGTATTAGGTAGCATTACGGGTCGGTGGAGTGCGAGAGTGTGTGCATATAAGAATGTGAGAAGTTTGTGTCTATTATGTCCAGGCCATCTGGCGGCAGCCACTGCCCCTCATGCAGCAGAACCAATCCTTTAGTGTGTAGCCGCTGGCTGGATACAGTTATCAGCCGCTTTGTTAAAGTACCAGGGCTGATTTTAATCCCAGTCCGGCCCTGGTGTCTACTATATGTCTTTGTGTCTGTACTTGGCAGGGGTAAATGATAAGCACCCTGTTGTATCTTCTTACGATCTGTATACAGCTGGACCCTTGTGTAATATATGAATTACGTGGTCCTGTTCATACTAGGATGTCACAGAATTGTGTCCTAATGTCAGGATATTACATGGAGGCAGAAGGAGATTTTTCTTCCAATTCTCAGTCCATTTCCAGTGTCCACACTGGATGCACATGCCTCAGACTGGTATATTAGGGGCATGCACTATTCACCCTTCCTAATACAAAGACACTGGGGATATGTACATCTTACCCTTTGCATATACGTTACATGGATAACTTATCCCTGCTAAAACCCAGATAGGGGTAGATAGCTCACTGATTCAGGGCATCAATGGTTAAATTATAATAAAGTGGTTATTACACTTTTGATCTCTTCACAATCTTAACACAAGCTATTACGTCCCAAAAAAATGGGGGTTGCATCTAGGATGTGCCAGAATGGACTACTGAACACCTGGCTGTCCACCTGTGCAGGTGACTGTTCTGCATCCAAGGCAGTTCCACAGCAACAATAGGGGATGCGAGGATCGTGTGATCACCCTGATCATCAATCACAGAGATCACACGCATTCCCGTGACGTGGAAGGAATGGCTCTTTGGGCTCCATTCACAAAAGAGTTGTGGATTCAAGTCCCTGAATTCACTATACATATATATATATATATATATATATATATATATCTATATCTATCTATCTATATATATATATATAGATAGATAGATATAGATATATATATATTTACATGAAGGTCCAACCCCAGCAAGCTTCTGCGACATGAAGAGCCTAGCTGGCCCTGTATAATGTATAGGCAATTGACCTTCCTTTACTCATTGAACTCTGCTTTATACAGGCCCAGCTCAACAATTCCTTGCTCGAGTTGGTCATTCGATAGCCAAGTGAGAGCGTTAAAAGCGCAGCTCTCCCTTTAGTGAATAAGCCCCTCTCTGTCCCCACTTTGCTCTGAGGCGAGATAGACATAGCAAAACATTTCTCAATTAACAACAAAAAAAGCCATCCAGTAACTTTTTGTTCCCAGCCGTTTCTGAGTGTAGTGAAGGAGGTTTAACGTTAATCAAGCATTTTTGTCACCTTAACACTGCTCTATTTTTAATATCTGATAAATCAAAATATATCAATATCCTTGAAAATAAAACCAATATATATATAGTTTGTGTGGGTCCTCTTAAAAAGTGCAATCAAACATAGGACAAAAAGCCGTAGTCTTTAAGGTACAAACTACCCTAATGGGTTAATGCCCACCTATCAGGGAGATATCCCCCAAGCTATCTCAGTTGGCGTGACGTTAGGGGACACGCGCTGTGAGCGCATGAGGGTAAGAGCTATGTGCATGTATTCCCAGCATCTTTGGAGACATGGGTGTCTGGCGACTTGCCATCCCTGTCTTCTTGGTACTGAAAGGGGTGAACGGAGCAGCTATGCCTGAATTATTCAGCATTATACCCGCTGCCCGGGTATCTCGTCTCTAATATCTGATATCTGAACATTATCATGCTATACATACATATGTTGAGAATTATGCCTCCAACGTCTGTGTACCGTGCTGTGAGCGTTTGTAGCGTACAATGTCTCTGGCTGTTTTCTGTTACTTTGTACTCGGTAGCTGCAGGCCATGCCTTGGCGTTTTTTCATCTATAATGGACCTGCCCTTTTCCCATATATATATATATTTATGGGAACAACTTTGCCTCCAGACATATTACCTTACTTTTCTATTGCAGAGACTGTTTCAAGGTTATATTTTAAGAAAATAGTATTATTTTGTTATTAATAATACATTTAGTTTTTTTAATTGCTTTTTAGAATTTTTGTTGGCGTGTCATGTAAATAAATGAACAAAATGCCGGAGTGACAAAGAGTCACGTAGCAGCTTTGTGGCAAGTATGCCAGGAGAAAAATTCACCCGAGAGAGCAACCGTTACACCCGCTGATCATCGTGCACAGTGTCAAGTGGCTTTTTAGGGGAACGCAAAGTCATTTTATGATGAGATATACTGTTGGTTTTAGAGATGGCCATTGGGTCCCAGTCCCTTTAAAGCATAATATTGTGACAGTATCTTAAGTGACTGAATAGCCCCCAAGTAGTGCGTCTGGGGGTGTAAATACTGCGGGCTCCCTTTTGAGTGTTGAAGGCATTCACCGTTTCATCAAGCATGACATCTAATTCAGCCTTTCTGCAATCTTGCGAATTCTGCAGGGCTTACTGTTCCTGGTTTTTTGGGGGTGTAGGCGATGGGAACCCTGCTTTCCTTATGCTGTGCTGGACTATGCAAAACCAAAAAGCTCTAGTTATGCTTTCAAATGTTTAAGCGACTTGTTAAACCCGCACGTTAATTGGATGACATCTGGCAAAGCAGTGTGTAGAATTATTGGGGTTGGATGGCTATAGCACAATGATCGGAATATGCACCCTTATTCCCAGAAGTTATGAGGCCTTTAAATGATTAGGAAATAAAGCCACACAGACGGAAAAAGAAATGTTATACCGGTACGCACTCAGCATTTCATGGTCGGCGCATGTTGGTGTCCGTGTCCTTCCTGATCAGCGTATAGCAGTACTGGCTGTAAAGACTGGGGGCTCCTGAGCGATCACAAATCCTCATGATATAATCTTGCTATGTGTGCGTTTGGCAAATGTTTTGCCAGGATTGATGCCAGCAGCCTGGCAAGATTGTCTACAGGCAGAGAAGACGGTTATTGGATGTGATTAGGAGTTATGTATTCATAATCATTGCGTGTAAAAAAAAAACCCTTCTATGCAGTTTCCTTTCTAGGAATTAATCTACAAATATCCGATTCATTCTGGTGCTGAGTTGCTTTGTATCCATACGAAACATTATAAAAATGGCCTTATTAGGCACATCCCACTGCTGTCCTGCGTGTCCCCAGATGTTTCCCGTTCCATGCTCACATGCTGCGGTCACGCATGAGCCAGAAGACCGCATGATGTATTTACCGAGGAAACTAACTTGCAACTGTGAATCTCTTCGGTCTCATACAAAAGAGAAATGACATGTCTGTGTGCCAACTTCGAGTCATGTTTTCCACAGCACCAGCGATGGAGGGTGGATGAATGACATGCATAGTAGTCCCTTGCTTTGGACAATATTTTTAATAAAACATATCATGACCGAAATTGACTTGTTTTCGTGTTTTGTATCCGACTATATTGCAACAAACTTTACACGGAAATAGAAAGAAAAAAAAAACACCTTTAGCTCCCAATTTACAGAACATGCAGACTCTCTTATGGGAAGTACAATCCAGATGGGGGAGGGGAACGCAGTTGGTAGACTACACGTCCCTACAAATTTCTGGTACATGAAGCTCAACTTACTGTGTAACCTCAACTCAGCCGATTCCAGATTTCACTATAGACAGATCGGGACCATAACAAGATTTTATGTCCTCAAATACAACATGTAAAACAATTGAAGATGTACAATACCTATAAACAAATAATACATTTAAAATAATATAACGTTTTAGGCTCCATTTTATGAAAATTAATCTCCCCTATTGCATAAGAACCGATATCTGTATCACGCCACATAGCTGTACCTTGTCCGAGCATGTAACCGAACCGCTGCTTGATTATTATATCTGGGTATACAGCGTCCATTGATCAGTTGCTTTAAAAGCATTCACACGGGTTTATGAGGATGCCTAAAGTGAATAATGCAACTTTGCGGTCCTTTCACGGGATGCATATTGGCGCATATGCTTTAGAGCTGCTATGGCGCCAGCAGTACTGTTACATGAAAGACTAGGTTCTGTTCTTGGTCTGGCTCCATCAATCAAGAAACACGTGTAGCCTCCCGCTGCTGTTTCCTCCCACGAGCACGTTCCTAGTGGGATGCACGGCATTAATAGAGCAGACAGAGCCAAGGTGTTCGGAGTCCCGGAAGGAATGCAGAAGATTCCCACTTTCATGGTAAACCTCTATCTCCCGGGGCCTCGCCATGCTGCCAGTCACAAAGCAGCTCTCCAGCTTGGGGTCCCAAATAGCCCGAAAACGAGACAGCCAACGGCCAGTGTTATTATTGTGCCTACAAAGGAGAAAATGAGTTTACCTTGATCTGTACCAGCTTGGAAATCCAAGCAATATTTACCAGACGGAATTTTACCAAACAGTACATGTTAAGTACACCAATGTTAATGCAGAGCTTGACAAAATTACCTGACAAAAAGGAGCCTGCAACAAAACATACGGAGCCAGGAGCTTCAGTATTTACTGATCACAGTATTTACTGATCACATGTGATATAAATTTTGATGTATTTAAAAAAAAAAAAAAAAAAAAAAAAAAAAGGTTTCACCACTTTTAGCTTAAATAAATCAATTTACTGAACTACCCTTAGCATTTTTTCTTGTAAATCAGAGCAATTGTTTGGGGTAAGAGTCTGTGACAAAGCCACCATAATCTAATCAATTTACAGAGATTAGCTTCCTCTTCCCCACCCCTTTGAAACGCTGCCTGAACCAAACAGGCAGATATAACGTGAAGGAGTCGTGCAAATGCAGGAAATGGAACACATGACACCAGTTGCTGTGGTTTAATGCGTACATATATTTTTTTTAATGTTTATTAAGTGTACCGAACAGTACATTGTGGAATTCGGAAAAGGTCATACCTGCCTAAAACGTTTTTGTAGGTACTGACTAGGCTTGGGCCTGTCCTGTGTTCGGTTCGGGTGAATATTTGTGTACATTCTTCGGATTTTTTTTTTTTTTAGGTAGGGGGTTAATGCGGTACGCAGCAGCTTTGGCGGCAATATTTTAAAGGTCCGTACGTGCAACTCTATTGGCCGCCAGCAGTGATCCTGCTCTTCATTGGTTGATGGCAGAGGAGGCTCCTGCTGGCGACCAATAGAGTTGCTTGTACGGACCTTTTACTCCTGGAGCGGAGAGACCAACGGCAGTCGAAGATTCTTCATGTTGTGAGTCTACGTTTCGTGTTGCCGCCATGTTCGTTTCTTCGGTATTCATGCTGAACAACGAAAACGCACACCCTTCGTGTTCGTTTTCATGTTCGTCCGAATACGAACGCACAAGTGTAATATTAACCACTCATAGGACATTTACCTGATTGAGGTGATGAGAGGAGCCTTGGTACTCAGGTTGCTGCTGTCATACACCCTTAAAAAAAAAAAGACAAAAAAATATTTTCAGATAGCTGCACATGCCAACCACTGATTTACATCCCATAGCATACACTGGAGAACGGCCCAATAAACAAGCAACCACAAAAGTTCATGAATGCAAATCGCTGTAACAGTTTGCTGTAGAAGATGCGTTTTGTGCACGTTTCGTCTGCATTTCTAAAGCACTCGTAATTACCGGATTTGATCATCAGCACATGTAGTGAGAATCCGGTTACCAGTCCCAGGAGAGAAGTATGCAGAGGCCACGCTTCTTGTGTGGCCGGTTAGTGATAGGACAGGCTGTTTCTTCTGCTGGAGTTTTCGGACATCATAAATACAAACGTCACTGCATCATAACATTAAAAATATGTCACAAGAGATTAAATACAGGAGCAGGAAAATCCCCGTCACACCGCAACAGAAAGACACTAATTGTCAGCAAACAGGAACATTCTGAGCATACTAATACACGCAGTATAATCGCTTCATGTTACAGCTCTGCTCAAAAAAAAAAAAAAAAAAAAAAAAAAAAAAAAACTATAGACCAGTACCTAGTGTTTTATTTGGCAACTCACACAATGCTTCCCCCCACCCATGATAGATGGTTAGAATACACCAGCAGCACAATATACTTCTGCTCACTATTTGCACCAATGCAACTAAGCTGCAAGCAAGTATTCCACTACACTATAGACCAAGAGATATAGAATAGATTGTTAATGTCCTGGTAAGAATCTGACAAAGACTATATTCTTACCTAGCGCCAGCAACAACACAGAGGTCTCTGTTTAAAGGGTGCATGCTCACAGTGCGAACACTTTTTATTCCCAGAGATACTTGCTGCTCATAGGATGTTCCTGGTGTCCTACGATCCACAATTGATAAATATGCATCCCAGTAACCGACTATAAGGACAGAGGCATCGGCCGACAGGAAATCAAATGAGGAGAACCTATAATCCTCATCACGGAAAACCTAGAAAAATGGATTAAAACAACTTTAAACAGGAGACACTTTCAGCAGTCATGTGGCACCCGTATTCAATAGGGATCAAAGTAGAGAGTACAGTTGAGGCTGAGGTTGACATATTACTGATTCAGAATACATTACAGGTATTTGTCTGATGTGGCTGCAAGGGGTCATTCTTAATCCAATGCACCCTCATATGATAGCAAACAGAAACTTGAGAGCTACAAAGCCTACCAAAATTGGATGAACTTGGGTGAATTGTCATCTGCAATAGTCGGTTTATATATCTGTTAGACATAAGGTGTATACATGGCTTTTATGAACTACATTTCTTGCAGTATTGCTTGTAAAAAAAAATACGCACATATACACTACCCCAACTGCAGAATGTTCCACAAACCGTAAAAATTGATTGTAATCATGTGAATTCGCACCATATGTGAATACAACTGACACAAGAAGATGTGATGTGTGTATAATTCATGTGGTCAATTTGAGGGTTTAGTCAGGTTATGTTTATGACATTTGTAAGAGACTGAACAAGTTGGGATGTCATTGCAATTTGCCAAGGGCTGGTACATACATATCTTTAAAAGAAATCTTCAGAAAACCTACTTCTAAATAAACTATGGTGTATAGCACGGGGCTAGATCACGAGTCGATCAATACAGAACTGCAGCATCTCACCTCAGCGTAGCATCTGCTAGAAAACAGATGACAACACATGGGGCTCTTCTCCACATGCCATTAAATTGGATTTATAGATATTTATGTGAGCGGGAGACGAATCCAATGGAAGTAAGCAGTTTCCATTTAGGAAAGCAAGTGAGGTAATTGTAGAGGCTGGTCTCACAGAGCATGATATGGCTTCAGAGAGGCAGACACTATTCTGATTAAAAGGCAAATAAAAACTTACCTCATCAAAGACTGAACGACACACATCTCCACAGCGTACTGAACCATCGTAACTGAGCGATAACAGGTGTGCGGGGTTAACAGGGGAGAAATACATGGAGCTCACAGGCCATGCATGAGGGTTAAATGTATGAACCGTCTCATTAGGTGATGCACAATCCTGTTAAGAAATGCAGAAAACATACTGGCCTATAATAGCAAATACCAGGTTTAAGAATTTGCAACATACATGTGGTGTTCAGGTGGAAACATGATAAACATATCAACTGAAATTGACATTTCAAACATCTATAGATATCTATTCATATATTCAATATTCATCATGTGTAGTTGAGAAATAAATCCACCACCGTTTCCAAGTAACAAAGACGTAAACGTTTATAATTTACACACACCAAAGAACACATACCACGTCCCACAGTCCAACTTGCCCCAGTTTGTCTCCAGCTGCAACAAGAGTGTGACTTTCTGATGGATGAACGGCCACGGAAAAAATACGGCTGTGAACCACCTTTGCCACAGTCTCTTTTTGCAGGGTCATTCGCTTTAGGTTAGCCACATATCTGAAAGGACAGTGATTTGACATTGTATAACCATGGAAGTACAAAAGAGGAAGCATTGCTGTACAAAAAGACATTTACACAAAAAAAGACCTTAAAAATATGTAAAACTATAAAAAACTAAATCCTTACCTTTTAAGGTCCACGGATGATGGTTTTGTGGAGCAATGCATCTCCTCCTGTTTGGAAATGCAGAAAAACAACCTAGTAACTTATAGTCATAGAAAATGAAAAATGAAAAGTAAATTGTTGTTTAGACATTTGACATATAATAACCTTGCTGATTGACTCCCATGTTTTCAGGAAGCTGTTTAATGTGCTCTGGTCATCCCGATCATAGATGGCAATCATGTCCAATGGACCTGGAGGTTTAATTTTCTTGGCATTGGGGGAACAAGAAAAACATCTAAGATTGCTGAAGAGACATGGTATACAAGCAAGACAAATCTTACTTGTACACCCGCACCCTCCCCCAAAATGAAAATCAAATGTGACCATCCGATCTCCGCTGACATTCAATCATCTTTGTTCATGTAGCTAATCTTACCTTCTGTTACCATCATCACTGATAGAGTGTAAGGTAACAAAAAAAAAAACAACTCAAAGCTAGTTTCATTTTACTCTACAAATAGTGATTATAAAATATACCTCCTACTTTTCTATCACCTACTTTGCAGGTGTTACAGCGCCCTCTAGAGAACAAGGTGACAAAGCCCATGCTGTATGTGTTACTCCCAGACCCAGCAGACCACTATCACCTACATTTTCTTCCACTGGTTCAGGGTCAGTAGGAACAGGGACTACATCTGGAGTAATTCTCTGCAGTCTCGTGGAACGGCGTCTTGCTGTAACTTCCTCTACCTTTAAAGGTTTTACCCTGAAAAATAAACAAACGTCACTGCATCAAAACATAAGAAATATGTCACAAGAGATTAAATACAGAGCAGGAAAATCCCTGTCACACCGCAACACAGAACAACACTAATTGTACAATGAGCATTGAACAGAAATTTTGCATGGTCAGCGAACAGGAACATTCTCAGCATACTAATAAACGCAGTATAATCGCTTCATGTTACAGCTTCCAGGTAGGTGCGTGCATGTATATACTTAAAAAATAAGATTAAGATATTTAGAATCCTAAATGCCTCTGCTCAAACCCCCCCCCAAAAAAAAAACATGGTTTCCAAGCACTACCTTAAAGAATGTGATTACATATTAGAATTCACACAAAGAAACACGTAACTAGTTTTATCACGACGCCTAATGACAACTGGTATACTCTGGTCACAACCCGCAGAAGGATATCTTCTAGATATTCTCTGAATACATCTTTTGGAACAGGGTGACATAGCTACCTCTGTAACACCATCGGCAGAACAGTATTATTTTGCAAAGAAGAGATACATTTGAAATACAGAATCCCATCATCCCTGTATAGGTCCTTTTCCAACACTTTTATGAAAGACACACAGAGCGGGTGAGAAAGATGTGTATGTGAAGGTAAACAAAAACAGGATGTTAATTCACTATGACTTATTGTAACTGTGGGTAGGAACAAAATAAACAGTAAAGCATACCTTTTAGTTCCACTGGTTTTATTTTGACTTTTCACAGAAGTTAGACCTTTAGCGCACTAAAAAAAAAACAATTTTTTATCAGTTACAATGCATGGTTAAAATATATATTTTTTGAAATTGAAAAAGCAGTTGTCATTTTTTAACATTTTTTCCATGTATGTAGAAATCGTTAACAGGGAAAATAAGTTTCTTAAAACATTAAGTTTTAATAAATGACCTTTTTTGTACTTATTCTGCAATGCAAAGGAAAAAATGTGTGCATGTTCCCCGCATCCCTAATAATTAACCACAAAATAGTTTTATACTTTACATTTAAGATGTAGCTGTCAGTTCCTAAAATCCTATACTAAACATTTCAATAGCAAGCACACACAAAAAGTAGCAATATACAGAAAAACAAACCTCCAGCAATTTCAAGGACTGCAGAAATTTAGCATTTTCTTTTATGTTGTTTAACCTTTCAAGTTCGTACGGAGAGAGGTCCGACTGCTCCTTTATAGATAAAAACAATAAATATGTGGTTGATGAAAACGGGAAACATGATACTTTAGTTTTATCAGAATTTGACATGTGGTGGCCATGGACCATTCACCTGATTGCCCGGGGCCTCATCATCTGTATCCTCGGCGTGTTCAGTGGTCACGTGAGCTAAAGTCTCGGGTGTCACCTGTGACAGCATGACAATAGGATGCTTCCGTACTAAGCTGGTCTCTCCTGCGATGTACGCTTTCTTCCTCGGCGTACCTTTCTCTTGGTCATCTAAATCCCGCTCATGTTTCCTTTTCCCATGCTGCCTTTTAGGGGGAGATAATGCACGGTTTTGAAGCGAAGCGCGACGGGTTTTGCCCGCAGAGACCCTGCTGCTAATGGGTGTAGTTTCCTGTTAACAAACCAACATAGAAGATTGAATAAACCAGCATTAAAACAATGCGAATCCTGAATTTACAGAACACTACACACGTCAGCTTATCACGTTGCATAATATTTCTTAGAACTCTTACATAATAAAAGTGAGAAAAACCTAATGTGAGCAATAAATCAATGAATTAAAAGGTTAGAAATCTGCAGATATAAACACATTATAATTTCAGGAATAACAGACTGACCAGTGCCTGCAGAACATTGTTAGAATGCTACACTTATTAAAAAAAAAAAAAACTCAAAACAATATATTTTATTTACTCAAAGAAAAACAGGAGAGCACCTCACATTATAAAACATGACAGAGAAAATATGACATTCTGTCAGCTGGCCTATAAATAATATTAATTCAATAATATTATGTAACCAAGAGAGCTGAGTGAGGTGAAGTGTTCAGCGTTGCGTAACACTTGTGTCTCTTACCTGCACTTCTTGAGCTGTCTTTTTTCCCGTGCCCATATTTATTTCTAGGCTACAGTCTTCACTCACACTCAGTCACAATGCCTCCTTCCCCACAGCACGGTGCCGGTATAAGGAAGGATACGGAATATGCAGAACTCTCCCTATGACAGCTCTGCAGCAGCTATCCGAAAATTTCCCGCCAGCGCTACTTGCATAACCATGAGACCCGAGGCGGATGTGACGTCAGAGAATGTTTGGTAACTGGACAGGTGGAAGGCGGAGCCACTCTGCCCTTACTTTACTACCGCAGACATGCTTGGTAGGGGGCACAACTACATTTTCTATGAACATCTCTGACCTCGAGAATAGTAGTTCAGGGGCAGATTGTGGTACAGAACCGCCTCCCCGTTAAGCAAGAAAAAAAAACAACCTTTAATTATTGAATGCGCCAGCCAATGTATTATTATACAGATTACAGGGCACAGCCCTATTTAAGAGCTAGCGCTACAAGCCTCAGCACATTTAAAACTTACAATAAACGTAAGATGTGATCCTAGAAAATGTATCACGTGATAAGACTAAGCTGTCGTTTAGAGGTAAGAAAATGGTTTAAAAATAAGTATTCCTCTTTATTACACAGGTTGATGGCATCTACCAGGGTAGGGTGCTAACTTTATGATGCCGATTCTTTTGGGTCAGATGCAAACTTATCATATTGAAAAGTGTTATTGGACTGATTGCACCTTACTTAAAAAAAAAACCCTGCTGGTCTCCATGATCCCTGTTCACGGGGCAACTAAGCATGTCCTTTTCGAATCAGTGTTTACTTATTTATTATTTAGGACAGGGGTTCTCAAACTGCAGCCCTCCAGCTGCTGCAGGACTACATCTCCCATACTCCTCAGCCAGCCCCTTAGCTGAAGGAGCATTATGGGAGATGTAGTCCTGCAGCAGCTGGAGGGCCGCAGTTTGAGCACCCCTGATTTAGGATATCATGCATATGACTGGAGCGGCGATGATGTTCCAGACCTGGCACTTTAAGGCCAGCAGCCACCTGATGATATAAGTGCAACCAAGGGCTGGATGTGCGCAGCCAGGCTCTAAATGATCCTTGCGGCATCTCAGTCTTGCCACCTGATCTCGGGGGGCGCGTAATCTGTAAAAACTAAGCCGTTCCATGGGAAGATGTACAAGGACAATATTCAAATATAAATGTGCTGCTGCATAGATCCTATATTAATGTATATGTAGCAGACAGAATTAAGTGTCACCACATACAGTGCATTTTGGTGATAGTGTATTGCATTCCTTAGATCTCCTTTAATTAAAAGAATTTCCTAGGAGATCCTAAAAACATTACTCAGGCGGGTACGGTTCTAATGAGCTGCTGTATGTGTGAATGGTGAAGATGCATACATGTGTTTGCAACTGATCAAAGTATGTGGCTCCCAAAAATAAATGTTTTAACCCCTTCAGGCCCAGGGGTTTTCATACCCAAAGACTCCTTAGCACTGCATTGCTGATTGCAATAATGGATATCAGTCAGCAGGGGGAGCCATGGGAGAGCCCAGCAAGGTCTCCTGTCATCAAGTGAACTTCCCCTGCCTTCGGTCCTTCAAAATAAATCCTCAAAACCCACTTTGTTAAGGATGCTTAGAACATTATACATTCACGCCCTCCCATATTCCTTTAGCTCACCTTTCCTTGTCCCTCTCCTGCGTCCATCCCCAACCGTGGCACTTTTACCTTTTGTGTAATACACCCCAATTCCCTCTAGATTGTAAGCCCTCCCCGCCTGTTTCTGTATGTCATCCTGTTATGTCTAGCCATTGTACTACGCTGCAGAATCTGATGGCGCTATATGAAACAAATAATAATAATACAGGTACATCCTAAGTAGACTGAAGGTGTTTGCCATCAAGCTTGAAGATACTGGATAACCGGCATTTCAGAACTTTTTTGTGGTAAATCTTTTATCCGCCGATTAGAAACTATAATTAAGTAAAATCTGATTAGACTTCCAATGTGGTGTACACATTTTATATGTGGATTGTTTCAATTATATTTAAAATGTAAGCCTAACACAATATTTTATAAACTGAAGTGCAACAGAGTTTGAAATAGTAACCAAAAGTACAGCCTAAATCCCATTGTAATCAGTTTCTTTCACTGTTTAATTGATAATCAATCAAGCAGCCAAACTATTAAAAGGGAAGTCCCATGAAAAAAAAATCATTATTGTCTGTTAGCATTGGAAAAAACCTGGTTTTCGTTTTGCGGCAATAAAACTTCCAGAATCTGCAGACCTAGAGGCTGCCATTGTCAGGTGTGAGATTTTGGATGATGGTAATGCCAATGAAGTGTGTTCCTCCATAGACTTTCATTAGTCTAGAATATAAGATCATTTGAGCAGGGCCCTCCTCACCTGTTTCTGTAAGTCAAATAGTTATGTTATATACTAGTTGTTATGTCCTGTCTATCCATTGTACAGCGCTACGGAATATGACGGTGCTACGTAAAACAATGAATAAGGATAGACTAGATAAGTGATTAAAATATGATAGCATGATAATGCAGTATGATAAAATGTCTGGTTGCTTCAAATAACAGAACAAGAGTACATACAAATGGTTAATATGCACCATATATTTTTAATCTGATACTAGCAATAAAAATGGTGGGAGTTCCCCCTTAATTTGAATACCTACTGAACCTTAAAATCCAAATTTGAGAGGCATATCTCAGTTGCATCTGAGGCATTTGCCCAAACCACATCATTTTTCTTAGTTATGTGTATATATGTGTATTAGTTAAATGTTAACTAAAATCAACGATTTAGGAGACACAAGTGCCCTTTCTTGGTGCAATATCAATTTCTTTACTTGCTCTCTTACTGTGGCAGTAATGACACATTAACTGCTAAACAAGGCACAAGACAATAGTATTTTTCCTAACAAGTTAAAGATTTATTTATAAGTTCTCTTTTATAAAAAAAAGTATTATTTTTAACAATATTTAGTACAAAAAGCAAAAAATAGGACATATCACAAATATATCCAAAGTCAAAGGAGCGAGTAGGATGGCTTTAAGAAGCGGCGGTTATTCTGTGGCATTGGTGGTGCCATGAACCCGGGTCTCTTTGCAGCTCCTGGCCGTGATCCACTGTTAGATCCACTGTTAGATCCACTGGATGCTTTGGAGGTATATGAATTGCTTCTGTTGTAGGATGCATTGCTACAAGCAGAACGTAAACAAAAACAAAATCCTTTAGAATACATATTCTTCCTGTCAGTTGTCGGCAGCTCATAAAAGCATTAAATGTGTATATGTATGTGCAACGGGTCATTCTAATACTCTTATCAACATGGCAATCAAAAGTCCACTTTCCCAGAAGCTATTTTACTGGTTGCTATGGTGATAAGAATACTTTGCACCATTATCATTTAGCTGAAGACAATCTGGAGCAAGCAAATGGGTTTGATCTACCTCCTGGGACGGGACTGCTGACCCTCTCCTCCGGTCTTTCTTTTCTTTGACTTCCTGAAAGAGGAGGCATTTTTCCTTTTTGTTCCTTTAGAGCTGAAATACGAGGATGTTTCACTTCTTTCCTCATCATCCTCCTCGCTTTGGTGCATTCTTGATGTACTGTTTGTTGACTTCAGTGAAATATCTTCAACTGTAAGACACCGATGCGTTTAAATGGAAATACCAAAATGACACTGAATAGAAAAATACACTCGTCAAATCACCTCCTCTTATTGTACAGCTACATTTGCTCCAGCAAGCCTCCGAAAAACAAAACGCAATCACAACAGGTCTCCTAGGACTGCATTAAGTATGTTAGCTGGCAAAAGTTGACCTTAAATGTAATCAAACTCTGCAGACTTTCTGGTCCTAGAAGTGGGGGATTCATGAATTCCGAGTGTTTAGTTTTAAGCCGTGAAGCAACAGACTAACGAAAGCTCTTCCTACTCTAAAACTAGGAAACAAATCTACATGGGTAGCATATGAGACTACGTGCCACACCTGGAAGTGTCCATTCAGAGTATTTCTGCAGAACATCTATGAGTTCGGCTCCATACTTCTCCAGTTTATCTTCTGTGACTCCGTCGATCTGCAGTAAGACATCCGGCTCAGGAGACAGGGTCTCTGGAACACAAAACCAACATCATAGGTGTCCCTTCCGTAAAAAATATATAAATTAGCAATAACAAAGATAAAGCGATATCCGCCAGCAGTGGACAGTTCAAAGACAGACTCCAGGAGCAACCATTACGTGTGTAAGACCCCGATCTGTTGATATTTTGCAGGAGAGTTCATATGGATAAATGTGATCTATACAGTTTTGTTGTTTAATACTTTGAGGTATGGTAAAGAAAACTCAATGTCAGACTTGTTATTGTTTGTTTGACCCAAATAACACAAAGCTAAAGATTCAAGATAATACAAAAGGTTGGTGTATGTGAAAGACTGCAAAAAAGAAAATCAGTCTGGAACAAATGTCATAACGCAAAATTCTGGTTTCCGCAAAACACTGAGGCAAAACATTCACCTGCGATCCTCCTTATTGTAGCCGTGTTGAAGATGTTAAAGTAATGGACGCCAAATATCTTGCCCAAACGTTTGCAGAGCTCTGTCAACTCTGCCTGGCATTTCTTCACCATTTCTTCCCTCTGGGATGTGTTTGCCACAACAGCTGACTTCTGTTTCCTTAGGCTGCTGGCATTTTCTGTGTCCTGGAACTCCACCTATCAGGACAGTAAAGAACATTAAGAATCTATAACCTAGGTTAAGCACCAAACCTCTATGGGAAGTTCACAACCTGTGCTGTCACCACAACAAAGTCTAGCCCATGTCCCTAGTTAAAGATGAAACACAGGTTAATTTTAGATTAAAGATTATCTTATTATTATTATTATGTAAGAATGATTAGCATGTAGTATTGCACATTGTGGTCAATTCCATTAAGCACTGAGCACTCGATGACCACACAAATTAACAACATGCAGAACACACCTTACTGAATCCATTCAGTACATTCAGAGCTCGCTCCCCTAGTCGCACGTATGCCACTGCTTGGTCATTTACAGTAATATAAAGCTCTTCATCCAAGATTCTATCCAAGACCAGCTTTCGGAACAATCGTTCAGCATTATGTCGTGAATAGGCAGATCCTTTGCCAAATATTCCTGTCTGCACCTTTGCAGATTTACTTCCTGGAATGAAGAAACAAGAACATCAACGTTTGTGACTCTTCTGCTGCATCACTGTTTGGAACAATAACTCCTATTTTACATCCAGAAGCAATCTCTCGATCTTCATTGCAGTGAAGGGACAAGCTGTCTTTTTATGATGGCAACAACTTGTCCAGAGATGCACAAGGGGTTAACTGCTGGTACAATACACTTTAAGTTCAGGTGCTTTATCAGAATTGTTTTAATTTAGCAATTTAGAATTAGCAGACTGTGAATTTAGCAAACAGCTAATGCTTCCCCTGGCATCCCACGACATGGAGCCTGGGGGGGCTTTCTATAGGGCTTTGGGGACTACAGATTTTGTATTGCTTTATTGGACACCATTTATCTTTTATTTCCCTTTCTCTTATATTCCTTTTTATCATTTTTCTTGTTTTAGCCAGCAGCTGCCCTAAAATGTTAGTTAGCAGTGCCAGACATCTGTGCACGTTTCTACTACTGTGGCTTGGTTTTTATTATTAAACCCAGTGTACCCAGAAAAAAAGGCAGCCCCTCTACAACGTGTTTTATCCTTTCGTTGGATTTGGGTTTTACTGCTAGCAATGTGTCACACGGCTTACCCAGAAATATATCCACCATCATGTTAAGAGTCAAGCGGTTTGAGTTATTCCTTCCCCTGCTCTGTCCCGCAGAACAGTGACTCTGAACGAACCTGATGATATTTTTCACATCATCTGTCACATCTCGTGGTTTGTAATTCTGGAAATGGCAGCAGGTCAGTATATTAAAACATACAATCCCCCAAACATCACTGTAACAAGATCATAAGCGAGAAGGACAATATGTACATTAGATGTTTACGTTTTGATATGGCAGATAAATATGTTTGGGATCTGTGGTTTCCAAAATCTACCAGGTTGTAGGTCCTGGAATGCACACCACATCAAATTAATATTTCAATATTAGTGAGCCTTAGAGGATCAATCATTGTCTAGTCATCCTATGCTTACACAAGATGATTCTGGGAAACATGCATTTTTGGGGTGGCCCTAGAAAGTCTAAAAAGTCTATTTACACACCACACATGCAAAATAAATAAATCTGGATATGAAGGCAATAGATCATTCTCCTAAAACATTTTAATTGAGCAGTAGCATTGTTTTGCGAACATATTTTAATGACAAAGTATGGATTATTAAAAACACATGAATGGGCTTTAAAAAAAAAAAAAAAACCCAAACCAACAAAATATTAAAATGACACACAAAGTAGCGAGTCTTACCTTTGCCCTGCAACAGTTGTCACAAGCCACTTGAGGGCGCTCCTTACAGAAATTTGAGTTGAAGTCCGTTTCTCCAAAGTAAGCCAGAAGCTGAATCCTGCGACATTCCTGTACATTCTCACAGTAATGCACCATGCTGAACAGGTTGTTAAAGTGGGTCTGTTTTGTTTGGCTGTTCCCATCCTTCTCCACTGGCAAAAGGACCACACAACCAGTGTTATTT
This sequence comes from Spea bombifrons, assembly GCF_027358695.1. NCBI lineage: Eukaryota > Metazoa > Chordata > Amphibia > Anura > Pelobatidae > Spea > Spea bombifrons. Next base: position 93,546,027 of record NC_071090.1, read on the forward strand.
CCAGTTACAACCCTCCTTTGTAAAGCACTGCAGAATCTGGTCACGTTCCATAAATCAATACATTTAAATAATAATCTCTCTAACCATTATAAGAGATCTGAGGAAAATGTTGCGGGGGTTAAAAATGTAACTTTATATAAAGATAGCATACAGCCGCCACAGTGACTTACTCTGTATCAGACGGCGAATCCTTGTCACATCATGGTAGCTGTAGAACAGCAGGCAGTGGGATGTTTCTCCATCCCTACCAGCTCTTCCAGACTCCTGGTAATATCCTTCCACAGATTTCGGTAACGAGGCATGAATTACATATCGCACATCTGGCTTATCAATGCCCATTCCAAATGCGATAGTGGCACAGATGACCTATGGGAGATACATACCGAAAAGTTATCACAGCAGTGAAAATCCTAAATGCTCACGGGAAGTAGCTTTATTTTAGCCACAGTTTGTCAATGCTTTGCTACGACATTAGAAATACACACAATGAAAATGTATTTTTATTAGAAAGTGCATATACAAAAGATAAAAGAACTGAATGTTACTGCCCCATTATTTCTCACCCTGGCTGGATGCGCACCAACAACCTCCCATCCCTTCAAATTCCCGTATCATACCTGACAGTCATCCTGATTAATCCATTTATGCTGCACATAATCCCTGTTGGAGTCACTGAGACCAGCATGATACGCCAGAGCCGCCAGGCCTTCTTTCTGCAGAGTGTCGGCCATAGTATCACACTCCTTTCGCGACAAGCAATAAATTATACCGGAATCATCTAGAAACATCAAGTTTTAGAATTCAATTCATTAGCCTCCAGTATTCTACACACATCCGTCAACACCACCAAACCATCAAAGAGATCGTCAAAGTAAATACTAAAATATCTATGTAGAGAGATTGGTTTAGCAGAGCCCTCTTGTCATTAATTCCTAGGCCTTTTATCCTTTAGTTATAAGACCCGCTTGTTCTAACCTAGAAGAGGAAATATTGCTAAACGTTAATTGAACTTTTCTGTTCAGATTATATCCCTAAATAAACAAATACAATCATGTAGTAAAAGAAGAGATAATGCGAGTGTGGACAGCAAGCTCTACCTAACCTTTTCAACTCCCCCTGAAAAGATACTATACAGCTGATTTCCTTAAAATGAACTGATCCTTAATCACCATAATGTTTTGCCTTGAAATGGTAGCAGAAATATATACATGCAGATGCTTCAACATGTCAGGCCATTGGTGATTTATGACACAGCAAGATTACTCACGAGGATGGAATTTCTTGATCCACTCCACACAGTCCAGAGCCACCTTCTTGGGTTTTTTGGGTAGGACTTCATACTTCAGATTCTCCCTATTAAAGCTCATGGTAAATCTACAAGATACAGAAAATATAGAAATAATCTAGAGACACAGATGTAAATAGATATGTTTAAACAGAGGAATTTGTAGTATAGATGCAATGTGTTTTATTTTTATCCTAACCATCAGAACAATATACATTGGTTTTACATCCTACATAATAAACGGCACAGGCTTCACTGTAAAGACCCAATTCCCTTTCCCCCCAGAAAAGGTATCACACGTACATCTGGGGTTTGGTCATTTTTAGCTGGTTCAGAACGTCCTTCTGCACGCGAGGATTTGCAGTGGCTGTGAGGGCCATCATCGGCAAAGCGGGAAATTTCTGTCGCAGCATATTGAGACGCTTGTAGTCCGGCCGGAAATCGTGCCCCCACTGGAGCGAGACAGGAGCTATTAACGTCATGCACAAAAACAACTAAGTAGTAACCAAGAATGTGTACGTTAAGATAACTTACCTGACTAACACAATGAGCCTCGTCTATGACAAAACGTGCTAGCAGCTTACGTTCATATAAATTTTGCATGGAAGACATAAGCCTTGTGCTTGCACATACCTACAAACACAAACACAATATTGATTTAATGGGTCCTGCAAACCCACAGAAGAAGTTTCAACCCCAAACAAGAGATAAAGGGATAGGGTCATTATATTGTTCTGTCTGTCCCCAGTTTACCATTTAACATTTCAATGTAGTTTTTCAATCAACGTTAACAAAAAATTCAACTACAAAATGCATGAATTTAGATATTTTCATGTCTACCACCAAGTTAATTAATGCTGTTCAGACCTCATGTAAACACACAGTTGCAATAACCTGCGGTATAAAACTCTTCACTGACATTTGTTAAAAGTTCTGCGCTTTACCAAACTGTATATTTTTTTTAGAAGCTCATATGGAGGCAGATGACATAAACCAGAGGTCTGGGTGTTGGCTATACTTGGGACACACAAGGGAAAAAGCCCTTTATTGAAGTACAACATCCATATGCATAATCCCCCAGGTTATTCATGCAGTAAGCACACTGGTTATTTACCTTCTCTGGGGTAACGTACAGGAGTTTTATAATGGGGTCTTTCTTTGAGAGCTGCAGGTAAATGCTAGCCGCTTCTGCATCCGTCTTATCTCCGGTAAGATATGTAGCAGGAATCTGCAGAAGAAAAATAAACCCTTATTGCTTCTGTGAAGTTCGCCATATATTCTCCAAGTAAACTTAGAGTTTAAGTGCCATTACACTTACAAATAACTTTGTATTCAGGCATTATTTAGGAAATACACACTGTACTAATATATATATATATATATATATATATATATATATATATATATATATATATATATATATATATATTACCAAAGCAATAGCAGGAGCAATAACGGATCTTTTTAGAATGTAATGCATTTCCTTATCTGCAATCGATGTCTTCAGGCCTATACCTAGTTTGATCTTAAAGCACTTACATCTAGAGAGGTTAACTTCTGGACCTGGTCCACGATCAGTGACCGAAGGGGAGAGATCACAATGGTAACTCCAGGGGAAATACAGCCTGGTAGCTGATAACAAAGACTCTTCCCTCCACCTGGAAAGAAAGCAGCGCAGTGTATAGGGCACTAGATACCACCAATTCAGAGCCAAGAATCTCAATGAAATGAGGTCTCTAAACTTCATCTCCATATGCTGCTACTTCTTTGTAAACATTCAGCGGTTTTATTATTTCTAAAAAAGTTGTCCCTTTGAAATGCATTAGTGGGATAAAACTGGACTTGGAAGAAAAATAAAGTGCCTATTTGTAGACAAAAAAACAACACAATTTTAACAGGATTGCTTAATACATCAGACAAAACCACTTTTTCATACAGCCTGCCTGCCTACCTAAATGTCCCACATTTTTTTTAAATCAATCATAATGCATTAGTACACATAAGCTATTCGTTGACAAGACATGCCTGTACTACTGGCAGATATTTTAAGATCTTTGTGTACTGGACTCAATTTTAACATCATATCTCAATATTCAACCCCCCCTAGCTGATCAAATATGGACCACACACATGAAAATGCAAGATAAAAAAAGAGAAAGTGATGACTTACCTGTTGGCATGAGAATGAAGGAATCCTCGCCACACAGCGACGCATTAATGGCCTCTAGTTGGTTTGTACGGAAACGATGCAGGCCAAATTTTTTGTGGAAAATTTTCATCATTTCCTTGGAATGGGGAAAGTTGAAGCCCCTAAAACGTTCATGAGCCGGGTTCTCCACTTGCATCTGTAGCAGAGAGTCTAATGACAAAAGAACCAGTTTGTAAAAGGGGTATTTTTACAGGTTACATTACAGTGCAATTATTTGCATTTTAGCATGGAAGGATAATGTTATAAAATGGTAATATCTATTTATTGGGGCCAACAGATAGCAACCTGTCTCATATTCAGCTCTTGGTCCAAATGTTGCCTCCTTTGCATTTGATAAAACAATAAAAGTTAATAATGTTCTCTAAGAAGTTCTTTCGAGAATATGGTAAATGTAAGCATAGTCATGATATAGATTTAGGTTCACTTGCAATCATTCTTGACCGAGTTTTTGTATACTTTGGAAACAGCAGACCTGGCACCTACCCTTCACAGTATGAGGCCAGAGCTATTCAACATACATGAGGAAATAAATACACATTACATAAACTGACCTGATAACCCAGAAATGCCAGTTGGTCCAGATGGTTTAAACAATGTAGTGTTCTCTTTTGTATAAGCTTGAGCCTCCTTTACTGGTAGGTACTGTGATTGAGGGGCATGGGCAGCAGGAGGCGCCACTGAACTTTCAATGCCTTGCACATCATCAAAGTCATCAATATCAAAATTATCAATATCAAAGTCAAGGTCAATGTTGTCCACAGAGTCTGTAGAACGAGTGGCTGGCCTTGCACAGGTGCTTGTGGGGACTGTTTTTTCAGTGTGCGGGGTGTTGAACCCACTAATACTAAGATCACACTCTCCAACATCTACACCTTGGAAGGAAGAATAGGTTACACTCTTCATTTGGCAGGTCGTATCCGATAGCTGATTTATTGAGTTGAATCTAAACTTTTGTCCTAAATCACCCCTTGATGAGCTGCCCGTGTTAATGGCAGGCGTCCCTTCAGGCACCCTGTTCTTTGGGGATGATGAATGCGGACATAAAGTGAACACAGATTCCTCATCAGCAGAAGAATGGAAAACAGATTCATCTGACATGAGATGTTTCCTGAAAGAGCACATATAGTATGTTAAAGCAACACACAAGTGTTTGTAACCGAGACATAGTAAGTGTCTGCACCAGTGACTTATCCTTTCCAAGGTCAGCATTACCCTTAGTACAAAACAAAGCCCTTCTGTGTCAGGCTACACAATGAGCCGGTTACAAAGAAGATGTTTGCCAACCAGCCTATTTACACTATAGAGGGTCTGCCGGGTCAACAGACTTTATTAAAAGGCACTGCATGCTTTAAGACAAGGAGTAACAGGATAGGACATCATATCACGGCGTTCCTTTTCTCGTGCAGCTTCGACTGGCCCCCAAAAGTGAATGCACTGTGAATGTATTGGTCTGCATCTATGTATATCACCTTCCTTGGACAATACATACCGTATATCCCTTTTCTTCTGGAGATCCATTCCGTAGGACAACGTCTTCAGCTCTGACAGAGGGATCTTGTCAACTAAGTCACATATCTCTAACATCACGGCCCAAAGTCCAGGTGGCACGTTCCGTCCAACTGAATGAAAAGACGCAGTAAGAAGAATCTTTATCTGACATATAGGAAGTATACGCTCTACACTCTTAAATTCATACACATATGAAAAACGCAACTACAAGATTTGTAGGTGGGAATAACTTGTTAGAGTCAACTGACAGCCATCTGTTTGGTGTGCAGGGAATGAGGTTTCCTGAAACTATTCACCAAAATTATATAAATCTTATTTCAATGCATATACAGGTCTCTTTCTTGTTTTGGCCTGTATCCCGTGGTTACATTCCAAATTGTGTGCTAGCCACCTTCTGAAACCATGCACTAACCCACCCACTGTTCGGTTCATTTTATCTATACATCCTTATCTGCCCCCCTGCAACACTTAGCCCTAAATACTGCTACAAAGAGAGCTACTACTCCCTCTTTTCACCCCTCCTTTTGTTCCAATTACCCTTACTACTCCCTTAGATAGTAAACTCATGAGCAGGAGCCCTCAAAACCTTACCATTCCTGTCAGGGACATCGTATAAAATACCATAAGGCTAGATGTCAAGCTTAACCGCAGTGTTCTCAACTCCTGATGTATATTTGTTATCTATGTGTTTACTGCCCCAGCTAAATTGTACAGTACTGCGTAATTTGTTTGTGATTAATAAAAGAATATAAATACCAGATAAATAAAATAGTTTTCAGATGACAAAAAAACCCAAAACTTTATTTTGTAGGAATCAATTAAGCAAACGACTTTTCCTATAATCTACCACAGTTAAAGAAAATCAGCTAAAAAAGTTCAGCTAAAATTTTTTCCTGAAACTTCAATATTTAGCTGCAAAACAATCTAATTGGATAATAAAACAGATTGCAATCAATTGTAGGACTTGTTTTCAGCACTGGATTTCATACATGGCTGCAGCACTTTATATTTTAAAGACCAACACTTTTACGTGGGCTACTTTACGCACGCATCCAGGATCTGGATCTTACCCTTTGAAGAACCCTGTTCCGTTAGTGGTTCTGGTACACGTCCAGGTAGACTAGTATCAATGTCGGAAGACAATGACTGCTTCTTTAGGGAACTAATGGAGAGAAACACAATTCGTCATCTAAAGGCAATGGCGTAATCTGCAATTCGAAACAGACAAGAATGCCAGACAATTTTGGCAAAATTATTTATTTAAGTAAGGTTGTGGGCGTTGGGTTTTCTTGAAATGCATACATGGAAATAAAATTACAATATAGCCACTAAAATGTAGCAATAAAAAGTTCATGCAGTGTCTTGAGATAACACTAGATCTGTACATGGAATAGAGCTGCTCACCAAATGCTTCTAATCAGTGAGGGAGAGGAAATAGAACTGTCTGTTGGGGACGGTGGAACAAAATCCGCATCACAGTCATTATCTACTAACTCTTGAGCCAGCGTCTCTGAGATACAGTCAGAATCGTCTCTCAAATTGCGAGTGGCTTCCTCTATATCACCTGAAAAAGATACAGATTACAGCTAAATAAATAGGAACATTTCAAGAATAATCAAGAACCCTTTATGGATTTTTTTTTTTTACAACAAAAATACAACAAAACAATAAAAAAAGTATCTTTATATTTAAGTTAGATGAATGTACGTTTTGAAATGGCATTTAAAAACACAAACTAACATTGAGTTATAGATCCAGAAGGAATGGAAGTCAGCATACAAACAAAGATGTGCCAGCAAACTACTACACAATCCCTATATACAAGTGGAGTCTTTATTAAAGATTGACAAAAGAGCAATGTTTGGGAGGAATGTAAAGGAACTATGACTGTGAGGTATACAAAGTGACCAAGCACTCCTTTTACAAAGACCAATGTAATATACTGTAGCTTGCATAAGTTCATTTTTCAATCTTTGCACCAGAATCCCTTTTTATATATAACCCAACACATGTCTGTTTTGTGTGCATGTGCTCTGGATGAGAGGAAAATCCTTAATAGGATTTTTTTTTCTAATTACTAGTGTATACTGCTTTACCGACTTGTAGGCATTACAACGGTACAATATTTTCGCACAGCACTTGGACCAATATTATCACATTTGCAAAAACAAAAAAGGTACTAAAACAAATTTACATTTTTGTTAATAAATAACCACCAGAACAGACCCAATAATTTGTTGTCATCCGTTGCCACATTAACTGGTTTTGGAACTTCCAGCTTCTGATCAGGTAGAATGAGTGGTGCTTCAGGAACCCCTGTATCACTTGTAGAAGAAAGCCTGGCAGAGAGCCTTTTTGCACTGGGCAATACGCGTAGGCTCAGGCTTTTAGGAGATGTCACCTCTCGAGTTTTGCTGCATTTCTGCGTTTTGCTCAGCATTTGACTCTTGGGAGACACAGATGTGTCAAAATCATCGAGATCATCCCAATCATCCAGGTTATGTGTGGAGCTAAAAGAGGAATTGCAGTCTATTATCTCAGAAACCTGTGCTGCTTGTTGGACACTCGTGCTTTGGGAAGTATTTCCTTGAATGTTTTTCTTAGGTAGGAGTTGCTTTGAGGGCTCCGGTGGTTTGGTGCAGATGGGGTTGAAAAATGCATTAATTTTAGCATTTTCTTTAGGCTTTTGCGAGGTAGATATGTTTTGTGATGAAATTATGCTGTCAGCCGTATTCACATTCTTTTCCTTGAGAGGGACATGATGCTTTATCTGAACCAGTGCAGGTGAAGACAATCCATCTGGTGAGGTTTTCTTTTTAAATGTAAAAGCACTGTAATAAAAATAGGAAGAGCTATAAATCACTGCCTTGTAATAACAGAAGACATGGGCTCCCTGTTGCTGCAGCATTACCAACCTAAACACAGAAATCCCATTACTTGTATCATTATGGGGTGCGCCAAAATACTACGGTACGAGTGCTTGTGGGAATAGGGTTACATTCTCTTTCTTGAATTACTGATGTGCAGTTTGAATTGCATCTGAAGGGAGGTCTTTGCCAAATAAAATAAAATATACTATATATACAGCTAACAAAACATCAGGTATTCCTAGAAACGAATGTTTCCATGTAGAATCAACGAATGGCTCATATGCCCAGGGATACATGTTTGTTCACCTGCTCTCACTTTCAATATTTACACACTAAAACGAACATGGACAATACACTTGAATTGAAGCATGCTTTGACAAAAGAGCCGCAAACCCAACAACTATCTTACATTGATAATTTCATCGTCACGTAACACCATCGTACCCTGGCTTTTGTAACCTAATTAGTAGTATGCGGGACAACACAAAAACATCCGTAACATGATGATATTTCTATATTGCCAAAAAGCAAGTATATTCATTTGGATGGTGGCATTAGCATGTTCTGCATTTTTTTTTCTCTCCTTTCTCCTTTCCTTTCTCTCAGGGCACTTAGGAATAAGAGCACTAAGAGTTGTAAAGTTTACGTACTTACCTTGGCTTCGGCTTCTGAAGAGAGAGCTTGCTGCAAGTACCCTTTGCGGTGAACAGTTCAAGTTGTTTCTGGAGGTTGTTCAGAGGAAGAGCAGCCATACTCTGAAATAAATATATTATATATAAACTATCTGTTCCACTACGCATAAAATGCATTATATTGCTTATTTTATACTTCCTAGCCCCTCCCCATAATTATTCTTTCATCTGACTAACAATAATAACAATAATAACAATAATAATTGCATCCCAATTACTACTTCCTAGTCTAATAAGATGTCATTCAAACCTGAAGGAGAAACTTGTCAAAAATGATGAGAGGCTAAATAAATGCCATGAAAAGTACCATATTTAAATTCCAATCTAGATTATCAGTGAAGTAATATACATTGTCTCTTTATTATTATTTATTGTTTTATATAGCGCCGTCAAATTCCGTAGCGCTGTACAATGGGCGGACAGGACATAACAAGTAGTATGTAACATAATTTGACTTGACACGGAACGGAACTTTGACACGAGCAATACATTCCAAATATGGCACGTGCAAATGTAATACAAAGAGGCCTGGACGGTAAAATACCGTCGCTATACAATTAAGGAACGAAGCTTTTACACACATAAAACACGTAACGACGGGGGGGAACGGGAAATTACAATTGGACTTCAGGAAAGTGGTGTGCAAGCCGGTAGTAAGCCCGGTTCGTTATTATACCTGCAGTTTTATTCGTCCCTATTACATCCCAGGGCCGGTAGCTGCGTTTTCACCGTTTCTGTAATGTTTTCGCTGTCTGACTCTGTTCGCGCCGAATCGCCGATTCCTCGATAGAAATCTCATTGGTTGACCGTGTACAAGCGGAGACGTGACTCGACCACGCCCCTAGTAACGCAGCAGGGAGACGGCGCGCATAAATTACGTCATTCGCTTAGTCCCTGCATGAGCGCCACGATAGAAATATTAGTGTTGTGTATTGTGTTATAACTGCTGGTTGGTAAACGGCTCCGTGTGTTAAAATACCGTGCTGCTCTCTTTCCAGAAGAGCCTTTCCCTTCTGTGTAGTGGAAGGTCAGCTCCAATGAACCTCAGACGCCTTTTATCTGGTCAAGGCCCGCGAAACATAACCATTGTATTTTCTGTACAGCTTTTTCCATAGTTAATAATAATATAATATACAAAACGTCTCGGTTTCCAGAAAAAATGGAACCGTGCAGGATCAATTCCAGAGCGTTACAGACAGCAGGGAAAAGGGGACACACTAGAACGAATGACAAAATGGAATGCCCATAGACTACAATGGCCAAAGATCTAAATGATATGCCTTAACCTTCTGTTTAAAAAAAACTTTTTATTTTTCCATTATAGTCTATGGGCATTCCGTTTTGTCATTTGTTTCAATACGTCCCGGGAAAAGCTACAGAGCAAGAGAGGTATGTCTGCAGACAGGTTGCTTTAGGGACAGACTAATCAGGAGCTCCAAGTTGGGAGGGCGGCTTAGTTATAAAACTTATGTAGGCCAGTATGTCTAGGATTTATAATATATCATATATAGCGTTTGAAAACGAATGATGCAGAGATGGGTGACATTGTGTAAAAGTTAACCTTTTTTTCTGACCGCATTAAAATGAATGACACCAGCCACCTAACAATGAGTCATTACACCTTACCATTATAACTGTATAATGTTATAAGTATGTTCCTGTTTACATGTGTTCGGGTGCTTGAAACATGTTCTAGTCGTTCCAGCTTTTGGAACCTTGCAGCCTGAATACCATGTATGGCAGCCAGAAAACACTGCACTTGTAATGCAGCCAGATCACTAAAAGTGTGCTTCAGCTGTGCCAGCACCGGGGAACAGTGTTGTAGTGTGTACCAGCTGTCCTGATGCGTTGATCACTATGCTGAACCATTCTAAAAGCTGTCGGAAGCCTTATACTTTTCCAGCTGCCAGAAACCACTAAGAGTATAGTATAGTATCTTCTTATGCCCTGATTTACTGAGTTGTTTTCAGAAATATTTCAAGACCATCATTTAATTTTTATTTTTAAAGTTCAAGAAGCAACCTTGTCTTTAAACCTTGACATACGAGATCTTGTTTGTTTACATACCGTATACTTCAGTATTCTATTTCCGTGCAAATGAAAAAGAAGGATCCAAATTACCAATAGACAGTCAACGTTCAAATAAATATGGTAACATTTTGTAAACTCTCAAATCTTTGGGCACTATGTACATCCATCACTTAGCATGGATACTTTTGCCAAGGGACTTACTGCCATGTTTTTACCATGAATGAAAGATTCATCGCCTCGGTTTATAAATAACACTGGTTCATACAGGGGAGGAGTGGAAGCTTCCTTTTGTATAAACTGCCCACTCAAGTTAAAAAAAAAAAAAAAAAAAAAAAGGTAGGGTGGTCTTTTTGTGAGCCTCCATTGACTTTGTAATGAAAAAAATTCACAGGTAGGACAGTACCCTGTCTTTCATTCTCATTCCTATATCAAACAGGATCAGACTTCAACAGTTTATTTTAATCCTCAATAATGCGGTTTCATGTTAAACAAAGACGATGAAGTGCTTAACGGAATTTGAAAAGATATTGGTGTAGAAATATATATATATATTTTTTAAACAAATCTGAACACACTACGAGAAAATATGCAGGTCAAGTGCCAGGTCAGTGTTCTTCTTACAATTCTCAGGTAATATAAATGTAAACCAGGATTTTACATTTTCTGAGGGCCAACACTTTGTTCATCCACTTGTGTACACATCAACCAGTCACATGCACACCGTTCAGTCATAAAGTAAGCATTAACACAAACACACAGCTTACTGTTTGAAATTGTAGGATTAACAACACCCCAGTAAACACTTTGAAAACAATAAAAAGGGCTTCAAACAAAAATCAAATTGTCAGGATTGAACTCAAGTTCTTGTATCTAGTTCTTTAATTATATCTGTACCCTTTCTTTCTTACTGATGTAATTAAACAATATCAGTTAATTCAGAAGTGTTAAAAATATGAAAAATAAATTATTTAGGAAAAGAAAAGGATTGTTCCATGCCATGCAATGAAGTCTTAAAGTGAAGGAGCACGCACCATAGAGGAAGCCATCGTCTTTGGTCCCGACCAGATCCAAGACTTAGTTTTCTTTTTTTATATTATATGATTTCCCCACTCACACACTTGCTACAAATAGGTCAGGATATTCATTTTGTCGATACATCTTGAAAAGCTCCTTATTTAATTCATTGGTATATACAGTGCAGTTCTATGCCTGCAGCACTCAATACAATAAGCATTGCATAACAACCAGTTATTGCACCTTTGGGAGAGACAAGGGTTGATGCTTTTAACTATGCTGGATATATCCACCGTGAACAAAATGGCGTCAATAAGCAGGCTTGGTTGGTGGTAACCCTGAGATAAAAGATTTATTTAGTGAGAGGTAATTAGGAAACACTGAATTGTACAAAAAAATCAAGAAACCAAAGTGTCGCAATTTTCCGTCTTAACCAGCCACCTGACCTGTCAACAACCTGTCATCGTCCACTAGAAATATGTCCAACTGACCATTAACCAGCAATCAAACTGAGATCATTGCCAAGCCGACCGCCAGGTGCCTAGAAAATAAGCAGCTGACCTACCCTTTAAACAGTGATATGCAGCATGCTGTCCAAATGCTACTCACCTGCAAACTCCTTACAGTTGATGATAGAATATACAACATACCTAATGCTGTGCTAACTGATCATACATTTATTAAATGGTGGTGTGGATTCCCTTAACATTTCAAACTAGAGTTCCATCATAAACTAGATCCATGCTAGATAAACAATGGACCCTTCCCACAAACCAGTTGCATGAACTCTCATTCTTTATAGCATCTACTGGACCTGCTCCATCAATCAGCTGGAGGCTGTGAGATCTCTTCCCTGAATCCCTTGTGCATTTATTGTGCTCTTGCAGCCATGATCACAAAACTACTAATTGTTCTGGATTAATGTGACATAGCTGGAGCAGAATCTGAGCTAGTGCTATTTGAAAGAGACAGACAGAGGCAGAGTCCCACCCATTCCGATATCTTTATGGGACTGTGATAATATTATTTAAAGCTCTGGTCCATTTAATTGATATTACACTTTCCACTCCCAAGCAGTTAGCAAAATCATATCCATCGTTCTTAATTAATCTTTGTTTCATCCTCTGCTCCTTCTGTATTAAGGTTTGCCATTAAAAGATTTCTTTGAGAGAACTGCTTTGTTAACCACTCCATTCAAGCATGGCTGAGGATGGAGGTTGTTAGCACAAGGTGGTTGCTGGTCTGGTGGTGAGCTGCCACACATGGACACAATGCTCTGATCTCCTCAAGTTTCCAGTCAATAGGAGGCAGCTGTAGCATATTGATCCTGCCCTCACCCTTCACAGTCTATTGGGCTGTAGGACAGTGCTCCTTTTGAGGGTTATCTCAATCTCCACCCTGGTCCTCTTTTCGTGGGTGTCTTGGGGGGCAAACTTGGGTTTGGGCTACTGTGGGAATTGCCTCAGTTGGATTATTGGGATGGATGGAGACACAGACATCTCTGCCCCTGCTTGGTGACCCCTGCACAGTGGGGTCTGACGAGAGGCATGGGGGGTCTGTACAATATAATACAGGCAGGGGATTTGCACAAAACCTTCAGGTAGGGAGTTTGGGTTCCAGGCGGAGGGAAGCTTCATAAAGACCTTCTTCGTCCAACACTCCTGAGGAATCCAGGAGATACTGTGTTACCTGTACAAACGGATATCAGTCATAACATGCTGTAAATGATTTTATAATTAGGTTGACATTTTGTGAAAGAGTAAAAAACCTCAACTGAACTGCAGACTGCTGTTTTGTTTTTAATTATTAAAAGGGAAAGTTGTCTATTTGCTATTAATCAGTTGTGCACAGCATATATATATATATATATATATATACATAATACAGCACTGTGCAAAAAGTTTTAGACAGATGTGAAAAAATACTGTAAACTAAGAATGGTCCTCATGCCCGTTTCTTTGTGCTTCTTCAAAAGAGCTTGGACAGAACACATAGAAACCTCTAAAGTGAAATTTCTACCTGGGAAAGACCTTGTTGAAGAGGTATAACTACCTTGTGTCTTGTTGCTGTGCTCGGTATTGCCATGGTGTATGACATTTGACATTAAACTGTCTTCAGCAACCTCACGTTGTTAGTGAGTGGAACTGTTCCTCACCCAGTTTTATTCCTCCTACACAACGGTTTCTACTTTGTTAAGGATTATGTTTCAACCTACATAATACGTTGATCATAAGCACCTGGTTGGGTATAATTGTTTAATAATTACATCTAACTAAATGCCTACAAAATGCCTGACTTTGTGCAAGTGTGACCAGAAGAATTGATGCCGTTTTAAAAGGCAAGGTTTGGTCACACTAAATATTAATTTGATTTAGATTTTTCTTCTGATCACTCACTTTGCATTTTGTTAAATGATAAAAAAATAAGCTATTTACATGTCTATTTTTAAAAAAACAAACTAATTTTCTACAATTCTACACACAATTACTGTTTACTACATGCCATTTTCCATTGGACCTCCTTTTTCAAGACGCTTGTAGTCTGTCTGGAGGCCAGATAGGCTCTCAGTCTTCAAACAGCGGACCTAATGCTTTATTTAAAAAAAAACAATGGGTGAAAATACCTTAGGCTGGTGCTCAATCTTGTACGATGTTTGTTGGAACTGCCGAATCTCCCGTATAATATGTGATATCTAAAACCAAGACAAACATAAGCAGCAGTGAAAATATCCGAACTGCCAAAGAAAAATATATTATATATATTATTATATATTTATTATCTTTATACATTAAATAATTTTAAGGGGTTTTTTTGAAAAGCAAGCTGTATTTGACATTTGGTGTCAACTGTTGTACATTTGTTATTATTAAATCCCAAAACACTTACCAGTGTGATCACTACAGAACCCACAGACCCTCAACTGAGAGTCCAAGTTCATTGGACCCAAAATAAAGAGACAACTACTTCAAACTGCTGAACTTTACAGAAATTCAAAGAGGAGAGCTAAAAATGTTCTCATCCTTTTCCTGTAATATTTTACTTTTGTATATATGAATATCTCACCATCCTCATCTTGGAGAAATTGACAAGTGCATCCTCAGTGTAATTAGGGGTCCCCTCCTCAATACATGCCAGATCAGTCAGGTACATTCCCAGATATGGAACGCAGGGAGGGTCGCAGCTGAGAAGGCAAAAAAAACACAGAATAAACCAGTGAAATAAAAGAGCCGCAAAAGTGATATCGCTAACTGGACCATGAATCCCATTTCTGCACCTGTGTGACTAAATTTTCCTTTTTGGAAAAACCTAAAACCTCATGTATGCCATATCCGTTTATATTACACGTTAGATTCCTTGCTTGCGGGAAAGTGGTTGGCACTTTTCAAACTGGGAAACAAATAAAGCCAAGTGACCTCCCCTGGCCCCTGCAACCCTCCATGTATGCATACACACAGGCATTCACACACGCACCAACACTGCTTCCCATAGTGAGCCTGACCAAGTTCGACTGGCCTTGCGTAAAGAACTTGGGCCAGCCCAGCGGCAATTGTCCCTTGTCCTGCAGGTCAGCCTAGCCTTTCTTTTCTGAAAGCTATACAATCACGTGAAAAATACTTTGGAAAACATATTTCCGCATTCCGAACATCACTATTCATGATGAACATCACTATGCATTTTGACTCACCACCCAGTGATCTTTTTGTGCAAAAATGGTATGATCTCCAAAAATGTATATTTGATGATATAGAATGTTATGTACATTACAGCAGAGGAACAGTTAGCCATAACACTCTGAATTAGGTAAATATAATCATGCTGCTATTGAACTTACTTCTTTAGGGCTTCTCTTAGGTTCTTAAAGCGGCCTTCTGAGGACACTAACTTCTGAAGGCGGTCAATGAGAGTCTTAGTCTGTGACAAAATTACGAGATGTTATGATTATTACTGCAAACAGCTGCACAGGGGGTGCAAAGAAGGGTAAATGATGCAAGGACAAAGGGTATTCTTGTATGGTGCAAGGGAGAGAAACTGAATGGAGAGGTGTACATGTTATCCCATCTATTAGTCTACAACGATTTGTACCTCGCATTCAAAGCTGATGTTCTGCATAGGTATAAAATTCTTATTAATGGGTACATACTTGTAAGGGTTGGATCCGAGAGCACTGCAAATATCTTTAACAATGAATTTTATTTACTTAACAGCTCTGCATGGAATGAAAACGCTAACATTTAGTTAACATTAAAGGAGGCTCTTAGATGATATTCAAGGTGCCAAACAGTAAATGGCAAAGGATGAAACTTCCAGTAGAGTAAAACAAGGGAGAGTTTTTCTTTGCTATGTGAAACCGAGCTAATTCTATGTTGATGACTTGTGACAGAATACCAAGTTACCACCAGATGGAGGCATTAACACTGGGATTGCTTTCTCAATGAAATATGATCCATGAAGGCTGCTTACTGGAATATCAGCACCATTGTATTTAAAGAGGATCAGTCATCTACACAGCTTTTATTATTGGGCTGATGACATTCCTATAATGAGCAAACTCTAGCAGACAAGTTAAAAAATAATAATTTTCCATAATTCCATTTAATATGTTTAATAAGCATACTAGATGATAAAACGTACAATTCACAAAGGTAACTAGTTCTAAATGTATACTGTAAGTGCTATTCCGGAGACAGAGAGCAACACGTGTCTGGCTAGTACCTGTTTTGACACTTTAATCCAGGTCCTCTTGAGCCGGTAGATAGCACTGCGGTTTAACGAAGATGTGATTTCCAGAACTGCGTTGTAATTATGAAGACATCGACAAATATCGGCGACAGCCACCCACTTTTCAATGGTATACCCGCGAGTTACTGGGTCTTCACTTCGCAGAATTTCAGTAGCAATCAGATTACTCATCTACAATACATTGCCAAATGGAATGGTAGAGTTACCTTTATTGGTACAACTTTTCGTATCCCAATTATGTGAAAAAGTCATATTTTTTCCCCATTAATTTAGTTTCCCAAAAGTGTTTCCCAACCTATCTCTGCCGTATAATAAAACACTCAGCAAAACTAATGGTAAAGTAAACGGATAAAATTCACTATAAAGAATGCTATAAAGAATAATATTCAGGGTGTCAACAATAAGTGTCAATGGAGTTGACAAAACTCAATAACTTCTGTATGAAAGCAGGTGAAGCACTACTTGTTTTTCTGCAAGGCAAGGACAGTGGAGTGGAGCGGAGCAAATACAGACCCAGAGAAAACAAAAACAATCAGGATGACTTTAATGGGATTATTCTCTGCAAAAATAATATTAATTTCACAATGTCATGCCATGGAATACAGTTTCCCTTTCTTCCACGAGTAATGATTTTGTAAACTTGAAACTCACATGATTAAAGTGTTTGCTGGTGTTCATTATATACGGAGTTCGCTCATACTTTTCCATTTTCATCCAACCCTGACCAAAGAATTCCCTGTGGTAAAAGGGACAAGGAATCATTATTTGTAAAGCTGGAAGTGTGATGTAAATATACAGTGTCTGAGGTTAGGAGGATGGACGAGTGGGGGTGAAATGTGGAGTTTCTATGTTTCTAGACGCTGGATGAGTGAACATACTGGGAGAGTATTTGTGACGTGGAGTTTGTAACTCACTCATATGGTATCTTTTTGAAGATCAGGTGATCCAGTAAGGTGAGCTGTTCAGCAATTTCCAAAGCAGACAGAGACTCAAAGGGTTCCACAGGACTACCCAAGACCTGCACATTAACACCAATGTGACAAATTAATCTACCACACAGAGTTTTTCCTTATGTGTTTCAGTCTGTAACTTATTCTGAAGACAGATAGTACATGTCTGTGATCAGTCTTCATAAAGTAACATGTAGAATCGCATACGCTTTCAAGACCCCAGAGATTCAGCGCCAATCCCCTAAAACTTCTTTAGTCTACCTTTTCTGGAACCAATACGATGATACACACTGAAAAAGCATTATCATGTCACTTGATATATATAATAATATATATAATATCAGTATTTACCAGCCTGGTTTACATATTTTTGCTGACTTACCATATGTTCAATTTCCTCCAGAGTAACCTGGCTATCTCCAGGGTCCTCCTGAGTCAAAGTGCTAGAGACAGAAACAAGTTAATGAAAATCTTGTGCTTTAAAAAGTAATATTGGCATGTTTTGGTATCAGTCTGTATAGGTTTTTGTTAGTATGTGGATGGCATGTCATCATTACACAATAGCACAAGCTGAGTTACATCTCAAAAATAAAAAATACAATTGTAACCCATTTGAATCCAGGTTTCCTCCTCCACTCTCATATTGTTTGCTAAACTATAACCACTTTAAACATATTTTTTTCTGTTCTCTATTCTTCATCCTGCTCTTCTTTTGTAACACAAACTTCTTCTCTTAACGTTTTGTACTTACTTCTTTCCTAAAGCCTACCTCCCAGCTTCTCATCTAAAGCCTTACCTATCTTTCTCATCTAAAGCCTTACCCATCCTTCTCATCTAAAGCCTTACCCATCCTTCTCATCTAAAGCCTTACCCATCCTTCTCATCTAAAGCCTTACCCATCCTTCTCATCTAAAGCCTTACCCATCCTTCTCATCTAAAGCCTTACCCATCCTTCTCATCTAAAGCCTTACCCATCCTTCTCATCTAAAGCCTTACCCATCCTTCTCATCTAAAGCCTTACCCATCCTTCTCATCTAAAGCCTTATCCTTCTCATCTAAAACCTTACCCATCCTTCTCATCTAAAGCCTTATCCTTCTCATCTAAAACCTTACCCATCCTTCTCATCTAAAGCCTTATCCTTCTCATCTAAAACCTTACCCATCCTTCTCATCTAAAGCCTTATCCTTCTCATCTAAAGCCTTACCCATCCTTCTCATCTAAAGCCTTACCCATCCTTCTTATCTAAAGCCTTACCCATCCTTCTCATCTAAAGCCTTACCCATCCTTCTTATCTAAAGCCTTACTTTCACACTTTCTCATCAAAAGTTTCTACTCTTTTAATGTCTAACTCCCAAAAACCTTACTCCTTCCTTTTCACCCAAAGCCTATGCCCCTGATTCTTCTACCCTCCTTCTTATATGAAGCCTTCCTTACTATCTAAAGACTATTCCCTTTTCATCTAAAGTAATACTCAATTCCACCTTCCTTATCCTTCTATTCCATCCCCTCTTTAAACCCTCAAGTACTGAAAAGAATGGTTATGCAGAAACTGTACAAGACATTTGTTTTTAAAGAAAAACACATTGAATTTCTTTCATACTTGTATGGATGTCTTCCCCTCATACTCAAAAGAGACTCAGCGGGGGAATTATCTATTGTAGCCACTTAATCTGTTTAGATGTTCACACAACACCCGATGAAGGTGTCTTATAGGATATTCGCTGTACCCTTACTGTGGGTGCCTCACCGGATAATATTGGCCGCAGCCTTCCTTTCTTGGGCTAACAGCTCAGGGTTGTGTATGACCTCCTCAAGGAAACAAATGACTTTGGTCTTCAACTGTATGTTTGTCTCAAAGTCCTATGAAAAGCACACAGACACACATATAAACAAACACACATTAGTCAAAAATCATTCTGTACATATACCTCGAAAAAGCACAAAGGCTACTTGGAGTGAGGGATCTGAAGGCTTATTTACAGATGGGTAATCATGGAGAGGGTGGGTAGAGATGGTTGTTTCTTGGTAATGAGAGGGTGGAGAAACAATTGTAGCAGGTGTAATCATTGTTAGGCAGTGGATATGGAAAGGGATTGAACATTTGAGATGAGGCACCGACATGTTGCTTGAGGATGAGTGACTACTGTAAGGGTACCTGTGCATGTTTGGACACCCAGTGCCTAAGTACATTTAGCACGCGGTTTGTCGCTGCTCTCCTGATCACAAATTCCTTGTCTCCGTTCCTCTGTTCAGAAGGAAATCCTGCAGCATACAAAAGTCACATATCCTCAGTAACAAGGGGAGGCCGGACTATGCCTCCATCCCAGCAGCTACTTGCAAAGGGGCAAAAAGCATCAAAATAGACATAGCTATAGGTTTTCCTCAACATACTTAACACTAATGGATAGACACTGTTTTAAGGATAACCATTGGGAAAAACTTAACTGCATCTTTAACACAGATCCCCTCCCTGTGTTTTAGCATTGTATGACCATAACTCCCATCGTACTGCCTCCGTCCTACTCCCCCGTCGGTCCTTGCATAATCCCATGATTTCCGTATGCATTTCAGACTCTTAAATCATTAACTTGACCTGAGCCTGCACGTCAATAAGCAAATGCCCTAATGTTATGGAAGCCATCTGTTTTTTGTCATAGCGACCCTTTTGTTCATCTCCCCGTTGAACACCCATATACCTGCTGTGGCCAAAGACATCCTTCTGTAGGTTTCCTTGGTTGGTGTACCCTCGTTGGCTCCAGCGGTTGCGATAGCAAAGGCAGAAGCCGCAGATAGGTTGCTGCGTGTATTATCGTGTTCTCGACAGGACGTCATTACAATGCCATTATTATAGGAAAAGAGCGTGAAATCTAGGAAAAATATTAAAAATTGCATTTATACCTGTAAGTTAAAATAACGTATATATATATATATATATATAGTATAATCTACATCAATTTATATTATGGAAAAATATCACAGGTTTGATTAAATGGACTATAATACTGACCTGTAACCAAGATTAAAATATCTTCGTTGACCTATAGACATAGTGCTCTAAACAGGGGAACATACAATAAAGTCTTGTAGTTTCTTCATGAGTAAGGGAGACTGTAGCTACAAGTAATTTGTAAAGGGGAATAAACTGGGATTTGCTCATATCAAACTATACTATGTGTGTATATATCATTTTAGCCAACCTTTTACATTTTAAAGAAAGAACGGAATAAAGGGGGAAAAAAGTAAAGTAATATAGATGGAAATAACAATAAGATGGGTTTTGGATGTATGGTGTTAGCATGTATCAGTATATGGAATTGGCATATGTGAGTGTATGTGTTTATGTAAGTGTATGGTGTTAGCATGAGTGTGTGTCTACATATGGTGTATGTATTTGGTGTTTGCATTAATCTCTTTCAGCAGTGTAAGGGTGTGTATATATTAGTGTATGGTATTAGCTTGAGAATGTGCTTTTGGTGTCAGGGTGTGTTAATGTATCATGTTAACATGGGTGTGTGTATCAGGGTATGGTGTTAAAATTGTCAGGGAAGATCCTAGGGTTAGTGATGCTAGGGAAAGGAGGCATGTATAGTAGAGTCAGCATGTGGAAGTTGTTGTATGGTGTTAGTATGTGTGTGTATTTTAGTTAAGGGGTGGGCCCCAAAGTAATACTGAATCCAGTCTTTACTTTCCCTAGGCTCACCCCCGGTATGAATAGATTAAATTTATTTTCTGAATTCCCAAGGCAGAAGAATTACAGATACATTAATCCACACCACATTAGACAGTGAAGTAACCTGCAGAATTCCGGCTCCTCTGAGATATTGGAGTGGTTGGGGACCGGGTGGGAGAAGTATCTGTTTCAGCTTCATCGCTTTGTGTTTGTTCTGTATCAGATTCCACTCGAGTGGAAGCTTCAATGACTGCAATATAAAATTGGTCAGTTTTTGAATGATGAATATTAATATGCACACCAACTCATATATTATCCTTTGTGACTCCATTCCTTAATATCAAAACGCTCACTCCCCCCTTTCATTAGTATGATAGACTTACTCTGTCTTTGTGCTGCAGGCTCTTCATCTTTCTCTGCTGGTGGTTCCTCACCCTCTCCTACTTTGCTGGGGAAGCTTCCAGACACATAGAGCTTATTGATGTCCAGAGTGGTCTTGCTATATGGTGGAGGTCCAGGGCTGGAGTAACCGTTAGACGAGCATCCCAGAGCAGCAAGATCCAGCGCTTTTCCACCAGTGATAATTGGAATGTTGAGTGACAATTTGCGTCTGCGGCTTGGGGAAGAGGACTTGGTGATGGAGAGGGGTGGCGGAGATGAGAACTTGCGGGTGGCCCTAGGTGATTTGGGTGGTTCACCATACAGAAGTTTATTGTTCTGGTTACTGGCAAAGAGGAGCTCCAAGGACCTGGGCATATAAAAAAGATGTTTTGAATAAATGGGAAGAAAAGCATGGCGGCAAACTGTGGAATTTACAAGAGAGGTCTTTTTCTTAAATTGATGCCCACCTGGCTGGGATAGCACTGACTGGCCTCCTGTAGATAGCAATGAGTTTGTCGAGCACAATATCCGCACAAGTGAAAACTCTGTATGAGTGCAAGAACGTGTTCAAGAAATCAATACTGAGGAAACGCAGATCTGTGAGGCGTTCCAGCAAGCGCTCAACACTTGCATACCGGATCTGTAACACCTTGCAGGAGTTCATTGTCTTACTGAAGCGAATATCAACATCATCACAGTACAGTGAGCTGTCAGACCTGTGGGATCATAGGAGCAAAGGTTCTTATTTACCAGATTTCCAGATCACACCATCAACCAGGATTACAAGAATTTACACAGTTACATATTTTACTCAGATTGGCAGCGATTCTTGAAAAGGTCCATCAAGAATAGAAAATACACATTAAGACTTTTATCCAATGTTTTCCAAAAAGGTTAAAAACAAATATTGATTCCCCCCCCCCTGGATTAAGACTAATTAAAACTAAGGTTAAATTATTACTTGAATCACTGTGTTTACTAGTTAGACATGCAAACTTTTAGAAATTATTAACCAAATCTCCCAAAACCACTTGGCATTGTATTCTACATCTTTACTGCTCTGGCTGTCAGAAAAACCCTTTCCTTTGCTTAATGGCAAACAGCTTTGCCTTAGAGGATGCCTCTTTTCTGCCTGTAAATGTCTCAGATTAAATAGATCCCCGGACACGTCTTTGTGTTACCCTTCAATATACCTGTACTTCATAATCAAGTGGTAGAAGAAGTGGGGGGAAATGGCGTCTTTCCTTCAACGTAAACAAGTTTAATTTGTGAAGTCTGTCTTTTTAGCTGATATATTCAATGTTGTTGGCGGACTCTGAACCCTTCCCAGTCCTACCATGTCTTTTGTTTTATAAACTGATGCCCAAAACTGTATTGTTAATGATGTATGAAGTGGTAATATTACATTCTCATCCTGTACACTCAATCCCCTTTTACTACTGGATATCAACTTGCTTGCTTTTGCCGGAGCTGCCAAAGACTACCCCCAGATACTTCTCCATGGAGGATTTGCAAATTACGCGGCCATTAAATGTGTAATTAGCATGCTTGTTTTTCTTCCTCAAATGCATGATTTTACATTCTTCTATGCTGAAGCACGCAAGGGCCCGATCATATCCTTCTGAAGGGAGCTGACATCCATTTCTGATTGAGTCATCTTACATAATTTTGTGTCATCTGCAAACATTGATATGTTGCCTTAACCCGTTCAGCCTCCTTAGGACGCAACTGTACATCGTTAAAACCTGTGCCAAGAAGCCCATTAGGACCTACGTCCTGTCTTTTTTGTTCAGGGGCATGGGCATCTCCATGCTGCTAAGTGGGAGATTGGGAAAAATGAAATATGAATAAAATGAAAATTTTTATTTCTATTTTAGTATATTTTTTTAACCTACTATCACTAATAATGTTTTGTGTATTTCTATGATGTCCAAAGAAGGCCCTACTTCTCCTGAATCATTTGATGTACCATTTATGCAGGTTTATCAAATATGGGAAACATGGTTTAACACGGTTAAGTGCCATGTGTTACAGATTATTGACAATTAAATAATATGGGACCAAGAATGGAACACTACTCCACTCCAGACTTGTGTCCAACTGGAAAATGTACCATTACACCATTTACCCAGTAACCAAGTAATAGTGACTTGGTAAAAGCACCAGTATGTTAAGCTGCGTCATATCTAAAACATTCATGAACACCTTCATACAGTATATGCTGACATTCCATTTAGAGTCTCCTGCATATATATTATAATTTCATGAATAACTCACTTAATCATCTGGGGTACAGAGACTTTGGAGTTCTCCTCAAATGCATTCATCATAAGACCATTACAACGGATGTTATCCACGCACTGTAGAGCAGATACAGGGATAAGTGGGAGGAAGACATTGGCATTGAGTGAAAGAGAAAGAGAGGGACTTATAAGGTAACACAATACAAACGACAACAGAAAGGAATAATAGAAAAGACAATACAAATGCACACTAAAGACCAGAAGAACAGAGAAGAGCAAGCTAGGTTTTTGAAAACAGGATATCTTCATATCCTCATATTACCAGAGAAGAATGTAGATTAATTCACACAGGTGGATCTGTCAGGGTCACTTATCCATGAAAACTGCCACCTGTGCTCATGTGAAGAGAGAATGAAAAACCTGCCTTGCTCGGGGTCATTTAAGGACAGGGCTGAGAGGTTTTTGCACAAAGCACCAAGCAAAGTATAGCACACAGAGAAGACGGTACAGAGGAGGATATGTAGGGCTGAAACCTCAGATCTAGACTGTAACAGTAGACATCACATACATGTAACGAGACACATGAATCAAAGGGCAATTATATAGCTATTTTAAAAGCAATGTTCCTTAATTTACCCCATTTGTTGGTGCTGTGTTGACACTATATTTTCTGGGTCCAGAAAAGGGATAACATTACAAACAAGGAAATGCAGAGAATGTAAAGTAGTGAGTCCATACCATGAAAAAAGTATAACATATGGCTTAACATATAGCACCGAAAGTACACATAAAAGTGCCCAGCTGAAACAACAAACAACTAAACTCCTACAGGAAAAATGTAAAGCATTAGGATATGAGAAGAGTGTGCAGCATGTGAGCGGTGTGCGAGACAAGGAGCATAGAAATACATGGAAAGAATCGACCTGAACATAACTAAGAAGGAAGCCCAAATAAGAGGTTGAAGTGAAGAACAGTTAATGAAAGACATATAATTTAAATGAGAAAGTGGATCGTAGGGGATTATACACCAGGGTCTGCAGACAAAAGACCGTCTAAAAGGTACAATAGAAAGAACAGAACACATAAAGCAGAGGGAGTGTAACAGTAAGATGTCAGTGATACCAAATACACACAATGGTGCCATAGTCATGATGACAGAGTCAGGATGATGACAAAGTGATGACACAGTGGTGACCTGGCTAATGTCACTTGTCCATGCTGCCTTCTCCTGCCTGGAAGATGCCAGCAGAATGACAACGAAAGGTGGAGAGTCCTTGGGTTCCACTGAGATCTTAAAGTCCAAGTGATCCCCATCCTGTGTTGGGGGCCTACCTATAACAGGAAGCAGAAGGACATGGATAAAGATAAAAAGGTTTACAGAGTTTACAGAGTTTACAGAAAGCAGAATGGCTTGATATTATTGAGGCATTTGTACACAATGAGATAAGGATCTTTTTGAATGGAACATATATGGAAAATACCGAACAATATACTTGGGTATATACTTACTGTCATCATCATCTTGTTCCTCCAATAAAGTACAATCCATTAGCGATATTACTCCATTCTACAAATCAGGGAAAGAGATCCTGTATTAACCTACAGCAATCATAAACATGTCACAGCAACCGGCAATCAGAAATACACTGAAATGTCGGGAATACTCGGGACCAAAACAACAAACTTTAACTGATCCATCCAGCCCAGAGTCTACCAGTAAGAGAGGCAGGGTTGTAACTTTCATGAGGTGAGACAGGCAGCTGCTCCAAGCGCCACATGCACGGCACGTCAATTGTCATCAATGGGTTAATGTCCTTTTGTCTTTTCTATATTCCTGAGCCTGTTGTGGACACCCTTAGAAGTAATTACCTTTGTGAGATGCAATTTTCCCCCAGAGCTGCGTGTACAGATCAGAAGGTGTTTGGAAAATAAGAAGCATTGCCGTTCTCCTTCTTTCTTTAAGGACAGAGACCCAAGGCGTCCCCTCGTTACTCTGCCCTTCTCTGACATGGGGACCTGGATCAGACAGCCTAAAGGAATCAAGATCAGTTCACTACCTTTTACTACAGTAACATCTTCACCACATGGTTACAATTTGATTAAAGTTAGTCGGTTAAAGATCAGTCGATCCCATCAACACCCTGGTGGTTTCGGTTTTTAGGCCAAGATCAGTCATTAGATCAGACAAAATGACTAAAAGCATAACTGACCCGCGTCATTTCCAAAAAAATTAAACGTAAATAAAATAGGATCAAAAGTGGTAGTAGAGAGACCGTGGAGATGGAGGGATGCAGTAAAGGTGGGGGCTGCAAATAATGCCTTGTAGAATACAGAGTTTCAGATTGTATGTGGGAGTACGGCAGTTTGGTGCAAAGGTGTGTGGGATGGGAACTGGTGTGTGTAGGATGTGGAGAAGGCAGAAATTTGTTCAAAGCCACTATCTTTACCTTAGTTAGAGTACTTTCCACATCTTCCTTGTATACATCAGCTAAATCAGTAACCACACTGTTAATAAATAAGGTCCCTCGGGTAATTGTGCTCATTTACTGGTGTTTATGAAAAAGTGCTTCACAATTACAGCCTTCCTTATAGAAATCGTCATCCAGACTTGAACTCTGGTCCCATTCTCCTGCTTAGTCTATTGTGTTGTATACAAGTCTAAATGTTCTAAAGCCCATACTGTACCTTGCCGCACAAAGGTCTGACTCGTGTCCAGCAAAACCTCACAGCCTTCAACAATCATCCTCTCAATGGCCAAATTCTTACGGATATTTTCAGTTTCACTGACCTCATCATGCATTATTCTAGGAGAGAAAAGTATATACAATATTCTACCAATATAAATACCAATTTACCAGAATCATAATCCACTGCATAATCTTACTCAGTCAAAAAATTTCTCAAAACACTTTTGTTCAGTTCATTTTTTTTTGTGTACGCTGTTATTTTTCTTCTGCTATTGTCTTATAAGTAATGGTTTGGAATCTATCACAGTCAATAACTTAGAAACTGTACTGTTAAGTAGTTGCTGGTAGCCCATACAGATCTATAGGTGACCATTAGAGGATACATCGGAAGAATTATAGACGACTTAAGTACGACAATTATAATATATAAATGTGTTGTATACGTTGAGGAGTATTAAATCCATCCATTGAACTTAGGGCTGCTGAAATGATAACATTTCTGGTAACTCACCGTGAAAGTTCCTCCAATTTAGATTTAGCGTAGTCAAGGCTGTTCCTTTCTACATGCTCGTGAGGTGTATGAGCAAGCAACTCATGCAGTGTAAGGATGTATCGCGGGATCTAGCAACAATAAAAAAAGAAATAAACCTATGATCATATCAACAATGTAACTCTCATAACTCAGATTCTAGCCCCCTGCATTATATCCTGATCTTTCTTAGGAGGGCAGACTAGATGAGCCAAATGGTTCTTATCTGACGCCAAATTATTTTCTAAAATCCTCAGTCATTTTACACCCTGATCTACATTTCTCAGTCTACATCTTTGCATTTGTAAAGGAGATACCAATAACAATTCTATTGTTCTTTTGTTTTTGCTTGTCTTCTGAGTCTGTATGCTGCCCCTACACACAGCTTGTTTTTTATTTTATTTCATTTATATATAGTGTTCCTTATTAGAGACCTGGAACATGGGATAGGTGAGAAATGTCTCTAGGGTGCGTTCTTCACAGTCTGGCTTGGCCTCATACTGTTTCAGTAGTTTGTCAAAGTCTCGGTTCTGTTTGCAGTGAGCCAGAATCTGAAGGCTGTACTGATGGTTCCTCACAAACTCCTGATAAATATTCAGCATCGGCAGAAGGATGTCGAACAGATCAGCTGTGGAGAGAAGACCGAGTATTATCCCACCAGTGATGCGAGAACATAGTAGCAGACAGAGGAAGACAGAGTAGTCTCTAGACCGAGATACAATGACACATACAGCTAGAGGTAAGATGACAGGATCAGAGGAAGATACAATGTGACAGGATCACAGAGAGACATACACAGATATACAGGTCACGAGACAGGTCATAAAATCTTTTTGTCTCCTCCAAGAAGGGTAGTATTAAAGGAACACTGAGTTGTTCACATGATGGTAGGACGGATATGGACAGATGGGCATGTGGACATTCTCACCCAAAACCAGTGTGGGCCAGCTGGATATTCGAGCTTTAAGCCCTTGGTAAAAGATCTGGTGTAAAAACATGATGGTTTCGCTATGAAAAACAAAAAGAAAACAAAAGTAAATAATCTACAACCTCAAAGTCAACAGGGAAACCTTAAATTCGGTACCAGAAAACACAAATGAACTCAAAGGAAGTAAATAAATTAATGCCTGACTCATTTCATATCATTTTTAAAAGGTTTGAGGTGCTGAAACTCTGTTTATTGAATGCTCGCCCAGGCCCAGCAACATGTAGCATTAGACGGCCTCTCTAAATTAAGCCACATTCGCAGAGAGCCCACAGTTACCTGTTCAGGAAGATGCTGCTGACATCATCATGAGTAATTGGTGGTTTCTTGGAGCTAGCTGCCATACGCAGAGGTCTCAAAAAATTGTTGACTAGAATGTGCAGCTGCTGTACGTACTCAGCCTCTGCCTCTAACATGCTGAACACAACCTGGTTTCTCTTGCGCATGCTGTCTGCATGAGGAGACCTCGAGTAATCCTGGATTATGCTTTTCCACTTTCTGCGGCACAACCAACCACGCAAGAAACTCTGCACCTGCAGGAAGGAACAGGATCAGGGGAGGGCAGGCACCTTCAGACTCGGGTGCAAGTAAAGCCAAGTGGGCCCATCGGTTTCTTGCTCCCCTACATATGCACTGGCACACACATGTCCACATGCTTACACAAACTTACACACTCATCCTAACACACATACACTTGCTTACACATACTTAGAATAACATATACCTACTCACACATACTTGTACTACCATACACCTACTCATACTAACACACACTATCACGCCCAGGCTAACACACACTCACACCACTTTCACATACACATTCATGGTCCCACAGACATGATTATACATGCATTCTCATTCTAACATACATACATACATACCTACATTCATACTCCCGCCCTTCTCTCTGGCTATTCAAACACATAACCACTTGTTATGTGACCCCACTGCGCTCCTGCCTCCATGGCCCGGTCCAACCCTTTGCTAACAATCAAGGACCCGCCTGGGGTGGCATTTGTCCCCTTTGTCAAGGAAGTCCAATGTATTTCTGGGCCTGTTGTGGAATGTATGTGGAAAGTACAGTATGAATCAATATACCTTTTTGATCTTCTTGATGTCAGTATCGTCAGTTGAGCCCTGGGTTGACTGGATCCGTTCATTGTCTTTTAGTAATGATGCAATCTATGAAAATTAACAGGCATTAACCGATTTAATTTGGTCTGTACAGTTGTTCTCCTTAAAGAAAAAATTATTTTATTAGAATTATATATATATATATATATATATATATATATATATAAGCTGCGTCGCAGCTCTGTATCTGTAACACTGACATCACAGCCTCACAGACACCTCTAAAACAAGTGATAAACCTACAATCAGAGATGCAAACAGCATTAGCGATCCATGCAGGACTATGAAACACTGACCTTACAGCCTAGTGTCTAATAATGCCACTGTGGAAGTGGGGAAGAACGCAAAAGCATAATTTGTGTGTGCGGATGGGATTCTGCAGAATCCTTCCATGCAATTGTAAGGCCGAAGCAATGGTGATTTAAAAGGTGCAGCTATTATACGCATTAAAACGTCCCTTCAAGGTCAAGTGCAGACAACTTGGCAATGCACACTCAGCAGAAGCTCTGCTCACTTCAATTTATCTGCTGCATAACACAGTTTATATGATCTGGAAAACAACAGCATCTTCAGGATTTATTAATCCCAGAGTTGCTGTGGAGTTGCAGTTCAATTGAAATTAAGATTTGGAACATAGTTCATCTCAACTCCTCACTGTCCACTATCCTGCCACCCAAATAGTGCCTTAGATGGACCTTGTTCCTTCCTACTAGAGCAACTTTTAAGGTATGTGTGTGTGTGGGGGGGGTTAACTTTCTTTTTTGTTTTTAATTGTTTAAAATTATATGAGAAGAGGAGGCACTCGCCTTTATCGATTGGTTAATAATGGTTCATTCAGCTTTTTTTTCCAAATTATATTTTGTTTAGATTTATTACTATTATTTAGCTTACTTTAGGACTCAATTTAGGTGAGTTTAACTAGACATCTATTTTGTAACTCACATCAACTCAAAACCAACTTGAATATTAATGAGTATGCAAATTGGTTTTTGAGTTGAGACATGCAAGAGCTCGTCGAGTCACGACAGTCTATTAACCCTTTAACTCAACTTTCAATGAATCAGCACCAAGACTTACTCTCTTTGGACCTACTAATATCTTTGTTTACCTACTGATGTGGTTTCCTAGTAATATGTGCATATATCTGAAGGGGGTAAGCGGAAGATAATTTATGAGGGAAGGAGTTAATGCTCCAGTGATGAGAGGCAGCTTGTTATTAGCAGGACATCTAAAGTTCATAAATATTCAGATTTCCATGTTTTAATATCAATTTCCATTTACATATCAAAGTGTCAGCAGCTGTGACACAGACATCACAGCTTGGTGACACTGTGCCCTCCTCTCATCTATCCACACAAAATATGTGCATCATGTACACAACACATACTGAATGCACTTTACAGACATCACATGTTAGGGATACATTGCCTTCTTCCCATCTGTCTGTATAATCAGAGAGATTGAGAGATCGGTGGACCGTTGTACATTTCTGCTCCTTTAAATTCAATGATGCTGCAAACTCCTAGGTAATATCCCAATAAATATCAACACCAGAACTCCAGGCCTCAAGGGCCACAAACATGACACAGTTTTTGATATCCCAGCTTGCGGACAGGCATCTCAACTGTGTGAGAGAGAGTGAGAGTGTGAGAAAGCGTGAGTATGAGTGTGCTAGAGACAGCATAAGAGTGAGAGAATGCATGAGTAAGAGTGAGAGAGTTAGAGTGTAAAAGCACGAAAATGAAATGCAAAATTCCTGGCCTGCTTGTCTGGAATTGTCCAGACCTGAGCTAAAATTTGCCACCAGTCCTTTGAGACGGGGAATTGTTGTGAAACCTGAAAATAAAGCAATTATCATATATATATAAACTATATGTAGTGACAAAATGCAGGTGTAGTAGATGGACTATATCTGTGACACCAGAGACTTCCCTCTTCATGATATAGAAATCATTCTTATAACTGGGGGACTGGGACAGTCTTTATAAACCTTGCCAGCGTGTGAACACTTGGTCCTTGTTGATGCAAATTCGTTAGCGAAACACATCAGGCAGTTAGGGAGCTTGCTTGCCACTCTTAGTTGCAAGCATTGCTCTGATTTAAAGTTTTTAGATTTGTATCTTGGTAAAGATAATGTCAGGATACCAAGGGCTTGTGAGTGGAGGGGCAGCGCTAGTTAGATTATGCTATGTTTTGGGAAATAGCATGTGCGTGTATGTCCCTACCCTCTTCCCCCATGGTCACTACATGAATTGAGTTTTGGGATGAGATTGCTTAAGAGTCTTTTTGGTTTAAGACTGGAAATAAAAGTTGCTTCAGATGTCTTCAAAAGATATTTTGATTCCTCCACTTAATTGTCATGTCTTTTAAATTAATTCTTTCAATTGAGTTTCTTTGTAATTGTTAATGTTCTCTATTTTATTAATGCCATTGTTTTAATATGTAATAATTAAAGTAAATGAAATTCTCTATAGGTATTAATAAGCAATATTAATTTATTATATTACAATTAAACAACTTCCCTTTTATTCAATACTGATGGTGTCCATCAGATATTGCTGTTGTAAATCTGGACTTGCTCGTGTTAATCTGGTATTACCGATGTTCCTCTTATGTTAAAGGGATTTGGAGTGGCATTCCTCTAATCCCTGTGGAATTATGAAGTGAGTTTGGTCACATTACAGCCTTTTGTACAGTATTAGAATTTGTCCACAATTATTTTGGTGTCATTGATATCACTTATGTTTCTCAGGTATCAGTATTGTATACATGAGTAAAAGCATATATGTATATGTGCATTTGTATATGTGTACACATATGTCCCTATGTAGTTATTACAGAATATTCAGGAGCCCAATCACTAGGGGTTGAGCCCTTGTGAAGAATTTCACTGAGATTGGCCTTTAATCATGGATAATTAAGTAACTGTGTTGAAATATTCAGCTTCCCTTGACAAACCCAGACACACCTCAGATATATAGACAGTATGAAAAATAAATCCTCCTTAATGAGTATGCCTGAAATGAAATTTCTATAACTAACCAGGTCTACACTAATTAACAAAAAATAATAGACTCAGAGACATTCTGCAGGAGATAAAAGGTCACATGCCCCCTTTTGATTGCATATCTGGTATAAGTGCTCTAGAATCAGCTAGATCTTGTGTGCTGGTTGCAGATACCCCTTCCTCTCTATGGCCCTCCTTTCCAAGCTTCCTGTTATTGTCTATGAATTGTGTGATTTACATGGCATTAATGGGTAGTAGGTGTGATGAT
This sequence comes from Spea bombifrons, assembly GCF_027358695.1. Classification (NCBI taxonomy): domain Eukaryota; kingdom Metazoa; phylum Chordata; class Amphibia; order Anura; family Pelobatidae; genus Spea; species Spea bombifrons. The sequence continues at coordinate 93,578,232 of NC_071090.1, forward strand.
GGTATCACAAAGAATTGGAAATAATCCAGTATATCAAGTGCTCCACATGTTAATAGATGAACTAGACTCCTCTGATGAAACTGGGTATCTCTTCTAGTAATAATTTAATTTCTTAGTTTATTGGAATCTGCATGGTGTTGTGAGTGTGCCCTTATGCGTGGTTATTTTATATATCTGGGTGGCATCAGCAATGACTGGAATCGTCTATGCATCATTGGATGGCTAATGGTTTTATTTAAGGTCCTAGTGAGTATTTTGTGTTTTTTTTCCATTACTGGGATTTATCTAGTATTACTGGTTGTGTGGTGGAATTAATGGAAATACGCAGAGGTTATGGTGCCCAAGATCACACAGGGTTCTCACCTCAGATTTCAGACGCTCCACCTCTACCTCTCCATCTTCTATCTGCTGTCTCAGCTGTTTTGCCACCTTCTTCTCTGTCTCAACAATTTGTAGCAAATGTAGATACTTCTGCATTAATGCTTCATGTTCTGTCACCAGTGTCTTGTAGCTAAATAAAAGGAGATACAATGTATTTAACTGGCAATAAACAAATAAACATATGAAAATACAGAATGATGAGCATTTTACTTGTCTTTAGGGAGTGGGCTTGGGGCAGTGTAACCTTAATAGGTGGTTATGTTCCCTAATAGATATGAGATGTTAAAAACTATTTTTGGATTAGATCCTAAAACTAAACTGAATGCCACTGAAAGTCTTAAGAGCTTGTTTTTGGACAGCTTGGTAAGCTCTTATATGTGCGTCGTGAGTTTAGTCATTAGTCAATGATACCGAGAAATGTTTGATGTGTTTTTGGAATTTGAGTTATATCCAAATTCTAATTGGATTACAGTGTATATTCAATGTGCACACCGACCACAGGGAATGCTTTTTTAAAGGTACCAACAATATGGTGTGTTCCAAAATACAGTGACCATAAGACGTGCAATCATGGATGTGTTGGCCATAAGGCAGCTGTTCCAGAACACAATAATAATAAAGACAAACTTCACAATTGTCTAAAACAAAACCAAAAAATACCAAAATAGTGCCTGCGCCCCTTATATGTGAATTAGAATATACCAAGGTAATATAAAGGTAAAATGACCTTATAAGGTCATATTACCTTGGTATATTCTAATTCACTTATAAGGGGCGCAGGCACCATATTGGTATTTTCAGGTGTCCCAGAGTCATAAAATGTTTATAAAATATATGTATCAGGTCAAAATTTTAGCACAACAGACATTACAGTATAGCTTACTAGAGAGGGTTCAATAAAAGGGTTTCAGTATAGGGAGCAGATAGGTAGTCTTGGCTTGTGATCTTAGAACAGGCCCACAAGCAGCATTAAAGGGGCTGCCTCACAGTATCTTGGTCATTTATAGGTACATTTAAATGTTTCAGGGTAGTTAGAGCTTGCTGAGTATTGTGTTTACAGCCTAGGAGTTTAGCATGAATAGGTCTGCTTGAGTGAATGCTAATTCGTTACTATACAGAGTCAGGATAGGGGTGCTTGGGCTCTCAAGTTTAGAAGTGTATAAAAGGGAGAGCATCACTGTGTTCAGACCTTTTTGGATACATCTGGCACAAGGATTTGGTTCCCTCATCATTTTTTTTTGATGTTTCAGGTCAGGATCAGTGCTGCGGGGTCCCTGAGCGCTGGCATCAGTGAGGAGCTTAGCTGTCCAAGGATCAGGTAGTTCAGGTGGCACTAGCAGTAGCAGTTAAGTGCAAGACTCACACCATGGACTCAAGCCCTGGTGAGCGACAAGCAGTGTGTCCAATGTTCAGGGATGTTACACTGGTGGCTACTTGTGTCTCAGGGTCCCCAGCCAGTCAGCAAGATTGCATCAGTTAACAAGTTTAAGCTAACACGTTTTATCAGTGGATTCATTAGTTTTAATATGGTTTGCTGTAAAATAGATTATCATAGTATTCAAAACACTTTTAGCACCATGCCTCAGTGTCTTTTCCTTTATTTTAATATAATTGAATGACCATATACACATTGCGCCAGTAATGATATGATAACAGGTGTCCGCAATCTTTCAGTAAGGAATAGCAGAGGGAATAAAAACCAGGAAGACAATGGGGGCAGTGGGGTCAAACCCTTTTCAACTCAAGATTCAATTTTTTTTCAGGTGCAAAACTGAAAATTATAGATTCAGTGTATATAAGAGGTTTATATCCTATGCTACATTGTGGCAGACTGTGTTAAATGGCAAAGGTGCGTGAAGATAGATGTTTAGGAACTAGACTTATCTTATATATATTACCTATTCAGCAAGTTACAATTAAGAACACACACAACCTGCTTTAACTGATAACACACAAGTTATTGTATTGTTATTGTCTGTATTGAATATATCATTCAAACAATTCACACTGTGGGTTGGGAAAAGTAGAGAAAATCCCAAGGCTAATCACTTCAACAAAAGCTAATTGGAGTCCAATCAATGAAACGGCATAAAAGCTGGAAAGGGTTTCTAAGTAATCTCAAAATGTTCATATATTCACCAGTCCACAGTTAGAGATATTATTTATAAATGAAGACAATTCGGTACTGTGGCTACCCTCCCTAGAAGTGAGTGCCCAGCCAAGATGACTTTAAGGGCACCACACATGCTCAATGAGGTAAAAAAGAACCCTAGAGTAACAGCTAAAGGCTTGAAGGAATCATTGGAACTAGTTAGCATCTGTTCATGAGTCTACCAAACGCAAAACATTGAACAGGCATTGACACCACGGAATAAGCCGCTGCTCTCCAATTCAATATCGCTGTTCGCCTAAAGTTTGCCAACGATCACCATGGCACTCCAAAATGCTACTAAGTTAAATTGTTTGGGAAGAACACGCAGCGCTACGTATGGCATAGAAAAGGCACTGCATACCCACAAATATACATCATCCCAATGGTGAAGTAAGGGGGGGTAGCGTCACGATTAAGGGCTGCTTTGGTGCCACAGGTCCTGAACAGCTTGCGGAGGGGACAATGAATCCCCAAGTTTATCAAGGCATAACACATGATAATGCCAGGGTTGGTGTCTGCCAGCTGAAGTTCAGTTGCAGTTGTGTAATGAAGCAGGACAAAGATCCTAAAGTAAATCTACTACAGAATGGCTTAAAAAAACTAAATCTGCCTTTTGGAGTGGCCCAGTCAGAGCCAAGACCTTAGCGCTGTGGAATGAGCTTGAGAGAGCCGTTCACCCCGGACATCATTTGGCTAAGCTTAAGCGGTTCCGCAAGGAAGAATGGTCGAAAACTCCTCCTAAATGTTGCGCAGGTATGATCTGCAGCTACCAGAAGTGCTTGTTTGAAGTTATTGCTGCCAAAGGCGGTTTGGCCAGTTATTAAATCCAAGGGTTCACTCACTTTTTCCACCAGCCATGTGAATGTTTAATGGATGCGTTCAATAAAGACATGGAAGATTACGATTGTGCGTTATTAGCTTAAGCACATTGTGTTTGTCTATACTTGTGACTTAGATCAGATTACATTTTATGAACAATAATTGCAGAAAACCAGATAATTTCAAAGGGTTCACTTACATTTTCTTTCCACGGTGTATATAAATAATAAAACTTTCCAGTGCAGAGTGTTTGCTGTATGCTTTATGATTCCAGTCTAGTGTATATGGGAATTTTACTGTATATACAGTGAATATAGATGTAAAAGATGAATACAGGAGCCATGCTTTTCTTGTCCTCTAAGAGCAGTATGTCTCACCAAGGAACATTTTGTGAATCCCAGGCGAAGTGGCAGTTTGTGTGTGTGTTGTCTTTGTGTTTTCCGGACATAGTGGGTGTATTAAGCAATAGTGGGTGTAGTCTGGATGCAATGCAAACTTATACCTGGCATGGGATATTGCAATCGCCAAGGAACAATGTATGAATCCCAGACAAAGTGGGAGTTCTGTGTATGTTGTGCGATCTCCGGGCATAGTGGGTGTATTAAGGGACTGTGGGTGTAGTCTGGATGCAGCGCGCAATTATACCTGGCACGGGATATTGCAGTCACCCACTCATCGCAATCCTTTGAATCCTCTGTCCGTAGCTCCAGAGGCTTCTGATTCTCATGATTAAAGTTGATGATGAAATAATACTGAGAAAACAGAGGAAGCCAGTGATCAGTGAAGTAAAACTAATCATACACTCATTATATTTTGGATAAATAGACAAGGTATGGAGCCAGGATACACAATATATGCACACAGCGGGGTGGATACATTGGTGCAAAGAGCTGATCTGTGGGACACATTTGAGGTATGCATAAACAGTAACTCTGGTCCAAAGCTTGTAAATTGGTCTTATTACTTTCAAAGCACATAGAATATTCTTACTAATTGTAGTATTCCATTCTTTGCTATAGTGATAAGACCACATTTCAAACATTGCACTGGAAATTACTTTTAATGCATAACACTCATTTTATTTGGGAGCAGTGAAACAAAAGAACCTAAAATGTAATGACCATATTGTGGTGAAGACATTAAAAGTGCTGTGTACTGACCTGAAACAAATGCACGCAGATTTATTTTTAGACTTCTAATGAACTTAAATCAAGGATTCATTAATATAAGCTGATATCCATTTATAATTGGTAAAGAAGGGTCCCCGGGGCAAAATTTGCAGATCTAGCAGATGTTTCCTTATGTAAACTAAATCAGCACAGAATCACTCAATCCTAATTATCTAATAGGTGAAGGAGATTACAGCTCACATGGATACACAGAGCTTCTTCTTCTTCCTTGTTCTTCCTTATTACACACCTACAAGTGCAAGGTAATTAAAGCGGTACAGTACTGTGCAAAAGTTTTAGGCAGGTGCTGTGAAGAATGTTTTCAAAAATAGACATTTTTGTAGTTGATATTTTTTATCATTTAACAAAATGCAAAGTGAGTGTACAGAAAAAAACTCAAAATCAAATCAACAAATGGCATCACCACCTTTTGCCTTCAAAACAACATCAATTCTTCTAGGTAGACTTGCACACATGAACTTGGCAGGAGTTATTTGGAGAACTAACCACAGTTCTTCTGTGTATTTAGGCAAACATTGCTAATTTTTGTGCTTCTTCAAAAGAGCTTGGGCAGAACATCTGAACGCCTGCCCTGAAATTTCTGCCTGGGAGAGATGTGGCTGTTACAGTATAACTACCTTGTGTCTTGTTGCTGTGCTCAGTCTTGCCATGTTGTGTGACTTTTGACATTAAACAGTCATCAGCAATTAAATTGACGAACATTAGCACCTATTTGGTATAATTATTCCTACATCTAACTATAAGCCTACAAAATCCTTGACTTTGTGCCTTTAGAAGAATTGATGCTATTTTGAAGGTAAAGTGTGGTCACACCAAATATAGATTTGATTTAGGTTTTTCTTCTGATCACTCACTGTGATAAAATATAAACTATATCACACTATAACAATAAGTTAACCCTTACTGCTATAGGACCTGTGACATTGTACCTGACCTATTGCCCTCACTGCTTGTTTAAAAGAGGAGCTCTTATCCTGTATATGATCTCCATTCCATAGCCATGACCTGTCCTGAACATTTCATTCTTTTGCTATAGAACCCTTATATAATATCAGTCCGGCACATCTCATCACTGTATGTATGCTGCGTACCTCCCCCTGCTAAGTTACAGGACTCCTCGTGTCCTTCGTCTCTGGTATGCCTGCAATATTACAGCAGGGTTTCTGAACATAGATCTTCAAAAGCTCCCAACAGAGCAGGTTTTTACACGTGTTCTAGCTAAAGCGGCATCTGTGTTCATATGAGTAGAAAACTTGCACTCTTTGTGGTACCTGAAGCCATTGATGAGAAATGAATCTTTATAGGAACTCTCAACCTAGTATAATTGTATTCTAATTATTTTGCAGTTAAAGGATCAATTCCCCTATAGGTATCCTGTACATCCTTCTCTAATAGCACATGGCACCCTGTAACACCTTTTACAACTATACAGCTCTGTTACATGACCCATCTGATTACAATTTCATGTCTCCCTTTGCTCACATGACCCTTCGCTGTATAACTTTCCTTTTGATGCCCCTTCTATACCGCAACCCTGTATGTAACTATTCTCATCGAATAACAAATCTCTTGTCACAGTACTCACACATCAATCATGCATCTATCAGACAGTCTAACAGCTATCACATACCTACCACTTCTCTATTTCAGGTGTCTAAGCGACCATGTATATCTTAAATTACTCTGTACATTTTCAAGGGTGTCTTTTCCACCGGGTGCCGATTGTTGTTGGATATGTTGAAAAACATAACATATTAGTCCTCTCAATCAGATTGTATGTTACTGATAGACTCACTAGAATCTGCTTGCGATCTGAGATCTGCTCTGATTCGATTGCTGCTTCTTACACAGGGATTTACTAAATATAGCATTGTCCGTATTATACTATATTGTATATGATATTGTATATGTTGTCATGCACAATGCCTTGACTCTCTAATGTGCAGAACAGCTGGGAGGAGAAAAAGATGGGCTAGACTTCCACGTACAACAGTCACAGGAGGTGAAGAGACTCTTGGCCAGTCTCAGATCCTCCAAGTGTGACCCCCTAAGTTACAACCATACACAGAACATCAACAAATGACTACCCTATTTAAATAGTACTTATGCAATCATGACATTACTCACATAGAAACATAGAATTAGGCAGAACCACTGTGCCAACCTAATCTGACCATTTTCTTCTGATGTAAAAACCTCAATCATTTGGTCATCGGTCACGTCTCTTATTTAGGATAACCATAGGCATATCCCATTGGTGTTTAAAATGTATTGCTGTATTAACCTCTACCACTTCGGATGGAAAGCTGTTCCACTTATATCCTACCCCCCCCTTGTTGAAATAATACTTCCTTACATTTAAATGTAATTTCATCTTAAATCTCTTTGCATTATATGTTTGACCCATACCTGTTCTATAGCAAACACCTCCAATACTTCCAGGACTGGCGCATTAATTTGCTGCTTTATTATTACCTACCATTCATGCCAAAAAAAACCCTAATCTGCTGCCGCCCAGAATGTTTCTCCGATAAGTCTGCACTTCTTTCTGGTAAACATGAATTTTCTATGTTTTGACTGTTTTTGTAATATATTTTTTTCATAAATGTGCTTATGGATGTAAAAAATGTTTGTGACGCAACGTTTGAAAAAATGGCCTTATCACCATAACAACCAACGGACTGCTTCATTGGTTGCTATGGTGATAAAACCACTTTTTGAACAATGAGCCAGAATGACTTGTTATACATAAGCACAATTTCTAATGATTTTGGCCCCCATTGTATGTGGCTTCTGTCCTACCAATGTAAGACTTGACCTGCCTTTTGGGGTTCATCACTTTGTGTCCTTGCCTGTGTCCGTACCAATGTATGAAATCTGGACACCTTTACCCTTCCGTTAGAATGTATGTATTATATATTATCTCATTTTATACATACAGCATAACTAATCACTCTCAGTTAGAAGCACTGATTGGATAAGCCAGGGAATTTAGGTATAATATTTATTTATTATTACTTATTATCTAATATTTATTATATATGTGGCTTCAGTCATCCAGGCTCCCACAATGCATCTGGTTTTGAAGGCAACCTTTATGTGAATCAAACCACCCCATTACAAAATATACATTGTGTAAACTTACACCCTGATCTCCTACCCAACCACTCTGTGCCGCCTCGACACTATACACACTGGAATTGGGAATTGGGCTTTTCCTCCCAGTTACACCAAATATGCCCATATGCAACAACACGTCAAAACAAGCCTGCTTATACCTGGCATACTACACGTTGCTTTAGATTGTAAGCTCTTTGAGCAGGGCCCTCCTCACCTGTTGTTTCTGTAAGTCAAATTGTTATGTTATAAATTACTTATGTCTTGTTTACCCATTGTACATCTCTGCCGAATATGATGGCACTTTATAAAACAATAAATAATAATAATTTCATATATTCTAAAACCCTTATCTCATCTGAACATCCGTAGCAGGAGGGAGCCAGAGGCCCTTTAAATCTTACTTGACGCCTATAGCTGATGCTTTTTGTTGGACTAACGTATATGTAAAATTACCTAAACTTTCAGGCCCACAGAGGTCTCTTTTTCAGATGGTTTCTGAGGCCCTAAAGGCTTTTGCAACTTTACATATTTTTCCATGTTGGTCCAATAAAAGGTATTAGCTTCAACTAGAGACTCCATGTTCTCCTGGGTGAATACAGCTATATGCCCCTTTCCCAAAGTTTGGCCAGAATGCGGCCAAATTCTGTTTATGAGAGAAATGGCCGAGTCCCAATTCCAGGTCCTTTTTCATGTCTTTGCATGTCATTTTTTATTTAATGCTTCACCTCAAAGCTGCCCTTCCTATCTAGGCCTCCCCTATGTATAACCTGCCATAAGCTGAGCTCCTATACCCAACCTTTACATACCTTTACATACCTTTACATAACCCCAGCTGATGCCTGCTCCTTATTGGCTGATTCTCTAGCAGTATAGCCCCGTATAGCCCCGTATAGCCCCTGAGCCAGTGTTACCCCATGGCCTCCTATTACACCTGTATCCCCTTCCTATGACATACCTGTCAGCCCTCCCCTCCCCCTTCCCTATCTCCAGGCTATGCAATCCTAACCGCCGGGGCCCCTGCCCACACCTGCCTGGATGCGGCTCCCTGCACGCAGTGTATACCTGTCTGTCCGGGCCGCCCTTGGCCCCCCGCTCGCAGCTGCAGCCCTCCAGCAGGTAGAGGGCACAGGGGCGGCCGCTGGTCTCGCTCTCGAAGCAGAAGAGCAGGTTGTGCAGTAGGGAGAAGCTCCGGCTCTGCCAGCGGCTGTTATCCGAGCTCCTCTTGCTCAGGATCCCCCTCCGTGTCCCATCTTTGCGGGCAAGCTGCCCCAGGTATATGGCGTGAGCCTCGTTCAACCGGAGCCGCTGCATCTTGTGGCCTGGGCTATCAGCCCCGCCTACGGCACCCCAGGGTGCACCCCAAGTCGGTGCACCCGCTCCACCCCCGCCGGTGTCCGGTGCTTCTCGTACAATCAGGTTCACCCTCCCTCGTGCACGATCAGCCCGCTCCTCCCCCGGCACGTCCCACAGTGCCTGCAGACCCCAGTGCGCTCGCTCCTCCCCACCCCGATCCCGGTGCCCGGAGCACTCTCCGGCGGGTCCCGAGTCTCCGTAGCTCGGGAGGGATACGTCATGTGACGTTGCTACGGGGAACGCTGCCGATTCAGCACCGTGGACAGAGCCCAGCCCACGGCAGAAGGAGCGCCGAGTGGGCAGCGTGGGGTCGCCCCTAGGTAGTCCACAGCACCCAGATACAAGCCAGATGAGCGTTACGACAAACCAGTGGGTTTGATGGAATAGGCTGGAGTTTGGGAGGTGAGGAAAGGCACAGCTGGAGGGAGAGGAGACACAACGTCAAGGATGGGGCTGAGCTGCGTGGAGGAGATGCAGATTTTAGAGAGTGAGGCTTTAAGGGGATTATCAGAATTCCGATGGTCTGAATTCTTAGATGGCTGTCAGGGTGGATGAGCAATAATACCCTCCCTGGGAAGGAGAAAGGGAAAATTCCAGGGTTAAATGAGATCTTATAGACATATAAGGGACAATTCTGTGATATGGAATGGTATAGATATTATAGGGTCACAGGTGAAAAGGAATTCCTGGACATGAGTTAGAAGGTAATGGATGGGCATGGCATTTGTCATGTGAAGACGATGGTTCCTGGATCTGAGAAGCTCATGGATAAATCAGTGGTCCACTGAATGGCAATAGGTGATGATGCCAGGGCAGGGGCTGGACATTTGTGAGAATGTTGGGAATCTATAGGTGAGGTAAGAAGCAGAGCTTTGGGGTCGGAGGAAGAGTATTTCAGACTTGACAGGGAAGTAGATCAGCTTCAAGTTCTAGGCTTGAAGGTTAATGGCCAATGAAAAAAGCCAAGACCTTAAAGAACAAAAAGGTCTAGAGATAAACCCATAAAGTTAAGTAAGATAATTACAGTGCAGAAGCTTAGAGTTCACATTTAGGAGATGGTTCTAGTTTGATGTGCTGGGTTATTTAGGGAAACAGAATTCTGGTATGCACCTTGCAAGTGATCCCATGCAAAATACAAGGGTGTGATGGAACTGTACATGGACGATGGATATGAAGATAATTCCTGTGTGGAATACAGACTGGTGTAGGAGAAACGGGATAAAGGGACAAGACTAGGCTCATGGCAAGGTGGCAGGTGTGACTCTAGAATGAGAGAGGAGTGTTACTCATGGTAGTAAAAGCTGATGAGCAATTGAATGGATGGTTCTTGAAGTTTGGGATTTAAGATAAGTGATCTATAATGATATAATATAATGAAGTTCAGCTGTAAGAGTGGAAGTAGTTAGCAATGAGTGTGAGCACTGAGTTTTAGGAAGCGAGAGAAATTATGAGACTGGTATGAGGTCCCTGGTTCATTTAATGAGAATAAAGAATAGTCAACCCTGTGTCCTGGTGTTTTTCATGGAATTATTTTACATTAACCCATTACATTACATTTACATTAATCTATTAGGGTAGAAAACTCATATTGAAATATTTATATGAAATCCTGTACACTCTTATTTTGGCTTTGTAGGTTGTTCTGGGACAGCTCTGTATGCATGATATGGGTTCAGATGTGACAGCAGAACAGGATTGGGAGCTTGATCACAATAGAGTTCTTGTGAGCAGGTAGCTCACATCAACATCTACCCATTAACCAAAATGTTAAAATGTAATATGTGGTAAATCATACCAATACTGTAGATGTAAATGTGTTACAACACTATTATTGTTATTTATTGATTGTTACAGCATCTTCATATTCTGCAGGACACCAACCTGTTCATCTGTGCTCCATGGAACCATAGAACCAACGCTGATGTTATAATGTGACCAAATTTTCAGTCCACCACTGCACAGTACCGGGCAAAGCTTCATCTAGTCCAGAGCATGTCCTAGTTAGGAGCAAAATACACAAGCACCATTAATACTAATAATACTAATCCTAGGGGTGTAAATGCTGATGCATAGTGGGAAGCATTTGCAGCAAAGTATGTTTCAGTGCAGTCTCATGTAATATGATAAAATACATGTGAAGGAGCCACAAAAATGTTTCTCTTTACCTTTTATCCAGGACATGGAATTTATCATCAGATAAGAACCATTTAGTCCCTCTCTATTCTACTATATTTTGCCTGTGGGGTTTTACATCCCAAGTGTGTTATTTTACACTTATCCACATTGAACTGTACCTGACATGTTCTCCACTATTCTCCTAATTTAATTCGCCATTTGGCTTATTCCACCAGTGATACCTACCCTGTTGGAGACCTTTGTATCATCTGCAAAAAGACATCAAAAACATATTTTATTTGCAGAATGTCTACACCAAACAGTTTCAATTATCTGCATGAACCTGACCAGTATTACGACAGATTAAAATAAGTTGGTGAGTTGGAAAACTGTCGGGGAAATAAATATGTGTACATTACATCCCAAAAGTGGTATCAACTGATGTTCAAGGATGTATGCATGAGCGTGTGTAAGAGAAGAATGTAGATCATTTGCAAAAGGTGTCAACCTTTGTCAATCAAAAAAATCAACCAGCCGCTTTATATCTAGGTGCATGTTAAAAAAAAAAAAATCACCCCTGCTTTTAAAGGGACGCTCCGGTCATCGTCTGTACTTCAGTGTATTTGTATAGGTGTGTGGTCCCTTTAAATATACCCGGCATCCCCATCGAAAAGCCTACCTGGGACATTAAACTGCCCTTTTAATATCCCCAGGTAATTCACTCAACAAGAACTGTGAAAAGTCCTGCTTCAGTCCTTTCTCCCACAAGGACTATATAATAAAAATAATAATAATGTAAATACATAGGTAACATGGGTGTAGCGTAATATGTATATGGCTACGTACACTAAACCATCTGTCCTAGTTTCTTAATTAACCTTTTGAGTGGCGTTGAGGCAAGCGTTATATTGCTAAATGCCTTTCTTACAGCTTTGGCATTTAGGAGGGTTAAATACCTCTGCAGCAGGAAGAATCTGCTGCCGTTTGCATCTGTTTTAATGACTCTAAATTTTCAACAATGTCTCTGCTTTGTCAAACGGTCAAAATTTTAATCAACATCCACTTTTAGAACCGGCTTCTATATATATACTGTATATGTATGTATATGTATATATATATATATATATATATATATATATATATATGTATACTGACACACGCGCACACACATGCACACATATAAACAGTGTATGTATATGTGGTCATGATGATGTCACAGTTATGCTTGCTCATTGGGTTCAGATATGCTAGATCAGGGTGTTTGGGGTGTATAGGATGCATTCCGAGCGGCTGGATACCAAAGTGAAGGGATTGGTGCAATGATCAGACTGAGAGACACAGCTATTTATAGAGTCCTGTCGCCTACACACTTCTAGCAAACGTCTCCCAGCTTCCTCGGCACACAGAGAAGGAGAGAGGAGGGTGGGGGGCAAGTGGGAGGAAGGAGGACGGAGGCTGCAGACGCAGTTTCTTTGTGTCTATGTGTGTACACAGTGAATTAAAGTTCATAGTTTGTGTAGTATTATATACATGTCTATTTGGGTGCATACTGTTTGCTTGTAGTCTATGAGGATACCCAGGAACTGTCCGGGTTTGACTGTGAGTCTCAGGGTCTTTGCCCCAATCTTAGGGTCTCCAGATAAAGGGATAGATTCTCAGCATCACACAGTCTGGACATGACTCCTTTCTCTTCTATATGGCTGTGATCATATATAAGACTGTCAACGGGGGCTTTTGCTGTGAATATGGTTTGTCTGGTATTCCTGCTTGAATGCAGGTGAGTAAGTGTATCTTTAAATAATGACGGGTCAAGTCATTAGTCACGGGCAGATGGGTTTTATGACAAGTGGAGATAAAATGTGATAATAGCGGGGCATACTTACTTTACAAGAGAGGCTGAAGAACTATAATGCAATATGTGCATGGGAGAACCTGCTTGTTTTTTATGTTTAATACTAGTTTATGTCTAACTAGTGAGTTTGGCCAACCTGGCATCTTATGTTACCAAGGGGTAACCAAACAGCATTAGAATCAAAATACAGAAGATACACAAGAAATGCAATCGTATCACTAATTAGACACAATAATTAGAGCCTTGCAACTCGGCTTACCTGAAATACAAGTTTACTGTAGAGATAACTAACCGTTAACAGATGAGAATGATATAACTGGAAAAAATATCCTGCAACCTTTTCAAAGAAACCAACCAGGGCCCAATCCTCAAATACAGTAAAATATGAACTGGGTGGTAGTTAAGCACATGTCCTGTGGGGATATTTCTTTATTTTCTCACTAGTTACGTTCTCAACCTCTGACATTTATTGCTGCTAGAATATTAAACCTGTCTCAGACCCCAGATTACAATGTTGTGACTCCTTGCAATACATGCCTAGGGACATTTTACTGCAATAGGATCTGCGTCTTCTCATATATCACGCCTGTTAGTGGCTATGTTAGAGATGGAGCCCCCATGAGTGTTATCATAACCAACTTAATGTTCGCTTATTCTAGACACTAGCTACTAACGTTGCAGTTGAACATGAGTTGTGTAGAGTTCAGGAGGGCCTATCTACAGAAGAATATTGACATGTTGGAGAGTAGAGCTACTAAAATACTCAGCAACTTACAGGATAAACATTATCAGGAAAGACTAAAGGATCTCAATATGTATGGCTTCGAGGAAAGAGTGCGATAGAAACATTTAAATACATGAGGAGACTTAACAAAGCACAGGATAGAAATTGATTTCAAAGGAGGATACATTTTAGAACAAGAGATCGTAATCTAAAACAAGGTGGTCAGAGGTTTTGTCGTAATGTAAGGAAGTTATACTTCATAGGGAGGGTGGTAGATAAACGGAACAACTTCCCATCAGAAAAAATGGGCTGAATGGTTATCTACCAACCAATTCTATTTTACTATGACCTTTACTCATTATTCCAGATGCCTGAATTCTTTTTAAATCTGTCGTAGTATATAAAGAGGTTAAATTATTCACGTGAAAGGATGAGATTGGCAAAATGGTGACACCTCATTATAAAACCACACTATACAAGCCCTTCATACAAAGCACTACCCACTGCTTTATGAATAGCATTATTACTGTTAAAACAGAAAAATGTTGAATGTTCTCCATGACACATTTTTTAGAGGTAGTGTCGAGAAGTTATGGAAGCATGAGTGGAGAACACAGTGATTGGTGTGGCCAGGAGACTTGCTTGAGGTTGCATTCCCTGTAGATCGAACCCACTACTTAGTGTCAAGACATTACAAAGTTAGGACTGAAGATGCAAGCTTCCACTCACAGATATATTTGAGTCCTCATCTGTGTCCACATCCCTTCAACATGTCTTAGAGCCATGCCATAAATGTGCCAAGGTGATAAAGGAGATTTTTTGAGGAACATCACATGCAACCAAGTTCTGAAAAGACTCACAAATGAGATATATCCATTGAGTAGTGAGCCCAGTGCACCAGGAGTCTGACATCATCCACTACAGTCTGTTTTTTGTCTCTAAAAAAGCAATAATTATAGGTCTATTTCAGACAGTACAATAAAGATCCCTGCAAAAATAAGCTCCCCTATCCAGCTAATAATCTGCTCCATTTTCTGCTAGCTTGAGATGATCCAACATGTGAGTGATGGATGAATGGAGCTTCCACATGGCTGCCCAACGATGTCACATGAATGCACACCACTGACCTAACGTTCACACATAGTGACATACATGCAGTTCTGCCCATGCATTGACACGAACAGACACAGTTTCATTATCAGAGATAATATATTTACCTACAAACACAAAACAGATATAAGGTGTTTTCAGCATGGAACCAAGGGTTAGAGCACAGGTCTTATTTGCTTTAAACTCTCATCATGATAAACCATAACTATAAACTATAGTTATAGTTTGCTCCACCATGGCTTCGCTACATACATGTAGCAGTATATATATATATATATATATATATATATAACAGATGCCACAGAAATAATGTTCCATTACTATTGATTAAAGGAAGCATTCATGCTTAATTTGTCTTATTTACCTATACTATTAATTATGTATTGTTCAGCTGTTCTGTGGAGGCTTCTTTATGGTTAAATGAAATGTCACAGCGAGGCAAGAGTGATGTGTTGAGACTAGACCCAAGTAATCAGCTGCCCCTCCTAAGCGGATGTGTGCAGGTAGCACAGGTGTGTTTGGGAGAGGGTGCTAAACTGCACAGGACTGGCTCCGGATATTCAGGTGCACGTGTCACATCAATATGGCAGCCAAGCTCTGACATGGAAGGGGATTTTCTGCTTGCTTTGCTCAATGTGCACGCATCAGAACACAGGATCCCTTCCAAAACGGGCTTAACCTCACAATGTATGACATGCACCAGAGGCTCATTCTGCCCAGTTATTTTGTGCCACGGGCAAAGGAGTGGCCATTAAAGAGCTTGACACAAGAGGGAAAGAAACTGCTAGGTCTTAGTGACAAAACATATTTATTTAAACTGCAAATACTCCACATAGGCAAATAATAGTAGAATGTATACAGTATATAAGATTGTCGTGAAATATAATGTGATCCGTGTCAACGCCAGTGTGGTCAAATGCACCGAATCTAATCAGAATAGATAAAGCATTGGTGTGGGCATCCACCACTAGATTCAATTACCGGTACTTCACACGTACCCCTCTGCATATACCCCCAGACAGATTCACATACCCCTCATCACACCCCAGACAGATTCACATACCCCTCTGCATATACCCCCAGACAGATTCACATACCCCTCATCATACCCCAGACAGATTTACTTACCCCTCATCACACCCCAGATAGATTCACATACCCCTCATCATACCCCAGACAGATTTACTTACCCCTCATCACACCCCAGACAGATTTACTTACCCCTCATCACACCCCAGACAGATTTACTTACCCCTCATCACACCCCAGACAGATTCACATACCCCTCATCACACCCCAGACAGATTCACATACCCCTCATCACACCCCAGACAGATTCACATACCCCTCATCACACCCCAGACAGATTCACATACCCCTCATCACACCCCAGACAGATTCACATACCCCTCATCATACCCCAGAGAGATTTACATACCCCTCATCACACCCCCAGAAAAATTCTCATACTCCTCATCATACCACCCAAATATTCTTATACTCCTCATCACAACCCAGACAGAACCAGAGGCTGATTGGGTGCAGTGTGCAGCGGCACTAACATCACTTAGCAGCCACTGGCAGGTCCGCTTCACCATCCCCAGTCCGGCCTTTCATACAGGTGTCAAACTATTAGCCCCTAATGCCCCCTTGGCAGTTGTGCTTTCGCAGACAAACATGTGCAGTGCGGTGCTCCGGTGTCACTTAAGGATTGAGTGGTCTGTCCGCTGTAACATATACAGATTGTGAAAAAGATTGTGCCTGATATGATATTTGATATTAGTTGAATTTTTGCATGGAATATAATTTAAGAACTTGTACTGTGTGATAAAAAAAATCTGCGCATTATTTTTTAGTATAGATCGCAGCCAAATGAATAAACACAATTAAAAAGATCCATTTAGTCATATGCAACATATCGCACAAGAAACATCCCTTCCTGTCGAAAGGGGCATTTTTCCAAATCAACATACGGACGCTTTTCCAATAGACATTGGAGAACAAGCTGTATTTTATGCCAATGTTTGAGAAAACTGGAATTGAAAATTAGGATGCCGTTAGAGATAAACAATAACAAATTTGTCTAGCACAGGAGTGCCCAACGTCAGTCCTGGAGGGTCGCACCGTGCTGCTTTTCAGGATAATACACAACCCGCTGCTCAATGATACACAAAGATAATTGTTTAATTATATGTTAAACAGAAAAATGCTAAAAATCATTTAGGATTACGTCCCTCAAGAATGAATCCTTTTCAGAGCCCGAAAAAGTTTTATTTATTTATTATAAACCAAAGCTCATCCTCTGCTGCTGTCCGCCTGTCCGTCTAGCGGACAACACTAGAGAAATTGGCTTTGTTTATTAGTCTGTTTTTACTTTTTCCATTCATTTTTGAATATATATTTTATATTATATAGAATGTTTTACAATATATGCAGCACTTTAATAAATGTGTAACATTTGAGATACATTGACATATTGTATTTCTGTTCGGTGTATACTTCCATTTTGTTTATTAACCTTAATTTATTTATTACATATTTACTGAGTAAAATGTATTCATATTGTGGCGTATATTGGAAACCAAAGCCTGCCTGCGTTTGTCATTTAGCGCTAGCGTGGGAATTCACATATAAAATTACAATTCTTGAAACAAGTTTAAAGGTGTACAAATGTTTCAAACCAAAATGAAAAACCACAGGATGATAGCAACATTTAACAAAAAAATGGAAGTAGATGTTGATGGCTCCTTGAAGCATCTCTATAACTGAACAGCCCGACGCATTTTATATGTTGCCGTAGAACTTACAAATATATTTATATGATTGCACCTATATGAATCTCTAAAAACGCTATAAATGGCAGCTGTTATCAGGGTTAACAATTAGAAATAGAGTATTTGAAGGCAGATAAGAACCATTTGGCCCATCTGATGTTGACTCACACCTTAATCATTCTTTGGTCTGATCTTAGATTCAGGGTAACTTCATGCCTATCCCATGCATGTTTAAATTCCCTCATGGTGTTAGCCTCTAACACTTCTGCTGGGAGACCGTTCCACTTATCTACCACCCTCTTGGTAAACTTTCTTACATTACATTTAAAAATTGACCTTCTAGTTTTAGCATGTCTCTTGTTCTAACATTTCTCCTCCTTTGAAGTAAACCTCCCTCCTGTACTTTGTTAAATGCTGTTTAAGTATTTAAATAGTTCCATTATATCTTCTTCTGAGCTGGATCTGTATAATGCAAAATTCAATGTGTAAGGAGAATCTTCACTAACTATCCAGGGCCAGCCAAACTCTTCCCGCAGCAGAAGCTCACCAGGGGTCGGCTCTTCATGCCATATAGTAAAGCTGAGGAGCTGGAACACAGCTCTCCTACAAACTTTCTAAATCTCTTTAGCCGTAAGCTCATGTTTTATTTTATCTGCTGCTGTCTGTACTATGGAAAACCTTTCTGTCTTTTGTGATCAGTCTGTGTGTATATATATATGTATAATCCATGAGGCAAAAGTATTTTGGGGCATTTCATCCCCTGAGCAATCAACATCCTTGTTGGCACATGTATAGGCGCCCTGGCCCTGATACATCCTATATGATCATTCACTGGGTTTTCTGGGGGAAAAAATCATTTCCCCCTTAGAAATATACAGTGTATCATCTCTCTATAGGATCTCATCGGTGATCTCTAATACAGCTATTCCTAACCTGTAATAAGAGATAATAAACACACTGGTATTGTATCGGTGCTCATAAATATTAATGATTATATATATATTTATATCTATCTATCTATCTATCTATCTTTCTATATATATATAGATATATATATACATACAAATCTTCACATCTGTTCATAAATCTCTTTCTCCGCTGATCTCCACATAAACATATGTAGGCTCCCTGAATGGTATAGATATTATTAGCGAACACATGCATACCATGTGTTCTTGTATTGGATACACACACACAGAAAACAGAAATTTATGTACTCCTACACACATAAACACATGGATACTAACATTTATCTGCAGTATGAGTTGCTACGTATGGCAAAAAGTTATACATCAAAATATCGCGCACGGTTACAAACCGATAGTACGCAAAAGCATACCTATATATACAAACGCAAACAAATAAACACGAGCGTCCTCATAAACATAAACATGTATGTATATCATTCCAAACTACCAGGAAATTATGAAAATAGCCTTTCTGGAATAGTCAATATAAGTTTCCATGGAAACGCTGCAAGGACAAAAAATAGAAAGATGTGACACAGCCAGTCTCCATAGCAACAAGTGAACCTGCCGCTGACTACGCACAGCAGAACGCCCAAATATGTCATGACATGGAATATGTGCTGACGGGTTCCTGCAGCTTATTGAGAGGATGGGAAAGAGACGTCGCTTTATTATAGACACATACATTACGAGAAAGCTCAGTCCAGACAATCTATTAGAATAATGAAGGAGCTGTAACGGACATCCACACCCAGATTAAAACTGGTACTCTTACTCGAATTGCACCAAGGACACAACATTTTCTTCTGAAAATATTCTGGAAGTACTTTCGTCCTTCCATATAGGGTTCCGTTAAACCATATGATTTTCTGTAATGATCCAAGACATTCACAACCCAAGGTGTAATAGATCCAGGATATCTACTGTAAGGGTTCCCCAAAATCTAATTGTAAGGTTTTTCTGGACTGATCCAATACATTTATCCTTCTGTTGTCCCTAGAAGGAACCAAACCATTCACGCCTTTATTATTTCCTAGATTTTGCGCATGTGATTGGTGCATGTGTAATAGTGTATGTAAGACCTAACTAGCTTCTGAGAAGTCCATACCAGTTCTTCTAAGTGTAGCCTTATTATGGCAGGTCATCTACTGTAAATGTATTTATTTAAACTATCTACAACTTGTGTTTTTTGTTCTTTCAATAAGCGTGATTGTTAAACTTTAAAAACAACCTAGGCTTCCTAAAAGTAATTTCTTCAATGCCTCCAAAAGTTGTGAGAAAGCAGCTTGGTAGAGGTTGTCTTAGCTAGATCTTTTTAGAAATTAGACTTCTCTGCCACCCTTGTTCTGAATACAACTAATTATAATTTTAGAAACCACTCTGTCTTGGAGATACGTCCATAATAATGTAATTTCCCCCCATTCATAATCTCACACATACAACACAAATATTGTATCCTTTAAACTACATAATTTCTACACGATTGTTCATGAAAAAGAAGAACAATAACAACATATGGTAAAATCTGGTAGATGTCTAAGGATGCATTATAAATGAATGTTATAAGAGACCTTCTGGGGAATTATATCAGCATCAACTCAGTTGCGTTATTGGATCCTTGTTTCTTTGTATAGCTGTGGGATTTATTCTTTTAGGACAGACTCACCAGGGTTGGCCATTTATAATGCAGATATAATGTACTGATACAAAATATTTCTTATCATTGCAATTAACATACAACTCAGGTTTTAGTGAATAAAGCACACTGTAAAAACATGACTGGCTAGGGAAAGGGAAAGACAGTGATTTACTTCATTTAAGTAAAAATGACATCAAATTCAATAGACTCAATTGTACCTGTAGCGTAACAGTAATTATTGCTGACAACATTGTCAAATGGAACTAGTGTTTTTCTCAACATCCGGTTTTGTGATATTATGGAGGTGCAATAGCTCCCGCTTATCTCCCTATTGTACGCGTCACTTATCTAGATGCTGTAAGGTTTCAAAAACATAAGGCCACAAGGTTGCCCCCATCTAGACTGTCATTCAGTGTCACACGTTATACAAATGTGTGACATCACATGTCTAAAGCATGTCAGGATTAGGTGCAGTGTTCATGCGAGGACAGTGATGAGGAGCTAAGGAACCAATTCATCTTTTAAGTCTTTTGTGACTGCTGAAAATCATCTCTTCTCTCCTCCCTCTCTGATCCTCGGTGATTGCAGAATATTTTGGGCAAATCACTGTATGAAAAGCATAGGGTAGACAGAGCAACGTGCACTGAAAACCGAACCAGGTCAGCTGGTAATCCAAGTAACTAAAACGCATGCACATACTAACATGCTCTAATTCACTCATACATATATATACATATATATATATATATATATATATATATATATATATGCACATTTGCATCTTCTCCCTAGACTCGCCCCTGTCACTTTGAGACCATAAGCTGACACACACTTTTGCTAACACCAGACACTAATACACACACATTATAGCCATTCATGTCAGCTATGACACTTCCTGCCTTTAATGTGGGGTAAAATGGGCAGCTTCACTTAGCTCAGGATTACATGAGGATCCGGAGAAGCTTCCCGTATGGGTCCCTTCAAGAGAGGTTTTTAAAGTATTACCCAGAAGTCCAATACTGATACGAGGCCTCAAACTCCATAGACCTGCTGAGTGATAGGCTATAAATAATTTCTTTTGCAACTGCAGAGTATGTAATCATTAATAGAAGGTTAATAGTAATATTTTAAAAATCTAAATAGAATGCCAATGTAGCCTAATGAATTGCAGTAACATACCACTAAAGGCATTGAATTGAGTACCTTTCTTCATCCAGCTGTTTTTAACTTGTCATTGATTGCACGCTCTTTGATAAGTTTGCAACATGCAAAATGTTCTAAACGTAATAGTAAGAGATGAAATGGCACTTTTCAACTCTGATTTCATGGTACTACAGCTGCGAAATATACCTTTAGAAATTTTTGACTGAATTACAACATGCCTCCTGACCTGTGGATCCAGTCTCAATGAGGTGGCAGGTTCTTTCCACTCGTGGCTGCACACAGCAACCAGAAGAACCATGCCCTGAAAATACAAACCTGTGAAATTATCGCATTGTCGAAGCAAACGTTTTGGTGAAAAACCTATTAGCTGTATGATGTGCCTGTAACCAAACTTTGCACATACCATGAATATACCAGAATAGTTCATCCAGGGACGGAATCTAACAGCAAGAGTGATCATGGTATATACAACTACCAATAAAATAATGAAGGAGGCTCTTTAGGTTTGACAGGGCATGTGGTGGGATTGGCAAGTGTGTGTCTGCATACATGCCATTCATCACAGGTACCTCGCATCCTTTCATTACAAATGTGAACATTTTGTAGGTAAGAGACTCTGGGCATTGTGCAAAGGCGCAGGAAGCCCACCATTTCATAAAAAGTGTTTCACCAAGGTTATCTTACACTCTAAGTTAGCCAAAGTTGAAGTGAATATGTGTAAGTCAGCCTGGAGGATCCCCACCAGCAGTTACAAAAGTATGATAAACAGCTAAGTGTGTCATAGGAAGATACCTAGTGTTCTTTTGTAAGGAAAGAGTTAATACCACATAGTATTTACATGTTACATTAACAATGCATGAATGAATATGACACACCAGGAATTTGTCTAACTTTGGTGAGCTTATGGATCCTGACATCAGTGGTATGAATGTCACGCATTACCGGGGTTCCTGGAGTTACAGGTGAGCACCAACCAAGGTCTCTTCCTACATGAGAGCAAACATTTGAAACGTGGCAGGTAATAGACTTTGGTCATTGATTAAAGTTACCTAGCAGGCATAAGATTATGTGCTGGTGTATACATGTTGCTCATGGAATGATCTGTCATTGACATGTACAGGTGAGGTAAGTCTGAAAATAAAGAGGTGATATGGTACAGTAACCATGACCTCGTTCACGGAGGACACATAGTTCACTTTGTCTTTACAACACCCAAGCTGACCAGGACTCCTCCCTCGGTTTATAGGACAGGGAACTAGTGTCAGAGAAATGGAATGTAACGATTCGGCAGAAGTCCTGAGGCATAGAGAAGAAACTGGGGCCAATGGCAGTAAATTGGGGGAGGGTGTAGGCAGACAAGGGAGGTATGAATGGGCTGGGTGTAGGGCTGAGAGACACATTCAGATCACAGTATGAGGTCAAGAGGTAGAGGGACCTGAAGGAGCAAACAGAGATCTGCTGGAGATACAGTATCAGCATTGCAATTTCAGAAGAAATGGAAGATTTTAACTTTAAGCTCTTTCTTCACAGAGAAATCCTGCACATCTTGGGCTGTCATATTCCATCGACAGATTGGTACATGAGATTCCTCGCTCTTTCTGATATTTCAAATGTTTGAATATACTGAGAGTTCTTCGCCAGATGCCAGTATCACTTCCTTATCACTTTTCCAGCCCAGCTTTTTATAACTAACTGTTGGACGGAGAACTGATAAGGCTGTGTGACTGCCACGCACATCTCGAATCTTTCACCTGAGGTGAGGTCACTGGAGTCTGGGGTCTCATCATTGGTACCCACTGGACTCTTCCACCAACTGCTGACTGGAGTTGAAGAAACATTATTCAGAAGTCACTGGCTATAGTCTGCTTCTATATCTGGGGAGCTTTTCAATCTGTAATTATTAAAACCCAACTTTGTTGCATACGACTTCTCACTCGGACCTCTCAATTGACATGTGGCCTGTTAAATATCTGTTCCTGTTCTACCAGATGTAATTCATTTTGTAGGATTTCTTAAATATGTAGACCGTAGTTTTTAATTTCAATTTAAATTACTAAAATGAAATAACCATTAAGTTACAGTGTAATTTTTATATAACTATTCTTTGGTATTTAACAAGGTATCGGGAGTGAATTCAGTTAATGGTGTACAGCAATAATGAATTATCATACTTGGGTAAAATGTATCTTACTTATGCAGGGTCAAGTGATGTGCAGATTAATGAAGAAATATCAGGTAAGCGTATATTATCTCAGAAAAAGAAGCAATGTGTAACCAGAAGACAGGTCAGCTACAGGCCATGCCTATAGGCATACACAAGAACATTGGTACCTTGGATTTAATTTGTCTTTATATTTTAGGGTCTTGAGGAGGATGGGCAGATCTAAAGGGCAACACATATCTTTATATTGCACTTTGATTTCTAAGGGAGTTTTTGCAAGATTTCGAGACTGCAAAGGTCTCGAAACCTTACAATCTGTTACACTTCAGTTAGCCAACAAGGGTATCATGTTTGGTGTTTTTCTTCCACGTGGCTAACATGGTACAATTCTATACCTAGGATCTTTTCTCATTGGCATGTCACAGATAAATTCCCTGGTTGAATACAGGTAATAAGTAAGCATTTTCATAAAAACCATCATTAGAACCAATTGGTCTGTCACCATTCTGTCGCTACAATGGAATCTTTGTGAAGGGCCATTCTAAATGCCTTTAATTATATGATTGTATAAAACATTAAATAACTAAACCATTGCGTGGAAGAATAATACTAAATGCCAATCTTGGAGATGAAACGTATAGCCATCAATTTAGTTTATGGGGGGCACTATTTTAGTAGTTTGTTCAAATAGAAAAAGCGTATCACAATATTCTTACCATGGAGGCTATATGGCTCATCATCAGATCTATAAATCAAAGTAATTATAAGAGCTCATATGCACCATGGACTTCTTCAAGACCTGTCAGAGAGTCTGGTGTCATTGTATTATTGACACTTTGCCTACCCTGCAACGATAATATATAGATCGCAGAGATCAAAATTAACTAATGGAGATTATAGGGATCAGGGACAAACAATAGTTTAAATCAAAGGGTTATGGTTAAATAATACACAAAACAAAGGTATTGTTATGAAGGGTAAATCGTGTCTATTTCCTGCAGGGAGAAGCACCAAGTTCATTCACAATTTATAGTTAATGCTAAAAGATGAACTTTTTTTTGTTTAGTTTAGAGAACCAGATCAATGTATACCTTAAGGAAACAATGCCTACATCAGGATTTGGGGCAGTTAATGGTTGGACAATGACCAACATTAAATAACTTGAAGACAAACCTTATAATTAGATTGTATAGATTGTATATTCTAGGATGAAGTGCAGAGCAGATCCAAATTTAAGAATCATTTTAAGGTAAAGCATCATTTTGAGAATTGAATTGTCATATTTGTACAGTCTGCATGGTGTTTACTTGTACGGGGTAATATCAGAAAGTTATGAGAATAAAGAGTATAATGCATTTGGCACTCAGTCCAAGAAAATCACATCCATGGAATGGATGAGCATGGAATATCCCAAACAAGGAGCAATGAGAATGGCCATTGAATCGCTAGTATGGATTTTACAGTTTTGCATTGATATTGATTGTACCTAGAAATTGCATTTGACAAAAAATCGGACGATTTCAGGATTATATTAGGGGAGACTCTGAAATCCAAAATGAGCAATTCACCCATTAAATGAATATACATGGATAATACGTTGTTTACTACCAAGGCCCATTATGTGTTTAGCTGAATGTGATTACTTTATATGTGTGAATATTCTATGTTAATTGTTCTATAAAGCAACAGTGATACCTTGAATAGATTAAAAATGTAAATCATGCGCATTTTGCGGAGAAAAAGATGAGACAATGTACAGACTTTATCCATATGACATGTTACAGCTGTGATATAATCCAGATGATGTGATTTAGGGGAAATTTCGGAAAATGGATCAGTCTGCAGATGCGACTTCACCTAGAGCTTTAACATATTGTTTGATCCTATCTGACAAAAAAAGTAACATAAAAGTTTCCAAGAAATCTTTATTTGCCTGAACATGGAATTTCTGTCTTTTTTTTCTTTATAAATATGGTATCAATAAAAGCAGTAGATTCAAAATGCATTGTGTCCATGAATATAGTAATTCAAATAATGTGTGATTTTACAAAAGGGGGAAAGCCGAAAAAAATGCTTTAGCTCTTTCTTTAAATTTTGGTATACTCTCATCATTGAGTATTTTGAGCCTTCATTAAAGAAATCCCAATATTGCTTCACTTGAGAAGAGTTAAATGTAATCTGAATGTAAATGAAGGTTAAATGTTAGACATTTAAAAGCAACACTTTTCGGCAAGCGAGTCCCAGCCCAATGTACAATTCAAGTGCTTGGTTTAATCATACGATTATATGAAGTCTATGTATTGCTGGGCTGCGTTGCCGTAGTCTGTTCTGCGCTATGTAGAATTAATGGGTTAATCTTCTTTTAAATGGCTGTTATGGTAAACCTAGTTGAAGCGAAATAACACTTTTAATCTCATGTATTATACGGTTTTTTTCCCTGCGAGAAAACCAAGTCGGAACTGCCTAAAAAAGTAAGAGACAGAATGGAGACACTTAAAACAGAATCATTCTGTAGAGGAGGGAAGTTTATTTCAAAGGAGGAAAACTGTCATAATCTAAAACTAGAGGGTCAGAGGCTTAGATGTAATGTAAGGAAGTTTTACTTTACCAAGAGGGGAGTAGATAGATGGAACAGCATCCCAGCTGATGTGGAAGAGGCTAACCAACATGAGATAGGTGTAAAAGTATCTTCAATCTAAGGCAAGACCAAGGACTGATTAAGGTCTGGGTCTCTACATCAGGAAAATGGGCAAATTCTATGTTTCTATGTAACGCTGCATATTACTGTTCATATATCCTGTTTTCAACAAACGCTGCATTCCTCCAGAAAAAAACTACACAACTAGATCTAATAACTTAACCAAAAGATCACCATCAATGTGTCAATCCAGTGTTCACTAGGTAACGATGTATGAATACAGTGCTGTGAGTAGTATGTTTCACGCGCACTCAGCTCTCTCTGCTGTTATGTCCCTACACAGGAATCAGATCTGGATGCCTGTATCGCGAAAAAGAGATTTAGGGAGGTAAAACCTCTTTAATGACTTAAAGCTGACCTATCATCTGAGTGATTCCTAGAAATCATCAATATGATTCAATATGATCAATATTTTAAAACAATTCAGACATTTTTTAACCGTCTGGTGATCAGGGCGTAGTATTTCCAGGCACACATCCGACCTTTTCTTTCTGATCGGCTGCTCAATGAAATCACTGCAATGCAGGAAAACGAGGTATAAGTCTCCCTACGCATAATGAGATCCAAGGCAGTTTGGTTGAGCGAAAGCATAATCCAGGAGGTTCGGATACTACAAAATACCCAAAATATTCCTGGTACCTGTCAACTCAAAGCTTAGGTTATAAGGTTTTAGATGTTATCAGTGGCATAACCCCTGCAAAGAGTTAAAGGATTTCTATCCAATGTATGTATTCTGTTTTGGATCTAAATAACTGTAGGCTTGGAAAATGTCATCATGCATGTGTGATATCAATCCTAACGTGTGTGTGGTTACATTATGGAATAAGTACGTGCATTGCATCAATTTTGTTACAAAATAAGTCTATTCCTTGTAATTATAAATTAACAATAATGATTCTTGGTACGTGTCATTAGCACCATCTTCAAAGGACCCACTTGTTCACCAAAAAGCCTACAGTTTACTCCCGGATGTCGTGTAAACACAAACACCTCTTTCTTGGATGTTTCAGCCCTGTCTCCTAGAATGATGGCCCTTGTCACCAACCAATGTATATAGTATTACATGCTACGATTCCATTAGTCTTCCCCAACATTCCCTTAAGATGCATTTATGGTGGTGCCACCTATGGGTTATGGTGACCTTTCCCTTATCCTGGGCAAGCCTAGTTGGAAATAATTCTTTATAGATGGATGGTTGGGCAATGAATGACATGTCACCTCATTATTTAGTGCCCCATGTGAGCTACATTTCCATGATATCCCTAAATTTAAAAGAAGAGTCTAGTTCCCAAAAGGAGATTTTTTTTTTTTTGTAATGCATGTTGGAGTACATTTTGCACGGACTATCATATAACGTACTGGCAGCAATTGACGCTTATCCACTGGCTACCTCTCCTAAAAGGAGGAAGCATTTGTATGTAATGTAAACCTAAACCAATTCTACAGTTCGGTGGGCTGGTCAAGGGAGATCTGATCACCCTAACCGGACTATGATCACCAAATCCCACAAAAGCAGGACAGTGAGGCAGCTTTCTAGGACATTGCCTAAAAATCAAGGACAGTCCCACAGGAAACAGGATGGTTGGGAGTTATGCTTCATACTACAACATAAAATTGGAGAGTTGAAACTACAAGTCTCAAGGAACTTTTAGAGAATACACTGGTTGAGTGTTCATATCTACAGCAGCTGATATATTTTAAAAACATGTACTTCTACATGGGATGCTAGGACACCGAAGTAGTTACTGTTCTACCTGGTCATCATTGTATTTAAATATAAAGTTAAATTGGAGGAATATTCTGTGAAAAGATTGTAAGAATGTAAAACATGTTCTAGTTTAACAAAATCCACCTTTCCTTAGCTGTATCTTGACATAGGACGAGATTGATGGGAAAACAGTTGGCAATTTCCAACTTGCCTAAAAATCTAAAATTTGACAGCTTTGCTATAAGGATTTTTTGTACAGTTGCCTATGCAAGATAGAGATTTTCATCTTGATATCCCAGTGAGGAAAACAGAGGAACAAAGGATGGAGTCCTGTGCAACCCTAAGAATCTCACCCTTTACCCCAAGACCCCCCCAGAGCTCCTGGGTATGAATATATAGGACCAGTCTTAGTACCAGACGTCCAAGCAAGCTGCCTGGTGCCCCTCTTATTCATTCGACCCGGCAGTGGCATCTTCTTCCTATGGATAAGGGTCTTTTGCACCCCCCAAACTTCTAAAAGTTCAGAATGTGTGGCATACATCTTCTATGGCCATAATAATCATAATAATGTGATTAAACAGCAAAGCAGTAAATACACAAAAAATGTATCAGAAGTTACATTCAGGAATATTTTAATGACACTAAAAATAATAAACCAATCAAAAGATTTTTTTAAAGTAGGCATAAAGATTAGATTTTTTTAGCAAACATGGAGTGCCCAAGACTAATCTTACAACTATTTCAGATTTGTTTTGTGGCTAAAATGAAAGTGGCTCTAAATGTATTTTCAGATGAGCTAGAATCAATTAAACCAAAGCAAAACAAGGGACTATTGACAGATAAATTACAAAACCTCATATATACATTCATTGGCAAGAAATGAAATAGAAAAAAAAAACCCTATTGAACACAAAAATGTTTATCAAACACAGAAAAGTTGTATTTACTTTATTTACGTATTATTAAATTCAAGAATAAATGTATTTTAATTAAATTTTATAAAAAAATGGATTTGGGGTATTTTTTTATTCAAAATTCAAATTTGGTCTTCTAAATTATTTTTTTAATCAAATAAGATGTTATTTAACAATTTAAATAAAAAAAATTTATAAGACTTGCATCTGTATATACATAGTGACAGGTGAAGTTACATTTTATACAATGCAAATCTATACAATGTTGGATGCTACCTTGCAAATCTTATATACTCCCATGTGCTATTGCAGTAAGGATTGTAGTGTATAACGTTCATATATGTGGCAGCTATCTGTCAAGCCATACTATAGGGGATACAGGGACTAGTTGGTCTTTGCAACTCCTGGCCTCTTTTCACTCCTCTCTCTCTGTCTCATTCCATTCCAAACTTCTGTTCTTGTTTTGTTAGCCCTGAATGGATGGATTTAGATCCCGACACACAGGAATGTCAGTGGCAGCGCAATTTCCAGGAGGAATAATAATTTGCTCATCCCAGCAAATCCCCAAACCCAACACAGCTTCGTCTGGTATGCAGAACTGGGATCAAAGGCTGTGCGACTTCTGCCACTCTGCAATGTTCTGCAATGTTCTGCAGACCATGCTCCCCTCCTGCTCCTGACATGAAGGCTGAGGGCAGGAAATACCAATATTAACAAAAAGCATACGGCCCGCATTCAGACGCCAGCCCCAAGAGCACTCCAACCCTTGGGCACAACCGTTTATGCACAATCTGCATTCACAAAGATTCTCCTACTACCTTTTAACCCTGCGAGTTCAAGGTTGGTGGGTTGGTTAGGTCACTCCACAGGATAAACAATGTACTAATACACAGAAGTTTAAAAATATGTCATATTGGCCAAAAGTTTGTGCTTTTGTGGGGAAGGTGAATAATACATATTATGTCGGTGATTTTTTGCATCTATAATAACTTTTGGACCTTCAGTGAGGAGGCTGAAGCCACGCTTCCAGGAATAAAAATCATAGTCGCCTAACAAGGATACCTTAGAACAAGTAAGAATTGCTGTCTGAGAAACAGCCTAGATTTTCAACATCTGCCAAGCTCTTGCATTTAGGGTAAACATCCCATTAAACGTGCCAAGACAGAAAGGAGGTGGATGCTATGGCATCAACAAATCAAAGGACTAGCAGAGCAGAATCCATAATATTACAACAAGCTTAAAGTCTCTGGCCTAGAAATAAAACAGGAATTGGAGACCTAGTACAAGCAGATGGTTTTATAAACCTAATAATGATAAGGTTTTCCTGAATAAACTGTTATTTCTCACATTGGCATTGGAGTTGCACTTATCTGATCACAATCCTTTGCTAATGTATTAGATGCTTCCACTGTTCTACTGCTGCTCAACTACATAACCAAGTCCCAAACCCTATGTCTTTTGTATAGTACTATAGTACGCTTTTAAGCATGTGTATATATTGGGAAACCCGTTAACATCTTGTCCTGGCTTGTTTAAGTTCTGAAACTCAGAGGATATTAAGTTATGCTCACCATAAACCATAGGTCTTGATCCTAGCTCAAGTATGAAAAGTAGACCCATTAGTAAAAGCTTGAAGTCAAGCAGCAGATGTAGTATGAACATCATTAATCAACTCATGCCTACAGGATCATTTTCTTATCTCTGAGGGAAAGTAAATGCATAGATAGGTGAGCCAAACTAGCGTGACAATGACCAGAGGTTCTAAGAGCTGAAGTACTGAAGAACAGTGAAAAGGCAACAACCAACAATTTACTGTTCTTTAAGAAGCGCCTGCTATTTCTTGCTCCTGTTCTTTCTAGCATAAACACCAATATACATATTACTGACCTAAAGCGGATATGTCTGATTTTGCATTATACAGTTCTTTACCATAATAGACTTACGTAAGAGTATTTGCAAAAATAAGCAGCACATACATATAAACAGCATTTTATCTGCTTAAAGCTGCTCATTGTGTACTCAAAAAATATTATACCCCCCCCATTGTTAAATTGCTGGTCATTGTTGAGTGTCTCAGGCAGTCTTTGTGAATGGTGGGATAAGGAGAAGGGAGAGAACTTTCGCACTGGAAAATGAAATGATCTGCGCTTTACTGACTTTTTAATGTTACCTTATGTAAGATGGGATCTATCTATCTATGGCACAACAGAACAATGGCATCAATTAAAAACCACGTGACAGTTCCAGTTTAGACAACATATAACAGGTGAACACTACTTTGTCTATGGGGGCACTTCTGCGCTCAGAAAGTAAAAGTTATATATATTAGGATCATTTTTAAAATCACAGAGATGGTCCAGAAATCTCCTGCAGCGACTGACCAGCCTAGTTTAGTATTTTTCCATTGGGTGGAGACATGTAGATGAGAACAAGAGTTCACACAGAGTCATGTGTAATCATGCGGACGGATACCGAGACACACCTCACGCTCTGCAATGCACTTTGCTACACGGAGTACATGTTTATGACGGATGTGTTGTGTGCATTTTTTCCATTAAACATAACGTTTCTAGAAGAGGAAGGGGGTTAAATAACATATCAAACCATCCTTTAACATTTAAATGTAAACTGAATGAGATTTTTTGTTAATAACCTCCAGTTCCTATTATGGACGACATATTAAAAGTTGCAGTTGAAGGGCACATGCCTGTGTGTGATTTTTTGGCTTATTCACAGATAGTGATGTAAATGAGTACATGAGATTTAGAAGAAAAATGTATGTTATTTAAAAAATGTAATTATTAAAAAAGATTTTATTGCTTATATACTCAATACTATGGTGTGTACGGCTGTAGAATCATGAAGCAAACATTCTGACGTCCCAGAAAAGAAGAACATCAAGGGATTCAGTTCAAAACGATTTCAGTTCAAAAGAGTGCATCCTAAAGAGAGATACTTCTGGGGTAGAACAGCATCTATCCTTACAAACGAGATTTTGTGCTTCTCGGTATCCATGAGTCTTTATTTCACCATGGTACTCCTTGAATAAGCACTTAGGTGACCTGGTATCCTTTGCCTTAGAAAATCATCCTTGCGTGGCATGTGTATAATTCATTAAACTCAATCCAGGGATAGACATTTTGGGAGGTCCTGTTGTGCATCAGCTTCGATGATACTCAGCTGGCATATGTTTGGGAATTATAATTCAGGCAAAGTTTAATCTACCCTGATATAGTCTATATGGTGTGTATGTGTATCTGTATGTGCACATGGATACACTATATGGACAAAACTATTGGGACGCCCATCTTAATTATTGACTTCAGGTGTTTCAGTCAGACCCATTGCCACAGGTGTATAAAATCAAGCACCTAGCCATGCAGTCTGCATTTACAATTTTTATTTATTTTTTTTTAAAAATGGGTCGTTCTGAAGAGCTCAGGGAATTCAAGCATGGTACTGGGATAGGATGCCACCTTTTTAATAAAGCAGTTTGTGAATTATCCATGCTAGATATTCCACGGTCAACTGTATGTGGAAGACCACGCAAAGTCACAGAGCGGGAGGACTAAGTGCTGAGGTGCATGGTGTATAAGAGTCACCAACGCTCTACCGATTCCATAGCTGAAGAGTTCCAAACTTCATATAATGTCTATGTATTTAAAATATGATGTCAAAAAAGTCCCTGTTGGTGTAATGGTCAGGTGTCCTAATACTTTTGTCCAATAGCTGGATAACTAGATAGATGGATGCATAGATAGATGTAGATAAAGAAACATTTACAAATATTTACTACCATGCTATTTAGTAACAGCCAATTGTTATAACCCTCTACTTTAAAAATCGTATTTTAAGGGTTTAATTTGTGTATGAATTTATGATTTGATTTTTCTTGATGTTGGCAGGTAAAATATTTTCCTTATTTAAATGCCATGAAGATGTATTGGCCCTGCATTTTTATAGAATATTCTAAAACTTGTTTGCAACTGATTCATAATGCTTGATTAGATTTGATTAATGTTTGCTATTTAGAAGCAGATGTAAAGGCCTTGGCACTCAAATTTACAGTTGTAACTTAAAACCATATAATTCTTAGAGAGATATTCCAACTCTATTTTCACATAAAATGATTTTTACATATTGATTTGCAGAATATTCTGTATGACCGCTCAATGGATAAACAGGAAAATAAGTTTCTTTCCATTTTGAATGGCACATTGACTTCATAGGGGTGCTCCAAACATTTGAATTTGATGGCAAGTAAGAACCATTTGGCCCATTTGTCTGGCATTTTTTTCTGATTCAGTTCTGGGTCTCGTCTTATATTCAGGATATCTTTATGCCTACCCAAAGCATGTTTAGATTCCCTCGCTGTATTAACCTTTACAGTTCTGCCGAGGCTGTTTCACTTATCTACCACCTGCTCCTATTGTAAACTATAATTACTATCTACTAGTGAGACACAAATTAGCAATAAAATAATTATAATTATTAAAAACATATACCCATACGATTATTTAAAAATAAACTCCTCCATAAAGCTCTTTAGTATCAGACCTCTAAGGGGATTTAAAAATGAAATGATTTATAAAGTAATATGTTATACCTATATACCTAATATAGTTTGATGCATTTTTTGCTTTCAGGTGATTGAAGAAATATTAAATATGCTCTAATTTGATTTTGCATCAAAGGAAATATGGTGAATTTTGATGGGTATCTTTGGAAAAAATGGTACAAAACTGCAGTCATTTTCGGTGTCTTAGAAATGAACCATAACAAGAGAACAATTAAACTTGTAGTGGGTTTAGCGTTTGATGTCTTGTTAGGTAGGCTGATGTATTCATAGGGGAAGATGGTAGACTGCATGCAATTTCAAGACCTCAGAGGTCATGTTCATAAATTACACAGTCATAATCTATTGTTTCAAATCTTAAAGAGCTGTGATACAACTACACTTGGCATCACTATAGAGGTTGTGGGTCCTCCAACTATGACCATGGTCTTGGTCCTAAGAGGGCATGGTGGGTTAGCTGGAAGATCTGTGCCAAGTTATAAATCAATCCTGGGAGAAGCCCCAAAAATGACTTTTATTTAGTGTGATATTTCAACTAACTAAAAAGAGTGACTAGACATACATTAAACCAGAAAGGAAATTTGTGTGTATTGCTTTTGACTTGCAAAACGGAGGTTTATCTGGAAAAACGGTCCAATAAAAAGGTATGCAGTAATCATTTTTGCATAGATAGTTAGCTAGGGAGATAGATCGAAAGACAGATAGCTAGCTTTGCAATACAGATGAAAGGACACAGTTAATTTGGGTCAGCGCATCCAGATCACTCATGGACATTCTAAGTTCTCCCCCTACTGGCAAAATATAGAACTTAGAAAAAGTTTTAAATGGTTTAAGGTTTATATTACTTAATCATGTATCTTCTTAACCCCTTAAGGACAATGGGCGGTGCATAAACCCATTGAAAACAAAGCATTTTGAGCCCGTACATGTACGGGCTTTGTCATTAAGGGGTTAAACATGCCGCCACTGCTGAACATAACATCTTTCCAGAGCCTTGTTCAATAGTTACTGGACAATTGTCAATTTGTCCATTTTTCTAGTTACATAATCTTTATACAATTTCCATGCAATATAAAAGTTAATCATGTTTGGGCCCCAATTTATGTATCATTGTTCCTCCCATTATTTATAATTTTAAGTTGGTGAGAAGATTTGAGGGAACTTCAGGACAGATAAATTGATCAGACAATGCTGGCCCTGCCACGGGCTGCTGCGGATCTCGGCTTCAATTAGGTGAGGCTTTAAACTAATTAAATTGAAGCCCCCTAGTAAATGGCTAAATATGTTAGTTGACAAAAAAACACGCACAAACAATAGGTCGTTGTAATATAAAATGTAGTTATGCCAAAAGCTGTGGCAATGACAGTTTCTTTACACACCGTCCCTAAAGAAATCAAAAGTAACACGCAGTTGCTTGGGTCAGCTTGTTTGAAATTAATTTATGTACAGCATCAAAATAAGGTGAAAAGATGGCTGGGTAATAATACTCAGATTATTATATTTTGATATTAACTAATCAAACCAGTTTTCTTATCTTCAGTCTAAAAGTTAACTATAGAATAGAGTTATCAACCCCATACAATAAACGTCCTTAGGCCTGATTATAAGGGAGACGATGGGAACCATTGGTTAGCCTCAAGAAAACGACACGTCAACATGTCAATCTCAACGAACCATACCCCTCAACACCCAAACAATACAACAGAGTGACATAAATGAACAGACATTGTACAGCAAGCTTAGGAAACCCAGGTGGAAGAAAATTAAAATAAACAATATAAATGTATTAGAAACCTATGAGAGCAGTCACCTTAACTTCCTTAGGCTTCAAAATATTATCCTTTAGTATTAAGTTAGTGCCCCTTTCTGGCAGTATTTGTATGGGTATAGGGTAAGGAGAAGGAAGAGGACTTGACACTAATTTTGGTGCTTTATTTAAAGTTTGTTTTGTTGGTGGTATTGAGTGGTCATCTCCCTGTTATTCTCATAACAAACAACCAAAACTAGATTACCTTATTTCTCTGGTGTCACTGTGCCGTAAAGAGAATTAATTGATATTAAAAGGAAAGTCATCCCACACTGTCCAGATAATAAACAGGGGCCAACAGGGGCCACGTTAAGTGGTTTGATCATCAACGGTTCTTCAGAGAGACCCTGAGTAGATGACGACCTTGCCTGGCTTTGTCATAGTCATTTGATGTCCCCTTAAGCCATGACCACTTATAGAAAATGCATACTGTAGGCTGCTTTGATATCATTGCTTTCCTTATGAAGACGACATCTGGTCTCATTAGGAGAAATGTTATTGTACTTATGTAAAGATACAAACCTCCTGTTTGGATGTGAATCTTCCGCCCACCACGTACAGGATCTGCTAAGTATTTCTGAGGAATATATTAAAATTTTGGTACTTGTGTGTCACATTACACTGCGCAGATCATTGTATAACAATTCCTCTAAAGCATTGTACATTCCTTATTCTATCAAAAATGACATAAGCCCTGTCTTTGTTCTCTAATTGGGTCTATTGTTCCCCAGTGAGTCATTTGGTAATTTTTATGTTTTAAATTGGTAATCAGTCAGCAGAGTGCTTTGTGAAATTGAGGTTAACTAGGGGGCTCTGTGGGGTAGCCAGCTTATAATCAAATAATTGTGGTCGTATTATAGAGTTTGAACGTGATGTTTTTTGTGCTAAAAGGGGTAAAGTGAGATTTAGCCATTATAATTTCACCATCCAGTCTGTATTAGTACTTTTTGAACACTGGCGTTTAGACAGAGATTGTATGAAATCCCGTGAATGAGACCCAGTCATGTTGTATAGCGCCCCACACGGTCAGGTGATGTCATGCAACATGGAGCGGTCAAATGACATCGCGCAATACATGATGGTCACCTGATGCCGCGCAATGCGTTGCAGTCACATGATGTTGCCTACCAGCACCCATGGGTGATAGCTAGGGAACCAAGATAAGTGATTTCAGTATTAGGAGGGCAGGTAAATGGGCTGATGTAGCTGAACGTGAGGGGGCAGAGGTCACTCTGTTGGGGGAATAAGAGGGAGATAGCATGGCTGAGGTAGCCTGCCCCCTACTAAAAACTTAAGGGGGTGCACCAGATTAGGTTAAAAAAACTAACCCTTGCGACTGCATGAGTACCTGGAATTACAAACTATACACTTACTACATATATTCATATTATTCTTCCATTCCTCTTTAAACATTCGTTGAGCTTCCATCTTGCTGTTACATCATACAACCTCCTGTTTTGGCTGACTGTAGGATTCCAATGTAATATTTGCTCAGGGATGATGAGAACATAAATAGGCTTTAGGGAAGGGGTGCAACTCCAGAGAGGCCGTGCAAGTTAAAAACTCACTTTCCGAGCTCTGCCTGTGAAGCTGCACGCTAATGTTACAGGAACCCTGAGACAGTCACATAGCTTGGCTTTATAGACTAGTCAGCCATTAGAGATAGAGAGAGGTAAGGAGAGGGAAAGCGGGGAATGGTGCATGGGGTAGATAAGGACATGAGAGAGGCATATGCCCAACAATGTACCCCTGAGCATGGATCTTAACTTATACCTATAAAATACACTTAAAGAACACCCAACCAATAAATAACAGACCAAAACATAAGGGTTATGGAGGCCCCCAAAAAATGAATCCGGCATTCCCTCTTCCCGAGGACAGCTGCTGAGTACACGGTATTTAGTCAGATCATCCTGCATCTCGTGTGACACATTAGAGTGAGGGACAGGATAGGATAGCCATCCACCCCTCCACAAAAACAGAAAGCAAGCTGAGCTTCCCCACCTGGGCCATTATCAGAACGGCTCTCCCCATCCGCACGAGGGAGAGGTAGCCAGTTAAATAACATATGGTCATTTAGGGAATACCCAATATCTATGCCTTAGATAGATATGTTTTAAACCGTATTGGCTGGGTATGTGCTGAATTCTTTATTGTTCCAGCAGCAACCAGTGGCGTCGGCAGGGGGGGGCAGAGGGGGCCATGGCCCCCCCTACAGCATGCTGTGCCCCCCCGTGTGCCCCCCCAATTGAAATGCTGTCTTTTTTTTTTTTTAATAAACGCGGAGGAAGGGGCGGGCTGGGTCGATTCGGCCACGCCAGGGCCGTCTTTAATGCCCGCAGCATCCGCGGTGGGCCGGCCGAAGTGGCCGGCACGCCTAGATGCCATTGCAGCCGATGTGGCTGTGAGTCCTTAAGCGGCGTTAAGACACGCTGGCCGCTTTAAAAATCATTAAGCGGCCAGCGTGCCTGCACAGTGCCGCCCAGTGTCCTGTTCCATGTGACTCCGCCCCCTTGAGTGGCACGTCACATCGTCAATGTGATGGGCTGCTCAAGGGGGTGGAGTCACACGGAACAGTTCCTCATGACAGGTAGAAGAGCACATTGGAGGACAGCAGCAGTGAAGGATGGCTGAAAAAACGTAAGTATTAAAAAAAAAAGTTGGGGTAATAGGAGGAAGGGGAGCCATATTCAAAGGGGGGGGGCTGCATTGGGACAACAATTAAATACAAAATGGGGGTGGCTAGGGGGTATAAGTACACAACAGGGTGGTTGGGGCACCACATAAATCAATACACAAAGGTGGGGGTGGGTGGCTGGGTTCAATATACATGGGTCAGTCATTAACAATGCAAAGGGGGGCATCAATACACAAGGGAGGGGGCTGGCTGGGGACATCACATAAATCAATACACAAGGGTGTTGGGGCATAATGTACAAAGGGGGCTGGCTGGGGCAAATATCCACATGGGGCAATACACAAGGGGCATAATGTACAAAGGGGGCTGGCTGGGGGCATAAATCCACTTGGGGGAATACACAAGGGGCATAATGTACAAAGGGGGCTGGCTGGGGGCACAAATCCACATGGGACAATACACAAGGGTGTGGGGGGAAATACATTAAAACCAAAGGGGGGCTGTCTGGGGCATCAATACACAAGGGGGAAGGACAAACAAACAGCAAACCAGTGTGGAAAGCATTTTGGATGTGGGTGTCAGTGTCACAGAGCCTGTCCTGGTGTGTGTGTGTTTGGGGGTAGGTGTGGCAGAGCCTGTCCTGGTGTGTGTGTTTGGCTGTCTGTGTGGCAGAGCCTATCCTGGTGTGTGTGTAGTGTGTGTGTTTGGGTGTTGGTGTGGCAGGGCCTGTTCTGGTGTCTGTGTTTGGCTGTCTGTGTGGCAGGGCCTGTCCTGGTGTGTGTGTGTGTCTGGGTGTTGGTGTGGCAGAGCCTGTCCTGGTGTGTGTGTGTGTTTGGGTGTCGGTGTGGCAGAGCCTGTCCTGGTATGTGTGGCAGAGCCTGTCCTGGTGTGTCTGTTTGGATGTCGGTGTGGCAGAGCCTGTCCTGGTCTGCCTGTTTGGGTGTCGGTGTTGCAGAGCCTGTACTGGTGTCAGGGCGGGCTGTTTGGGGAGAAAATTGGCTCACGCTGGGCTGTTTGGGGACAAAGTTGGCTCACTCTCGACTGTAATTTGTTAATGTTATCTTGGTGCTGGTCGGGTTCTATGTGGGCAGTGTGGACACCAGGGCTGGTGAGCTGCATCCTGTGAGCTATGCCTGTAATTTAGGGGGTTTTATCTTTACCTTTAATGCAGAGTTTATATGTAATTTCCAACACTGCCATTGGAACCCAGAGGACTCATCTCACCAAGACCCAAAGACCTTGAAGTTCATTAGGATCCAGATCCAGAGCTGCAGCCAACATCAGCACAACTCCAGGATATACAACAGATAAGCCCGATACATCTGCTTAAATGTGAGTGCATCCCACCATTACGTGTACATCTATATAGAAAGATATCACCCTATGGTAGATTTCTGTTTTATATGTTTCATGATATGGATGGATTGACACACACACCAAGGAGTTGATTCTGGAGGCTTTAAAGGTCATACACATTGTGAGTGCAACCATTGAAGTATAGCCCTGGGCTTCCATAATAGTGTTACTGTATTACACTATATTTCATTTTTTATCTGTTTCTATTCAGTCACACAAGATCGTGAATTTCAAGCGCCCCTTGACAGAAGTCTTGCTTGTTCCATATTTCAAACATTCCGTGGAGGATGTTTATAGGGTTGCTGCTGTAAAGTCCGATCATATCTAAAGGGAAGTATTGATTTTTCCGTTTCTATTTATCCACTTCATACTGGTTGACACGTGGTTTCCAAACTTCTTTCTGTTCACATAATATTAATATATATCAGCAGCAGGGTCTAATATTAATATATATCAGCAGCAGGGGCAAATATTTATATATATATTGGCAGCAGGGGCAAGTATTTATATATGTTTTGGCAGCAGGGGCTAATATTTATTTATATATTGGCAGCGGGGTTTAATATTTATGTATATTGGCAGCAGGGGCTAATATAAACATATATTGGCTGCAGGGGCTAATATTAATATATATCAGCAGCAGGGTCTAGTATTTATATTCATATTGGCAGCAGGGCCTAATATTAAAGAATGAAAAATAACTGCCAGTTCAGCTGTTATTTTGAAATCATATTTCAATCACGGTCTTTATTTCAAAGAGATAAGTACATATTATGTAGTTAAAAATGCACGTCTAACGCATATATATATATATATATGTATATGTAGCGTTTTATATTTGGCCCCTCTACTTAGGTCCCTGGCCCCCCATGTGCCCCCACCCCAAATATGAAAGCTGGAGACGCCACTGCACTACACCCTTTAACGTGTTTACTTTTTTGTAACATCAACTAAACTTTCTGATCAGGCAGCCACGGAGCTCCTAGAACTTCTGAACAAGGTCTATCCAGAAACGAGCTTCTAAGGACTCAGCAGCATGTTTGAGTCTATAGCCAATGCCTTTAAATAATTAGATTATATAGGAAGTTCATTTTGAAAATCAGTCACAGCAAGGCTTCTCATCTCACTTTCGTTTTACCTAGATATCCAATATATCTGCTTCTATAAATATCCCTTACTTTCAATCATAAAACACCGGTTACTGCATTACATTTGCTTTTAAATAGTTTTATTACGCAGCTACCTAAAAGCATTATACAAAAACCAGCAACACCTATCAAAAGCACGTAGAATATAAATTAACAATCCTGAAATAAATTAAACCGCCTTTCTAACAAATGAAAGCAAATAATCAGGGAGAAAACGCTATCCATGCTCGGAATCTGGGAAACCATCAGCAAGCACTGTGATTGTGATCTCATAGTGAGTTATGACATCATCCTGCCCATACAGCAGCCGGCACAGCATTCTATCTTCAGTGCAGTTGGGCGCTCGACACGTTCAAGGTGCTATTTCTTGAAGTGTGGTTACCAACTACGTCAACGGTTACCAGAGAAGAAAAACTCACCGAGCATTATGGCGGAGTGTTGTCTCTTCTCGGGATTAAGGTGGATTTTAAAGAAGTGCTGCCCCAGAAAACTACACACATTTTTCAAAAGACTCAAAAAGGCTTCCAATAACGTTCTACCCCACAGCACAGGAGATGAAAACATCGAGCTCTTACCAAGCAGAACCTTTGTGCTGAAGCGAAAGAACGAAGGTAGCAGTACAGAAAAGAGAATGAGACAGAGGAAAAGGAGGAGATGTACTGCTAACCAGGGAGAGGAAAACCGCCTGTATATCAGGAAAAAGGAGACGACAAAGTGCAGAAACTGTGAATATGAGCGGAAGAGGTGTAGAAATGACGAGAGTCATGATTTGGGGCAGCAGGAGAAACCAAAAGCAGATGCACACCTGGAGGAGTACAGGAGCAGGAGGATGAAGGTTCCTAGGAAAAGGCGCAGAAGTGAGGAGGACTGCGGCCTGACCGCCAAACGATTCAGGAACCTTCTCCCCATGTCGGTGTCCAGCTTAAGGTTTCATTTTCAATTAGGACAAGGGAGCTTTGGAAAGGTCATGTTGGCCTCTGTTCCTTCCAAGGATTCTTTAATAGCGGTAAAAATGATCCGCAAGAGATCCATGAAGTCTCTGCACATCATGAGAGAGAGGAGGATTCTGGAGGTAGCCAGGAACAGCCCGTTTCTATGCCACGGGTATGCAGCTTTCCAGACAGAGACCTGTGTGTTCCTCGCCATGGAGTTTATGGCTGGAGGAACCTTGGAGTCGTATATGGATAGTGTTGGCTACATGACACAGAACACAGCTGCATTCTACTCTGCAGAGCTGGTCTGTGGCATCCAATTCCTCCATTCCCAGGGCATCGTTCATAGAGACCTGAAGCCGCAGAACGTCCTACTTGATCGCGAGGGCCATGTCAAGATCAGTGATTTTGGTCTTGCTGTAGAAGGCGTTTTTGGAAGTACAGTGAGAGGACATTGTGGAACACGTCTGTACATGGCCCCGGAAATATATCTAAAGGAACAATATGGTGTTGCTGTCGACTGGTGGTCCTTCGGGGTAATGCTCTTCCGCATGCTTAATGGAACTTTTCCCTTCTTCACTGGCTACTGCAAGAAGGCAACTGTCCATTCTATTATCAATGGCAGGCCCAAATACACCAAGGCATTAAGCCAAGAAGCTGTGGATATCCTGACTTGTCTGTTAAAGAAAGATCCTCAGCTTCGCCTCTGGATGACTGAAGATATCAGGGAGCATCTGTTCTTTTACAGCATCAATTGGGAAGACATAGAGAGCCGGAGAATACCTCCCCCATACCAGAAGGCTGAAAGACCCAATCGCCGCTTCAAGAACATCCAACCCATACCACCGGTTTTGGAGATCACAGAGGACATTGCCTCTCCATCCAGTAACCAGAGCCTGTCTGAAACCTCATCTTTATTTAGTGATCAGAGCCCGGCCGGCGCGTCCTCTTCATCGAGTGACCAGAGCCTGTTCGGCTTCTCTTTTGTCACTCCAGACTGGATGTATTGAAGACTTTGTCAGAGCGATTGTCAAGACTTTCCATTTGTTGGAGGCATTTGTTGTCTCCAGGAGAGTAAAAAATAAAATCAAAAACTCTCCCCTAATTTTGGTTATAGTTTCCTTCTTGTTGCACAGTTACAGGGTGCATGTGACATCACAATTCAGGTTCAGCCCGACATCATATACCGTGACCTCACACAGTGATTTGTTATGTGCAGATTCAAATGCCCCAAATACAATTGAATTTTAAATATTCTCCTTGTATCCAGGAATTAATATTCAATCTTTTAATATATGATTTTCAAAGGCTGCACTGTGGCCTTACATCGGCTCAGTTTCACCCTTGGCACGCCGTCACCATTTCGGATATGGTTAGGATGTTATCTGACCCGTAGTGACAGAGGACTGGATTTCCCATGACCTGGCAAATTCCCATCCCTATATATGGCTTATAAACTAAATACATGTGCAATATCCCTATACATGTCCTATACATACATATAATGTACCAACATTTACATAGATTGAGTACCAAGAGACAACAACCCAATATGTGTTCAGCAACATCTCTTGAGTACAGTAATACCCCTGACGGGGTATCTAAGGCCTTATGTATATAGAAGACATACAATCCTGTGTAAATATGTCCAGACCTACATATACACTTCAGGAACCCTATAATCCTTTTGTTTCAGACGGTAATATAAACACTCATGTATGGCAAACAGCGCCAAAAGGAGACTTTGTATAAAAATAGATATAATTTTAATAAAACACATTAAAGATACACCACAACTGACACACAATTACCACTTATTTGTTACATTAAGTATCACATCACAAAGCCAATCCTTTGATACAATAGATCTGCGGGCAAACAAAGTCCCTATTTGTATCTAATCTTACCGCATTACCCCAATTATACTATGATACAAATTAATTAACCAATGCAGCAGATACAGCCAATAATAAGATATTACGCAGTTATAATATAATTATTGTCGCCATCAGTTACACCAATCCAATAATCCTGCCGCGTGATATCAAGAAGACAGCTGTTATGATGCAACAATACTAGGCCAATACTTTTACTTTGCCATCAGTAATCTACAACGTATTATTTAAGGTCCATTATTTGATAAGATATATATATATATATATATATATATATATATATATATATATTATTATATAAATGCTAGAATTTTAACCCTTTCCATGTCAGGATTATTGGGAAGATTATCACTTGCTCATAAAAATAAAGTTTTTTTTAATATTTTTGGACTTTCTTTTACATTTTGTGATGGTGACATCCCTGTATAATTATTTTTTTCTTTATTTTTTAACCCCTTGTGGACCAGGTTGTTCTTTATTTTATTTTTGTGACCCCTTCTCGTCTGGTGAAGTACCAGGCATGCCATTCTGAAGCGCCCAGAAAAGCCTTATACCCCCTATATGCCACTCTGCCCCCCAGAAATGCCTTATACCCCCTATATGCCACTCTGTCCCCCCAGACTTACCAATTTATCCCCCGACTTGTCCCCCCGTGATTCAGACTCCCTGAAGTCTAGTTGGGGCAGCCGGTGGACGTCTGTGCGATGCGCCTTAAGATGGCCCAGTTTCACCCTCGGCACGTCGTCGAGTCTTGCCGTGAGAATGCGGGGGTCTGGGGATCACTCATGTTGCGTGGGAAGGAATGTAGGCTGTAGGACAACAATGAAAGCTTCAACACCCAGGATGCAGCAAACACAAAATATACGGCAATATTCATTGTACATGATCATGGCTATTTCATCTCATGAGGGACCGCAAGAGACGTCTGTTTGACCCCCAACCATGCTTTCA
The DNA here is from genome assembly GCF_027358695.1 of Spea bombifrons. Lineage (NCBI taxonomy): Eukaryota > Metazoa > Chordata > Amphibia > Anura > Pelobatidae > Spea > Spea bombifrons. The sequence continues at coordinate 93,622,377 of NC_071090.1, forward strand.
GCCTCTCAGTTTTCAGACATAGAACATGCACTGGATAAGAGAAATATATTCCGTACCTAAATGACATTCCCTTTCTGTTCTCCTACTCAATGTCTTCCTGGGTCACCATTTGCCACATTCTCCATTTTGCAACGCTTTACACCTCTACACCAGTGGCGTTGGCAGGGGGACCAGAGGGGGTAGATAGGGTAGATAGGGAGGGGGAGGGGGAGATATGGTAGATAGGGAGGGGGAGGGGTTAGATATGGTAGATAGGGAGGGAGAGGGGGTAGATAGGGAGGGAAAGGGGGTAGAAAGGGAGAGGGGGTAGAGAGGGAGGGAGAGGGGGTAGATAGGGCAGAAGGGAGGGAGATGGGATAGATAGGGAGAAGGGAGGGAGAGGGGGTAGATAGAAAAAAGGGAGAGAGAGGGGATAGATAGGGAGACATGAGGGTGGCAAGAATATTGAAATAAATGAGTCAGAATGAGAGAGAAAGAGAATGAATGGATTAATGTGTGGATGCATTAATGAATATGTGTAAATAATTTGTGTGAAATAAATGATTGTGCGAATGAAAGTGAATTAAAGATGGTATAAGCAGGTTGTTCAAGGACTGGGGACAAATATGGCACAGGCAGCGTGTTTATGGGACTAAGATGGCGTACACTCAGCTGTTTGGGGACAAAGTTGACGCATGCTGGGCTGTTTGGCTACAAAGATGGCGCGTCCTATGTATGTGTAATTTGGGTGCTGGACAGGTTCTATGTGGGCAATGTGGACGCCAGGGTTGGCTTTGGGGTGTGCGACCTGTGATCTATGCCTGTAATTTAGGGGGGGTTTAACTATACTTTTAATGCAGAGTTTATATGTAATTTCCAATTGATATATACCTGCAAAGTTGGGTTTTGTGTTATTCTGTTGATCTGTCTCTGCTAAGTTTCCATACATTATTTATGTTTACGTGTAAATATAGGATTTGCGTGTATTATTCAGTTGATCAATACCTGGAGTGCTGTTTCCACGTGTTTATTTGATCTTTACCTTCAGTGCTGAGTTTATATGTGATTTCCAGTTGATCTATACCTGCAATGCTGGGTTTGTGTGTTCTGTTGGTTTATACCTGCAATGCTATGTTTCTATACATTATTTATGTATACCTGCAAATACAAGGGTTTTTTTTGTCTTATTCAGTTGCATGTGCTGTTTCCAGGTGTTGTTTATTTGATCTATACCTGAACTACAGGGTGTAAGTAAAAGAGAGGTATGGTCTTTTGTGACTTACACCTATTGTATTTACTGGTTTCTACCTAATTTGTTGCAATGTTGTCCTTTGGTATTCTCTGAGGGACATACTTGTGGGGTCACGTTTTTGTTGCTTTTGTTGATTTTGATTTTGTTGTAAACGAAACACGGAAAACTTAATAAAAAAGATTTAAAAAAAAAAGAGCGGTATGGTTTAGTGAATGAGGGGACAAAGGGACTCTGGGGATGATTACAGGGGAGAGGACCTCTCAATGTCACGGTGCAGTCAGAAGGACAGACTCTCACTGTCTTCCCCTGATCTGCAGTCAGTGTGGCAAATATATTTTTTTTGGTGTGGTAGCGGAGGGAGTGATTGCATGCAAGGGAGCATTGAGCGAGAAATGCTTGGGTAGGGTCCAATTTTTTCACTATAAAATATATTGGCAACATGGTCTAATATTTATATATATATATTGGCAGCAGGGGCAAATATTTATATATATATATATATATATATGTTGACAGCAGGGGCAAATATTTATATATGTTTCGGCAGCAGGGGCTAATATTTATTTATATATTGGCAGCAGGGTCTAATATTAATATATATCAGCAGCAGGGGCGAATATTAATATATTTCGGCAGCAGGGGCTAATATTAATATATATCAGCAGCAGGGGCTATATTAATATATATATCGACAGCAGGGGCTAATATTTATATATATATTGGCAGCAGGGGCTAATATTAATATTTATTGGCAGCAGGGTCTAGTATTTATATTCATATTGCCAGCAGGGTCTAATATATATATATATATATATATATATATATATATATATATATATATTGGCAGCAGGGGCTAATATTAAAGAATGAAAAATAACTGCCAGTTCAGCTGTTATTTTGAAATCATATTTCAATCACTTCAAAGAGATAAGTACATATGATGTAGTTAAAAATGCACGTCTAACACATATATATATATATATATATATATATATATATATATATATATATACATATATATATAGTGTATATGTACCGTTTTATAATTGGCCCCCCTACTTTGGTCCCTGGCCCCCCATGTGCCCCCCCCTAAATATGAAAGCTGGAGACGCCACTGGCAGCAACCCAGGAATCTGAATGTGTATGCCTTTTAGGTTGTGCTCTCCCCGTTCTGTATATTTTTTTGCTGTGCGAAACTCAAAAAGCCTAACAGGGATTGGAGTTGGCAAAGTGAAACTTTGTTTTTACTCGTTGCTTGTATAATTAGCAAGCTGGCCTTCCCTATTTGTCTGCTTGTAGGCTGCATTCTCTCTCTGCATAGTATCTATTTCTATGCCCAGGAAAGAAAGTCTATTAGATGGAAACACTGTTTTCTCCATAGCCACAGGAACTTGCTGACACTTGTCAAACATAAAACTTGAAAATAACACACTGTGTACTTAAAACTATCTGGGTGCAAAGGGAGTAGCCTGAAAGCTGATTAGATGCCATTGAGGTCCCCTCGTCTTCAGGGCATTGTCAAACAACTGTACAATATACTCTCTGCCTCCTTATGTATATATATATATATATATATATATATATATATATATATATATATACCTCCTTATGTATATGGACATTAACTTAACCACCCTCGGGGTAGGATAGGTACTATGTCTGAAAGGACCTGCCATCTTACCCAATACTTTTCTTTGACTTTTCTTTGTCCGGGTGTTAATCAGCTACTTCAAATTTCTAAGGTTAGCTCTATGTACCACAGAAATTTTGCATTGCCGTTTTTGGAACCCACTGCAACTGGCGAGGGCGCAGATGTTTGGCCGTGCGTAGATATTCTAGATTTCTTCAAGCCAATGTCTCCATTCTCCCAGAGCGCTTTTGATGGCCCTCAGTTCTTATTCCAAGCTTAACTGTGATGTAGGGGAAAGAGTTAGGTTGCAGTAGTAGTAGTAGGCAACAGAATGTAACAAATTCTTTTCCCCGAATCTCTGGGACAGTACTGCCCCTATGGCGTTGTCAGAGGCATCCGTCTCCACATAAAAAGGGTGCTGTGTGTCTGGCTGTATGAAACATTGCTTAAGTGTCTCAAAAGCTTACTGGGCTGCCGGGGTCCACAGGAAGAAGACAGTCTTCTTCGTAAGGGACATTATTGGGGCTATAACCTTGGAGAAGTTATGGATGAATCAATGGTAAAAGTTTGCAAATCCAAAGAATTGTTGGCATCATGCATCTGTTCTTTGGAGGTGGCCATTGCTGTACGATGGTGGTAAGAGGGTCCTATGGGTTCCATGTCAGGCTAGGTTATTATGTCACATTTGGAGGTAGTATCTCGTGGTGTTTGGATATGGAACCCAGTGGCAAGGATAATTGTACAGAAAGACTGAGACGTCTAAACAGAAGGAGTAGGCAAGCCGTAGTCAGGAACGGTTCCGAGGTCACAAAAGTGTGTACACCCCTTACATTTTTGTAAATATTTTATCTTTTCATGTGACAACACTGAAGAAATGATACTCTGCAACAATGTAAACTTCCAGTGACCAGTATGAGAAAGTGTGAGAGCGATAACACCAAATTTAGCACACCTGCTCCCCATTCACACCTGAGACCTTGTTACACTAACGAGTCTCATGACACCAGGGAGGGAAAATGGCTAATTGGGCCCAATGTGGACATTTCTACTTAGAGGTGTACTCACTTTTGTTGCCAAGGTTTAGACATAATGGCAGTGTGTTGAGTTATTTTGAGGGGACGGCAAATTTTCACTGTTATACAGGCTGTACAGTCACTACTTTACATTGTAGCAGAGTGTCATTTCTTCAGTGTTGTCACATGAAAAGATATAATAAAATATTGCGCCACATAATAATATGTGTATATATATGGGCCCCTGGGGTGGAGAGTAGGGCAGGCTGGTGCTCCACCCCGCAGTTTATATACACCTGGACTGACACAGAATCCAGGCCAGGAGTTCAGGCTGACTCCAAAGCACTGGTCAGCTGCAAGTAGTTAGCTGCAGCGACTGCCTGATGGACAGAAGAGGCCTGGAAGCAGCACGGCGTGCTATGCACTAAAGAGTCTAAAAGGTTGGCGAGCCTACGTTTTGTTTAGTTTGTACCCTGATTAGTAAGGGACATATATGTTAGATAGAGCTCAGATGAGCTAGGCTTTTGTTTGTAGGGATTTTTTGGGATGTGTGGTTCTGTTACTAACTGCTGACCTGAATTAACAATAAACCGTGGCTGATTAATTCACCAAGACTGTGGCTTTAATACCCTAGAGGACCGTGCTGTTTGCAAGCAATTGGTACCCTGTGTGGGTGCAGGATCACATATGATATACAGTGTCTGTGATCAATTGAACAAAACGCCTTTTAGCCTACTATTGTCTTACAGCGGTATTTTTATTTCCTAAAACTATCCTTCCACATTTTTCCCTAACCATTAATAATACCAAGAGTAAATATATCTACGCTGCTTGCATATGCATGATGAAAAAGATTCATGGATTATCAAGACATGTGCATACTTTACTTTTCATGTGTTTTAATTTTTATTTTTTTATTTATTTTTTGAAATCTCATAAACTCAATGAATCTTTTGATGGTGCAGCAAATATTAGGAATGCATACGTGGGACTACGTGCACAGATGGTGCCGGATGCGGTCTATATTTGGTGCTATAGTCATATTCTCAACCTGTGCGTCTCAGGTTGCTGTCAAGTATTGGAGACCCAAAAAGTTTTTGGTCTCTTAAATCGCTTGTTAACTTTTATTGGAGACTCCCACAAGAGAATGAATGATCAACTGGATAAAAGACATGGATAGAAAAAACTTTTGAAGTTACAAAAACTTGGAGAAACAAGATGGTGAGCAAAAGAAAAGGCCCTCAACTGGGTTTTTGGTGAAAAACTTTCTCTTTACTTTTATATCCTTGAAGTTTTATGTGTAATTTCCCAGAGAAACTTGTTTGAATCAAAAAACACTTCTGAAGCCTCATCCCAATTTGAAAATCTGTGTTAATTTAGGGCCATCTTAACTACAAACATATTTTTGCAGGTTTTTTATGTTATAGGCCCAGTGTCAAAATATTTACAAACCAGTGGCCTTGACTTTATGGTAGCATGGAGAATGGTCGAAAGTGCAGCTAAGCAATTGAAAAAAACCAATTCAGCTGTGTTAAACAAAAGGCTGAACACTTTGCAACAAAACAAGTGATTTGATGGAGAAAAGTGATGTTGGAAGTCCTTGGAAGTCGAGACTATGCTAGAAGAGTGGCACGAAAAAAGCGCTTGGCTGGAGAATTTTCACATGATGAGCGACCTGAAGGTGAAGTGCAATGCTTTTGAGCTACTGTGTTCAGAACACTTCTAGAATAAATCATACAAAGCTTGACAGAGATTTTCAGAAAATAAGCAATTGGTCATGGATTCCCATTACTTGGATCCTCACACTTTTGAGAAAATTAGGAGAGATCCCAAAGTGCTAGATGAATATACACTGGAGAGCATTTCTCAGTTGGCAAAAGTAAATGAATGCTCTCTCAAAACTGAATTAATAAGATTTGCCAACATATTTCCAAATCTTGCAGGATGTCTTTCTGAAGATGAGACAAAGAAAGTGGAAATAATTCTTGATGATGAGGATGGAGGAGGACTGTATTTCACCTACTGACAAACTGGTTGATGCACAATAGGAATAAAAGTGCCGTTCTTGTAAGCAGCGCTTTCTTTGCTGTCACAGGTTGTTGCTAAAATACAATCTTTATTCAGCAGCATATGAAAATCTTTCTACTGCCTACGCGTACCTGTTGACCCTTTCTTTTACACAAGCGTCATGTGAGGGAGCATTCAGCAAGCTTAAACTCCTCAAGACCCGACTGCGAGCCACACTGGGACAAGATCTGCTTGATGCCTTAATGCTCATGTCAGTGGAGAGAGATCTTCTGGAACAGGTCCAGTTTCAGGATGTACTGCAAATGATACGTGAACGTTCTCCCTTGATGAGGTCTTTGCTGACCATTTGATCAGATATTTTAAGAGTTTTTTTTATACTGGAAATTCTTTCTGGCCTCTTTCTTCAAAAAGTTAAATAAGAAACAATATTCTTTATCCATATCCGTAAACAAATAGAATGTATCACATTTCCTTTAAGTGAAGTACATACATGGCCTTTGTTACAGCCATAGGTTTTGCTTTTTTTTTACATCCTTTGTTGCTATTAAAATGTTATCAGGAAAAGATGGGCATGGATGGTGGGCTGATTCAGTTGTGCAATGGGCCACATGACTAGACTTGCCCCCCAGACATTAGGCCTCCAGCCCTCCCCTGGAGAAATGCATGCTGGGCCAGCCTGGATGCCATTTCAGGAGTACCTGGGGCAAAGAACCCAGGCACTCCCTCGCTGATTTCAAAGATCAGGGCAATAGAGGACACAAAAGAAAAGGAAGGTAAGCCAACCTAGCTTACAAAAATGTAAGTGTGGATGAACCAATTGGTTGATGCCAGAGGAGGACCCTGCAGGCGACCAATAGAGTCGTTCACACCGTCCCTTAACCCCTGATGACGAACCTACAGATTTCCGCTTCCGTCAACCCCTGCGATGCTTCGTAGATAAGGTAGGCTAGATGGGGAAAGGACCAGGGAGAATAGTAGATGAAGACGAACACAAAGATTCTTCGTGTTGTATGTCTTCGTGTGTGTTTTACCGCCGCTATCTTTGCTTCTTCGTTTCTTTGGGACGAACAACGAAAACGCACTCTTCTTGTTTGTTTTCATATTCCCCCGAAGACGAATGCAAAGTCTACTTGAAATGGCTCCAGGCCATCTCTACTACATTGCCTATCTCCATATTAATCTCTACCTGGTTCTTCTACTTAGCATATTCAGAGTTGCTCCTATTAAATAGTTTGTTTCCTTGAATGAAGACTATGGCCCTTATTTTTCTACACATATTGGGACAACGAAAATACGCTCTGCACAGGTATAAATAAAAAGCTAAGGAATCACTTTAATAACTCCAAGAGCAAGGAAAGAAAACATGATATTAAAGTGTGTTTGGCTATCACTGGATACAGGAATATTCCTAACACACTAACACACACTAACATACCCACAAACATGCTAACATATGGACACTACCATACCCACATTCACACTAACACACTCCCTTCGACACTTACATTAACACATACACACAAACATACACACTCACATACCCACACACTAATATATCCAGACACATAGACACCCACAATGAAACACGCACACACCAAGACACTTACACTAACATATACGCACACAGAAACTCATACTAACAGTTATCCAGAGACTAAGGAATTTGTCCAATTAAATTACTTTTAAAGTGTGACTTCTTTGTTATATACAACACAGCCTTCAATTGAAGCTTTGCAAACTCTGGTAGATAGATCACCACCAAGTTTGTCTACTTGGTGTAAAGTTATTCCACTAGAAACAATAACAAATTTAATTTCAAGAGAAAAATTAGGAGTATTTTAAAATAGAGGAGAGGACCTGCTGCACATGTGAAATTTTGGACATTTGTGACGATGCCATTGAAGATGTAATTTGTGATGTCATGTCTGATGCCATTAGCAAAAGCACATAACTTTCTAAGAACTCTATCTTGCATTTCCTGGCTTTTTTGCCGTTTAACCCCTTCGCGACCTTTGCCGGTTCAGGACCGTCATGACAAGAAGGTCACTAAATGACCTTTGACGGTCCTGAACCGTCAAAAAGTTAAATAAGCTTAGAAAGTGATCAAGGATCACTTTCTTCGCTTAAACGGCCTTGCTGCAATGCCTCGATGTCGAGGCATTCAGCAAGGCCGAGATCGGCATCGGGGGCCATGTCTGGCCCCTCCCCGGGGCGTCAACAGCCGCCATACATTGTATGGCGGCGGACGCCCGTTTTAAAAGCGTTTAGGAGGCGATCAACGATCGCCTCCTAAACTTAAATGGTGTCGCTGGAATGCCTCGATCAGGAGGCATCCAGCGACACCAAACACTTACCTTTAGGTGGGCTGTGACCGCTCCGGAGAGCGGTCACAGCCGCAGCTGCCGGTGATCTTCGCCATCAAGTAAGATGGCCGCCGCTCTGTAAAAAAAAACAAACAAGAAAAAGTTTGCTAGATGGTCTCCAGACCCTCTAGAGAACTGGCTCCACTTGCTGGTTGAATACAGGTACTGCATTCAACCATGCAAGTCAATGGAGCCCAGCTTTCTGATCACTATGTGATTAGTAAAATATTCAAAAAAAAATTAAAAAAAAAAATGGAAAAAAATAAAAAAAATGTGCTAACATTTAAAAATAATTATGCAGTGATGTCACTAGATGAACCATCCAGTACCAGCAAAATGTGAAAAAAAAATATAAAAAAAGTATTAAAAAAATAAAAAAAATAATTATTATTTTGAGCAAGTGCTAAAATTTCTCAAAAATCTCAAAGAGTTAAAATAAAAGCACTTCAAATACCCAAGGGGTGTCTAATATATAAAAAAAATGGCTGATGGGGTAAATTGGAGTGGCCTAGCTCACAGATAGGGCATAGGTACAGACTGACCAAAATGGCATTTTTGCGACTTTATTGGTCGCTCGTACGGACATTTAACCCGGCACAGACTAACTAATTGAACAGGGAGGGAGACCAGTGGCATCGGTCTCCCTGTCTCCCTGCCTGTTCAATTAGTTAAAGACCAGTGGCATCTGCAGGGCAAGTTGCAGCATTGGGGTTTTAAAACCTCAATGCTGCAACTTACCCTGCCGATGCCACTGGTCTCCCTCCCTGTTCAATTAGTTACATGTCCATACGAGCGACTTTATTGTTCGCTCGTACGGACATTGAATTAATTGAACAGGGAGGGAGACCAGTGGGATGTGCCGGGTAAGTTGCAGCATTGGGGTTTTAAAAGTCTGCACGAGCGACCAACAGAGTCTTTTAAAACCCCAGTGGCATCGGTCTCCCTGTCTCCCTGCCTGTTCAATTAGTTAAAGACCAGTGGCATCTGCAGGGCAAGTTGCAGCATTGGGGTTTTAAAACCTCAATGCTGCAACTTACCCAGCACATCCCACTGGTCTCCCTGTTCTATCAGTAAAATGCCCGTACGAACGACTTTTTTGGTCGCTCGTACGGACATTTAACTGATAGAACAGGGAGACCAGTGGGATGTGCCGGGTAAGTTACAGCACCAGGAGCCTAAAAGTCTTATACAGACTTTTAAAATCCCAATGCTGCAACTTACCCGGCACATCCCACTGGTCTCCCTGTTCTATCAGTTAATAAATGCTAGAACAGGGAGACCAGCGGGATCTGCCGGACAATTACGGCACCAGGAGTATAACAGTCTGTACGAGCGACCCTATTGGTCGCCAGCAGGGGGCTCGTCTGCCACCAACCAATGGCAGACGAGCCCCCTGCTGACGACCAATAGAGTTGCTCATACGGACATTTAAACTCCTGGCGCCAGAGCGGCTTTAACCCCGTATTAACCCCTTAACCGGGGAAAACGAAGAAAACCCGAACACGAAGAATGTCCGCGAATATTTGCCCGAAGAGAAGACAGGAACAGGCGAATATTCGCGGAATACGAAGTTTTTTTTTTTTTGCCAAAGACGAGCATGAAGACGAACACGAAGAGCCCCCTGGTGCCCAAGTCTACTTCACAGCCATACTTGTTGGTTCTTTCCCTAGAAAGTAAAAGAGCATACAAATTAATATACTTAGTAACTTCTCTACTTAATCTGTGGCCATGCGTCGGTCATAAGTGTCTTCCTGCTATTAACATTCAGAATTACACACACACACATGTTGATGAAGAAATCCATGCATTCATTTACAAATGTACTGTATACATATTCATTTACACACGCACACACACACAATGACACAAGTATCCTGGGATTTGTTAAGCCCTGACATGCGCTGTGCTGAAATAAAAATGGATCATCACAAACACTGTACTGAAAAAAAGACTGACCATCACATATGTTGTATATATATTTATGCTGGCAGTCCTCTTCAGCCACCTCAGCCCCTCTTTCTACTCACCATCCAAACAAAAAACACCTATCTAAGGCATAAATATTGGGGATTCCATCACACTATATAACCTTATATAGCTCAGCCTGCAACTATGTCGAAGTACCCCACGTTTTCTACTCACCATCAACCGCCCCTTTAAATACCTCAGCTCAAGATCTGCCCCCCTTTAGCCATCTCACCTGAACCCATTAGGCCCCATTTCATCCATGTCACTCCCCTGTCTGTACCCTTCAGCCACCTAACTGAATATGAAGTGATACATCTTGTGCAAAATCATTTTTAGATTTTTGTCCCCTCACCAACAGCTGACAAAAGTTACTTGCTGCTACTTCCATTTATACAAATTATTATGCAGCGAGTCTTCATCAAGGCAAGTTTTAGATTAAAGAGGACCTGAATCAGTATTGAGCTTAAGAAGGTGGAACCTAAAAGATAGAAGTCACACATCCATCCTTTAACTGGCCCATTGCATTTGCTGCTCAACCTAGGGCTCTGCACAGAGGAGACAGGTGGACAGCCTGAACAGCAGCCTACAAGGCCTCATTGTTTCTAGTGTCCCAATTAGATGACACTAACAGCAGCACAAGGACCAAAAGGACCACTGAAGTTGGGTCATTGGCAGTCACACAGGTAGTTTCCTCATAGCATTCATACATATATCTAAAAATATTTGGGGTAGGACTGGGCATGGCAGCAGTCATACATCTGTGCATTGCACAGATTCAAAATGTGGTTCCTCTTATCTTCATCCTGGAGAAATAATAATGCTCATTATATTAAAAGACATTTGAATTGATTTAGCGACCTCTTGTGGATCTGAGCTAAAATAGCATCTGAGCCACATAGAACTGAATGAAATTACATGGCTATAGCACCACTTTGTTGATACATATGTTACACTTGATTGCAGGAATACGGTACCAATGTTGCAACGTGTTACATTTAAAGTTTAAAGGGACAATCCAGTGTCTCAGGCAGCTTCCCGAACTAACACATATTAAAGTACTTAAAAATAAAGTACTTAACTTTAGGAGAAGCTGCAGCTCCTGAGCTGTAGCAGAATGCCTCATGCATGGTCCAAAGTTTCACAACACTGATGTATAATACTTTAAGACACAACCCAAGCAGCAGATTCAGAAGGACCCAGGTGGCTTGAGTAGATTACTTAAAATAAGCATAGCACTTGAAAAAGTGATGGTGTGGGAACCAGACAATTTTAATAAGAGGGCCAGGTGATGGCAAACTCTGCAACTTACATGTAGCCTATCCAAAGCAAAGTGTCTTGGGGTCCTGTTTTGTTATGGAGGGGGTTCTACTTTGCTGCATAAGCTTGTTGTCGGTAGTACAATGTGTATATTTCGCATTGATAAATATAACTCATCATTAAACCAACTACCTGTGATATTCTGCAGATCAGTTTGAGAATATCTAAAAACAAGTAGATTTTGTTTTGGCAACTAAGGTTTTAGCAGTGGGTTGGTAGGGGGTCATCTAACAATAGTACTGTATTAAACATCTATATTAATGTTATAAGATTTCTTCAGGAATACATTCTACATGAACCCCCCCAACCATTCCTTTAGTTTGGAGAGTACCTTTAATAGGTCTCTGTGCAGTTTGCTTTCCATTAGCATGCTAAGTAAACAGTTTAGCTTTCCCTTGGACAATACAGAGAATTATTTTAAAGGCAATACAAATATAAGTTGGCAAGAGCTGCCATTTTGGGATGGATAAATGTACAGAAAACAATGTATTAATCAACCAGTATAAAACTATGCATATGATTTGTTTTAATCTATAATGACTTTTCGTTAAGCTCCCTTATGCGGTTAATCTACTGACTATGTAACAATTAGCATTATTTTCTTTGAATAGCATGAACCACTCCACTGACTCACCTTTATACTTTGCCGGTGTATAAATAATGTGTGAAATAATAAAAAAATATGATAAATGAGCAACAAGATATAAGTGAACAATTATTCCAGACCATGTGTAAATATTTATATACATGGTTCCAAAAGGAATTCCTATACAAGGTACAGTACGTGTGGGTAAACCAACCGAGGGAAGACTATCAAGGTTGAAGAAAGACGTAGTAAAAGTGCTAAAAGCGCTTTAGTACTTATGTGTGAAAAAAACTTAAAATAGCCTTGGTCTCTAAGGGGTTAATGTAACACTGATGTGTGCGACTAAGTTATTCACCCTTTTCCGTGAATTTTTATCACCTTTTTATGTTATTTATAGGGCAGATCTCCCATTAGAAATAGTAACTTATGCTTAGCCTAAAGTCCCCCGCTTTCACTTTTAAGTTGCACCCTTCTTATTTCCAGCTCCACTCAATATTCTTTTTGTGCCGTCTCTCCCCTTGCCTTTTTGGGGACACCTTTCCAGTTTACTTTCTCTTCCTGTCTTTTCTGTTTCTCTCTCTCACTCTCTCTCTCTGACGTCTTTTTCCCTATTCCCCATTGCTCATTCTCCTCTCATCTATGTCCATTTCTTTTGTTTCTCAATCCCAGAATGCTAATATGTTGTATTGCAGAACCCTCACCATAAAACTGATGTTTTTATATCTGTCCTTGATATAAACGCGGTTTCCCTGAACAGAAGGCCAAATCATATTGGAATGTTGTACTTTTAGACATCAGTTTTGCAGACGAGATTCTAAACCCTAGTGTGTATATATATATATATATTTATAGGTTAGTGACATTTAGCACTTCTGACACTAAGACTGTATCAAGCAGTGCTGCTGCCTTTGATTTATGATGCCCTTATTATAACAGTTGATTTCTCTCTGGGTATCATTGACACTAGACCATCCAATTAATATTTGATTTTTTAAATCTCATTTAAAATAGAGAGACCAAAACAAGCGCTATTAGTGTGTTTTGATTACTCAGTGGTTTATGGTGGGCAAACAGTGCCTTTATGCATGTCTGATTATATCCAGTTGAAACATGTTCTGATATATAATACGGTATATATAAATACACACACACACACACACACACACACACACTACTGTTTAAAAGTTTGGGGCCACTTAGAAATATTCTGTTTTTTTCTAATTTTGTCCATTAGAATACCAGACATTGTTAATCTGGAACCTTTTAATGGAATACCTTCATAGGCTTACAGAGGCCCTTTATCACTCCCATCACTCTTGTGTTCCAGTGGCATCTTGTGTTTGCCAATCCGAGTTTGAGTTTCAAAGGCTAATTAAACATTAGAAAAGCCTTTTGCAATTATTTTACAGCTAGAAATTTCCTTGTTTTCCATGAAAACAGCTAAGTGACCCTAAACTTTTGAAAAGTAGTGTGTGTATGTATGTATATATATATATATAGTGACAAGGTCTCTGCAGGAACAGCCACTCCACCGCTTTGTAGTATGTTTATTTATAAAAGTTCACAGTTGTCTTCAGACATCCAGGGTGCTCTTAAGACATAAACCAAACCAAAAGCAAACAAAAAAACGACTGTGTTAGGAGACTAACTGTACAGAGTTAATTCCTACCTAACAGTACCTGGCCAGCTAGGATGGTTCCCAGTCACACCCCTCAGGCTCAGTTTCATGTAGACTCTCTGGGTCTGTGGTCAGCAGCCCTACTGAGAAAATTAGGCTGGGCAGCGTTAATCAGTATTAACCCTAGAAGCTGGGAAACTTTCCATGCACAGACTAGTGTAACTGCTAAATATACATGGGTCAGAGCATCTCCACAACTGCAGCTCTTGTGGGGTGTTTACGGTCTGCAGTGGTCAGTACCTGTCAAAAGTGGTCCAAGGAAAGAAAAGCGATCTACTGCTAACGTCCTGGTGCCAGATACCACAGAACACCTTCACAACAGGTCTAGTGGAGTTTATGCCTCGACAAGTCAGGGCTGTTTTGGTGGCAAAAGTGGGGCCTACACAATATCAGTAATGTTATGGCTGATTGGTGTAAATACACAGTACAGTGTAGTGCTACAGTATACTATAGTGAGTCAGTATTTAACTATACGATATAAAGGAATGATCTGAGTTACCATGAAGATGACTAAGCACTTGTCTAGGGTATAATTCATAACTAGGGTATAATTCATAAAACTAAATGTGAACCCTTATACTCTGTCCACACTCGGCCCAGCTTGACTATGGTTTACCTCACTTCTGACTGTGCTCGACATACAAAGCCTTTATTTTCTTACATTATGATTTTAGTATAATTTGTGCATCGGATGCATATCTCTCTCTTTCATAATATGTAAATACATATTGTGGTTTTTCTTGTAATGGCTTTGACTAAGCTTTTTTATAAGAGTTTTTTAATGACTTATTGATACCTTTTCATGTAAATACGGGAAAAACATGTATATAGCCTTATTGGTCCAGTAGAAGAATTAGTCTTTAATCAAAGTTGATTCATTTTATTGGGCCAACACAGAAGAAGTAAAATAACCTAGGCTTGCAAGTATCCTCTTCAGATTTACACAATTTTCTTTATAAACATATTTTGTGTTGTTTCTACACACATTATTGTGACATTATTATTGAAAATTATATCCAAGTGTGACAAGTGTGACAGGCTGTCCTGGCCCAAAAAAAGCAAAATTCTCGTATCAAAATATCATGATATGATCTCATGTATCACACAAAGAAGAAATTCTACGAAGAAGTAGTAGAAGTTCTGAGTGTGACGGTGGGCACCACTGAGGTTCAGTATCAAATCTTGTTCTAGGTATATTTGGAACCTTTCTAGATTTTCATATCCTAATGCTGACCCCCTTTCTTATACTGGTATACATGATTTTTTAAAGATTATTAAACATTGTTAAGACGATTTACATGGTACCTTTGCATTCCAGTTCATATCTTTCATGACCAACAGCTGCTCCTCAGAGCCAAGTGACAGTCAGTGGTATGATTTACACATAATTAATTCCAGACCAGTGACCATCCACCTGTTTACATCTGGGTTGTAGAACTTTATATTGGCACAATACAATTTTTTTTCAGTAGCAAGAATGCTTACATAATTAGGAGCATTACCTATATTACTACTGTTCACTGATCATGGACGAGATGATGTCTACAGGTTGGTTGAATTTTGTCTCATGGTTTGTGTTTGCTTATATTTTTGGATCTATTTTGGATCTATAGATCAGTTTTATTTCCCTTTTTTAGTGGCTATTGCCCATCTCATGCAATTACTCCTATAAACAAAAGCATGGCAATACGCCAGTACCTAACAACATGCTAGTAGAAAGAATATCTTCTTGATTGTTCTAAATACACAAGAATATCAGCATCAGTCTACAAATAGATAACTTTCTAAAAAAGCTTCTACTGTAATTGGTGCAGTGATAAACACAACGTTTTATTGAAAATTGGAAATCCAATCCCCCACAGCCTCCAAATTACTAACTGCTGAGTATAATCAGGGTATCATTCTATTTCCTTGTAATTTGTGGCTTACTAATTGCTACTATTTTATTGTTGTAATCATTGACTACAACTCACTGGTGACTTATAGGGTTGTGAGAACAGCTGATTATATAGTAGGGATTTGTTTATATGCCAGTACTACCAGTAAATTATTCTGGCTCCAGCCAGCAGGGTAGGAAACAAGCCAAATGATTCTAATGGTGGAAGATCTTCACAGGTGATCTGGTATGTAGACTATCTCCACAAACAAGATAAACCGCTGCCATTCTTGCAGTGGGTTAGCTGAGTGCCACAGGGACGTGTCAAGTACAAAAACTGAGAGTAAAGGCATGCATGTTCTTCAACAGGGAGACACGCTGCTGTCATCACCTGCCATATCATTCTTGGTTGATATTGAGGTCATGTGGCACCTGAGTCTGCAACATGGCACAGGATTGCTATGACAACTGTCATCTCTATAAATGTTTCCGTTTCAGAGAAAATAAACTGAAGCATTCATTACTTTGGCTTAGCTTACCGATGATATTTTCACCATACAGTAAGTAGACAGGTGCATGATGACAAAATGATTGTGGCCAGAGAAGGCCTTTTTAATGCTTGAGGTGTCTACTGGGTAATGCATATATACATATGTCTGCTGGTTTATTTATCAAACTTTTTTTTTTTTAATTAAAAAACCCCAAACATTATTTGTTTAGCTTTGTGCTTATGTTTGTGGTTATCTTCTTACCCCCAGTTTAACACATAGAAGAAATGCATCCATAAATGAACCAATAATTAATCATTTGTTTTTTCTGCTGTTGGTTCGGCATGGAGTAGCTCATGTCTGCAGTTCAGAATGGACCCGGCCCTACTGTTATGGGTCTCAGAACAAATGCATCATAATTGTTCCACTTTTCCATGCAGACTTTTCCATCTCATGTCTTCCATCTGCCTTCTTTGCCATCTTCCTAATTAGTTCTCCTTAACGCAATTTTACTTTTCATGGTCATCCCACCTATCTTACTTACCTCTGATAGACCGCAATCCTTTCACTCTCCCCACTGTCCATCACTCCACTGATTTAAACATTATTTCCTCCATGACTCTTCCTCATGGTGCGTATCCAAGCCCACATTCCCTTTTATTCCCTTGGTTTAATCAAACAAGTGCAAGTTTACATGAGAGTTGCCTAGTCATTAACATCACAATGCATTAAGGACCAAGCCATGTGAGCTACGCCAGCTAGAAGAGATTGCCTCAATGAATAAACTATGCATTATGCAGGGCCAGCTCAGCTCTTCACACAGTAGAAGCTCACACAGGTTAGCTCTTCATAATTCATTGGGGGAGATGGTGAAAAGGAATTAGCTATGCATTATTCAGGGCCAACCAAACCCTTCTTATATTAGAGGCTCACTGGGTTTGGCTCTTCATAATGCGTAGAGACGTCAGTGATTTTAAACAGAAACTCTCCTGTAAACTCCTGCTTTAGTGAATAATCCCCTAAATGTGGTACATAGGTGCCGGTCAACATAAAGATAGCTGTATTTGGTGTATATAGGTCATGATGTTCCCATCTCGTTTTTAGAGTCTTGTTCATTTACATTTTTCTGCTACTTTAAACTTTGTGGTTTTAAATTAAAGGGATTTCAATCTGCTCTTGTTTAACATCCTATAACACCGAGACAAACTAAGCAAGCAATTTATAAACATTAGCTGTGAAAATTATTTATCTCCCTAAAGGGCTCAAAATACATTTGTTGAAAGGCTGCTTAAAGGTCACGGGTAATTTCCTCAATGCAACATTAATCTCTGTAGCACAACAGTAACACATCTCAATTGACTGATTAATCTGATGTTCCATAACACACGAGTACCAAGATGTTGGCATTTACCAAGAAACGGCTCCGAATTTACATTCTCTCCTAAGGCACTCATATATTTAACGCCATCCTTCTATGAAACACAGTTGGCTTTACTGTATGAAAGTTTACTCTAAGTATGGTATTTCATGAGAAGTAGTAACTACATGGAAGGAGCGTTATATTAATTATAATTATATATTTATAATTCATTTATAATTTATTATTCATTTATAATTAAGCGCTCCTTATGCTCATCGATGTTTCTGATATGTCCGAGGTCTCTTCCATTCAGTAGACAATAAACCAATACCCCAAACCATTGTCATCCCAGGGTTGGCTACTTGGAGCTCTTCCGTTCTAGAGGGCTAGCCTCAGGCAACCTTTAGTGGGAGAGGAAGTGGGCTTGGAGTAGCCATGGCCAAACACTGGGACCCTGCCCGGAGAAGGATTCATCTGACCTGAAGACTTGGAGAAGCAAGTTTAGAAGTGTGATAAATGGAGTCAAGGTGGGATTGTGTATCTACGTTATCCACCAGCGCTTAGATTGAGAAGCTACCCCGGTTTCCTTTTGGTGTCGTGTTGGAGGTACACTGAGTGGGCAGTAACTGATTGATTTGCTAGCTGAGCAATTAGTTTGCCCCTGGGTGGTGTCATTCGTTGGTAGCATCTCATTATTCACCATGTGATGAAATTAAGTGTTACTGTCATCACTGTCAACCCCAGAAAAAATGCATCTCTTCCAGGCTTTAAGCCCCTGGGGATGGGAAGAGTACATGGGAGAAAAGTGATGGTAGAATAAGAAAGTCTGGCATTGCTGTCCGGATCAGCTTAGAATAAAAATGTATAGGAAATGCACAGATGCTACTTTTGTATGGCCAAGGGGTTTTGTAGATGTTGATTCTTTGGTACGTAGCAATCATCTTGTATGTGTGTATATTAAATTGGAGTTCACAGTTGCTGTCTATGTTTTTCTGATGGTGGAGTTCCTAGAACTGCAAAGCTAAGCATTTTTGTAAAACGTGCTTGTGAGAAAAATGTATTTTGTAATGGCATTGATGTAGTAAACGACATAAACTACTGAAAAATTAATAAGGTGTGAAAATCAAATTTGTACAATGTGACTTTTTTGGCACTTACTGACAAGGCGAAAAGCTGGAATAAAGTGTATATTACCATGATGGCTTGTTAAAGTATAAATAAATATGATAACTGGTTAGGAGGCAACGTTATATGGAAGAGACAACCCCAGTGGCATGTTTATGTGTGGTGCTTCCCTAGGTCTGATTCCAGCTGCCCCCTAGGACCTTCCCTGAGTAGGATCTCCTCTTCATCACACCACATGCCCTCTGTGTTGATTGCCATCATATTCCGGTGTTCTGACTGCTGACGGGAGGGGCTGTCCCCAAAACGGTGAAAGCCCCTTTCTGATTTCTTCTATTTTTATGCATATTTGTCACACTTAACTGTTTCAGGTCACCGTACTAATTTTAATATTAGACAAAGATAACCCGAATAAACGCAAGATACAGCAATGGTTTAATGTATAGAAGGAAAAAAGCTATCCAACATGACCTGGCCCTATGCCAAAAAATAATTGTCCCCCATCCTATTGACCTATCTTACACCACTAACTCTAGGCTCACCCCTGACACACACACACTCACACACACACATAAAGAAACCAACTCAGTTGTTCTTTTGATTTGGGGCTTAATATATCAAAAATATAAAAAAAAATATAAAAAAAAAAAAAAAAAGGGGAGATAAAGAATGGATTACAATGTCTATAGAGTATGTTGTTTATTCCCTTTTGTTAGATGATTCAGCAACGTTTTGTTGTTTCACATAATTAATTTAATAATTATTTTAATGAGTTTGTATCCTCCTTCAATGTAGTCCCTCAGGTCTTGAGATATTTTATATTCATTGCGCAAGGAGATAAGAAAAGCCCAATTGTGTAATTAAGTATCTTAAAAATGCACCTTTGACAGGTAGATTATAATAAAAAAATCAAATAAAAATGCCAACAATTCTAAATCTGTGAACTAAGTACAGCTGACTATAGTTCCAGGATCCTCTTCTTGGAAAACAAAAAGTAAACTGTTGTGTCACCATCAGGATGTTCACAACAACAACAACAACAATAATAATAATATTGTAAAGAAAGAATATACATAATAAGGTAAAGAACATAAATGTATAAATACACGATATCCCTGTTTATAAAACAGATATCTGTACAACTAGACAGTAGAAGTTTGCAAATAATCTATACTAGCTGTACAGAACGTTTTAATCTATATGATTAAAGCCAAGTGTCACCTTTAAAGCCCCCATGCAAATACATGGAGGGATTCGTCAAAATGCCCCTCACACGTCTGCGCTGTTTTCCAACACTCCAGCTTCTTGGCTTGCAATAGAGACTGATGGCCAAACACATCTCGTGCTTACCAGTGTGCATGCGCGATATGCTTACCACCCGCATTGGCTCTTAAGAGATGACCTCTTTTACATGACCCCTTGCGTGCATGCACTACAAGGTATTTTTAGGCTTTTAGCAGCCAAAACTAGCATCAAGAGCGGACAGCAAACACTGCAGCTCTGTAGCTGCAGCCCTCTTCTAAGGCTTTCCTGTTGGCGAAGAATTCATATTAAAGTACTCACAAATATTTTTTTTTTTTGGAAGCCCGAGGTGCGTGCTCCTTTGGTGCCGCATTCTGTGCACAAGGCAGCAGAAGCCAGACTACGATACCGAGTTCCCTCACGGAGAACTCGGACAAATTCCAACCCCCCCCCATGGGAGGGTCGGATCTTGAGTCTCACCCCGAAGAGTGAGACTCCTTGCTGGCCTTCTTGAAGAGAGGAAAGGGCCAGAAGGCTCCAATCCTCCTCCAGCAAAGTCCAGACTTCACTGCCTCCTAAAAAGAAAAACAGTGTCCAAAACGTGGTTACAAAAAACGTGTGCCGTAGAGTAGTGGGGGCCAAGCCGTGAATTTCAAAACCGTGAATCAGAAGGGAAATAAATTAATAGGCACTCGTGCAAAAACGAAGTGATATATAAATTAAAAAAAAAAAATTTAAGGTCAAGCCATTTCTGGCCTGCCGGATTCAAAAATAATTCTCATCCCCAAGACCCAGGGGCGGGCTGGGCCGGGGGGCAGGGGGGCAATTGCCCCCCAGGCCGCCCTAAATCCGGGCCGCGGCCGCAAAGTTAAAAACTAAGCGGCCGCGAGCAGGATTGAATGCGGCCGTCATGCGTACCTGGCGGGGGAGGGAGGGGGGCGGTCCGCCCCGGCTGCCGCTCATCTGAGGGGTGCCACCATGCCGGCATGGTGGCACCCCTCAGATGAGCGGCAGCCGGGGCGGACCGCCCCCTCCCGTTTCGGTGCGCGCGGCAACAACACTGAAGCCACGCCCAACATTTTCCGCGCTCAGTGCACCGGAAGGACAGGAAGAAGAAGAAGTAGAAGAAGAAGAAGAGGAGGAAGAGGAAACGTGAGAGTGAAAGAAGAAAAGGTAGGAGAGAGTGGATTAGTAAGTGTGTGAGAGTGATGGGTGTTATGCTGAATGTAAGTGTGTGAGAGTGATGGGTGTTATGCTGAATGTAAGTGTGTGAGAGTGATGGGTGTTATGCTAAATGTACGTGTGTTAGAGTGATGGTTGTTATGCTGAATGTAAGTGTGTGAGAGTGATGGGTGTTATGCTAAATGTACGTGTGTGAGAGTGATGGGTGTTATGCTGAATGTAAGTGTGTGAGAGTGATGGGTGTTATGCTGAATGTAAGTGTGTTAGAGTGATGGTTGTTATGCTGAATGTAAGTGTGTGAGAGTGATGGGTGTTATGCTAAATGTACGTGTGTGAGAGTGATGGGTGTTATGCTGAATGTAAGTGTGTGAGAGTGATGGGTGTTATGCTGAATGTAAGTGTGTGAGAGTGATGGGTGTTATGCTGAATGTAAGTGTGTGAGAGTGATGGGTGTTATGCTGAATGTAAGTGTGTGAGAGTGATGGGTGTTATGCTAAATGTACGTGTGTGAGAGTGATGGGTGTTATGCTGAATGTAAGTGTAAGAGTGATGGGTGTTATGCTGAATGTAAGTGTGTGAGAGTGATGGGTGTTATGCCGAATGTAAGTGTGTGAGAGTGATGGGTGTTATGCTGAATGTAAGTGTGTGAGAGTGATGGGTGTTATGCTGAATGTAAGTGTGTGAGAGTGATGGGTGTTATGCTAAATGTACGTGTGTGAGAGTGATGGGTGTTATGCTGAATGTAAGTGTAAGAGTGATGGGTGTTATGCTGAATGTAAGTGTGTGAGAGTGATGGGTGTTATGCTGAATGTAAGTGTGTGAGAGTGATGGGTGTTATGCTGAATGTAAGTGTGTGAGAGTGATGGGTGTTATGCTGAATGTAAGTGTGTGAGAGTGATGGGTGTTATGCTGAATGTTTGTGAATGAGGGTTCCAGATAGCATGGATGTGTAAGTGTTGGGGGATAGCTTGGCATAGGGAGTCCGTAATCACATTCCTTTCATGCCCAGATTCCAGCATGTAGTGGCTGCCTAGGCATGATAGGAGTGTGATTGCTGTTATAAATTATTTTTTGGTCCAACTTCGGTGTTAACACTTTTATTGGACAGAATAATTCAATGACAGTATTAATATATATATATATATATATATTGATATATATAATTGCAAACAGCAATCACACTCATATCATGCTAAGTCAGCCAGCACATGCTAGAACCTGGGCATGATAGGATTGTGATTGTTGTTATATATATGTGTATATATATATATATATATATATGTGTGTGTGTTAATATTATTGTTGATTTTTTTGTCTAATTTTGGTGTTACTTTTAATAAAGTATTTTAAAGTTTGTTTTTTTTTTTTGTTTTTTTCTCTGTTTTGGCCAAGTGAATGCTGAATTTTTAGTTTCAGTCCAGAATTTTCATTTCGGTGCATCCCTACTATATACTTTGCCAGTCACTAAAGTGGTAAGCCTACACCACATCAATGTTTGGCTTAGTATATAGTGATAGGGGTTGTCAGTGTCTGGCTCAATGTATAGGCACACATTGACGGTGGTACCGCATAATCCCTAAGTATATAATGATAACAAATATGCTGTACCCCTGTCAATGTTTGCCTAACCATAGAAACTATGCAGTTTTAAAGTGTGTGTGGGGGGTGCCACATACAGGGTCTGCCACAGGTGCCAAATACTCTAGGTACGCCCCTGCATCATGCGGCTGTCAGACCCAATGGCCATGCCTCAGCTCCTCTTCCCACGTCTTAAAAGGGGTGTAATGAAGAGCTGAGGCATGCGGTGTTTGCACGCCGGCCACTTTAATTTCATTAGGCGCTGGTGGAGTGACTGCCGCACGACGGCCGCTTTCAATGTCGCTCGCAGCCGCTTTGATGGTGCAATGGGCCAGTTGACTAGACTTGCCCCCCAGGCCTTAGGCTGCCAGCCCTCCCCTGCCAAGACCTGATGGTACATGGGGGCGAGTAGTGCTGGAAGGCCGCCAGTGGAAATGTGCGCTCACCGTGTGCAGTGGCGTGCAATACCACACACAGTGACTCCGGCATTTCTGCCAGGGCAATTTCACCTCGGGTTCCATTGCTTTCCCGAACCCTAAGGCCAGAGGATCAGTGTCATCCCTCCCCACCACAAGAGAGACTACACTTGATCTTAGCCAAAATAATGATTCAAATAGTAATGGAACTTCTTTGTACGCATTGCTCAGTTTGTCCATGTAGGGTTGGAAATGGAACGTGAATTTATGAGTCATACCTTTGGGGTGATTTATATGATAGACACAATGCATACAGTTTCACTTGCGGCATGATCCTCTGTATAAGCATTATTACCGGCATTTAAATGTAATCCTGCAGTTTCTTATAAAAAAAATAAAGATAAATGTGCCATTTATCCCATAAATCTCTTTTTAGGCGTTGTGGCCCCATCCTGCATAGATTATTCCCCGTCCTACAACGGACAAAATGTAAAGAATGGCTGAAATTTTCTTAACACCAAAAATAAAAGTCTGATGTAATTTAGCGGTATCTAGTTTGTTGAAGACTCAGAACTGAATCAGATTATGCTATCCGAATTATCGGGTTATGTTGCCATGTCAATTATATGAGGTTTTCTTAAAACCTATAAAACATCCACTAGTAAATGAAGCAAATAATAATAATAATAATAATAAGTGTGATGGGAGTTGTAGTCCATGGGAAACACAGGTTGCGGGTCTCTGGCTTGAGAGTAGTATTTCAGTAATTTTGCAAGAAGAGGTTTCAAACACAACTAAGACTTCTGCCTCTGTATGGGGAGTAATCAGGATACGCCGCTTCCCTGTAAACATGACCTGCAAGCCAAATACCCGCAAGCCACGAATCTCATACTAATGAAAGCTTATGTTTCGATGCAGCGCTTGAAATCAGAGAGCGTAGAGTTAAATAAATGGGGAGGGGGGAATTTCCTATTTTTCACAGTGGGTGCTGCTTTGGTTTTATTTCTGTACAGCGCTGCGGAATATGTTGGCGCTATAGAAAAGAATAATAATAATAATTGATCGCCGGCGGTCTGGATGGTGTAGCATGTACAGGTGCACGGCCTTTGTGATTTATCTCATGAGGAATAAGCCCACCTTCAGTATTCTCCTCCTAAGAAAAGGGAGGGACCACCAGGCAGACCCCTCCATTCTGTGGCTTACCTGGAAAGATATATTCTGGGGAGGGATAATAAGGGATTGTGGGAGGTTGAGGAAGTTGGAGAACAGCAACAAATCAACCTGCAGAGCAGCAGCACAGAGACTGATGCAGACATGGCATGGATGAGGGGGGGATGGTGAGACAGGGAGCAGTAATGCAGCCAGCAGCTGCTGCATGCCGGGGAGACTGAGCAGCAAGCAGCTCTGCAGAGGGGACCAGGGCTGAGCTTTGTGTCTGCAGCTGGCAATGGACTCTCCATCTCTGCAGCGGAGGACATGACAGCAGACACTGCACCCAGGACCGAGGGGATCTGTGGGTGAGAGGCATCCGGCAGCACCGCAAACACACACAGACACACAAACACACAGACACACACACAGACACACACACACACACACACACAGACACACAAACACATACTGTGTGTCAGAGAGAATAACACACAGTACAGGTAGAACACATACACATCAACTGGCAGACTACAATCCACACCTTACCCAGGCTGCACATGTAAAGGGAACCTGCCTTCTATATGTTCACTTACATATATGCATTACTTTATAGACATACACATAGTACATATACACGCAAGGATCACACAGGTTCCTCTGCAAAAGAACACAGTAACATTTCACTGAAAACATTGTATGTGGGGTAATTCTGCACACACAGGGATTACAATATACAAATTCTATGTGCATGAACACATGTTCTGAGATCCATAAACTATAATACATGCCACATACTGTATGCCCTACATAGGATGCACACTGCAATATATGCCACAAACACAGCAGTCAGCTTTCACTAACACACACCAGCCCTCTGCTCTGTCCTGCAGCCAGCTTTCACTAACACACACCAGCCCTCTGCTCTGTCCTGCAGCCAGCTTTCACCAACACACACCAGTACTCTGCTCTGTCCTGCAGCCAGCTTTAACCAACACACACCAGTCCTCTGCTCTGTCCTGCAGCCAGCTTTCACCAACACACACCAGTACTCTGCTCTGTCCTACAGCCAGCTTTCACCAACACACACCAGTCCTCTGCTCTGTCCTGCAGCCAGCTATTTGTTTTGGCTTCTGAGCTACAGGTAAGTGGATGAGAAAAGGTGTGGATGCAAAGGGATTGAAGATTGGGAGGCCAGAGAGTGGAGCCACAACAAAATAGGGGAGGGACGATTTAGGAAGAATGCATTTCTACTTACCTTTACAGGTCATCTCTAGGTGTTTATGTATATATATATGTATGTATTTGTATTTATATATATATATTATAGTGTTATGCCAATACATTTGTTTCTGATGCAGTGTAACATATATTCATACATGCCAACACCATCTTGTACTTGCCTTAACAGGTAATAAGAGTGCTTGCTGTTGCAGGTATATCTGACCCTTATGGTGTTGTGATTTAAGCCTTTACTAGTGCTATATTGCTGCACACACACAAACTATATTGGAGGAAAAATAAGCTGCTAGTCAATTGTTTTTCTTCCCCGATACTTTGTCTGTAAATGGTTGGGACATTTAATATACAGGTGAAAGCTCTACTCTGAAGGAATCCGTATACATGATGTGGTTGTAATGTTGTTCATGTACACATGTCATAATGTGTGTTTTAAAGCCTGTCTATGTGTGTATATGCCATTTTTGGTGCTTACCATGTTGTCTTCGTATGTACATGAATACACGTGTGTGTGGTGTTTGAAATCTTATTTGTAGCTTAACATATACATGTTATGCAAGGTACACGTGTATCCAATGTTGTATTTGTGATTCCTCTTAATTACTTTTATTTATGGGTTTTATATGGGTGTGATGTCGCCCATATATACCAATACATACAAACCAGTCAGTAGTGGTGTTTGGAATGTTGCTTCCTTGTTGTATATATGTGTACGCGTCACGACTAGACAGTATAGTACTGTATGTGCATTCATACCATTAGAGCATTTTCAAGCATATTTACGGAATATGCCTTCCTCCATTTATTCAATCATGTGTACATATCATTTATAGATACAAACTTAACTGTTTACTATTTAATATGTTAGTTAGTATCGGTCCTGTACATTTTCTTTTGGCTAGATCCGGGTTCTTTAAAGTTTTTTCACCCATTCGGGACATTCTCCATGGGCTTACAGGGCAAGGCGAGCCAAGTGGCCCTGTAACATAGTGGCAGTAAAAACACATTTGAAAGACATTAATCCGAGGAATTTGATCCTTATTAGTATTTCATTATTAACAGCAAATACAGTGTTAAATACTATTGTACAGTGCAGTGCTCAGTGAGGGTAAAGTGGGAGCCCTGGTGCAATCAAATACTGGGTGCCAGTCATCATCTGACCAGTTAGTCTTTCTAGTTAGGATTCTTGGTCCAATTAAAAAGTGATTCTGTGTTTTCCATCAGTGCGAGATTGTCTAGGTCACCCCTAGTTATCTGTATCCCCCCATCTATACAGGGGTATTTAGGGCATGAGGAAAGAAGAGAAAGACGAGCAACATTTAACAAAGTACAGGAGGGAGGCTTATTTCAAAGGACGAGAAATGTTAGACCAATAGGTCATAATCTAAAACTAGAGGGCTAGAGGCTTAGATGTAATGTAAGGATTTTTTACTTTATTGAGAGCATGGAAGATAAGTGCAGCAATTTTCCAACAGAAGTGGTAAGGGGTTAATACATTAAGGGAATTTAAACATGCATTGGATAGACATAAAGCTATCCTGAACCTAAGACAAGATCAAAGAAAAATTGGCAGACTAGATGGGCAAAATGGTTCTTATCTGCCGTCCAATTCTATCCCTAAACTCATTACGATCCTAGTCCTCGATAAACTCATTCACTGATTCTGATTTTCCTTAATGAGCAATTACCTAAACCAGTAATTTATCTCTGCTTTTTCCTCTGCCATTATATTACATGATTGCTATTGTTTCCATGCTTTTTCTCGCTGTTATAGTAGGCACTACCTCTCTTCCCTCTCTAAACGTGCAGTAGATGTATAACTAGTGAATATGCTAAATTCCAATAAATTTAAATAATTTGAATATAAAAGTTCATTACTGCTAGCAGAAAATGAAAGACAGGAGGCTAAAACTAGAGACTTAGAGGTTCAGATCTAATGTAAGGAAGTTTTATTTTATTTAGAGGGTTTCAGCTGGAACAGACTCCCAGCAGAAGTGGTTGAGATTAAGATATATATATATATATATATATATATATATATATATATAGTGAATTTAAATGATGAAACCAAGAACCTGTCTACATATGTTATGTCCTGTCTACCCGTTGTACAGCGCTACGGAATTTGATGGCACTATATAAAACAATAAATAATAATATAAAGGTTAAGGTCTTTCTAGCCTGAAAAATAGGCAGACTAGAAGGGCTGTGTGGTTAAGGTGGCACAGGCAGGCTATTTACGGGCAGAAATGACACAGGCAGGCTATTTAGGTGCAGAGGTGGCAAAGGTAGACTGTTTAAAGGTCATATGTGGCACAGACAGGCTGTTTGGGGGCAGGTATGGCACAGGCAGGCTGTTTAGGAGGCATAGAAGGCACAGACAAGCTGCTTGGGTCAAAGATTGCACAGACATGCTTGGTGGAACAGATAGCGCAGACAAGCTGTTTGGGTGCAAAGGTGGCACAGACAAGCTGTTTAGGGGTAAAAGGTGGCACTGTGGGACATGTTGCATGTGAAGTTTGGGTTCCTCAGGCCAACTTTCACACCAGGACCCTCTGGTTTCTAGTTACAGCCTTCTTGCCATTTTGGTGTGGAGTGTGGGCACATGAGCTCGACCACGCAATAGAATATATTGCCCAAATATTCCCAGCTTTTTATTCCCAGTCTAGCCCTGGGTGGAGGCATGAAAGAGGTATAAATAGGACATCTGTGGGCTCATTGTTAAACTCTGCTGCTAAGGATAATGCACATGAAAATACTGCATACAATTTGAAAAAATGGAAAGTGAAGCAGGTCATGCTTCGTTCTTTTACCCGACTACTTACTGTAACAAGCAAGTTTTATGTTCTCATGGAAACTATAGCATGGAAAAATTTAAAGATGTAGCCCATTGCGTATTTTAAAACATTATGAGACTGTAGGAGAATGATGCTCTATAATACCAATTATCGATGAAACCTTTGCAAGGGTAAGAAGGGCTATGGACCTGCTGCTCCAAGGGTCATTTGAATGAGGTTACTTGCACGTTACACATTACTAGCATTCACAGCAGCATGACCTCACAGCAGACTATATTTCAACATACATCATGTATGCTCCTCCATACATTTCTGCCCTCCTACTCGATCCTTACGTTCTTCCCATGGGCTAAGGCTCTCCTCCTCACTTATCACCTCTTCCTTTTCCCCTCTACAAGATTTCACTCGGGCTGCTCCAAACCTCTGGAATCCACCACGACCACCACACTACCTCTCACCCTTTCTCTGTGCCTTATGTTTGTCACCCCATTCCCTCAAGATTGTAAGCTTGCGAGCAGGGCTCTCTCCACCTAATGTATTGCTTTGTCTTAGTCTGTCAATTCTCGTCTCGTCATACCCCTTGAATTTATGTATTGTATTAAGCGCTAGGTAAATCGTTGGCGCTATAAAAATATAAGGTAATAATAGTAATAATAATAGTAATAATAAAAATAATACCATAAAAGCAGATTAATAAACTTTGATTAAACCAAGGGCTATACATTTGATCAATTATCAGTGAACAGCACATACCTTAGACATGGGAGTCCATGTGAGAGTAATCGAAGAGGCATAAAAACTACGGTAAAAACATTGATACAATGCAAAGTGGCACATGTCATATATAAATATATTTTAAGTACACAACATGGCGGCGTCGCATCCACAGCAGAAGTTCCTATAAAAATGCTAATTCAGGTTATGCATATTATTATACAAGAAACTTGATTACTCAGGATTGTGCCTGCCATGAACTTGAGGCATCTTTATGCTTCATCAATTTAATGTCAAAAATGTATCAGTTCCTAGCAGGGCCACTGTTCGCATGATACTATGAGACCGTATTCTAGGCCTCGGGCAAGCCTTTTCTTGGCAATTTCCCATATCAGCTATTATTAGTATCTCGTTGAACATAGAATTTCGATAAACTTTAACTATTTATCTTGTGGACAGAACACTGCTAAAACATAAAACATTTGTGAAAATCATTATTTAGGTTAAAAAGCTGCAAGAATATTTTTTTAAAAGACAGCAAACATGGCAGCTAATTTAATTTCATGATTCACAGTGCGGTTTCACCTATTGATAATTTAGCATTGGCTATATTTAACTAGCATGGAAGAGGATTAACTCCTTTTGTAACTACAGAATATACCCCTCTTTAATCTTCCTTCTGGGCTACAGAGACATCCAACTGTCCTTTCAGCGGATTATCCTCTTGCCATACGTGAGGCAAAAAGTCTTTTTGTCAGAAAATAAGATATGGAGTTTGGGAAGTATGCTAGCTGGAAGGCTTATTCTTCTACAGGGACAGAACTCTGCCTGAGCATTAAGTAAGAGGAATCGGCTTTTGACTCCATAACTTCAAACGGTAAACTTGTGGGACCATTCCATACTCAGATGAGGTCTATCTGTTCGGTGAGGTCATATCTGCCCCACCAGCCTGAGAAGTCCTTCTACATAGCATAGCACCATGGAAGATGTCATGACACTGCAGCTTAGTGGAGAGAGGATCCCATCTAAGCTTTGGGATTGATCATACGGTACTGCTACAAAATCCTGATTTGGCCTCCTCTCTCCCCAACAACTTAAAAATTATTGAATAATATAAATAAATATACCTTCACACTTCACACACTGAACAATAACTGAGCTTTGTAGGTACTTAATAATAGAAGGAGTGGAAAATTGTCAATCTGCGGTCAACGCCAGTAGAATTTTCCTTTTTCGTTTTTTTCTTAGTTGTGTCACGTCTATAGCTGGTGACCTTAATGAGGTCACCTTTGTTGGAAGAATTCAATTTTTTTTCCTGTAGATGACATTCACTTTGGTTTTGATATTTTAGCCAATATGCTGGAAGATTGATTGATGACTCAAGGTGGCATTTCCAATCTTTTCATTGTTTATGAATTGGTTGTTTTATTTGACGGGTAAAATATGTCAGACCCTGTTACTCCTCTGATGACGACCCTAGGAAGGAAACCGTTTTTAATGAAGCCCTAGGTGAGATTCTTCTAGAGGGATCTCTAGAGGGAAAAAAAAGACAAGATTTTATTATCACTCTATATGACTGTAAAAACTACTTTTAATATCTTCTAATATTTTTGGAGTTATGGCAACCTCCTAACTCAATTTTCTCTTAACTTGGCCAGAAGGCAGCTGTGGCCATGGCGCTTTGCTTGGTAAATTATTGACGGGTATTTTACTAACAGATTGCGCTGTTGTAAAGTATATTAAGACACAGTAAGGCTGTTATCAATAGGAACTCTGTCATGAGGTTGTTGGGATGGTATTTGATGGGACTGCAGTACAACCCTCTACTTATTGATATACTAAGTGGGAAATATGAGACCCTACTGCCCTTCTTTCCCCCCAACATTCCATATTTTTTTGCCTTATTGCTTGTTTCTATCATAATTAAAACTTTTATGCAGATATACATGTTGGAAAAAGTAGCAAAGAATAACTTTTGAAGCTAAATGTTTTTGCACCTGGAATCTGATTTGGTTCTTCATACAGACTAGTAGTGTACTATAGGGATGCATGAAGAAAGCACAGACGCGACACGTTCCTCGTACAATTCTATTTTATTGCGGGCTGATCGTTAACAGCAGCAGTCGTATAGCTGTGCATGCGTCTTACGCATGGGCGCCTATCCATAAGTGTTCATAATAAGGGTGCGCTTACTGCGGCACGGCGTCTCTGAACCCCAGCTGCTGGGGATGCTGTATAACCCAACAGAATGCTTCGCTGGTGAGTAAAGCAGACGGCAGACACAAACCGTCAAGTATTTATAGTGTCTGCTCAGGACCGGAATGCCTGGTGATGAGAGAAATACGCGTGCTATTAATATACACATCTAATTGTTTAACACAGTCGAATGTTTGGAGACAGATGTAAGGCATGCGCATGGACAGTCACACAAATCTTTACCAGAGTGTAAAAACAGATGCTTCAACACATTCTGCCAATTCTCGATGTCACTATACGTACACACACAGGTATATATATATATATATATATATATATATATATATATATATATATATATATATATATATATATATATGTATGTGTATATGCCGTATATAAATACACATAGTCATACTTATATATGTATATAAATACATACTACTGTCATTATTCCGAAGAGGGTAACAGTACTGCAGGACAGGAATGTATAATGCTCGTTTTGCCACCTTCTGCCACATATTTTGACTTCCTTTGTGTAAAATATTCTGTTAATTTCAAACCAGATAACTCCAAAACAATTACCGTATTGGCTCGAATATAGGCCGCACTTTTTTCCCCCACTTTAAGTTTTTAAAGTGGGGGTGCGGCCTATATTCGTGCTCTAGCGCCCGACGCCCGGGACATGCAGTCCCGGGCGCCGGGCAGGCAGCGGGGTTAAGATACAGATCCCCCGCAGCGGTGCAGGGGACCTGCATCCTTCTCCCCGATACGCTCAGACAGCCTCCCCTGCCAGTACTTCCCACGGGGGGGGGGGGTGCCGGCACGGGAGGTTATCTAAGCGTTTTACCTCTGCCCACCCCCGACTTACCGGAGCAGACTCCCGGGTGTCTTGCGGGGCCGGCGGGAGACATTTACGCAATACGCACATGCAATTTCCGGTACCGGAAGTTGCATACGCGTATTGCGTAGATGTCCCTCGCCGGCCCCGCAAGACACCCGGGAGTCTGCTCCGGTAAGTCGAGGAGGGGGGGGCAGAGGAGGACAGCGACAGCGGCAGCGTATCGCGGGGAGGGAGGACAGCGGCAGCGTATCGCGGGGAGGGAGGACAGCGGCAGCGGATCTCGGGGAGGGAGGACAGCGGCAGCGGATCTCGGGGAGGGAGGACAGCGGCAGCGTATCGCGGGGAGGGAGGACAGCGGCAGCGTATCTCGGGGAGGGAGGACAGCGGCAGCGTATCTCGGGGAGGGAGGACAGTGGCAGCGTATCTCGGGGAGGGAGGACAGTGGCAGCATATCTCGGGGGGGGGGACAGAGTGGCAGCATGTTTTTTTTGGTGCTTTTTTAAAGAAAAAAAACTTTTTCTTTAAAAAAGCACCAAACTTTTAGGGTGCGGCCTATATACGGGGGCGGCCTATATCCGAGCCAATACGGTACATTGATTGAAAAGCAAAGGTCAATATCTATGGCTAGTTTTAATGATGATTAAAGCTGTGCAAGCGACAATTGCCCTTAAAGACCTCACAGTGACGTATGCTTGGGATCAAGAATCGGACGGCGATTTGCACCACTGACGACCGACTAATGTATTGACCCACAAAGCTCAGTGGATAACATATTCACAGGTTCGATTCAATGAATCCATTTTATTTAATGGAAAGGACAGTTATCACATAGTACAAACAGACATTGGTCATCTCGGGTCCAGCATGTGTTAATTATTGTGACTCTCATCACGTTTGTCTAGCGGGCAGCTGGCCACCATGGAATTCAAGAACAAAAGCTATAGGTCTGCCGATTGGCCAACATTGTTGATTAGATCAACTACTGGCCAGTTACCACCATGGAGACATCAATGACATCATAACATATCAGCATCAGGGGAACATATATTATAGCATTTTGTGTTAAAATAGCAAGTATCTTGTACACGATTAAAAACATGTTTTGCACGTATATAAAATATTGTTAATTCACTTGCCGTTTTGATGTACTGTGACGGCATGTCCACACAACACAGGGATGAGGTTAATTGCCTGCTGTGCATTTCACATGTTTTATTAAAATCTGATTATACAACGATCTTTGGATCTTTCAGTTGGTAGAAATCTCTTCAAGGTCGGCACGCACTAAGAATATTAAACAGCCAATTTAGCTAGTTCTTATTAGTGGTGCTGAAAAGCAGTTCTTACTAGGACCCGGCAGTGAAGATGGTATTAGGGATAATTCAAGAGACCCTTGTTCACCATCAATAATGTAATCTGTTGGAGAAGTCCTATTACTCTTAGTATGCTCAGCCAGCCCTTGGGCCATATTGTCATATTACAGTAGACCAGGAGCAACATTATTTCCGATATTAAAAGTGGTGGTCCAGCTAGAAAAAACATTAATTGCACTCTCTAGTACGTTGTGCAAATAAACCAGATCTTTTATTTTATTCGTTCTTCTGAAGGTTTAATAACATAACACAACACAGAAACCCCAGAAGCGCCTGCTTTGTATCACATGACAATTAAGTGTTCCCAGCAAAAACGTTCAATACGACAAAATTTTACTTGATTAAAGAGTTATTTCTAGGATGAGTTTGGGCCATCAATAGTACTTGGAATAACATATCCGGTGCTGCATTTAGTTCTAAAAGAGTTATCGTCAGTGGGTGGATTCGCACTTTTAAATTGATTACTTGCTGTTAATAAATATAGCTAAGTTGATTCAATAAGATATATATTTTAAGAATCTGTTACCAGGGCATCGTTATTGGAGACGGCCTGCCTTTAACTCTTTGGTATTTGCATATTACTTTGTAAACATCACAATTATTTGTAGTTTGCTAATAATTTTAATTACTGGAACTGATGATATTGGTTCACATTTCCAATGTTCCCTAGTTAGTACTTGGGTGGCTGAAACATCATTAATGTTGTGCAGACTATTTATTTGAGAAATCGTTATGTGGCAGCAGCAACTAATTCTGGCCTATAGGGGTTTACTGGGTTTAGGCCAGGCCCCGAACTAGCTATCTGGCACACCAGACAAATGCAGGATGGGCTGCTGGCTGACAGCACCACACTTACCTGATCTGCCACCCCGGCTGGAGCCTTAAAAGTCCAGCCCTGATTTACGTGTAAGGTTTAGACCTAGGGTTGCATGTCCTGGAGGATGGCAGTCCAGCTGTCGCGCTAAACAGGTGCGCCATTTACTCTGAACATCCCAACTGGTCCATTTATGTTATGGAGGACTCCATAGAATGACTTCATTCATTCATAGGCATTATATCTGCAATAAGGACAACTGTCATGGCTTAATTAATTCATTCATATGACATCATATCTGTAATAAGGACAACTGCCGTGGATTGGGGGGGTTGGGGACGCTGCCCTGGGTCAGGCCTAGGTTTGAGGTAAATAGGTAAATAGGTGTCTGCTTAGCAACAACATAAACATACCTGAAAACCTATATATATATATAGAAGGTAGTAAGAGGAAATATGTGGGAGCCAGGGGTTTAAAACCAGTCCCAGCACCTCAAGACTAAAATATACTCGTACACTTCAGCAACTAATTGTCATGATGCAGGAGCCTCGGGGTGATCTGGAGCCCTTCCCGGAAATGATCATGAACATTTTTGGAGAGTTTTTCATCTCTTCACTTTTTCCTTAATTGAATTTCTAAACATAGTTATAGTAATGGCCATAGGCTTAGTTTTATTTTTTCTTTTTATTGAAAAATTGTTACACTCTTATTGTAGGCTGTAAAGTTTATCAAGGTACAGTTCATTCACGTTTATTGAACTCCATGAATTATCGCAAAGAATGTTGGAACGAAAACAACAAAATTAACAATAACATGAGAATCAACATGAAAACAGTGCATTAGGAATCCTGGGCAATGTAATCTGAACACGTACCCCCTCGATGTGTGGGTGACCTTAATACAGACCAAGCAAGAATGGGTTGCATTTACACATAATTCATAAAAACTGTATACTGTAATAGGAGATGAACCCTTGCACAATGTTCCAGGGGCAAAATAACAGCTGGAGAATAAAGGAGGAAATACGTATAACATATAACAAAATTTCACCATTAAAACAATGTTATGCGACCCTGCTGTAGAAGTGAAGCTGCTCGCATAGCGGGAAACTGCGGGAATAAGGAAAGAATTATGTATATGTGTTAGAATGAGAGTGTAGGTGCCTGTGTTAGCAATAATGCGCAAGTGTGCATGTTAGCAAGAACAAGTATGTGTAAGTGTGTGTGTGTGAGAGGGGGTATGTGTTAATATAAATGTATATTTGTAAGTAGGTGTGTGAGCATGACTGTGTATGTGTAAGTGTGTGTTATCATGAGTCTGTAAGCGTATGTAAAATTCCAACATCTGGTAAAAAGGGAAGAGTAAAACCCAACAGAGTCACTAAAAGTACAAATAGTTCCCACCAGATGACCATGACGTTCTGGCCTCCTATGTCTATGTTGTAATAGTATTTTTCAATGTATTTTCTTTAAACCCAGTGCAGAAGCATAAGGAATTTAAAATAAAGTATTTCTAAAAATAACTGAGTTGTTGAATGAAGTGTTAACACCGCATATAAACAAATGACGGTAATTCATTAACTTTCATTTCATCAAAGTTTTTTTGTGTTATTTACAGTTCCCATTTATATGCAAGACCATAATTTATAAATTAACAAATACATTTTGATGCAGTTAATGGTTTGTCACAGTGAAGACATTTTGTGCTGTATACTACATGTAATATTACACATATGTGGCCTGTTACTAGCATGTGTTATGAGTGTAAATTCGAACCTGACAATGGTGTTGTATGATTCTGGCAGCTGTGAATCACCTTGAGTTCTGCAAATATCATATCAGGGCTGTGTATAAAAAGTGATTCTAATGCAAAGTGTGGTGATAAGATGACATTTCACGCTTTGCACTAGAAGTACTTTTACACATAACCCCATACCATTCGATGTTCCAAGAGTCGATTATTAGGGATTCTGGTGCAAAATGTGAAAAGAGGTCATTCTGGCATCCAATGGAATGGTCCAATGAACTGGAGCATTCTGTTGATTGCTATGGTGATAAGACCACTTTTCACAGTTTGCACCCAAATCA
Organism: Spea bombifrons; assembly: GCF_027358695.1. Classification (NCBI taxonomy): domain Eukaryota; kingdom Metazoa; phylum Chordata; class Amphibia; order Anura; family Pelobatidae; genus Spea; species Spea bombifrons. Next base: position 93,658,669 of record NC_071090.1, read on the forward strand.
CTTTTCGGCAATATTTTCCTTGATGTGATGCAGCAACTGATGCTAGTAATTTCTTTTTTTGGTTGTTTTTAGTATCTTGTGCCATTACTCCATACACTTTGTATAATTGTATCAGCGTCTACTTGTAAGTGTCCATTGGGACATTCTTACGACAATGTATACCCAGAAGCTTATGAGCCTTTTATGTGAAGACACCAGTAATGTTTTCAATGCATCTTTTGTTTTCTGGCTTAATAATTTTGAAGGTAGCGGAGTTGTAGATGAGGCACAGATTCATTCGGAAAACTGTATGACATTATAGTCACCCATATAAGATGCTGGAGGCTGCATTATGCAATCGGGGACACTAAATACCCAGCTGAGAATTCACAGGAGGTGGACTTCGGTATGCTGTTAAAGCATGGGTGAGCATAGTGCCGGGTCCATAAAGCAGGCTTCATTTACAAGATGTAACTTTTATTGCCTATTAAAAGGACCAGGGTATGAGAAAGAGAACATTAAAGAGATTCCACATCCCTCCGCACGTTCTTACTGGCTTCATATACAGCAGGCTTTATGGATCTGTAATGCAAACCAGAAAAAAATGTTTCACTTACCAAGGTTTAAAACTATACAAGAAAATATCAAACATATCCAGAGAACATGTAAATTTAACATTTTACTGAACATTCTATGTGAAATGCTGCCCTGTGGTATGAAGTATGTATAATGGAGACACATTGCACAAAATGTGTGGGGCCAGGATCTATATAAAAAAGAGAACAGCCATATATTTCCGATGTAATAATTGCAGGTAGTAGTAATTCATTTACTTCCATGTATACACAAATATTGTGTTCTACATACATGTTGTTAAATAGTATTTAGATGACCATAGGGTGGCCATGTCATGTCCTGGAATTAAATAAAAGTATTGCAGGCTGCCCTTTGCAATCGTTCTTCCCCAAACAGCCCATCAGTGCCATCTTTGTGCCCAAACTCTTTGTCAGTGACATTTTTGCCTCCCCCTCCAAACATCATTACACTGAATGTGTCGGTGACATCTGGCCCTCAGACCTAAAACAGCATAACTCCCAGCAACAATTGCTTCTCTAAGATCATTCTGATGTATTTTCTCCTTGGCATTGTGAATGCTCCAGACCAACAAACTTCCAACTTAAGATTTTATGGAGATGATCACACTGGTTGATGATTAATTAATCAAGGGCATTTGATTAGCAGCACCTGTCTTGATTCCTATGGAAGCAGTAAGTGTGTGCATAGTTTTTCACACATGGTTTCTTCATTTTGGCTTTATTTTTGTTGAATAATTAATAAAAAAAATAATTAAACAAAGACCTGCTAAGGAACAGATGATTGTTATTTTGTCCTGATATGTAAACCCATAGAATTAAAAAAGGGTGTACCTTTGTGCCTATTTTGAAACTACTAATTTTGTAGATGTTCAAATGCAATCACCCAGACTGAATTTTTTTTTTTTGTTTGGAACGCTGGCCATCTTAAGGCTCGGTTCTAGGGATATGACAGGTAAGCCCTAGATGTTGAGGTTATGTTGGAAGAAGAGTTAAAAATAACCCAAACTTGGTTCACATTCCTCGTGCTCATTACTAGAAAGCGCATCTCAATTCCCTTTTTGAGCTCCCCGCTGTTATTGTCAGATTGTCTTGCTCATTCCCCGATTGCTATTTCTGGTTGCCTGCTGTTTTTTCCCTATACATGTGTATGGTCTGACAAACTTACACAATTATTGTTTTAATTGGTAATGCACCATACACATACAATCTTACCCTTTCCTCAAATTAATTAGTCATTACTGTGATTCAGTTCAACATTCCTATGAAGGTTACAGGATTCTGTCCTCTCACCACACTATTGCATTTGATTATTTATTAAAAATTAAAGGTACATTCCCATCTTTGACTATATGTATACAGAAACACTCCAAAATGTTGTGAAAAGCCAGAAGAGTGGAAGCTGCTATAGCGTCATATAGTGTCTATGTACTTAGAATGTGATGTTATGAAAGTCTCTGTTGGTGTAATTGTCAGGTGTCCCAATACTTTTGTCCATATAGTCCATGTAGTACATATACTGTGTGTATATATATATATATATATATATATATATATATATATATACATATATATACACAGATTGCTGTCCATGTTGCATAGACGCCAGTATATTTTGTAGCATTCTAATACACATTATTTCTTATGGTAAGCTTTACTTATATAGCATTGACAAATTATGCAGTGCTGATTCTAACTTCTAATATTAGACTGTGGTTAACCATTTGCATTCCACAGGCTGAGAAACATAGATGCTTTTGGGCTTTGCTTACACTTAGATGTAAAATATAGTTTGACAAATGGTTGATGATGGATTCAATTTAAAGTTTACATTGCATCGGTGATCCTGACGTGACCTTTTATTTAATTACTATAATACAATAGAAAGTTATTTCGAGATACTGTAAAAGACATTTATTTTTCATCCACATCATCTAGAGGAGCTCATGCAAATAAATTACACAAATAACAATCATATTGGTAAACATTTATTTCAAAATAAATCTATACAGTAAAGGTAGTCGGCTGAAAGAATTCTCGCTTAGGTTATTGATGCATGTACTGATCTGCATGCAGTAGAAAATTAGTTTTATTAACATGAAAATAGGAGTGGTAGAGCAGTTAAAGAAAAAAAAAACTCATCTCATGTTAATTGGGGTAAAATAAGGTTATTTAGGTGCTGTCTAGTGACTTATTACTAACTGCAGAGACGGTAATATTTATACAAGAAACCAGGGAAGTTGCCTTATACCAGTTATAAAGGAAATACATTTATGAGATTTTAGTATTTTCTCTGGGTGGGATTGCATTAAGGCATTGGCAAGGCAATGTAATAATTTAAATTAATGAATTCACTTTGTCCTGGGCCCCACACCTCTAGGGGTAACAGACCATTAATGGATCACGTCCTGGTCTCCATAATCTTAGGTCATGGACCTTTGTTTACATTGTATCTGCGGTCAGCGGATACATTAGAGTCCTCTGCCTTCAAATAAGCCATTTTACATATTGCTTGCGAAAAAAATATTTCTATGTGTATTTTCACTATTAAGATCTCCCGTGTTATACCTTCAATTTTTTTTATACAAAATCCAAAAATAGTTACCGGCACTCCAGGGACTTCTTTAAATAACTACTCGAGAAACTCCAGTTTTCCAAACAACGTTTCAGTCTATTTATTGTAGACTTTAAATTTTTTTATGATATAAGCTCTTCCTTTCCATCATCAGATCCCTGCCCTCCATTTGCTTCTTGGAAATGCTGCAGGTTTTTTTTTTTAACAGTCCCTGAGAGTGAGTTCTCTGATTAGTCTTCCTCGTCGTGTTCGTGATTAATTACTGCATCCCTGCCCCTGTGGACGCTCCTAAATCACAGCATGCAATGAGCCCAGCAGAACAATCAACTGCATAGACCGCTTCCGAGGCATAAATTGGCAATTTCAATTTTGCCAAATAACTAATCTTGTAATTATGAAGAATGCTGTAAGAGGAACAACAAATGTAAGCAAACATGTCAGGGACGTGTGAACTGTCTCCTTCCCGCTAATGTTTGGCTGCATATTCCATCAACCATTGCCGGCTGGTTAGAGTTGCATACCCCCAGCTGATGTTGCATTTCAACCTTTGGCTCATGAAAACGGCTTTATCTGACATGTGTGATGATGTCCTAGAGATTTATCACAGGCATTAAAATTCAATAAATCTCTCTGTATAAATGGTATGTATCCTATTTGTATTTTTGTCATATGCCTTTGACATAAGGAGTGTCTTACAGAGGGTTTTATAGACATGTATCTGAACCAAGAAGCAGAGCACATGTGGTTTCAAATATTTGTCTTGGTTCTTCTCTTTGACCCATCTACATGTCTAAAGCGGATGCCAGGGGACAATTTCTCTATGGGCCACTTTGCTTTGAGAATTTCCTCTCGGGTAATTAGGAAAATGGACTTTGGTAGACCTGTTCAAATGGGAAAAAAAGTATTTTGACAAATTTTTCAGTTTGTTTTTGGCCAATTTTTTTTCGGTTAACGAATCAGCTTCCCTGCCCATTCGTGACATTTTTTATTTGTAAACAAAATTCATTGCATGGTGCCCATATTCACTCTTACTCTAACTCTTTCACACTCTCATTCTCTCTAAATGTTTCCCTATCTTCTCTGCCGACCACTTCGTCATCTTCAATCTGTTATCTTCTATCTTCGACCACATCTCCGCGGGCTTAAACCGCCGGGAACTTCATCCATAATGGCAGGGCTTGTGGTGACGTCCTCTTCCCAATCCTCAAATCAGGGGGACAATATCACTGCAAGGGCCGTCATTTTGCCCACACAAAGATAGAAGAGTGAAGAAGGCAGATTGAAGATAGAAAAAAAGAAGAGAAGATGCGGAAGCAGAAATGGTCAGCAGAGAAGGCAAGGAAACATTTAGAGAGCATGAGAGAGATTGTTTTTGTGGCTTCGTACGAATCACTGTATGTACCAAAACTCAGTAAATTTGACTAGTCTAGTCTTAAGTCAATTCTGATACCTTTTATTAGGCAAACATAGAGGAAGATGTATAGCTACTTAAGTTCAGGACCTCAGAGGCCTCTCCTTCAGATGGAAGAATACAGTTATGTGATTTAAGATGTGAATTGTGGAGTTACAACCCACTATGTTTTACTTTAATATATGCTAGAGTAATACGGCTAGTGACAGAGGTAAAAACAGCAGTCTATCAGAAATGGGCATACCTGGGAACATTTTAGGTTAAGCTCTGCTTCCCCTGGTCTTTGGGTTAGTTTCTCCTCTCTCTGGTCAGGGGGCGCTGTACGGGCCATACCCCAACATGTGTCTAGCCCCACCCCCACGTGAAGCCACTTCCCCAGAAGAGGGAATCAAGTAAAAAAATAACTTGAAACAGCATGTCTATGCCATATTTTCCCCCAAACAGCTTATCATTAAAGCGGCTTGTCTGTGCTATCTTCTCCACCAAACAGCTGCGGGTGAGGTACAGGGGTGCGAGAGGTAGAGAGTATGCATGTTAGAATGAGAATGGCATATCAGTATGACCTCCCATATTTTTCTCTCCCACTTCCTCCGGGTGCAGAATTATCCTATCAGTATCAAAAGCTTCACATCCTGTGTGCTGTGTCCAGGTTGACAAAAATGTTCTGCACAGAAGCATCCTCTTGTACTGAGATGGAAATTCCTAGTTGATGCTTTAAGTCTGTGTATATGCATCTGAATACATCCATGTGTCTCTCAGAGTCAATAGTATTCATTGTGAACACGTACATTATGTTTTCTTTCGAAAAATCAGAGAAAAAACAAAGTTTTTGGGAGGGAGAGAGGGAAGTATGGAAGGGAGTGAGAAAAAGAGGAAGCAGGAGAACGGGGAGATAAATTGACGGAAGAGAGGGGGTAGAGGGAGAGAAAGGGGAAAAGAGAATTTTAGCCATGTCATTTTAATGATGGCACATACACTAGTGCGTACACAATTTGCATTATTATTCACGTGTTCTTTATGTGGTCTTGTGATTGGTAGCTAGGTTTAGTGCAAGAAACAAACAACGGTGAAGAAAGACCTTGGTGTGCCTCACAGAGGCTGTGTATGTTGGTTGTCCTTAAATGCAGGTCATTGTATGGCTCTGTATGGAGGCTACAAGGGCCACTTAAGCTAGCTTGTGACATATCAATCCATAGCCCACACATCACACTCATTCTTTAAAACAAATTGTAGATGTTGATGGTAGGGTATATAAAAAAACTTGTTCTAATTTTGTGCCTGTTGAACCATTTTTAGGAACCTTGGCCAACATGAGTGAAACTCAGGACTGCTCTTTCCTTCTTGTGAAGATCCTGGAAGATTTAGACTCTAAACAAAATTCAGTATCTTATCAAGATCTTTGCAAGTCCTTGTGTTCTCGCTATGATCTACCTGAACTAGCGAAGTTGCGTAGCCTCTTGTATTACACAGCATGCCAGGATCCAAGCTTCCCATCAGGACTCTTCCGAGACAAGATGAGGAACGCAGCGGACAACCAACAGTCAAAAAAGATCATAGCAGCTGCAGATATAGTCACCATATTTAACCTGATACAGATGAATGATGGTGTTGCTAAAGAAAAGCTTCCCATGCAACAGCAGACAAAGCAGAAAGAGGCAGTAGAGTCAGACAATGATGTTTACAGTGGGACAGACATTGCTCCTCACAAAGAAACACAGAAGAGAGATACTGGTCGTACCTATTCGATAACTAGGTCCTCCAGCTGTCACAAGGATGAATGTGAAGGGCGCCACACCTTCCTCCCAGAGCCAAACTTTCTCCTTGGAGTCAAACAAGAGGGAAATGGTCGTGCAGGTTCCTTGGACAGGTTGCAAGCTATGGACTCTTACCCCATGGTAACGCCTCAGTCTTGTGAAATGCAAAGTACCTATTTTCCCAGCCAGCCAATGTCTGAGACAGAATCACTGCCACCCACACCAAGTGAGGAGCCATTCCGACTCTCTTCTTCCACAGGGCAGAGGCGGGATGTTTTCAAGGAAGATTTCCATAGCATGATGAGAATGTCCCCAGATGTGACATTGAAAAAACATGATGAAAAGGTCAGCCCTAAAACAGTTTTCTTTAATCATAGTTTTGAGATGCCCTATAGCTCTCATTATCTGAACACTTCTTACTCCTCTTCTGATGACTTCCGGAGGGCGAAACATGAGAGCCTAGATGACCTTCAGGCTTCTACTTACTTTGGCCCAACCACAAAGATAGGATGTCAAGATCATAAAAAGTTCTCAAGCAAACAAAAGCAGAATTTGACCAAGCCAGTGAAAAGCTGGAGCTTGAATACGGAAGAGGTGCCTGATTTTGAACGTTCCTTTTTTAACAGAAAAGAAGACAACCTGTGCTACACTAGCAAAGGTTTGGTCCAGACTACAAATTTTGTGTCTGTGCCTGAAAGGCACCATTCTTACCTACCTGACTTGGCATTAAAGTCTAATGGAAAAAAGTTCTGTGAGCCTCAGGATGTTGAAAAGCAGGAGGCACTGAAGAGATTTAGGGACAAGAATACTAAAATTCCATCATGCCAATACAGCATTGACAAGACAGAAAGTGTTGGTACACAAACTGAACAAAACGAGACGAAAAAAGCAAAGGAGTCAAATGTCCCTTCGAGTTGCAGCCGCTATGTAGAAGGGAGGGCCCGTAATCAATCTGAGGCAGACTCTGAAATCATTAGTGATGACATAAGTGACATATTCCGCTTCTTAGATGATATGAGTCTTTGTGGCTCCTCTGGAATCCCTCAATCATCTTGCTATAACAGCAGTGGTTCTTTAGTTCAAACACCACGGGCAGACCTTGAAAGCTCTCCAGAGCATGCGGCAAACCGAACAAATAGCAAACCAACAAAGGGACCCCGGACAGACACCGGAGATGAAGAGGAGCTAAAGAGCAGCGTCAGAAAATTAGTTAGGAGAATAGGAGAAATTGAGAAGAAACTGGAGTCCTTATCTGGTGTGCGTGATGAAGTGTCTCAAGTGCTGGCCAAACTGAATAAGCTAGACGAGAGAATCCAGCAGCCTGTTGAAAAGAGCAAGCTGGAAGTTGAAGGCCAGTCTCACAGCAACGATTCTGTTTCCAACTCAAGGGTATCTCCAAACCCATTTCCAGATGAAAACACATCCCGCAATGGGAATGGGGAAAGTAAGCCTGAGTGCTGCTGTTCTGATGTCAATAATAGTACCAGTGAAAGCCTTCGCGTCAAAGCCCTGAAGAAAAATCTCTTTACGCAGCGCTCTGTCCGATCGTTGACTGATGATATTTCAATTAACGACCCTAAAATAGCAAACTCACCACATGATTGTAGGCCATGGGGATATTCTAAACAAACTAGTATATCTGAAGAAGAGAAAAAAGATCAAGGAGGATCTAACAGCAGAGATTGGCATCGCAAGTCTAAAGAGGTAATTAAATTAGCATGCGAAAAACACATTGTATACTTGCAAATATATTTTTATGATGAAGGTGGACAATATAAACAAATTGAGGGGGTCAAAGTCAAGTAATTGTCTAAGGATATACGTAGAGATGATGACATTTCAATTAATTGCCAGTCTGTTGACATTTTGATGCAATTTATGATAGGCTACATCATTAAGCTACATGCACCCATTATGCTTTTGTGATAACTTTAGAATTTGACTATTTCTTTAAAATGTTTGTGAAATGTAACCTTTTATTACACTAGCAAATAAAAACAATTAAAACACCAAAAATATATGATAACCTTACAATAGTTGCAACCAGAAAAACATTCATTTATTGCAGTTTTGCAATTACATTTCACAAATGACAAATCAAATATATTTCACAAACACTACAAATTGCGGGAAAACTAATATTTAATAATCCGGCTTTTCGTTGTCTTTATCTTAAAAAGAAAATGTTACCATGCCTAGAGTGATCACAAGGAAAAATATCGAATGTGTGAAAACGTGACTAAAGATAGCAACAGTGTGTAAAAACTGGTGATGTAAGTGTGTGTATAGAGAGGAATAGCATTACATTGAATCTAAATGAATCTTATTAATCTGAAGCAAAACGTGGTTTATAATAGTCATTGAGGTAGCTCTGCAGAGGTGACCCAAACCAACTGAAAACAGCTTTCCTTGTGTATTAAAATAGCTCTTGAGTAATGAAATCGTTACTTAGGGCTCCAATCGCTAAAAGGAGTGTTATTAGGAGAGTTGTGTTTCAGCTCCTTCACTTTACTATGGATTATGAAGGTCCAACCCCAGTGAGTTTCTGCTGCAGGTATAATGTATAGTTAACCCAGTGAGATTTCTTCATCCATTGAATTGTACATTATACAGGGCCAGCTTAGCCTTCTTTCTGGAGAATCCATCCAGAAATGGCCCTCAATAGAGAAACCAAGGAGCTGAAACACAGGTATCCTCCCCTATTAATTTTCCCTTTGGAGAATGAACCCCTGAGTGAAACATTCTATAAAGCGGTGATTTTAGAAAACTTACTGCCCAATTTTGAACTGTCGCAAATGGTTGCACTGGTGTAGGTTCCCAACCTGTTTGATGAAGAGGTCTCATGTACAATAAGTTCTGATGCATACTCAAAAGGACATGTGACTTTGTAGCTGAGTTGCGGAGAAAATGCTAAAGGGGTTTATTCAATAAAACAAGAGTTGTCAAGAGCGTTTGCAACATAGTTGTACTTTTAACTTTCTCGCTTCACGATTCATTATGAAGGGCTACCACTGGCAGGTTTGCCCGGCAAGAAAGACTGAGCTGGGCCCTGCATAATGTAAAGTTCATTGTATAAGGAGACTTTGAAGAAATGTCTCCGATTCACTATACATTAGGGTAAGCCAACCTTTTCCTGCTGCCGAAGCTCACTGGTGTTGGCTCCTCATAATTTATAGAAAATTCAGCAGGTAAAACACAGCTCTCCTGAAAACTTGTTTGTCAACTATCTCTTTCACGAATAAACCCCAAAGTCCTTCTTGCGCCAGTCCTTGTCAATTTGACCCAAAATTGAAAAAGTAAGTGAATCTGGAAATCAGCACAGATTCTACAGTCAAACTCATTTACACTGAAAAGTAAGACATAACAGTAAGAAAAACAGCAACACAAAATAGTCAGCCCGAGTATATTGATTTAAAATCAACAATTAACGCCCACAAGATCTCTTTCAAATACAATCCTTTAAAATGTGCCTCAATATATAACCAGGGGTCCGAGTGCTACTACCTAACTGCTCAAACAATGGAAAAGGGAGATGTGAAATAATCGCCTTGATAGCGAAGGACCTTACATGTACCTTTCTCGTTGTAACATTTTCCATATTATGATAATATATCAAAATAACTGTTTTTCTACTTGCGCTATAATGTAGGTTGAACGCCACCATGATATTCCTCACGTGCACAGAAAATCCCACAAGGATTCGTACATGGTGGAGCAAGTTTTCAGCCCACATCCATACCCAGCGTCCCTTAAATCCCACATGAAGAGTAACCCCATTTACACAGACATGCGGCTGACAGAAATGGCAGAGTTAAAGAGGACCCAGCCTTCATGGACTATAGAAGAATATGCACACAACTCGGGGGAGAAGGGAAGGCTGAACGCTCTGGACCTGCAGGTACGTGGTCATTGGAACACAGGTACACTAAATACACAAACACTACATGCTTACGTATAAACGCAAAGAAATGCAATACAACCGTGTGTCTATTGTTTAGGAAGCTCCAGAGATACATGAGCCTGTCACATGCTTTCCACTTTAAAGAACAATAATTGGCCAATTTGCAGCGCGTGTATCCCTATCACTCTCCCTAATACACAATTATTCTACGCACCAGTTATCTTGACACACAGGCTGTGTAAACAGATCAGTCACTGCCCACACTGACACCCATCTTCACAACATACCAGATCTTCAACATTTTATTTACACTGAGCTGTCATTTTCCCCATAGTTTTAGTTATGTTATCATGATCGTTCATTTATATAGCGCAAAAAAGATTCCACAGCTCTGTTTCACTGGTTATAGAGACAATAACAAATGTTAGCACATAGATACACAAGGGGTTAAATAGTATGTAACGGTCAGGGCAGAATCGGCTGGAGCAGGTAGATCATTCTATAAGACAATTTGAGGAACGGAGAAAAGACCATAGTGAAAAGTTTCGTCAAGGCAGACAGCTGTTGGTGTAGACATCATTGTCGGGTTATTTACAGCAGGGGGATCGTTTAAGTGTGGGCATCGATGAGGATGTAGAGAAGATGAGGAGTTCGGTATCACCATGCAAATAGTATTTTGAATCTGTAAGCAAAGAGAATAGAGAGAGAAAAAAACAATAAAGATCTAAGAACTGAACCTCGGGGAGTGCCAACAGACAGAGGGTGACGTTTAGAGGTCAGAATATGAAGTACAGAGAACCGTGTCACAGATACTGAAGCAGAGATCTCCTGCTGGCTGTGGGGGTGCTGATTTCTTGTGGCGCGAGAGGTCTTGTTGGGGGGGTTTCTGATCTTGCAGCACAACAGGTGAGGATCTGAGAGAGGGAATAATATACTGGAGACAGTGAACATGCTTGCGAGGAGGAGAGTCAATCAACTGTACAAGGAGAAGGTCAGGAACTTTAGATATAGTAGAGGAAAGAGGATTAATGGGTATTTTTAAATCAGGCGTATGGTTGGAATGTCAGAGGAATGGAACTGAGGAAAGCTTTGACCGTTGATCGTAAAGGATGCTAAATGGCACGTGTTAAACAAAAGGATAGAATAACATACAAGGCTGAAAGGCACCCTCTCTGATATCTGGCAGTGTGTATTACAATGGAGTCTTCTGTAGTAGGGGGCTTCTATAGATACAACGGGGTCTATCTGCTCAAAGGAGAAACGACAGGAGTGTTTTATTTCAGCTCCTTGGCTTAACCATACATTCTGAGCACCCAACTCCAGTGTGATCCTACCACAGGGAGATCTTTGCTAGCCCTGTACAATGGATAGTTACATCAGTGAAAGTTCTTCAAAGTCTCCTGACCTAGTGGCTGCTGTTGGCAACCTTACATTACTTAGTAATACATACGTTCAGATATCAGAGAGGATGTGAATGTTACTCAGTCTACTTTAGGATGAAGATATTTCCTGCTTTACCAGAAACGCACATGGATCAGTCTGAATTAATACTATTCTTTCTATAGATTTATATAGCGCCATCATATTTGGCAGTGCTGTACAATGCACATTCACCCACAAGTTCTTAATACATTACAGATCGTAATTAAAAACACATTGGTAAAACAGAAGTAAAGAGTGAATATAAAGCAGTTTAAGCTATCGCAGGAAGAGCCAAAGTATATGTCAGCTAAACCGGTAACACTGAGTAACGGTTTCACAACAGCTCCGAGTTTCGATGATCAAACAATCAGAATGCAGTGTTTTACAGGTGTTGTATATCTGATTGCAGACAGGTGGGGTAGGAACCAACTGGCCAGGTAGAGTCCAGAAGTATACAAAGAAAATGGAGCTATCCAGCAACTGATTGAACTCGCTGGTAATCTTATACTGCTGTGGTACTATGCCTCTCATTTACAGACTCAAGAGTCCCTGAACCCCAATAATTTAGAGTTCTGGATGGAAGACATTTACACTCCTGGCTACGACTCTCTACTGAAGAGGAAGGAGGCAGAGTTTCGTCGAGCCAAGGTCTGTAAGATGGCAGCTCTCATCACCGCAGCGGCCTGTACCGTTATTCTGGTGATTGTTGTTCCCATCTGCACAATGAAGTCCTAATCTCTGTAAATGTACAGAAACTGTTTAAGCCACAGTCTTTGTGGGCTTTGCTTATGGCGAATAGACACGAATCGCGATAACAACGCTTACCGTCGACACACAAGTCATTGTAAACAATCGAAAGAAGCAAGAACTGCAATCCAGCGCAATGGGCAATGCACTGTTGAAACCATGCAAGACTTGATGGGTTCGCATGTACATGGAAAGCAAATAGGTCCCACATGCCAAATATCAGCCATTTTTAAAGGTTTTTGATGGCTTCTCAGATTGTGATTGTTAATATAAACCTTTCTTGATGGTTTTGTGTAATAATATTTGGATGCTAAAACCCATAGATGGGTAGGTTGAGACATTATTAAAGATGTGCCAGATTCAGCGGATTAGCAAAGAGCAAAACTGATGCAGAGGAGATCGCTCAGCTAGGCCAGAAAGGTTTCTCCAGTCCTGGATCCTTTGTATCTGATGTCTCCAACCAACTATCCTCCAACATAAAATGCTTGTTTTTCTTATACTGTTGCCATTGTAATTAAACAGGTTCTGTACGCCAATTTGAGAAACACTATTTAAGCAACCACTTTACCTATTTTGTTAAATATAGCTTTCGAGACATCATACCTGTAGTTAATTCCAACAACAATTATTTACATTTTGTGGGGCTTTACCCCATGGCATGCAGGTGGATATTTTAAGATTTTATAATGAGACACAGGCAGTATGGAAGATTTAGTATCTATGTTGCTATAATGTGCCTAAAATGAGTGCGGCGATAATTGACTGATCTGCTTCGTTTGCTAGATAACATTTGGCTGGAACAGCATCTTTCTCAAAAACCTGCTCTTTCTTTGGAGATCCATTAACATTAAGCCTATTAGTATGGAGCCCAACGCCTGATAGGTTACCTAATGCTTAGGATTCAAAAGCCCTGACCTACCCTGTGCCTCCATACCTGTAACCCTCAGTTTAATACCTCTACAACATAGCCTTTACGCAGAAACATTATCAATCGTGCATAAACTTCAGCAAAAAATTATTTTTACAACAATGAAAAATAAGATGAAAAAAGACACAGTGATCAGCCAAAGAGATGATGCATCATCTTCCTAACAGCAATATATCATTTCATCTTCCGTGCCTTTCTTCAATACATTTCCAGCCGTTGTGGCATTTCGCATGGAGTGTTACTGGGTGTTGAGTTTTACACTCGCTGACCTTAGAAGGGTTAACTGATGAAAAGTAGAGGAGATTACAGATTAGTTTGACTTGGAATAAATCGAAAACATAGCGTGGAGGATATTTATTTTTAATATATGACCCGTACAATCTTAAAACGATTGATGGATACTTAAGGTTTAGCACCGCTGTGATGTCCTTTTGCATGTAGTCTTTAAACTATTTGATACAGTAATGCCACTGACTAAGATGCTAAAAATTAATTGGTAATATTACTTCGGCTCAAGTGTGCGATTTAAGGTTTGGTTCTATTAACGTGCATGTGAGTGTCAAAGTGTACAATATGGACCATTTCTACCCAAACCCACACACCCACTTTACAATATGTAGAATTTCATAAATAATGACAGGGCTGGCCCAGCATTAATTGATCCATTTGGTAAAGTTTATGTCGGCACCCCCCCCCCCTCTAACCCAGTTAATTCATATCCTTTGGATCTGGCATAACTGGGTTCTAAAAGATACCAGCAGAACCTGGTGCCGTGAATATCTGCTCGGATTGTGCTCATGGATGGGTCAGCTCTGGATACATTTACCCAAAAAAACAACGAAAACTAATTTCTTAACTTACATGGTCTAGAATAATCTGTTGCAGGCTATGAGCAAAAAGTTTGCATTGTGCCCGGAGAAATCCTGGCTTCTTCTATAATGTGAATGTACATTAATATGCATTGTATTCTGAAATATTAACAGCATGTTATTCTGTATGTATAAATATATATATATTAAATATATCCTATAACAGAGTCCATACACTTATAACCAGGTTTCACTGGTCTATATGAGGATTCATCTCCTGGAAGATCCTCTGATCACACAAACTTTGGGTCATAAAATCCTGCCAATTTTCAATGTAGTTGGGGGGGGGGAACCCCTAAACAATTGTTATTTGTGAATATCAGTGTACCCAACCTGGACTGTTTATGGATCCTCTTTATAAAGATTAACCTATGTAACATTTCTGAACAGAATGAATGTATATCAAAAGATAGAGCATATTATTTAATAAATATATTTGAAATGAATCGTGTCTTCATAGTTTATTCCTAATATAACCATACGTAGACAACACACATACTTTTTTTGTTAACTGAGAGGGCGATAGATAAATGGAGCAGCCTCCCATCAGAAGTGGTAGAGCCTAGTACAGTGAGGGAATATTAACATGCATGGGATAGACATAAACCTATCCTGAGTCTACAACAAAATCAAGTAGCGATTAATGTCTGGGTCTTTACGGCAAGAAAAATGGGCAGACTAGATGAGCCGACTGAGTTTTATCTGCCATGAAATGCTATATTGCACGTTAACATATGACGTTTTATGTCCCGTGCTCTTTATTGGCTGTACATACATGTTGTGTGTGTATATGGTGTCGATATTTGTGTTCTGTGTCGCAGTATGCCTCGTGTGCAATATGTATAATCTGTCTTGAATTAAAACCAAATAGTTGAAATAATAATAAAACTTCTAATAAAACCTCTAAAGTTAATATTGTTACAATTGTAGCAAGACTGGCAATAAGTACTCCTTGGCAACTGAAAATTGTTAATGTTGCTGGCATGAATCCCAGAAGGTTACTAAGACACTCTGAGCTATACATATGAAACCGAGAACAGTAAAAATATGATTTGAAGCACATATTTAATTATTAAAATATATTAAATACAGGCTACGCCTGCACTACATGCACTATACTAATTAGTATTATTATTAGACTTCAATTTATAACTTAACTAAATATGTTTAATTACTAGTATAACAAAAGTATAATAAAGAGTTCAGATTCAGTGGGGTTTTCATCCATTCAAGATAGGTCTGAATTTCTAGTGCAGCTACGGTTATTGCCTTCTTTATAGCAGCTACTATAACTTCATTGACCTCAAAAGCCTGATTTTTTTAGCATGATTAAATAAAGCCCCTTATTAAATATTTTGAGGTAACATCATATATATTGGAAGATGGTTATAGATTAAATGACTCACCTATGATCTCATCATTTTTGCTCATATCACATTCATATACAAATTGTGAAGAAAAGCCCAATGCCGTAACTTATCTACAACATGCCATCTGGTCAAAGGCTCGCTTATGATCAGATTCCAGGGTAAAATGTGTGAATTTCTGTAATAATCAACCTCTTGAGTATATAACAAATGATCTAAGAAATGAGGCTTTTGATACACCCTAACCTTTTACACATCAGCAGAAGGCCTTTCTGGTGTGGGGTACCTACCGTATTTCCCCAAGTATAAGACGCACCCCTATTTTTGTACTGGCTGCCTGGGCATGATATGACTGTGATTGATGTTAGCTGCTAGCAACTGTTAGCAATCACACTCCTATCATGCTCAGGCAGCCAGTACATGCACATCACTTTCAGCCTCCCTGTTCCCCCTCCCTATGCCCCCTACACACGAATCCATGCTAACACACAGACACACACACATATACATATATAAATTCATTTACTCCCCCACCTTACCTGAACTGCAGATCTTCTGCTGCCGCTCGACGACTTCCGTGGGGGCCACTGTTTCTCCTCTGCCTTGCTCGGGCAGGAACAGGAACTAAGCGGAGTCATGTGATATGATGTGCATTCACGTGACTCCACTGGGTTCCTGTGCAGCCGCAGCGGATCAAGGTAAGCAGCAGGTCCCCTTTTTAGTTAAAAAAAAATAAATCATAATCTACCCCCACTGTATAAGACACACCCGCTTTTTAGAACCCAAATTTTTCTTATACATGGGGAAATACGGTACTTTGGTTCTATAGGATGGAGAACTGTATGTTACAGCAGTGAGATCCATTAACCTGCCACCCGCATGCCTAATGGGATGTACAACCTGTGTGCTCGGGCACCCTGTCTGTGTCTGACTTTCATTCTCGGGATACTCAGTGGGACAGCATTTTGGTGCAAAGCGGTGAAATGGTGCAATCGCTATGGAAGCCAACGCAAGGTTCTACTTTACTGCTCCACTTTTACCATTCTGCACCAGACTCGCTGCTTATATATAACCGTCAATCAGTCTGTTGACTTCTGTAACATCCTAGAAATCACAGGCCACAGTAACGGCTGATATTATATATTCCTGGGAAGGATCCATGATCTTGCAACTATATACTTAGGACGTAGAGAGAGTTTTACAAAAGGTAAGGAACATAATTTCTACCCGACAGTACTTTAGAGACAGGATTTACATTGACAGTGCACTTTGTATAACAATATATATTGTGCTATTTCTACTTGCTGTCTGGTCAGCAGATTCAACAAATGACAACTTTAGAAGATTACTTTTCAGGGTTCGAAAATGTGTTTTATCGCATATTTGGATAAAGTTGCATTAGAAAACATCAGACGAGAAAACCATGTTGTTGACAAAGGTATTATACAAGCCTGTAAAATATACCAACTTCGCTGGGATTAACCGGATTTCTTTTCTGCGCACGTATCTATAAAACCGCAGACAAGAGTATTTATATTTTTATATTTTATATATATTTCACTACCACAAAAAGGACTGTTAGCTGAAGGCATTATAAAAGTAGATGAATTCTTCAAAATGTGGATTCCAGGAGACTGCTTAACCCTTTGCGTACCGCAGAAGCACAATAACACACATTATGAGTTAATGTG
Source organism: Spea bombifrons (assembly GCF_027358695.1). Lineage (NCBI taxonomy): Eukaryota > Metazoa > Chordata > Amphibia > Anura > Pelobatidae > Spea > Spea bombifrons. The sequence continues at coordinate 93,675,906 of NC_071090.1, forward strand.
CTGAAGAATGGATTAAGTATGCATATCCATCCAAGCTCTTCCTGCAACTAAAGCGATTGGAGTTGGATCTTCGTAAAAAATAGTGATGTGAGGGTAATTTTTACAAGAACTTTTTGACATTTTCCTTGTCAATTGTTTTCTGCCCACAGGTAGAATGGATCAGTGTCTAAAGAAGTAGCTTTATATGATATACAATCTAATATTTAGCAAAGAATTCAAAAAAGCCTTTAAACATGTAAGATCAGTTTATTGCAGCCGATCTCTTAGCCGCTATATCCCTGTATTGTTTATACTGTTGTGTATTTGCATAGAAGCCAAACATGTATGCATCTCCCAGACCTTCATATTATTTAACCCCTTAATGACAAAGCCTGTACATGTACGGGCTCAAAATGCATTGTTTTCAATGGGTTTAGGGACCGCCCATTGTCCTTAAGGGGTTAAAAGGTTAAATATTAAGTGCAAAGTAGCATATTCAATCTGCATTATTCTATGCACTAATTAACCTCAGAATTATTTCTTCAGTTCCAAGAAATAGATTAACTGGTAACTGATTTAATCCCCAACTCTGCTCAACTAACATACTAAAACCTTTTCCCCAAATTCTAGGAGACATAGATTGCATAGTTATATTCCTGTTATTGTTTCATTGTTTTCTATGTCTTTTAGTGCATACAGGCTCCTTTTTTACGACATCTCTAATTGAAAGTATACACACAAATTAAATAGAATGAAACTATTGGGAATCAGCACCTCTGGAGGAAACTGCGCATTAAAAAGGCTTAGCATGAAAGCAAAACTTCAAAGATTAAAAGAAAACAGACATGTCCCAGATGCATAAATCATAGCGATTCAGAGCTACAAACACAATGACAGCCTACTTGTACCTGACCGTTAGTAAAGAAAATAATAATGTATAATAATCAATGCTCCAGTACTGTCAGGTCCCCGGCACATAGGATTTCATCTATTGCAATGTCGTGTTCGGTTACGGGAATGGAATCGCAAACTTGCTCTTGGAACGACAGGGCAACGGTGTAAGGTTTGCTATCCAGCTGACTTCTGTAACGTTCAAAGAAGGTATCGTAGTATCCTTTCCCTCGTCCCAAGCGATTACCTTCCTTGTCAAATCCCAGTCCTGGTACTAGCACAAGATCCAGTCCTCCTGCAATACATATTGTAGATCAGAGTGTTATATATATATATATATATATATATCACGGTTTAAGGTCCCCCTCTTAATTCATAATGCACCTTACTTATAGATGCGTCACTCTGCCTCCTGATATGCTTTAGGCCCCCAGATATGCCACTCTGCCCCTCCAACTTACCAATGCATCCCCAGAATCCCTGGTGTCTAGCGGGGGCAGTCGTAGACAACCTCTGCTGCTGCTCGCCACTTCCGCCGGGGCTTCTATGTCTGCGCTCCGTCATACAAGCCCTGGTTGAAGTGCCGGCAGCAGCAGAAGTCGCAGAAGTTCACCGGCTGCCAGAGAGGAGGATACAGGTCTCCTGCAGCACTGCAGGGGAGCCTCATCTTTGGCAGCCGGTGAACGTCTGCGTGATGTGCTCAAACAACTTCTGCTGCTGCTGGCCGGTACTTCCGCTGGGGTTTCTATGGTGGAGAACCGGAGTTGCACCAGCTGCCAAACAGCAGAATCCAGGTCCCCCTGCAGCGCTGTGGGGATTTGGATCCTAACCCTGCTGCTTACCCAGAGCAGGGCTAAATGCCTGAAATGGCATCCCTGCGCTAAACCCCGATTATAGACCGCACCCCCACTTTAAAGACTTAGTGCGGCCTATAATCGGGCAAAAACGGTATATTATATATATATATATATATATATATATATAGTAGGGTGCTTCAATTATTCCAGCAAACATACATCTACAAAATTCTAATACAAGGATCCAGGATCTGCTTCCACAAACACGGGTGGGGGACATAATGAAGTTAATTCAAGAACCTCTTTTTTTGGCGGTGTATTTCAGAAATACTTATCTTCTCACCAGTGGACAGAGCGTCCTCTCTGCCGTCAGTGTCCCCAGGCTGGCGAATGTTCCATGACGTTACAGGTAACTGCTGAATTTCCTCTTTTGAACGAAGCCTCACCATATCCATGTGGTTACTTCTGGGCAGGTAACGTGGAATGAAGCATGCTTTTCCTTGTTGGAAAATATCATTTAGGATGTCCCCAGTCTGAATTTCATCAGACATGTTCAGAAAAACAGCAACACGTTGAGCTGCCTTATAGCGACTGTGAGAGAGTAACTGGAAGAACATTTCACCATTATTAACATGGCACAGGTAAGGGTTAAGTATTACAGTATCAGTGCTAATATGTTAATATCCTTATAACATATGGAGAGTTTATATCCGGATCAAATGCTGAACACGCAACTTCTAATGTCACTGCTGTGACATTTTAATTCCAGAATCGATGACATTTAGTTGGCCAATATCCCTGGATGTACGGCAAAGCCTGGTTTATCATATAAGAGAAACCTGCTTGGGTTATAAGTGCGGGATATATGGACACTGGGGTCTCAACAGACCCACTGGGGTATTACTCTCAAGCAAGCCATCGCTGGAGCTGGCTGGTGGTGAGAAGCCGCGCATGGACAGCGGGGAGGGAAAGAAAGCAAAAGGGAATCCACCAATGCATTAACCATTACTTTAACGGTGACAGCTATAATCTCTTAAAGTGCATTGGGTGGCTGAAATGTATTTTTAACTAAAAAGGAACATTTGCATAATGGTGGGAAAAAAAAAAGTTAATTTTAAAAAGTGTGGTGATCTAACATGACAGTATGCGGCAACATATAATAGGGTTATAATATAGTGTGGATGTGTATATATATTATAAATTATACACCATAAGATACAAATAAATCTTTATAGCAACAAATGATCTGCAGGAGAGAATTTTAATGCAAAGGGCCTCTATAATATGAAGCCAAAGAATAATAATCCATTTCAGTATAGCTCATAGTCCTTGGAAAGGACTTACAGTTTATTACCGTCATTTGTTGCCTGCTGCACGTCACACACAGGCACTGCGTCTAGGTCATTTACCGTTTTCCACCATGAAATACACCCGAGGGCCGGATTAGATTGAGAAAAACAATGAGGTTTCTCTGACTTCAGACTTGACCTTTCTATCATCGGTTCTTTTCAGTCCCACCCTGGTGGAAATCCCTATTCAGTTACCGGTTCTGAATGCTTCCTGGAAGCAGATCCATAATCTCCGGGGTTTATTGCCCCCCCCCCCGGTTCATTGTACTTTGGGGACTTCATTATGCATTCTTAAGGACAATTCTTCCATTCTCCCCTGCACAATGCATAACTCAGTTTGTTACATGATATTTATAAAACCTTAGCCCTACTTCCAGGAGGAACTTGCCAGGGTTGGCCCTCAGAATAGAGTTAAGTGGGTAAATTGGAACCGTAACTCCTACAATTCCTTCTTCGCTAAAGATACCCCATAGTCTCAGAGACCCCTAAAACATTCACTAAATTAATTCCAAGTGAGCCACCCGTTTCTAATAATTCGGACACTCTTTTCCCATGTTATCATCAGTCTGGTGGTCCTCAATGTAATGCCCAAGCCAGTATAGTAAGTGCCTTTGGCTCTTTCTATCAATATATCCATCCTTTCATGTCTCTCGTATTCATTCCATCTTTGTAAAATAGTTTATAAAGAGGATACTCAGGTGGAATAATAGGTCGGCACTGAAAAACCCAACTTTTTAATACCGATCCAGATGCATCCAGAAGGGCCAGCCCTGACATTCCTCCCTGTAAGTTGGACTTAGCTCTCCCTGCATAATGTAAAGGTTAACGGAATGATGTCCTCATGAAAGGGCCTGAAATTGGAGTCATTAATTAACATGATCGCATCATGATGTCTGAAAAGGCCATGATGGATATGCTGAGTAACTGCTGCGTCTGTATGTGTAGGCATGTGGAGAACATGTTCACACGCTTCCAGTGAGGTCTATTCACTAAAGGGAACGTTGACAGGAGAGCTGGGTTCCAATTTACATTATGAAGGTCCAACGACAATGACCATCTGTAGCAGGAAGAGTGTGGTTGGTCCTGTATAATGTATAGTTAAATCAGTGAGCTTTCGTTAGTCACCCCGCCTGTTGACTTATAGATTATACAGGGCTAGCTCAGCCCCCCACACTGAAAGGACTTAGAAGTGAGGAAGCTGAAGCCACACTGAATAAACCAAATGCTTCTCCCCAGGCGGTTGGGCGCCCTGTAGTGTCACTGGCTTGGGGGTAGCCTGCGCCCACAGAGTGTAAGGAGTAACAGCTCCTCATACTTTTGTTATAGAAAGGGACACCGCCATGACATCACCGACTAGAGGAATACATCAGGCATGACATCAGGAGACCCTAAAAGGCATAGCAGCTGTAGCTTAACTACAGTTATCAGGATTTGCTGCTCTCTGGCTCAGAGTCATGAGAGTTGCAGTACAGCAACAGCCATGGGACACTATATTGGGTAACCCTAAAAATACGGGAAAACTAGGGATAAGGAAATCACCGGATAGACTTCATTAAAAAGCGGAAATACTAACAGGTACAAAGTCATATCGGTAAGTAAATGACTCACGGCGGTTACACAGTACTGGGGATACGGTACCGCCGCGCATAACACAGCAACACGTAAGGTTAACGCTGCAGGGGCTTTCCCTTACTTAAGATGGACGCAGCATGATCATTGTAGCATTAGCACGGTAACATGGAAGCGCCAGCGGGCCGGACACACCTTGCGAGTTACAGCCTGGGATTGCCTCGCTTTCTCTACTTCGCTTAAAGCGGCGATGCGCTGTTTTAGTTGAGCCCTGAGCGCACGTTTAGCAGCCTGCAGAGACGCCATGACAACTTTAGGCTCTCACGTGACTTAACTACGTCATCACTCCTAACCCCACCCACACGGCCGTAAAAACCTGCCGGTCTAACGGAACGGAGATGGCTTCGCAGACGTTGATACCACGCACGGCCTGAGCAGCACTAACACCAGGGGGAGACACGGTATCGTGTTAACAGACGAGGCAGGTAGGGCGACTGCCACCAGGGGGAGACACGGTATCGTGTTAACAGACGAGGCAGGTAGGGGGACTGTCTGTGAGCGTTATATTCAAGAATACGCTCCGTGTTTAAAAAGTGAAAATATTAAATTCATTATTGGTTGTATGCTAATGCATTGTTACAGATTTAAACACATAAAACAGATGGACTTGCAGGAAACCACAGCACCCAGGTGTGAAAATTACCCCGGGGCCCACCAACTTCACATCTTTGCCCTAAAAAGCATGTGCGTGCATTTGCCCTCCTAACCTCCAAACAGCCTGTCTGTGCTACCTTTGCCCCCTGCTGGTCAGTGCCCCAAACAACTTATGTGTCATCTTTTCCCCGCCGTCCAACATACACTCTGGCACGCATATGTAAACACACTTACACACGCTTACTCATTAACACACATGTACACATTCATTCTAGCACACACATTACCTCTCACACCACTTATGCTAACACACACTCCATCTCAAATCACTTATTGCATTGACCAGTGAATCAGTTGCAATAATTGTTGGATTTCTGAAGAATACATATTTAAGCGCTCAATGTGCGTATTTCAATGTGCATTCTTCTCTGGTGGCGCTGTCAAGGACAGCAAACCGTCCCTTTAATCATACCTGAGCATTCCTGACACGTAATAGTTTTCATTAGATTGTTATTGGAACCATTTGGCTGCCATCACCAGCGAGTCACTGCAGTATAATATCTTTTAAAGGGTTATTAAAGAGTTTATGTTTACAGAATCTTATGTCGCCTCATTTGGAAAGTTGTAGGTATAGCCATACACCCTGTGAATGCATTAAAGCCTCTGTTATCCTAGTTAGTGCAGAATGACTGTTACCCATTGGCAGCGGTTGTCTTCCTTTACAGGTACAATTTCATTCTTTACCTGTATTCAGCCGGCAGGGGTGGGTCTGGATAGAGCCTCTCTGAACTGTCCATGGGAACCAATAGAGCCATGTTAGGATTAGATAGCACAGAGACTATTCTGCAATTATAAGCCCTCCCTGAACACCATTAACAAGGTAACTATGTGTTATGCTTAACCTTAGGTTCTTGCCAAAATCTGCAAAGATACACAAAAATACTAAAAGGATATTTTTTTCATTTTTTTAAATTAAGTAATCAGTAAAGGGTAAAGGGAATGGTATTATTATAACAATATTCTAAATCAATAAGAGATGCAGCAAGATGTTTTTGATTGGCTGAGCTCTGCTTTATCGGCCACCTTCAACCTTTAGGCCCGCAAAAGTCTTGGCATAAAATATGGGTCGTTGTTTATACGAATCATTTTGCTGCTTAATGAACCAATTAGAGAAAGGCATTGGTCCCAAAACTCTTCCTTCTGGCCATCACCACGGAATACGAGATCTTGGGACCCGCATAAGCATAGGTGACGTAGAGACAGATCATAAGTACATCCCGTAGCTCCTTCTTGGTGGTGAGTCTGGAGGAGATTACTTCTCTGCAGATCATAAATAAAAAAAAAAAAAAAAAAAAAATGATATTTGATGGTATCAAAAATCGGTCTGTCTGCCATTTTTGCGAGATAAAAGTTCTCTCCACGCTTTGTATCCAGGTGACCGGCTCCTCAGCTGTTAAAAATATCACACGAAAGCACCTCTGATGGATGAACCTGCCCAACCAGGTCAGCAGTTTGTTGGTAGCAATCTTCTCCAATGCCCAGTTAGATGGTATGCTGGGATCGGGCTCAGCTAATTGGCGGCTGATGTTTTGTTCATCCAGGTGCGCCTGGTTCAGGAAGATGGCTTCAGGGCACTGCTTTAAGGGCATGCCAGATGTTGAAGAGCGGGTCTTGTTGCCCTGGGCAGCCGTAAAAATAATATCTCCTCCTTCAAACACGTCCTCCTCACACAGCCTGGTCTCATTGCTGTTGATGGACATGGATGTCACAGTCCACATAATCCCAAAGAATTCAGGGTTTTGAAAATGTATCAAACTACCACAGGGTAAACGCTGTGAAATATGCTTGATGCACTTGCAACCTGTTTTTGTAACCCTGTTTCCAAGCCATTGTTCTCCTTGCTGATTATGACATCATTAGCTCTATATGAGCAGCAGGCATCATGGACACCAATGGCTTTAACTCTCATCACTGTTCTCAATAAATAAACTTTATAGAATACAATTAAAACACAATTTCATTTAACCACAATTTGCAGTATTAACATAAGGAGAATGTCAGCTCAAGGAGGGCTTTCTTCAGATACCATTTGATCATATCATTTAATTTCCTATAAAAAAAAAAACAAAACATAATAAAACATGATGAAAATTTTACAAAATCACTTTTTCTCACTTTTATTTGAAAAGTCTTTTAATCATCTACAAAAGTAAAAAATGAAAAGTATTTTTTCCATCCCAAGGTATTTCAAATGCTGGTATTTTAACCCATTACATGCACTAATTCTAATCACCAGCCTTTTTTGTATTTTTTCACACAAATTGTATTTCAGGTATGAGTTTATAATTCAGCAACATCTGACCAATATGTGATCAGCAACAATTTTTTTAATTAAGTAATCAGTAAAGGGTAAAGGAAATGGTATTATTATAACAATATTCTAAATCAATAAGAGATGCAGCAAGATGTTTTTGATTGGCTGAGCTCTGCCGAGTACAGTGATAACGCCTATGCATGGGTTTCTCGGGTTGTTTGGGAGGTAAAATGCCATATTTGGGAAGTGCACATTTTTTAACTTTGGAACTTTGACATATGGTCTTTCTGCCACCATGTCCTATTTGGGCCATTTTTGAAACTAGACACCCCAGGGTATTTCAAATGCTGGTATTTTAACCCTTTCCATGCACTATTTTTCCACCAGCCTTTGCCAAAATTTGTGGTGGTATGTTTTGTGGTTTTTTCCACACACATTGTACAGGTATGAATTTACCACTTCTGATATATGTCACAACCAAACAACAACCCAGTGTTTTTTTGCCCTATTTGGGACATCTTTACCCCATCAAATCATTATTTTTTTAAAAAAATTAGACATCCCTTGGGTATTTGAAATGCTAGTGTTTTAACTCTTTCCATGTTAGGATTTTTGGGAAGATACAGCAATAACTTTAGTACTTGCTTATAAAAGTAAACTTAAAAAAATATATATATTTTTTAATATTTTTGGACTTTTTTTTTTTTACATTTTGTTGGAACTGTATGGTTCCCCTGATGGTGAAATCACTGCATAATTATTTTTAAACGTTGCCGCATCGCACAGACGTTCACCGGCTGCCGGAGAGGAGGATCCAGGTCCCCTGCAGCGCTGTGTGGGATAAAAGATAAAGGAGGCTCCTTGGTATTAATGTGTACATTTATTAAAATCGACCTATTCTTGCTTTTCTCAGGCTCCTGCCATGTTTCCTATCATTCTGGAAGTCACACTTTTGCGTTGTAGTTCTGTTATGGAACCGTAACCATATTTCTAGGGTCATAACTCTGAAGATACTAGTTGCTGAGTCGCCTGTAAGATTTTATGGCGCCCACGACAGGGCATTTGGTATACTTTGGAGATGCCCTGTATAAATGCTGTTCCTGCCCCACTTATTTTATGATGTCTGACCAGGTTTCCAGATAAAATTTATGGCAGGGTCTGACCACAATTTCTTGTATTCATGAAAGATGCATTCTTAGCACTTAAACATAGGAATTTTGCATAAAGGGGCACCTTGGTGCAGCAGCGCCCCCGATTAAGGCGCCCCTGCCTGGAACTAAGACCGGCCCTGAATACCAATAACCTTAGAGGAGTAAAATTGTACTTCGTGTCCTGCCAATGAGAAAATAGTTTTGGCACGCAACATAAAAAAATGCCTCCTAGAGGTGGGGAAGGGTTTACTTACTAAAATAGACTGAACGTGGATTGTGATTGTAAGCTCCCAAGACCAGGGCCCTCTTCTCCTTCTATATCGTGTGTTAATATTAAAAGTTGTCTTTTTAAAATGTTTTTACTGAACAGCGCTACAGATTCCGTAATTGATAATGTAAGAGATTCATGTCTACCTTAGTGAATAACTGATCTGGTTGGAAAATGTCTGACCCCTTCTGCCCCAAGAAGGCCTCCTACCCCTTTCAAACACTAAACACACGTTATAGTATTGGAATCAATGCACTCACATTATACTAGAATCACTATTCAGTCAGTATTGGCAATGGCTAAGAGTAACGCAGCGCCCTGGATCCTTATATTAGACACGGTTACAGGAAACAGCATTTTTTTTTTTGTATCGTAATCTCATGACCGTGCCTGGCACTACTACAGGTGATTAGTCACGTGACTAGCTCCTGCCCTCTGAATCTCAAAATGTACCGCACACGCGTGACGTCACGCACCCATAACGAAACCCCCCAGCACACCACCGCCTTCCAATAACCAATAGCCTGGAATGATTAAAGGGGAGGAGCCGGAAGTAATGCAGGAAACTTGCCATCGACGGAAGTAAGAGTAAGAAACCGGAAGTTTGAGAGAAGGAAGTGTCTGACACCGGTAGATTGTTGACCGTAACCGAGAGGCAGGAGAGACGCAGGGGTGAAGCGGGACGCGTTCTTGAAAGCTTGATAACAAGCGGCAAATCGGTGGAGCCCCGTGAGAGCAGTTTCAGCTTCGCTGCCTGGAGGCCCTGAGTTAGGCGTCGGGTGACTAGCATTCGCCGCCGCCACCACCCGTAAACATTCGTGACTAGTCCCGTGTGAGCGCCCCGGACCCGCTGCTGGTGCGCACTCTCTGCTGTAGTTTGGGGTGAGTCCCTGTCAATGGCCTCTGTTCCAGTACAAGGGGATCTGACTCTGCCCTTTGTTGGCAGGAGAGACCGTGATTCTGTGTCTGTGTTTGGATTAGGGTATTAGAATGTACTGCTGGAAAACAGCCCTGCCAGTAGGAGTTAGTGACTAGCTTTTCACACAATTCCTTTAAAAATACTTTGGAAAAAAGCCTTCCTATCTAACCAAGTCCTGGGTTTATTTAAGGGCTTCCCTGCTTTTATTTATCATGCCCTGAATTCGAAGTGTCCATAATCCATACATTGCTATTTGTGTTCTAGTTAAAGTTCAGTTCCCCGAATAACTTTTCACGCTTTTCAAGTTTATCATGCTTCCAAAACACGACATGACTAATGTGCAGTCATTGTGCGGCTGATGTTGAGATCACTCATTCCTTGGGATTAAGGAAGCGGTGCCTCGATTTAATACAAAATAGGCAAAGCTGTCGCTGTCAGCCCAAAGTTTGTTAAACTTTTTCCAATCTCTGATTATTTTCAACTTATTTATAGTATAGTGAATCTTTTTCTTTTTAAAGAGAATTAAGAAACCCAAACTGTACTTTAAAAATGTTTCTAATACTACAGTTATAAAGCTGGGATTCTGTAAACAGAACTTGCTTGTTTTACACCTGTTTTTGTCTGGCATGTTTTTATACGCCCTGGAAACTTCTTTTTTTGGATGTGTCCGGAGTGTGTCCTTTATCCACTGACGTTTACATACATCAGCAAGTGGATACTTTGCCTTTTTATGTTATGTTTTTGTTTTTTTTGCAGCATCTGAAACCATAGCAAATTCTTTTCATTTTGTGGACAGAAGAGACAGAGGAGATTTAATGAAAATATTGAAATACTTAAAAGTGATGGAACCAAAACATTCCTCTTGTACTTTGTACAAGCATTTCTATTTTTGAAATAGAGGTCATAATCTAAAACTGAGGGTCATGTGTTTAGGTGTACTGCAAGAAAGTTTTATTTTACGCAGAGGGTGGTAGATACATGGAACAGCCTCCCAACAGAAGTGTTAGCTTGCTACAGTAAGGGGATTAAAACATGTGTGGAATAGGCATAAAGCTATCCTGAGGCTTTTGAGTTTTTATATCCGGAAAGCAGGCAGACTAGATGGGCTGAATGGTCCTGTTTCTGTCTGCCATGTATCTAGTAACATTATTCTCTGATGTAGAATGGGATTTTTTTTTTTACTGTGGCTGTAAACTGTATTTTAACCCCTTCACGACAAAGCCTGGACAGGCTCACAATGCATTGTCATTAATGGGTTTAAGGACATCTCGTTGTCTATAAGGGGTTAACAAGCTTTAGTTTTGACTTTATAATATATACACATTTTTTTAACTAGCTTTTGGATGGTTCTCATAATACCAATTCTGTTACACATACTAATAACGAGTAAACAAGTTTCTATAGTTTTCTAGATTATATGCTTTGCTTTGTACAGAACCTGGTATGAATGCTGTTTGGAGTGGTTGCTAGAATGACTAACATTGTACAGTACAGTATTGGTACTAAGGACATTAGAACTGTCCTCATTGGGATACATGGCGGCCCATAGTGTGTCCGCAGCCAAAAAATATGTGTGTGATTAAAAACCATTGGCCATTTTTAGGTGCTCTAGCGCGGTTATCTTGTAATAGGCAACAATCCTGGCAATTTATCCTTCTGCCTTGTGGTAAACAATAGAATGACTGGGTCTTAAGCACTCACTAATGTAAGTCTGTGTAGGATCAGGTTTCATTAGCATTGCCATAAAGAATTAATAATGGGCATGGATACCCCCCCTCCCCCAAATATCACACTGTGGCAGCCTCCAGATCTGCAAATGAAGTTTACCGGCGCAAAATCACTTTAAACGAGATTTTTGTCAATTCTTGGCACTGGATTTTATGCCCATGGAGAAAAATATTGTTTTCTATGTAGCTTCTCCTTTAAATTGCTCCAAAGTAGCGGAAACGCCAAATAACTCTGCCCGTGATATTCTCTCTAAGCTGCGATGCTTCTCCCTGCCTCCCGAGGCCTGTTAATCAAGCTTGCATGATGGGTCACTACTGGAACCTTTTTCAGATGATAATCTGTCTGTTTTAAAAATCACAACAAATGTTGAACTGAAATGGGAGGTTTTGGAGCATACAGACAAGACAGAAAGGGCCTTATTGTGTGAATATTTTGCCGTACCAAGTAGGTATGAGCTTCGCTAAGTGTATTGTCGCTGTACACAATAGCGCTCAGTTCTGGTTTACATTGAGAAACTGATTTCATTGGATACCCTCCTCCCTGGTTCCTAAATCGCTAAATGTATATGTATCTGTATACATCCCTGGCTAGAGTGGGCCTATAGCAGCAATGTATACTGAACTCCCTAAGTCGTATTGGGAACTGGTCTCTGTGTAAATAAAGTCATAAGACAAGCAACGTCTTCCAGAACCAGCCTCCCGTCTCTGTGCGTGATGATAGACATGCGGTTTATAAAATGTTTCAGCGCAGAAGACTCTACAAAACAACAACCCGATCTCTTATTGGCAGGAACGTATTGTACCCATGCACCGTTGTATCGAGGGGTTGTTTAAAAGACTCATTCTTACGGTAACGTCAGGAACAGAGTGGGTTATTTTTCTGCTCTCCTGGCAAAACTCCTTGAGCCTTCTTTTCACAATGTTGACTGGTTCTTGGCAACATGCCAGAGAGAAGCAGCGTGTTACCCCTGCGAGAGTGTTATTGCATTCACAGCATTATATTATTGTCACTGGTTGGATTATGTATGTAAACATTGCTACGGAATTTATGGTAAGTGTGCCATGTAGAAAACTGCTCTTACTTCAGGGCAATACCGAGTTCATTGGATTGCCTTTAATGGAGATCCATGATGTCCCTTCATATATTATAATCTCTGTACAAATATAGAACTTCATGAATACATCTAAAAGGAAGATCAGCGAGACCAGGTTTATTTTTGTTTGTTTTTTTGAGAAAATGCTTTCAATTAGTTGAATATATATATATATATATATATATATATAAATATAAATAAAAATGTTTTATTACTGATCACAATATAAATATGTGCACTACTAATCAGTATTGTATATTTGTAGGATCAGGGTACAACTTTAGATTTATGAAGACCTCTGCAAGTAACTTTCTCTGATTAAAACATTATAAGCAACACCCTGTATTTTCTTTCTTTCTTCTAGAAACTAAAGGGCCCAAAGCTTGCCTGGGTCTTATCTTGCCAGTATCAAGTGGAATCATTTTTTTCTTACTTTCTTAACCCCTTCACGATGCTCACAATGTGTTGTCCTTAATGGGTTTCAGGACAACTCATTGTCCTTAAGGAGTTAATTGTTTTTGAATGCAAACCAGAGGAATCGTGTAGCTCTTAGATGTAATTAAGGATACAGAAGAGGTCCCAAAGGATAACCGTCCAATTATGTGGAATGCCAGATGCTATGCAGGAGTTAGAGATACAATGCTAAAATAACATGAATTCTCCTTGCTTGCTTGCTAAAAATTACACATAACTAGTGATGTGATCTCTGACCTTTATACACTAAACTATTTCACAACAGGTTATATGTGAAGAAATGGCAAGATAAGCTTTAGCAGCGAAACAACCCTTATAGTTCCAGGCTCACTTTGCTAGTTTTCAGCTAACATAATAAGACATCATACGGGGCAGGTGTTGAGGGTGGTTTGGGCAGGTCGTTGCCTTTTGTATTTGTTGCATGAATAAGCTGCAGGCAAGACTTGAATGGACATGGTCTGCTGGGTATCTCCATAAACAGACTCTTCGGCAAGCTAGCATTCCCTAATCGCAGCCTAGGCATATTCAGTAACACCAAGTGAGCAAATAATCTTTGATGTGCAGGTAGGATGATTGCAGATATTTAAACCTTACGAGAAAATGTGTTCAGTAGGAGCAGAGCTTGTTACTGTGAACTTGATGTGACTTGACATGTGTCATATTTGCAGTTGTGTGGTTGAAGACTATGGCGCAGGAGACAAACCATAGTCAGGCACCTCTTCTTTGTTCTACTGGCTGTGGCTTTTATGGGAATCCCCGTACCAATGGGCTTTGTTCTGTGTGCTACAAGGAACATCTACAGAGGCAGAACAGCAGTGGTGGGAGGAACAGCCCCCCAGGTAATACAGATTTCATTGTAAGCATTTGGGTTATGATGATTGAGTGCTTGGTGCATGCCCGCCATGTAGTTTGATCGCTTTTAGTTGGCTGGTGCTAGAATGAGATGCTGTAAAGTCGCACCTATAAAGGGTCTTTGAGACATGTAGATTTTTAAACATGTTTATCTACTAAAAAAAAAAAAAACTTTCTGACCAGTGTGACTTTTTTTAATATATATAGTTGTATCAGTTGGAAGTGGGGTTGAAGTGTCCTCCACGCAGCATGCAGTCAGTTCTCAGGCAGATGATGGTGCAGCAGATACTGTGCTCCCCCAAAACACACAAGCCAGGTAAGCATTTAGGGGTTACTCTTGCTTTTCTCAAAAATAAAATGCTTTGTATCAACAATGTGTTGCCTTTTTTCCTCAGTAATACAGGGCAAGGCCTTTTTCATAAATTTTTCCCCACTTTTGTTTCTCAGCTCAACATCACTCTTGGAACCTGTCTCATCTTCACAAGATGAAAATGCAGAGAGCAGAACTGCAGAAACAAGAGAGGCACCAGGTGAGAGACAGATCGTTTTTCTTGTTAGCAGTCCATGTTTATAGTCCAGTTATTTTAGGCTATATTGCATGCATCTTGAAAAGTGATGGGCGTTAGCCATCATGTAGGTTTCTAGTGGCTTTTGAACATCATCTCCCACAGCCCCTTGCTACCAAGGCTTTGTGTGAGATGAAGTTTTGGAACCATTTGTGAGCTGCAGGGTTTTGTGTTATGATGTAGGGAATACCAATGAAGGACTGATTCTTCCCAGATGACATACGTCATGGGCAAACGGAGTGTACGCACTCGTTCGGTATTGGTAGATTGTAGTGGGGAGAGTTTCTTGTAGGGAACAGCATGAATGAGGAAGGGGGTTGGTCTTGCCTTCTGTTTAAGGCTTTTGGGGTTCACTCCAGTGGCTACTGGAAGAGTTTTGGAACTAGTTGTAGATGTTACTATTGGATGTTCCAGATTGCACTGGCAGGTTCTCAGACAAGGGGTTCAGTTTTTCAAGCATAGAAAAGGGGGAGTCTCAGCGCAGTGTTTTGGAAGAAGGCTCAAGAAGGGGAAAAAGGAAACATAATGAAACAGATCTGACGTTAGACAGTGCTAATGGTAAGTGACAGTCTTATTTGCATGTGGGGATTTAAAATTACTCTGTGACAGGCACGGAATAGGGAGCCACTTACACAATTTCTGCGTCTTTTTTTTTTTCTTTTCCCTTTTCATTCTCCAGCTGCAGCATCAGACAGTCCACAGAACACTGCTGAAGAACAAGAACGCTCTCCTGACAAAGCTAAGCTGAAGAAGAACCGTTGCTTTATGTGTCGTAAGAAGATTGGACTCACTGGTTTGTGTCAAATTTAATTCTCGGTAAAAGTACAGGAACCCAGTTGCATACCTTTAGGATTTGTGTTGCCGTCCATATAAAATATGTGCTGGACTGCAGTTTGTGCCTTTTGTTGTAAATATGATGTGAGCCAGGATTGGAGGAAATAAGCTATTTACTTCCAGACACTTTTGTTATATTGGTGTTCGTTAAAATGCACGATTCAGTGCAATTTTTTATAAACCAGTGACATCCTACCACTTTTCCTTTATGTTTTGAGTTTTTAGTGTAGATTTGATGATTGTTCTAGATATTAATCAGCTCACCATGCAAATGAAAGCAATGTGCCATCCAAACGTCAGCATCAGCCACACACAAAAAAAAAGCACATAAAAAAAAAAAAAAAAAAAAAAAAATCATTCACGTTGGATTCCTCTCCACCGGAAGTAGGATGGAGTTGCTAGAATAATTTTATAATTCGGATAGATTTTATTTAACTACATGCTCTTTACTCTGATCTTCTGGCACAAGACCTCTTGTTCCCATTTCAGTTGCCTTCCCCATCTCATCAGTTGCTGTAATGCTGGCGTTGATACCTTTTCTCACTTAGTTTTTTTGGCTTGCAGGGTTTGAATGCCGATGTGGGAATGTATTCTGCGGGACACATCGCTATTCTGACGTTCACAATTGCTCATTTGACTACAAAGCTGATGCCGCTGAAAAGATCAGGAAAGAAAACCCGGTTGTGGTTGGAGAAAAGATCCAGAAAATTTGAGTTCCCTGAGAAGGCTCGTGTCCCTGTGCTGTGGCAGATGGGTTATTTTGGGATACAATCTTTCAGCCCATCTAGTTTGTTCTTTCTCCGGCACCAGGGACATAGGCTTCCTTTTTTGTTTTAGTTTGAATTTCTCCTTTCTTACTTCAGCTTTCCTGAATCCTTATGATCGAAAAAAAAAAAAAAGGATTAAAAAAAAAAACAACAAAACCCAGATGGACTCGAGTAAAATTTCTAATAGCATCTACAGTTTTTTCCCCATCCTTTGAGGACACTTAGATTTTTTTTTCTATTTTTTTTTTTTTTTTTTTCAGAGGGAAGGAGGATGTGACAGGAGTTTATTACCCTCCCCGGAATAGCTTTGTTTCCGGGTGTAAATACACCTGCATTCAATCTCCTGGCTCCTTTACCCACTCTATTTATCCTGAAGTAAATGGATCAATATTTTATTGGACCAATTTAATTATGTATGTTTGTGAGCTCTGGAGAAGTTCCCTTTTTCACGTGGGGCTAACTCTAGCAAGCTTTTGTTTTGCAACATTATGTGTGATTGTGTGGATGATTAAAGATTCTCTAACTATTAAAACTGTTGCATTTTAGTGTTGGTGACTAATTATGTTGGTCCGGATGAGAATATCATCATGATAGCGATTGTACTGATGGGTATGTAGGGGCGGTGAATCTGACCACCTTAACCTTTTCATCAGGGAATCATCTTGGTTAAATGCTGGTGTTGATTTGCTATAGTTCTTGCTCTAAGTATATAATGGTTGCAGTGCTGAATCCTCTGGGCTTAAAAATGGGGTCTAACTGGATGAATTTTGAGGACTGTATTATAATGATGGCGCCTTGAAACGTATCACAAATGTAAGACTGCTAAATCGGCATTGTAGCATTCACTGTCATCATAATCCGGCGGTCTACTGGATGCAGGTACAAAGGAATCTTTGCATTTCAAACAGCCAGACAGGGTACGGAGTGTCTGAATAACATATATGCTTTTTCATGGACAGACATTGCTTTGCATGGGATGCTGATGTGCCAGAGCTGCTTTACTATATATCTCAAATGAACCATTTCATTTGTACGTTTAAGTTAAATCTCTTGATTTTATCTGCTCTTCCTGGTTGTGCCCCATATTGTACAAAACAGCTGTCAGCGCTTCCTTCTAGGTTTTGCAAGTCTCTGTATTATGTGTATCGAGTTGTATTGGTATAGTCGGCGTAATGCTGTAACTACACCCCATGGCTCAGTAAAGCAGTCATGTTTGTAGAGGGAACCAAAACATTTTTGTGTGAGAAGCTGTGTGGTTTCTAAGATAATTGGGGCTTTCTGACATCACTAGAAAAGGAGAGGCATCACCTTTTCTTGGAAACTGCACATAATTCCTTGTTGTCCGCGCACGCACTCTCGACTGAGCCAGTCAGACAAGCTATAATGTTTGCCTTTAAAAAAAAATATATATATATTTTCATGAGCAGGTTCTTTGATCTCCATTCCAGTGAAATAGTTAAACAAAAAAATATCACACTGCTCTGTAGGATGTGGCACGCATTTGTTTCAACATTCTAGGTCCCAACCTACATCATGTCGCACACAGTGGAATTTCAGCTACCCCATCAAATCCATGAGGTTGTAGCCAGCATCATTGGGGAGTAGCGGAAGTTCCCAGAGAAAAGGATAAACATTTCAAGAAGGATGAAGTGTTTGTCGGCACTTTGCTAACTAGTTTACTGAGCTGTGGGCTCTCCCTGGATTGGGTGCCTCGATTGCAGAAGCCATAGGAATAATGGCTATTCTTTTGAATGATACTTCACATATTTATGATTTGGTGTCCTAAATTTGACAGACGGCCTGGCTAAAAGTGCTTGAAGTGGCGTCCATTGTATTCAGACCCAGCATTGTGGGATCTGGGTCGGTAAAGATGCCTCTGATGTAAGATATGTGGATGGATTTTTTATTTTTTTTAAATAACTTTTAATACACTGCTGCTATAGAGACGGCAATAATATCTAGCGTATCTGCTCTGATGCTGGTGACCAGTGAGTTGGGACTGAAGTCATGGGCTCCCAATAAGCCATCTAAAAGTCACCTATGTGATGCAATGAGGTTTTAAAACATAAGTGCCTAAAAAACAAGACAAAGCCAATCTTGTACTTGTCATTTACTTCTAACAACTATATAAAGAGTGGCGACTTCACACGTAAGTGTGTAGTATTATCAAACCATGCAATCTTTCTTTGGAGTATGAACGTGATTGAGCTGTATTTTAAAGACAGTAGTTATGTCTCATGTATTTCAAGGAAAGTTGGTTGGCTTTATCTCTTCTGGTTTTAATCAGTCCAAGGTGGCTTTAAGTGTCAAATACTTGATCTGCCAGGTAGGTAATATTTTACCAAGTGTCTGTACGTATGTGCATTTTGTGCGTTTCCCTTCAGCGTCTGGATGTATCGCTGTGTATCCCCATCCGTGGCTTATGAACCTGACCTTTGTACATTTTTTTTTTTTGACACCAAAGGAAGAAAAGTTTTGACTATTCCTTTTAAAGGTACTGGTCCACATTATTTGCAAGCCCTAGATTACAAACCAAATTCCTATCAGCAGTAGTAGTCCAAACCTATTGACAAGGCAATGTTCCATTGAAATATTACGTATTGTGATATCAAGGATAGTGAAAATTAAAATGGTATTAAAAACCTTGTATTTTTTATTCCTCTCAAAACTGTTTAGCAAACCTTAATTATTTTAACAGTAAGGTTTGTAAAATTCTCTTCTCAAGAGTGTAGCTTAATATACCGGGTTTATTTACCTGTCAGTGCTTGCTTTCTCCTGCCCTCTGTTCCTTGATGTAGTAACTGCACAAGCCAGTCTCCGACAGTACGGGGGGCCAGTTGTGTCCAAAGAGTGTCCTCAGGTTCTCATTGTTTATGATGTCTTACTGTTAGGCTTGATTTCTTGACAGTACAAAAAAAACCTCTGTGCCAATTTTAACATTAAAATTGACTATATGAAACTAGCAATTACATTAACCCCTTAATGAAGACTTTTTCTTGTAGTACATTTTTGCGGTCTTGCTGTTTAGCTGTAACTTTTTTTTTTTTTTTTTAGTGCACCCACGCATTATATATTGTTTTTTTCAGGACAAGGAGGGCTTCTTTAGATACTAATTCACTATATAAAAACATTTTTTTGTTTTTGTTTTTTTTACTCTGCAAAAGCTAATGAAAAAAACTGCTAAACAGGCTCTGATATCTGTCCTGAGTTTAGAAACTCCCAATGTTTTTTTTTTTGCACATCCAAAACCATTTTTTTCTTCAGATATGGTTATACTGCCCCTATTTCAAAAGAGGGACATCTTGGAAGCCAGCAAATTTACCCCCATTAAAGCATATATGCTTGGAAACTATACACCCTCAGGATATTTCAAATGCTACTATTTTAACTCTTTCCATGTACTAATTCTACCACCAGTCTTTGTCAAACTTTGCGGTAGTAATTTTTTTGTTTTGTTTCCCACACGCATTTTACTTGAAGCATGAATTTACAGCTCCTGGTATGCGTCACTGTCAAACACCTCAGTATGTGTTCAGCAACATTTCCCGAGTACAGTAATACCACCCATGCATGGGTTTGTTATGTTTGAGGGGTAATAGGCCACACTTGGGACATTTACAATTCAGTTTTTCAACTTGGAATTTTGATATGTTAAAATTCTGCCCCATGTCCTATTTGGGACATCTTTGAAGCTGGCAATTCAATTTACCCCCATCAAACCTTTTATATGTTAGAAAACTAGACGTCCCAGGGTATTTCAAATACTGGTATTTTAACCCTTTCCAGACACTAATTTTACTACCAGCCGTAGTCAAACTTTGTGGTAGTAATTTTTGGGGATTTTTTTTTTATTGGAATTTTGGCATGTTGAAAATTCTGCCCCATGTCCTATTTGGGAGATCATTGAACCCAGCCAATTCAATTTACCCCATGAAATCATATATTTTTGAAAAATAGACACCCCAGGGTATTTCAAATGCTGGTATTGTAACTTTCCATGCACACATTTTACCCCCAGCCTTTGTCAAAGTTTACCTGCTTTAGGTATGAATTTACAGTTTCTGGTATGTTACCCTAATGTGTTCAGCAACATCTCCTGTGTTCGGTACAGTAATACCCCTCTCACCCCATGCATGGGTTTGTTGGGGTAATTGGGATGTGTGCCTTTTTTTAAATCTGGACTTTTGTGAAGATATACCGCTAATTTTAGGACTTGCTCATTAAAACGTATATAAATATATATATATACATACACACACACACCTATCTATCTATAATTTGGTCTTTTTTTTTTTCATTATTTAGTTGAAACTGGATGGCTCCCCTGATGTCACATTTTTTTTGTTTTCATTGTGATTAGTTAGCTAGGATCCATTGACTTGCATGGTTGGATGCAGTACCCTCTGAACTTGTTAGATTTTCAATTGGCACCACCCTCTTGTGAGTGGCAGCAATGTCACTCACTGATGGTGCTTGTGGTTGCTCTTCCGAGCACTCATAAGGTGATCTGGGTTTGTGTTGCTGAATGCCTCAATATCAAGGCGTTTTAGCAATTAGGCTTAGGGAGTGATTGCTGATCACTTCCTAAGCTCTGTTTTAACCAGCTGCCATTTTTGTTGATAGGCAGCCATTATTTTTAGGGGGGGGCTTTCATCACAATGTCCTTAACTAACCTTAGTTGTGAGGCTTCCATGGATGCTGCAGATCGCAGCGAAAACAGCGCGGTT
The DNA here is from genome assembly GCF_027358695.1 of Spea bombifrons. Classification (NCBI taxonomy): domain Eukaryota; kingdom Metazoa; phylum Chordata; class Amphibia; order Anura; family Pelobatidae; genus Spea; species Spea bombifrons. The sequence continues at coordinate 93,696,838 of NC_071090.1, forward strand.
GCAGCAGTTTCAAAGCCGCTTGTACGGGCTTTGTCACGAATGCATTGCGAATCCGTACACTTGTTAAGACATACTGGTACAGAATGAGAGAAGGGCCTTGCTCTTGTTAGCTTACACTCTATTAGGAGGTTGAGGGGGGCTGAGACAGGAGGAAGGACTACTCAGGTGAGTATGATTTGATCTGTAGCTGGGGGAATGTAGAGAAGTCACACAGAGATCTTGAAAGTAGGGATAATGTGATTCATTTTCGGAATGCCGGTTGTAGGAATAAGTTAAATCAGTTGAAGAACCCAGTTGTTGGGAGAGTATTTGGAGATATCCTAGAAAGGACCAGCAGTTGAATCGTAAAGGATATGAGGAACCAGGGACTGGCATCTGGCCAGCAGATACTGGAAGGGTGTAAGAAAACCAGTGTGACAGAGGAGAATAGACTGAAGTAGTGATAGGCAGGAGAGACAGAACAAGTTGATGGGGACTCATAGACCTCATATCACAAAGGAATGCATTATTATTCTAGCAGGGAATGTCTGTGGAAAGGATACATTTGAGAGCTACTTTGCAGTTATAAGCAGTAGGATTTGGTAAGGGATGAAGAAGAGTGCAGAGTCATATGTAACTTCAAGGCAGCACACATGACTCAATTGTGTTTGCAGCCGTGATGAAGATATTGGCAAGTGTGGATAGGGACGATGTTAACATTCAGGTAATGAGATGCCCTCAAGAATGCCCAGGAGGCAGTGAGACGGCATAATGGTGAAATTGGAGTAAAGGGCCCCACTAATTTTGGTGAGAACTCTCAGAATGGGTGGAGCAGAGAGTTAAAGGAAAGAAAGTGTGGTAGAAGCCCCAATAGCTTGGAGGCCAGGGGAGTAGGGAGACAGACTGGTAGTTACAGTAGATTGGGGATATGGAACCTAGGAAAGGTTTCTTCTAAACTGGAGAGATTGTAGCTTGTTTGAAGTGGAATAGGAACACGCCAGTGGAAAGAGAGAGAGAGAGGTTGGATAGACTGGTTAGGGTAAGTGTAAGGTCACTGGAAAGAGCAGGTAAAGGATACAAGGAGGTGGGAGGGGAAGACATCCAAAACCTTGTTCAGTGTGACCCGACACTGATTAAGAGGTTGCATGTATATGGGCGACACATATTGTGGATATTGAGCATAGAAGTAGGTAGAGGGGGAGTACCTGAGGGATGGGGCAGTGTTAGGGTTGCAGTGTAGGCAGTACAAAAGCATCGATAAAGGTGGCAGCTCTGCATGGAGCCATGGAGAGTGACACAAAACGGGTGCATCCTCGTCTAGTACTAGGCTGTGACAACAAGATGGAACATGAGCAGCTAGAGAAACTTTGGCAAAATTTAACTTGATTAAAAAAAATTCTGGGGAAGGTTTGGGCATTCAGCATTACTTGAATGAGGTTTGTAATTCTGCGTATAGTTGGAAAAGTGTAAAAGTTAACAAGCCAGTGCATTGTAACCATATTGATTTGCAGGAATCTTTCACCTAACCTTCTAGTTTGTAGTGATATAAAGTAGCAACGACTCTCCCACCTTTAGTTGCTGGAATATGGTGGTTCTCAGCCTAATCATAAAAACAGCCAGTTACCGACTGTTAGAGTGATACGATCTCCTTTTTAACAAAGAACATTACAAACATAGAAACTGCCACGCCAATAGCATTAATGTCCTACCTACTACCTTATATTTGGTTTTCAAGTGCCGTTATTCAAAAGGGTGACCATGTTTAATTTCTGCAATGCTGTGTTAAGGTAAAATATGGAAACCGGAAAAGGTAACATATGAGGCAGAAATTATTTTTATTTATTGGACACCTTGGCATTGTACTGTGCAAAACAAACAAACAAAACCCCAAACATTTAAACTACTGCCTGTTCTATGCAGTCTCTCGCTCAAGCTGTATTAAAATAAAAGTACTTGCAACACAACTATCACACTGCATTTAAATAAGCTATCTGTATAAATCTGGGTCTGTAATGAGAATTGTATGTTTTTTTTTGGGGGGGGGGCGTTGGACTTTGATCCTAGGAGCAGGCTGAGTCATGCTGACCCTGGTTTTGATTAGTTTTGTCCCGGGGGTGGAGATGCTCTCTATCTCTGGATTGGTCTGTGAATAGGAAGCACAGCAGGCCTGAATGTGTCCCAGATACATCTGGAGTTGCCCAAATCCAAGAGCGCTCACTGCAAGCCTGCCTGGACCTCTGGCAACAATGTCCTTCATTCACGTGGAAAAGAATTCCGATTTCCCTATTCAAAACCTTCCATACGGGGTATTTTCCACCCAGGATGAGGTTGGTATTGCACTAAACATAGGTATAGCTACAGTATATTTCAAGCAGTAATGTTTTTTATGCATCAGACATCTGTTTTTGGTTAATGTGTATTGCAAGCATCTGCATAGTATACTGTGTGTGTGTGTTAACCCGCATTGTGTGTCCGTGTTTAAAACACATCCCTATATTTCTTAACGTTGTAAGTATGTAGAAGCTGCGCCTGTGTGTGGGAGACTCCTGTGTGTTTACTACAGATGTTCCTGCCCTGCACTGATGACATCTAATAAGAGAGAGAAGCTTTGAGCGCAGTATAGAGCAGCAGAGGCCGGAGAGTTCCACCTACTGACAGCTATGTATAAAGGAGCAGGCTAGGCAGACAAGGAGTCCATGTAAAAGGGGGTTAAGAAAAAATAAATCAAGGCGAAAATCCTTAAAGGTAAAAGGAAACTTTGTAAATGTTTGTTTTAGAGCAGGATTAGGCATGAAGATATTTGATATTTACAGCAACATATCGTGTTTCACATTCTAGTAGGTCACTAAGGCGACTGTCGCGCTAGTATGTCAAAGGTTAAAACCCTGCTTGAATACAGGTGACTTCATTTAGATCATCATGGCCTCGTGATCAATATAGCCTGCGCAAGTGTCATTATTATTAAGCAGAACTCTTAAGACTTGAAAGAAATGGTGGAGAAAGGTGTTTTTTTTTTTGTTGTTTTGTTTTTTTTGTTCTTTGTATGTTGTTTTTAATAGAATTAAGCCCTGCATCATAAAGTGCCGTTAGGTTAATATTAGAGTCTTGGGGCCAGGTCGTATATAAAGTTTCCAGATAAATGTTCCAGTCCTTTCTCATCAACACATCTATAAGGCAGGCTCATCATTTAATGCAGCATCACTTCTCTGCTGGTGAACGAGGACACTCGCAGCGCGGATTGGGATTCTGCTTTACAGATCCTCTAAGTTAGATAAAAGGCAGGCAATTTTAAAATTCTGTGAGCTGTACTGTTTCTGTAAATAGGAAGTATTAGACGCGGAGACGCCTTTGAGATACGCCAAAAAATATTCTGTATAAGAAAGGTGTGTATGCAGCTACCAGATCTTCTTTCCTCCCCAAAGTTATATTTGAAGTAGTAGACATTTAAATAAAAATCAATATCGTCGTCTGCCATCTGGATAGTTCGTAGAACTTGTGGCTAGCATATGTAACGTTAACCCTTTTTAATGCCATACAAGGCCTTCCAATTAACGTTCACTACAAAGGACAATAATTCACGTACAAACACTGCTTCTTAGACAATACTACTAGAGGCTGGATGAACATTGTGGGAGTTGTAGTTCACAGTGGCTTAAGTGCCAGATGATAAGAATTCAAGGTAATATGCAAGGAGTAGGACCACTGACTCGCTGAATGCTTTTAACTTGAGATCCATACATGTGCAGCCCCAAAATAAGGTTTGGCATGCGGCGTTCCACAAAACCTGCCCTGTTAATTACTTGCGTGTCCTGAACCCACCATCTTTAGCGTCACTCTGAGATCAGATTTAGAAAAAAGGGGGACTAAATAAGTAAAATGAATAGGAATAATCACCCGAGAACAGGAAATTGAGAGGACTGCTGCCATTAGGGGAGGTTTGGCAACATGCAGCCTACGTGGCACTTCCAGCCAAGTGGCCCTTTAATGAAGCTCCTCAAAGCGCATCCTAAACAGCATGCCCAATGCCTACTCTACAGTCTCATCCAAAACACATTGACAAAGAGAACGCATAAAAACACAAAGGATTTGGTCAATGCATACAGTCTTTGTGAAGCCCTTGTTACTGAAGTTCCTGGTGGCTACATGTGGAATTGCGAGTAAACCAACTTATAAAGCTGCTGGCACAGGCTTAAAATCATTAAATCTGAGCAGCTTGGGGGGGATTGCCCACCTTGAAAGCCCTCTCCAGGCTCTCATTTCATCAAGATAGGGTATGATTCTTACATCTTTCTTATTTAACCCTTTGGTTATACTGCCTACTGGCCACCTGGACGAGATGTTTGCTTCTTTGCATAATTACCTTAAAGCTTTTTTTTTTACATTGGATATCACAGTTAATTCATAACCAATACAAAATTTGACGAAAATGATAGTGACCTACTGGTTAAATAAGGTAAGTTAAAGCATGTAGGGAATAAGTAACACAAATATACCCCGCGTTACCTTAATTGAGAAGAATTTTTTATTCATTTTTATTACGATAAAATGTCTACAGTTATAAACCATTCAATCCAGATTTTTTTTTTGCTCTGTCTTTTGTACAGAATTGTGTATTTATGTTGTAGAACACTCATACCCTCCACCCAGCAGTGGGATTTGGGTCACTTGCCAGGTAAGCAAATGAATATAACACTAACTAAACCCATCTTGTTTTGTTTTTATTGCAGCCAAGACATAGGATAGGAGTGGCCATTGGGGACCAAATCTTAGATCTGAGTGTCATCCGACATTTGTTCACTGGTCCTTTCATGTCTGGGAATCAAGATGTTTTTAATGCGGTACAGTATTTTATTATTTATTTATCTTTTTTTAGATGTTTAAGACATTCTGTGTGCAGGTAGCTACACCCATATATACCGTACCCGTAGTGTCCCAAATAATATTACACTTGGCTATTTACAAAGACTTCAACAATCAGGTGAAATAATTAAACAAAAAATGTTTTATGTTGACTAACATTTTAGTATGTAGGAGATCCAGCTCCGTACATGATCGCCAGGACTTCTGGAATAACCGCCATGTTTCCTCCATGGCTCCTAGATCACTTTACCGTCAACTCTTAACCTCTAATGTAATGTTATATTGATCTCCTCCATGAATGTATTCATTCCTGGCTCCTAAAGAAAAAGTTTGGCAGATTTAAGAACCAAGTATTTTGGGGGTTTCATTACATTACTACTTCATTTTGTTATTCTGAGCCTTATAGAATGATTTTTTTGAAAAATTCAATTGGTAGTAAGCTGTGTTTTGTTTGGAAAGTTTGAAGTTGCTTTCTCCCTGCATTTTCACCAATATGTATTATTATTTTTGCAGCCAACCCTTAATAGCTTTATGGCTCTTGGGCACAATGCCTGGACAGAGGTTCGTCATTTTCTCCAGAAGCTGTTGGCAGCGTCCGAGCCCTTACTAAGGGACAACAAGGAGCTTAGAGACAGGTGAAAAAACGGCTGTAATAATAATCAATACATATAACGTTTAGCATACCTCCCAAGTGTCCTTCTTCTGGGACCCAAATCCCTCTTTACCTCTTTCCTCCCCTGATGTATGTTTTTTTTTTCTTTTCTTTCTTTCTTTCTAGAAGCTCTTTCTGCCAGACCAATAGTGTCGCTCGCATGGACCTTTAACTCCTGGAACCTCCCCAGGCCAGGTTTCGCCGTCGGGAGTTAAAGGTCTGCACAAGCGACTCTATTGGTCACTCGTACGGACCTTTAACTCCTGGAGCAGGGAGACCAATGGTCTCCCCAGGCCTAGTCTGTAAGTGCGGCTCTATTGGTCGCCGGCAGGGAGCTCCTTCATTGGTTGATGCCAGAGGAGCTCCCTGTAGACGACCAATAGAGTCATTCGCACAGACCTTTAACTCCTGGAGCCCCCCAAGGAAAAGTTCTGCCGTCAGGGGTTGAAGGTCCGTATGAGCGACCAATAGAGTTGCTCTTCATTGGTTAATGGCAGAGGAGACCAATAGGGTTACGTGTACGGACCTTTAAAATCCTGGCGCCAAAGCTGCTGCGTACTGTTACAGCGTTAACCCCGTATTAACCCCTTCTAGAAAAAGAGAAAAAAAAAACTAACCCGGAGAATGTACACGAATATTCGCCCAAACCAAACAGAGGAACGGGCGAATATTCGTGGAATATGTTTATTTTATTGCTGTACAATGGCCTTTTGTTAGGTCTGCCTGCTGTCAGAATTAAAGGTTTACTTCTCTGTTTTTCAGGGCATTTGTACCACAATCCAAAGCAAGTCTTCATCTTCCGGCAAATATTGGTAACTTTCATTCTCTGATACTGTAATGCATGTGTAGTAGTTTGTCTTAAACAGTTAAAGTAAATGAAATATTGTGAAAATGCTTTTATATATCATTAGTCCACATTTCCTGAACTTTTTTTCCTACAAATTCCATGTAGTTTGCCAATGCCTTGGCTTATGGATCATAAACATGTGTAAGAGCTTTCGATCAATTAGGATATCCCTAAAATTCTTTTTTAGTACCCAGGCCACACGCCTGTCTACTCATATAAAAGTGTGTTCCATGGAACGATATGGATATTTGTTCACATAAATCTGAGTCCAATAATATTTATGGTAAAAATCTGCTCTACAGGGGATTATACTGACTTCTACTCATCAAGGGATCACGCTACCAACGTGGGAATTATGTTTAGAGGGAAAGAGAATGCTTTGATGCCCAACTGGTGAGTGCAAGTTACTTATTTATTCATGACGTTGTGTTCAGTAGTGGCCTCGTTGGTGACGTATAAAACTGCTTTACTCATTGTTAGTACCAGTTATTTCCTCTTCACCGTTAAATTCACCTTCCATTAATTTTCTTCTAAAATCTTATGTTTTTCCCCCCATATACAATTGTATTCATACCTGGCTGTGTTTCCATAGGCTGCATCTCCCGGTTGGGTATCATGGCCGTGCGTCATCTGTCGTCGTTTCAGGGACTCCAATCCGAAGACCTAAGGGACAAGTTAGACCAAATGATGGTAAATTGATATCATGAAGTATTCTGCCCACCATCTCCCATTTTTCATCATGCATTGGAGGGCCAGGAATTTACCAGGTTTCATCTGCATGCAACGGGTGAAACATTGCTTGCCCAGGGCTCGGGCTTAGTGCCTTTAATCTCCAGACAGGCTAACATCTATGGCTATGCCCACTCTGCCGAATCCTGCCCATATTTCACCCACTTCCTACCCCTTCAGCGTCTAACTATGCACATCTAGTCCAGCTCTCTTTTTGATACCCCCCCCTTTCTAAAAGGGTCAGGAGAGGGGTCGATCCATACAGATAGTTATGGGAAGTTTCCAGTTATGATGCACAGTACCCAATTTGGTAGTCACACGTAACACTTAGGACAGTTGAGACATAAACCAGATTGTCTGGCATGTCCTGGCAGATTAAGGACTTTGCGCAGCCATGTCCAACTGAAAGATTGCAATGCAAGCTTCATCAGAGGATCATGGAAAATTAACGAAAAAATACTTGAAATGCCCTGCTTTGGTGGAACTAAAACGAAATATGATAATTCACAGATGGTAATCAGTAGACTTGGGCACCAGGGGGCTCTTCGTGTTCGTCTTCGTGCTCGTCTTCGGGGAAAAAAAAATCTTCGTATTCCGCGAATATTCGCCCGTTCCTGTCTTCTCTTCGGGCGAATATTCGCGGACATTCTTCGTGCTCGTTTAATCTTCGTTTTCCTCCTGGTTGCCTAGCAGGGGTTAATACGGGGTTAATAACACATCACAGCAGCAGCAGCTGCCGTGAAGGTACGTGTGTGCAGCTCTATTGGTCGTTTCGGCAGGGGGCTGGTCTGGCATCAACGAGTGAATTGCAGAACTGCAGAATGCACTTCATTCGTTGATGGCAGGCGAGCCCCCTGCCGAAACGACCAATAGAGTTGCACACACATACCGAGGTGTACTGTCCATAGATGTTTAATAAAAGAATAGGGAATATTTTACATTTTTAAATTGATTTTGGACCACTTTACATGCCTAACATTTGCTACCTATTTACAATGGCATACTTTGCAACAACCCAACTTACTTATTGGACAGGACTGGAAAATAGCAGGACTGTCCACCAAAATCTTGGGTGTGTTGGCAGGTATGCTGATGGAAAAATGTTGGACAAGAACTAAAAAATAGCTTAGGGTTAATGTACGGTTATGTTTAAGATTAGTAGCAGTGCACTGGTTTGGTTAAAGATGGATTATGTCTAAATAATAATAATTTAATTTTAATGTTTTTTTTAAAAAAAAATAGGGGTTTATTTAAATGTATTTTAAAGTTAGATTTATTATTTAGTACTTGATTATATTTATTAAATGTTTATAGTAGCGTTACCTACCGAGCTATACCTACCTATGTGTATTTGCATTTTGCATACCTAGTTTAGCTAAATTAGATGGGACAGGACTGGAAAAAAGCAGGACTGTCCCTGAAAAAGTTGGGTCTGTTGGCAGGTATGTGGATGGAAAAATGTTATAGGGTGAAGTGTGAGTTATAGTGTTAATGTAATGCTATTAGTGAGTGAAGGCCAGGGCAAATAACAAGGAAAAGGTCCTTGTGTTTTGTGCATTGTAAGTGTGTGTGTATGTGTGTTATGTGTGATGTCACTGTGTGTTATATGTGTTATATGTGTTATTGTGTGTGTTATGTTTGGTTGGTTGTGTATCAGAAGGAAAATAATGAAATGGAAAAGGAAATGGGAAAGGCAAATGAGTGGGCAATTGGCGACCCGCTCACCTGTTTCACCCCAGGGCAAAGCACCCAAACACTGTCAGTCTTAGACGTTTGGCAGCAGACTTCCAGAGCTCAGACACAAGGCCCTAGCGTAAGCTGGCCACTCCGGCGGAGGTAGCAGGCGTTGCCACACCGCAAACAGAGGCAGCCAGGGGGGAGAAACTGCCCTTACCATTAGGGACATTTTGGGCATGACTCTAGCCAGGAAGCGAACTGGCAGAGAAGAGATGCTGGCACCACCACCAGCAGCAGCATTGAAAAATGGGAAAGGCGAATGAGTGGGCAATTGGCGACCCACTCACCTGTTTCACCCCAGGGCAAAGCACCCAAACACTGTCAGTCTTAGACGTTTGGCAGCAGACTTCCAGAGCTCAGACACAAGGCCCTAGCGTAAGCTGGCCACTCCGGCGGAGGTAGCAGGCGTTGCCACACCGCAAACAGAGGCAGCCAGGGGGGAGAAACTGCCCTTACCATTAGGGACATTTTGGGCATGACTCTAGCCAGGAAGCGAACTGGCAGAGAAGAGATGCTGGCACCACCACCAGCAGCAGCATTGAAAAATGGGAAAGGCGAATGAGTGGGCAATTGGCGACCCACTCACCTGTTTCACCCCAGGGCAAAGCACCCAAACACTGTCAGTCTTAGACGTTTGGCAGCAGACTTCCAGAACTCAGACACAAGGCCCTAGCGTAAGCTGGCCACTCCGGCGGAGGTAGCAGGCGTTGCCACACCGCAGACAGACGCAGCCAGGGGGGAGAAACTGCCCTTACAATTAGGGACATTTTGGGCATGACTCTAGCCAGGAAGCGAACTGGCAGAGAAGAGATGCTGGCACCACCACCAGCAGCAGCATTGAAAAGGCGAATGAGTGGGCAATTGGCGACCCACTCACCTGTTTCACCCCAGGGCAAAGCACCCAAACACTGTCAGTCTTAGACGTTTGGCAGCAGACTTCCAGAGCTCAGACACAAGGCCCTAGCGTAAGCTGGCCACTCCGGCGGAGGTAGCAGGCGTTGCCACACCGCAGACAGAGGCAGCCAGGGGGGAGAAACTGCCCTTACAATTAGGGACATTTTGGGCATGACTCTAGCCAGGAAGCGAACTGGCAGAGAAGAGATGCTGGCACCACCACCAGCAGCAGCATTGAAAAGGCGAATGAGTGGGCAATTGGCGACCCACTCACCTGTTTCACCCCAGGGCAAAGCACCCAAACACTGTCAGTCTTAGACGTTTGGCAGCAGACTTCCAGAGCTCAGACACAAGGCCCTAGCGTAAGCTGGCCACTCCGGCGGAGGTAGCAGGCGTTGCCACACCGCAGACAGAGGCAGCCAGGGGGGAGAAACTGCCCTTACAATTAGGGACATTTTGGGCATGACTCTAGCCAGGAAGCGAACTGGCAGAGAAGAGATGCTGGCACCACCACCAGCAGCAGCATTGAAAAGGCGAATGAGTGGGCAATTGGCGACCCACTCACCTGTTTCACCCCAGGGCAAAGCACCCAAACACTGTCAGTCTTAGACGTTTGGCAGCAGACTTCCAGAACTCAGACACAAGGCCCTAGCGTAAGCTGGCCACTCCGGCGGAGGTAGCAGGCGTTGCCACACCGCAGACAGACGCAGCCAGGGGGGAGAAACTGCCCTTACAATTAGGGACATTTTGGGCATGACTCTAGCCAGGAAGCGAACTGGCAGAGAAGAGATGCTGGCACCACCACCAGCAGCAGCATTGAAAAGGCGAATGAGTGGGCAATTGGCGACCCACTCACCTGTTTCACCCCAGGGCAAAGCACCCAAACACTGTCAGTCTTAGACGTTTGGCAGCAGACTTCCAGAGCTCAGACACAAGGCCCTAGCGTAAGCTGGCCACTCCGGCGGAGGTAGCAGGCGTTGCCACACCGCAGACAGAGGCAGCCAGGGGGGAGAAACTGCCCTTACAATTAGGGACATTTTGGGCATGACTCTAGCCAGGAAGCGAACTGGCAGAGAAGAGATGCTGGCACCACCACCAGCAGCAGCATTGAAAAGGCGAATGAGTGGGCAATTGGCGACCCACTCACCTGTTTCACCCCAGGGCAAAGCACCCAAACACTGTCAGTCTTAGACGTTTGGCAGCAGACTTCCAGAGCTCAGACACAAGGCCCTAGCGTAAGCTGGCCACTCCGGCGGAGGTAGCAGGCGTTGCCACACCGCAGACAGAGGCAGCCAGGGGGGAGAAACTGCCCTTACAATTAGGGACATTTTGGGCATGACTCTAGCCAGGAAGCGAACTGGCAGAGAAGAGATGCTGGCACCACCACCAGCAGCAGCATTGAAAAGGCGAATGAGTGGGCAATTGGCGACCCGCTCACCTGTTTCACCCCAGGGCAAAGCACCCAAACACTGTCAGTCTTAGACGTTTGGCAGCAGACTTCCAGAGCTCAGACACAAGGCCCTAGCGTAAGCTGGCCACTCCGGCGGAGGTAGCAGGCGTTGCCACACCGCAAACAGAGGCAGCCAGGGGGGAGAAACTGCCCTTACCATTAGGGACATTTTGGGCATGACTCTAGCCAGGAAGCGAACTGGCAGAGAAGAGATGCTGGCACCACCACCAGCAGCAGCATTGAAAAATGGGAAAGGCGAATGAGTGGGCAATTGGCGACCCACTCACCTGTTTCACCCCAGGGCAAAGCACCCAAACACTGTCAGTCTTAGACGTTTGGCAGCAGACTTCCAGAGCTCAGACACTAGGCCCTAGCGTAAGCTGGCCACTCCGGCGGAGGTAGCAGGCGTTGCCACACCGCAGACAGAGGCAGCCAGGGGGGAGAAACTGCCCTTACCATTAGGGACATTTGATTCATGACACTAGCCAGGAAGCGAACTGGCATCGAAGAGACACTGGCACCACCAGCAGCAGCAGCAGAATTGGGAAAGGCGAATGAGTGGGCAATTGGCGACCCACTCACCTGTTTCACCCCAGAGCAAAGCATCCAAACACTGTCAGTCCTTGGCGTTTGGGAGCGGACTTCCAGAGCTCAGACACAAGGCCCTAGCGTAAGCTGGCTACATTGGCGGAGGTAGCAGGCGTTGCCACACCGCAGCAAGTGCAACCAGGGGGGAGAAACTGCCCTTACCATAAGGGACAATTAAGGCATGACACTAGCCAGGAAGCGAACTGGCAGAGAAGAGATGCTGGCACCACCAGCAGCAGCAGCAGCAGCATTGGAAAAGGCAAATGAGTGGGCAATTGACGACCCGCTCACCTGTTTCACCCCAGGGCAAAGCATCCAAAGACTGTCAGTCCTTGGCGTTTGGGAGCGGACTTCCAGAACTCAGACACAAGGCCCTAGCGTAAGCTGGCTACATTGGCGGAGGTAGCAGGCATTGCCACACCGCAGCAAGTGCAACCAGGGGGGAGAAACTGCCCTTACCATAAGGGACATTTGAGGCATGACACTAGCCAGGAAGCGAACTGGCAGAGAAGAGACACTGGCACCACCACCAGCAGCAGCAGCAGCAGCATTGGAAAAGGCGAATGAGTGGGCAATTGACGACCCGCTCACCTGTTTCACCCCAGGGCAAAGCATCCAAAGACTGTCAGTCCTTGGCGTTTGGGAGCGGACTTACAGAGCTCAGACACTAGGCCCTAGCGTAAATTGGCTACACCAGCGGAGGTAGCAGGCATTGCCACACCGCAGCAAGTGCAACCAGGGGGGAGAAACTGCCCTTACCATAAGGGACATTTGAGGCATGACACTAGCCAGGAAGCGAACTGGCAGAGAAGAGACACTGGCACCACCACCAGCAGCAGCAGCAGCAGCATTGGAAAAGGCGAATGAGTGGGCAATTGACGACCCGCTCACCTGTTTCACCCCAGGGCAAAGCATCCAAAGACTGTCAGTCCTTGGCGTTTGGGAGCGGACTTCCAGAACTCAGACACAAGGCCCTAGCGTAAGCTGGCTACATTGGCGGAGGTAGCAGGCGTTGCCACACCGCAGCAAGTGCAACCAGGGGGGAGAAACTACCCTCTCCATTAGGGACATTTAAGGCATGACACTAGCCAGGAAGCGAACTGGCAAAGAGAGACACTGGCACCACCACCAGCAGCAGCAGCATTGGGAAAGGCGAATGAGTGGGCAATTGACGACCCGCTCACCTGTTTCACCCCAGGGCAAAGCATCCAAAGACTGTCAGTCCTTGGCGTTTGGGAGCGGACTTCCAGAACTCAGACACAAGGCCCTAGCGTAAGCTGGCTACATTGGCGGAGGTAGCAGGCGTTGCCACACCGCAGCAAGTGCAACCAGGGGGGAGAAACTACCCTCTCCATTAGGGACATTTAAGGCATGACACTAGCCAGGAAGCGAACTGGCAGAGAAGAGAGACACTGGCACCACCACCAGCAGCAGCAGCATTGGGAAAGGCGAATGAGTGGGCAATTGACGACCCGCTCACCTGTTTCACCCCAGGGCAAAGCATCCAAGCACTGTCAGTCCTTGGCGTTTGGGAGCAGACCTACAGAACTCAGACACAAGGCCCTAGCGTAAGCTGGCTACACCGGCGGAGGTAGCAGGCGTTGCCACACCGCAGCAAGTGCAACCAGGGGGGAGAAACTACCCTTACCATCAGGGACATTCGAGGCATGACACTAGCCAGGAAGCGAACTGGCATTGAAGAGAGACACTGGCACCACCACCAGCAGCAGCAGAATTGGGAAAGGCGAATGAGTGGGCAATTGACGACCCGCTCACCTGTTTCACCCCAGGGCAAAGCATCCAAGCACTGTCAGTCCTTGGCGTTTGGGAGCAGACCTACAGAACTCAGACACAAGGCCCTAGCGTAAGCTGGCTACACCGGCGGAGGTAGCAGGCGTTGCCACACCGCAGCAAGTGCAACCAGGGGGGAGAAACTACCCTTACCATCAGGGACATTCGAGGCATGACACTAGCCAGGAAGCGAACTGGCATTGAAGAGAGACACTGGCACCACCACCAGCAGCAGCAGAATTGGGAAAGGCGAATGAGTGGGCAATTGACGACCCGCTCACCTGTTTCACCCCAGGGCAAAGCATCCAAGCACTGTCAGTCCTTGGCGTTTGGGAGCAGACCTACAGAACTCAGACACAAGGCCCTAGCGTAAGCTGGCTACACCGGCGGAGGTAGCAGGCGTTGCCACACCGCAGCAAGTGCAACCAGGGGGGAGAAACTACCCTTTCCATTAGGGACATCTGAGGCATGATTTCAGCCAGGAAGCGAACTGGCAAAAGATACTGGCACCACCACCAGCAGCAGCGTTGGAAACGGAAAAAGGTGAATGAGTGGGCAATTGACGACCCACTCACCTGTTTCACCCCAGGGCAAAGCATCCAAAGACTGTCAGTCCTAGGCGTTTGGGAGCGGACTTACAGAGCTCAGACACTAGGCCCTAGCGTAAATTGGCTACACCAGCGGAGGTAGCAGGCATTGCCACACCGCAGCAAGTGCAACCAGGGGGAGAAACTACCTTAAACATTAGAGAGAAAAAATTTAACTTTCCAAGCTAAGAGCTGGGTAACCCAATTTGGGCAGATTGAATTTAAGAAAGGCAATCTGCTCCATGAGATGAGGTGCCATGCGTGAGCGCTGTGGACTCAGTATGTTTCCAGTCATAGAAAACACGCGCTCACTTTGAACAGTGGTTGGCGGACATGATAGAAGCTGCTGCGCAACCCATGAGAGTGCAGGCCACACACTCTTCTTTTCATCCCAGTAGCTAAGAGGATCAACATTAGGAGCAGAAGGAACTTCACAGAGGTAAAGTTTGACCATTTCAGCAGCACTACTCTCCTTTCTGCTGCTAGCTCTGTCAGATGGTCCAACTATACTGCCAAGTGCCTCTTCCCAAAACGCAGCTGCTCCACTCAGCTGTGTTGTGCTGCTTGTGGCACTGCTGCTGATGCTGCTGCTAGGGGTAGCAGACCACATCATCTCTTCCTCCTCCTGCACCTCACCCTCCTCGGACAGCATTCCCATTTTACGCTGCCAGTCACGCACCTTGTTGACCAATTGCTCCCGGTAGCTACTGAGAACATTGAATTTCAAAGCTAGCTTTCCCTTAATTCTTGGATCACAAAGGCACGCTAGCATCATTTCGGGACTCTCTTCCATTCGCTTGCGAAGGTGTACTTTTAGCAGATCCTTCAGCTTCCTGACTATGGCTGCTACGTCAGGATGTAGAGTGCCACCTTGAACAGCCTCACGGTTTCCAAGGAACACATCCATCTTGCTGCCTAGATGGGAGAACACTGGGATTACCTGGGCCAGACTGGCAGTGTTTGAGCTTAAATTTTCTGTGGCATCCCTGAATGGTTTAAGGACTGCCACTAGCTGGGCGATCACTGTCCAATCCTCCCTATTCAATGGAGAGGTAATCCCAATATTGTGCTCTGAGGCAAGATTATGGATTGCCCTCTGCTGCTCCAAAATCCTCTCTAGCATGTCTAACGTGGAGTTCCACCGTGTACTGACATCCTGACGTAGGCAGTGTACGGGAAGACCTGACCTCTCTTGCTCTTCCCTCAAAAGTTGGCTAGCCTTAACACTATGGTGAAAGTGCCCAGCGATCTTTCTGCAGCGGGACAGAACTACTGCTGCCACATTAGTTCCTTCTGACATTGCTGCCTTCACTACAAGATGGATGATGTGGGCTGCACAGCGCACACCAACAATATGACCATCTCGCAGCGCTTTCACCATATTGGCACCTCCGTCAGTTACCACAAAACCAACTTCAACATTGGTGCCCGCCTCTGCTCCCACCCAAAGGCTAAACATTTTCCTAATCGCATGCAGAATATTTTGGGAAGTGTGCTTTTCATCCATCACTTCTGCATGGAGAAGGAATGATCGGTAGCCTGCTGCAGCAACTTCCTTAGACACACCGGGCTGCCACCAGTGTGCTGTCAAAGAAAGAAAGGCATGCTGGGCGCTAGGTGCACTCCACAAATCTGTAGTGAAATGAACACACTGACCAGCAGCCTTGGAAAGCTCCTCTTTCACTGCTGCAACACAGGACCGATACAGCGAGGGGACAATGTTCCTGCTGAAAGTGGAACGTGACGGAACTGTGTATTGTGGAGCCACAGCCGCCATCAATTGTTTGAAAGGCTCCCCTTCAATCATGGAGAAGGATGCCCCTCCAACAGCAATGAACTGACCAATAAGTCGCGTTACTTTATTGGCCTGCTGTTTGGGCATCGTTCTCTTGGAGTGGAATGCCCCAAATTCTTCCAGGGTGGGCTGGGCATGCAGTGCTCCAACCTGCCTTGGTCTCTGGCTGCCAGCACTAGTTGCTGCTGCTGCTGCTGCTATTGGCTCAGAAGAAGAAGCTGTTGGGGTTTTTCCACGGCCACCAGCTATGCTGCCTGCACTAAGTTTTACCTCTGCATCTTTCCCCAATAGCACAGCGTTGTGTTGAGTGCTGAGGTGATGCTTCATGCTAGCACTGGTAAAATGGCCAGACACTTTCCCTCTGCTTATTAGCTTCCCACAATGTTTGCACTTTCCATAGCGCCCTTCTTCAACATTTTCAAAGTGCTCCCAAATTGGGGCGCGCATAGCCTTGGAGTGTGCCTTGGGTGCTGCTCTTACTGCTCGGGGTGGATGAACAGAGGCAGAACTAGTGGTGGTGGGACTGGTGGTAACAGTACTGGCCATAGTGGGACTGCTAATTGCTTTAGATTTGCTAGGTTTTGCTGCTGGTGGTGGTGATGGTGATGATCGTAGCGGAGAAGGTGGAGGCTCAGGGGAAAATTGTGCACTAGTCATTTGGACACTGCTCCCTGAGGAATCTGATTCCTGACCACTCATCTCCTCTACTTCCTCTGGCTCATAGTCTAGCTCTTCATTAGCCAGATCGAATGGAATTCCTGCTAGGCTGGAGCTAAGACTGATATCGTCGTGAGACTCGTGACTAGTAGTAGTGCGAGCAGGAAGAATAGACTCTGCACTTGGCCTCTCAGTCTCAGGCTCCTCTGCTACCTCGCTAGGTGGAGTTCCACTATGTGTAGCCCTCTCTCTAACTGTCTTTACAAAAATTTTGTAAGGACTTGGTGGCTTGCTAGAGGTACTAGGAGGACATGGCGTGGCGGTACCAGTGGGAACAGTAGGCGCAGCACTAGTGGTGGTAGAGGCGGTAGAGGTGGGGGTGGTGGTGGTGGTGGTTTTCCCTACAAAGGAATGAGATCGCTTTGGTTTGGGACCCCTCTGAGTCTTGCTGCTAATTTGGCTCTGCTTGGTACCTTGCATGCTGCTGGTGGATGGGGAAGATGCTGCTTGGGGCAAAAGGCACTTCTTTTTAGTCACTGGGCTGGTACTACTTGTGCTACCCTTTAACTTTGAACGTGCTTCTGGTGCTTTAGGCTTTCCGTAAAAAACCATAGAGCTTGTGGGCCTAGCCGCACTACTACTGCCTGCTTTTGGTGCCTTTCCTTTACTTGATGATCCTTCAAGCAATGCTTCCCCAAATGATAAGCGAGAGCTTGGCCTACTTGGCCGACTAGACTGACGCAAAGGCTGCATCTTAGAACTGGTGGTGGTGCTGGTGGTGGTGCTGGTGGTGGTGGTGGTGGTGGTAGATGGAGCTTGTCCCTCCTTAGTCCCAAAAGGAGGATCCATTTCAAATTTTGTGTTGTGTGTGTAGTGTAGTGTAGTGTAGTGTAGTGTAGTGTAGTGTAGTGTTTAAAAAACTATAAAAAAAAAATAAAAAAATAAAAATAAAAAAAAGGAAAAACGAATTAAAGACAAAAAAATTAGAGGAAGTTCTCTTCAGTGCTACTGCTTAAAAAGTAAAACTATGCACTACTGCACTGTGCTGTGTGCAATCTGCCAAAATCCTAAAGTTATTTAAATTATTAACTCAAGATTAACTATTTAATAACTAGCAGTATTTTATTTTTAATTTGAATTTACACGAGCCTAAGAGCTTAGCCTACTACTATGCTAGCCTAAAGCTATATTTCCTTACTATAAGTCTACCTCTAGGCAGACGCTCTCAAACCCACTAAGCTAAAGTGAGGTTAAATCAGATTCAGTATATGATTTATTAATTAATATTAAGTTATATAATATTAATAGATTAGAACTAATTTACTTATATATTATGTATTATAGATAGAAGAATATAGATTATGAATTAGAATTTAGAATTAGAATTACTTATATTATAGATTATGAATTAGAATATTATTATTTATAATATATTATAGATTAAGATTAAAGAAGATTAGAATTATTTTAGTACTACAGCTAGTAGCTTGAAGCTTTGCTTAGTACAGCTCGTCACAGTCAATTTTTCTTGAAAAGAATTAGAAATAAAATAAAATGTCACAGCAAAACAGTTATCTTCACTGCTTGCTGCACTCACTAGCCCAACAAGTTCACTTCACTGATGGACTGAGGTGAGCAAAACACTAAGGGTACTTTTAATAAAATTGAAATAAAATGTAAAATAAATGAGAAAATCTTTGCAAAACAGTTAACGTCACTGCTTGCTGATCAAAAAAAAACACAGCACTTATGCGGCTGCACTCACTAGCCCAACAAGTTCACTTCACTGATGGACTGAGGTGAGCAAAACAAATGAAATAAAATGAAAGATTAATTAAGAAAAATTGACTTGGTCTCTTACTGTTGCTAAAACAAAGCACAAACTATAGAGCTGCAGCACCAGTACTAATAAGATTAGCTGAACTATACGCTAGTAGTAATTAATTAATATTATTACTTTTATTTATAGCTAATTTAATTAACTATTAAGATAAGAAAGAATTAGAGAATTATTGATATTACTGATTTTAGATTAGACACTAGTAGATGTTCTGAATGTCTACAGTACACTCTACACTAGTATACTATTACTAACTATAACTGACAAATATATATATTTTATAATGAATTCAATTATTAATTATATTAATTAATATTACTGATTTTAAATTAGACACTAGTAGATGAATGTCTACAGTACACTCTACACTAGTATACTATAGTATATATATATATATGACTGACAAATATATATATATATATAATATTATAATGAACTATTAAATTATAGATTCTATTAAATTGTAATTTATAAATTCTATTTAATTTATTTAAGCAGGACAGGCAATAGGCACTAGTGCCAGCCCAGGGCAAGGGCACCCCAGTGCCACTGAGGCACTGGGTGCACTGTCAACTCAACAGCACTTACACTAAAGTTGATGACAAATTAATTTTAAAAAAATTAAATTAATCAAATTATTATTATTAAATATATTAATTAAGTAGCACTGAAGTGAGGATGAAGTACACTGTGAGAAATGGCAGGCTAAGGCTTACCAGTCTCACACAGAACAGAACAATCTCTCTGTAACGCTCGGATGCAGCACAGCAGTGTTGCCAAAGCAGTCACAGCGAAAAATGAATGGATCTCTCAGGCAAGCTCTGGTCTTATAAAGGCGCCTTCAGAATTCAAAAAACAGCAGCACAGGCATTGGACGAGACCCTTAGCGTTACGTCACAAGAGTGAGCTGATTGGACAGACGAGGATCAGCTCACTCCTGTTTGAAATTTTGGCGGTTGCGCGGCAAAAACGAAGACGATCACGAAGAATCTTCGATTCTTCGTGATTGTGAGTCTTCGTCTTCGCCTACGGTTTGCCGGCACTGTATTCTGTTCTACGTTCCTTCGGAACGAACAAAAAAACGGCCTCTTCGTGCTCGTTTTCATGTTCGCCCGAAGACGAATGCACAAGTCTAGTAATCAGTTTCATTCATTGTCCCTTTTATTCTTTAGATAACCCATGCACGTTTTCAGATCGCCTTTTTTGCAGGTTGATTTATTTTTTTCCCCCCATTTTTTTTTTTTACATTAGATAAGCCACCTGTATTTGAGGCCAGCAAGCTTCTGGACATTGAACTGGAAATGGTGAGTTACGCTGACTTTAAGCAAGAACCTAATCCGGTGATGACCTAGTACCTTCATGATGAAAGCAAGCTTCGGACTAGATTTTAGAGCTCCGGTTCAGTATCATTAAAGCTTGCTGATCCCATACCATCAGAGTGCCGTTTTAGGTAGTCCAGTCCGTCTTTGGGACCCAAATCCATCTATACTTTTATAGGAGATGTCACTGATGTATATAAAGGTATCACACTGTTTTACTGATGTAAAACCCATAATAATGTGTATGTAATAATAATAATATGCTGCATACTCTGGGTGTGATCCATCTTATCAGAATTCCAGTGTGATCAGCAGCATTGTTCTATTGAATATTTAACTGGAATCCTTGATGCTTGTTTGCAAATGTCTTCCAATTTTAATCATTGCGTACAACCTTATATCAGCCTTGATGTTTGCGTGTTTTTCTATTTCTCACACTCTGTTCCACAGGCTTTCTTTGTGGGCCCAGGAAACAGTTTAGGAAACCCCATCCCTATTGAAAAAGCTCATGAACACATCTTCGGGATGGTCTTGATGAACGATTGGAGTGGTGAGAAACTCAACGTACTTTGGTCACGTGGTGGGTTAATGAATACCGTGTGCAATGACCACTGGAAAAGGCCCTGTATGTAACTTAGGCAAAGATAAGTTGGCATAGTACCAATAATTTAATAATAATTAAAACAATGGAGAGGTGTTTTAGAAGATGTACTGTATCCATGTATACAGACAGGGCAGCATACGTCCCCTCCAAAGGACAATATACAAAAAAAATAGTGTTAGACGTCCCACATGTAATTTTAATTCAACATGGATCTTGGCTCTGTTCCCCCATCCGAAATAGTAGGAAAAAAAACGGATCATAAAAGAATTAGTTTTGCTAATATTTTTGAACACACATATAGCAGTTGTGATTAAAAACTTTGTTTTAAGGCGTTCTACTTTTACTAATTACAAAAGTTTTGAAATCCTGGAATTGCAGACGGTATCTACCCTTTTGTTGTAACATTCTAATTCTGTCACTCTATAGCACTCCTGTCTCTGTAGACAAATTGATGTCCTAGAATCAATCAGCCGATTTATATGAATCTATATATCAACAGCCTTTTTTTCTTCTTAGCTAGAGATATTCAGAAATGGGAATATGTCCCGCTTGGCCCTTTCCTGAGTAAAAATTTTGGAACCACCATCTCACCCTGGGTTGTTCCGATGGAGGCGCTCATGCCATTTGTTCTACCAAATCCAGTTCAGGTAAGAGCAATTAAATGTATGTAATAATGTCTCCGTACATTGCGTAATACTGTTGAGAATACAAAAATATGTTCACATTTACAAAACACTGATCGACAAACTATGGGACGTTTTATGACGCTTCTTCTGTAAACACGAACCAAATGGTACGTGAAAGTTAGTAATAACCTATAGTGACGTATTAACCCAAAACAAAAGGTGCTGCAGGCCTTTGAGAAACAGAGCACCAGGATATGGCTTCAAATACCCAGCTGGCGCAGCCTCCAAACGTGAATAGGTAGGGGAGAGCAAAGATATCCCATCTAACCGGCCCATTGTGCAGTAGGACCCAGGGGGGCTTGATCATCCAAGGGGGCGACCTGCCGTCCGCCTGGGCCTGCGTAACCAGTGAAAACGGATTCACTAAACTGGAAGTTTAGAAGACAGTTAAAAGTTTCACATCCCTGACTCTGCTATGCATTATGAAGCGCTAACCACAGTGAGTTTCTTCTGCAAGAAGGGTTGACATGGCCCTGTGTAATGCATAGTTAAAGACAGGGCAAACGATCTCCTTGTTGCCACCGTGATTGGCCCTTC
The DNA here is from genome assembly GCF_027358695.1 of Spea bombifrons. Taxonomy (NCBI): domain Eukaryota; kingdom Metazoa; phylum Chordata; class Amphibia; order Anura; family Pelobatidae; genus Spea; species Spea bombifrons. Next base: position 93,718,390 of record NC_071090.1, read on the forward strand.
ATAATGTATAACGAAGTCACAGAACTGAAATATTCTGCAAACTTCCAGATCAAAGATCAATGCCCTAAATTTAAAGAATAAAGAGTATAGTGTGGAGGAACCTGTCCAATATCGAGAAAAGGGGGAAAAAAATCTTTAGCAACATTTTTTACGTTGAATTTGACTTCTTCGAATGAGAGCTGGGGCCATCTGGTACCCCAGTCTGAAATGGTATCGCCAGATATCCACAGATCTAATACTTAGAGAACATTTCAAGAATCCTTATACATTACGCACCTACTGATACTTAAGAAAATACCTTTTTATTCTCCATTGATCTAATATTTCTAATATTTGGCATACAGGACCCAGTACCGCTGCCTTACCTTCGCGATGAAAGTAACTACGCGTTTGATATCAAGCTGTTTGTCAGCATCCAAGGTGAGTTACATGTATGAATAATGTGATGTACGCTGGGAGAGGAAAGCACCAGGGAGAGAAACTTTTGGTGTTGGTTATATTCTCTGTTGATATATGTCAGATTGTCGGCGATTTTGGTGATAGAAGTTTTATTTACATAGGAGCTGTCACATTCCAGCCTATCACTCCCCCTATTTCTTACATCTTGATGAACTATATAACTATGGTTTTATTTCCTTGTAAAGGAAAAATATTAAGTGGTCATCTGGCCCACCCGGCAAATGCCCGGTGGGTCCTGCACTCCATGCTCACATTTCAAGCCGCCAATTGCAGTTATGTAATTTGGTGGCTGCTGGCCTTAAAGTGCCAGGGCCACTTTACCATACCCAATCCGGCAACTAGTAGGAGTTGCAGTACGTGCTGTTCCTAAGCTGTTTGCGATTATGGTAGTGGAGTCTCTAGTGACATCGCAAACTACACACGAGCCTCTAACAGAGGGAGAAACCAGATACATTTGTTGCAACTTTCTATACAAGCAGACAGCAGGCAGTACTCCAGTGCAGTCTTTACGGAGCGATGATGGGAAGAAAAACTAAATTGCATGGATATTGTTTGTTGTTTTATTATGCTTTATATACATACACACATATATATATATATATATATATATATATATATACATACATATACATACATATACATACATATACATATATATATATATACATACATATATATACATACATATATATATATATATATATATATATATATATATATATACATATACATATATACATATATTCTTAAAAATGAAACATTAAATAAAAAAGCTAGTTACACAAGCAGTTCCGCTTTCATCTTTATGAATATCTGTTTTTATTCACGTGATACATGAATGGCTAATTTGCATTACTGCATTTTTCCGATGTAATCGTTGTCGAGTAGGAGAGGGAATGAAGGACCCCGTGACGATATGCAGATCCAACTATAAGGTATGTTCTGGGATTTCTACATTTTTGGGTTTTTTTTGCTCCAGTTTGTTTCACGTTGCAAAATTATCTATGAATGAATGAATAATTGTAATTAAATATATGATATGAGGATATCCAATTCAACACACCATTTCGGATTTTAAAAGAAAATAAATCCTTAACCCCTTAAGGACAATGGGTTGTCTTTAAACCCATCAAAAACAATGCATTGTGACCCCGTCCATGTCATTAAGGGGTTAAATGTCTTTCTTGTCACAAAGGGACCCTTACCTGGAAAGTTTTTTTTTTTTGTTTTTTTTTTTCTCTCCTAATTTTTAGTAACAACAATAATTAAATCCATGGAAATAGGGAGGGCTAATTTGTTTCAACAGTCTTATTTTCTGCTTTGGAGAACATGAACCCCAGCAGCTGTTAAATTACAACCTTTAGAGGCTACTTGAGCTTTATGGAACTTCATCAACAGTTGGATTACAGTTGCTATAATGTTTAATGTTAGAACCTCTTTTTAACCAAAATGGTCCATTTTTATGCTATAAATGGAGAGGGGTATGGCGATACTATAGGAAATTCCAGCACCAAATAAAGCCCCGATGGTACATGCTGAAAAGATTTCTGTGACTCTACTTTTTCTCTTTCTTTTGGCTACAAAGACTCAGGAGTTCAGCTTTTCCAAATAATTTAATGTTGACAACGTAATCTCCTGTAGTCCTAAATATCAAACTATACCTTCTACGGACATTGCTTAACTTTTTTAAAGTTTTACCTATAAATGAATAGTATCATCATTATGTCTTTCACCACCTGTTAAATCAATCTTCTAGAATCATCTTTACGTGTATATATAACGTCCATTTGTTTTCGTTCAGTACATGTACTGGACCATGAAACAGCAGCTTGCTCATCACACGGTTACTGGGTGCAATGTCCGGCCTGGAGACCTCTTGGCATCTGGAACTATAAGTGGGCCAGTAAGTATGACCACACCGGTATCATTTACTTTTAGCATTTGTCAGAAATTCAATTTGACCCTGTCCTAAATGTGTACCTGTATCCAGATCTAGAGCTTTCTACTGGTATATATTAGTGTGCAACTTTACACATTCCTTGTTTTATATTGTATTTCTAGTATCCCGATATAATCATAGACAAAACCTTAAAATAAAGTCTTGTCACCCAAAATAAAACACTATACAGAATTTAACTGGTAGTATGTTGTATTACCTTTCATTGTGCTTCAGCAGATTTTAAGGCATTTTACTTTGCCTCTAACTTTATCTTCTAGGTTAGTTGCTCAGTTTGTATACATTAAAATGTTTGTAGTGTGTTTACTATTAACAATTTGTGTGTATAGGAATCACAAGTATTCTGGAGGAGTATAAATTATTTTCCTCATATCATAGTACGTTTTTCATCTTTAGTAACACTGTTCTTGGCTCTTCTTGCATTAAACTGTAAGGGAATATATTGTCCCTCTATAGAAGTGGATGTGGCAATCCACTTTTTAAGGGAAATCTCAGATATGTGCATTGATAGTGTTTCTAACTTTGTAAATTAGTTTTTATTACATTTCCTGGTTTTCACACTTTGACAGGACCAAGGAAGCTTTGGCTCGATGCTGGAGCTGTCTTGGAGAGGATCTAAGCCTATTGACGTTGGCAACGGTCAGACAAGAACATTCCTGAAGGATGGAGACACTGTGCTTATAACAGGTACAGCCCACTTATAATCTTAAATTACAGTAGGATAACATATTCTCATATAGTCTGTCCAAAGTATGTTTGGTACAAACTGCTGTCCTACTTTTCCATAGAATTTTCCACCAGCTTCTCAAATGTCCTCTTGTGCTGTCTTGACAGGTTACTGCCAAGGAGAAGGATACCGCGTAGGATTTGGACAATGCTCTGGAACAGTATTGCCTGCACAGTAGATGGCACAGAATCTGAGGATTCTTTATTACGGAACCAGTAAACATATTATGGGATGTCTAGTAATCTCCCACCATTGGTGAAGATCTGGAGGCTGCTGTATGTGCAGTAGTATTTTTTTTTTGGTCATATGCCACGGATTTGGCAGAATTCCAGAATAACTATTGAGTAACTCTTGCTTTCTGACCTGCTTTGCATAAGCTTCGGCCAGGATATTGTGAAATGAACTGTAACTAAGTTCTCGTTTGCCCAAGTCTGAAATAATATTTAACCATATTTAATATTTTTAACAACAGTTCTAAATATGAGTTTTGCTATTAGTGTGACTAGTGACTTAATGAAACAATCCATTTTATGTGGCTGGCTTGTTACGGCACACTGACATTTGTCTTGCATAGAAGACCTCTTTTTCACCTCGTTCTTTCACTATGTTTGATCGGTGCAGATAGTACTCCCAGGTATCGTGTTTATCTTTTACCTCTGAATTTGGAGCCGTAAGAGAACTCCTGTGTTTCATCTAAGAAAGCATACGATGTAATGTGTAAACATGTCCGTGGTATCATTACTAGACAAACTGAATAAAAAATAAAACGAACTAATGAAGCATGTGTCACTTTTAATTTTAAACGAATACGTGGTCTCAGACCAAGTACATAGACGAGAATACATCACAGGAACACAATTTTACAGAAAGGAACGGTGCATAGTAATCACAAAATTAACGAGTTAGGCCTGATGGAGAGAAAAGAAAAGGTCAAAATGAAAACAAATCAATGATGGGAAGTACACTTAAACAACAAAAAACTATATATATATATATATATATATATATATATATTATATTATATTATTAACAAGGGCAGATTCATATATTCCATAGCTTATTTTATGCTAATAAAACTACCTGATGCAACTATATATTGTTTGTAGGGGATTCTATTACAGAAAGCTGTCCATCATACAGCTAATTGCTGGTTAAAAGATAGGTTGTACATTGAATGAAAGTTTAAGACCACAGATACAAGATCTTAAAGTGATAGCAATCCCTGTTTTTCCCATAGGCATTGGTTGAAGAAACAGGGAATTGTAAAAGAAAGAGAGTGGGGGAGGGCAGGTAACATTCAGAGCAGGTGGCTCAATGAACAATGGGTCTACTCAAGTAAGGGAGACACAATAAAGGTTCAGGCAGTGGCCAAAAACCATTAAACTGGAGCAACCCAAAGGCAGCTGTACCCTAAAGCAAGTCGTAATATGGAGACCTTCATTCTGACGGTAGCCAAAGATCCATGATCTTCTGGTGCTTCCCTTGGAACCTGGAAGCCTCCAGCACATGGGGACGCTGCAGCGATGATGTCACACGCAACATCACATACAGCATCGTTAAAGAGGCAGCATGTTGCCTTAAATGCGGTTTTTAATTTGGCAATATATGAAGTCTGGTGTCATCAGAGGATGTCACCACCCAGTTTAGTCCTTGGTCCAGCTGGGAGAAGCAATGCTAGAGTAATGGGCCGACAGCATCCTGTACACAAAGAGGGATCCAGGAAGCACACACGATACACCCTAATGACTACACAACTATACCACAAATATATAATATATACCATATATATATACCATATATATACCATATATATACCATATATGGTATATATATGGTATATATATGGTATATATATATACCATATATATACCATATATACCATCAGTGGGATGTAGATAGTGAGCAGTGTATAAAATCTAACCACTGAAGACTTCTTTATGTATTTAAGAATTTCTCTGTACTTGCGGGAGAAGGATGGAGCGTTTAAATGATAAAGTTCCAAATCCATAACTATTACATAGCATCACTAAAAGGTTAACAATAAATAGCTGAGAGCCCTGTGTTACGGAGAGAGACAATCACCTCTACGGGCAAGATGATCTATGGTTTCCACTTGAAGTTTTATACTTATTATTTTTATTCTAAATATTTTGTCTATTTTGTATATTTCTATGGTGATTCATCAGCCACTAGAGTGCGATCTAACACCATTTTTGCACAGTTACTGTCTAGCCTTTATTAAATGTACTTCTATTTTAGAGTTGCGCAAGTCCAGTCCTCGAGGGTCGCAAAGAGGCCACAACGTTTGAATATTCACGCTCTAGCACAGACGTCTCAAAGATTCATTAAACTGATTGTTTTCAGACAAGGATACACAATTCCTGCCCTGTCTGCGGTACCCAAGGACTAAAGTTGTGCAGCCCTGTTTATCTTTAACAAAATTCCACATTAGTTTTATCAATAACTAGCAATTTTGCTGAAACATGATAAATATGGAGTATGGAGACGGTATATGCTAATTGCATTTTTTTTTTCAGTTTAAATTAATATTGCTCTGTATATGAAAAGCCTGAATGTTAGAACTTAATTTGGAATTGTTCTGGTTATATCCTACACAGTATGTCTCTTTTTATCCACGGTCTACAGCTTACATGAATACCTAATACCTATTATAGTGGGATCCATTTATACCCCCTAAAGTAGAACAGGACCTTCAATGCACAATTGCATCATATAAAATCCATCAATATATGGCAAGCATTGTATGGGTATAATGAATACTGGATCTTGTTACTCAAGTTAGAGAATTTATTATATGCTTGAATATACTTAAGAACTTCTGGCAATGTTTCAGAGGTGAGAGTGTTTACCCTATAAAAGAGTCGCATACGAGGAAATATGATTTCTTTATATTCCGGAGAACTCCTTATGCTCGACACCTTACAGCCGACACATGGGCATTGTGAAGGATGTGGTTTCCTAGACAATATCTGATGTTTGCGACAAAGTCAACCATGTTTTACATATTATATACAACGCTTTCTTTATATATAAGGATCTTAGAGAAATGATGTGTGTGTTTCATAGAAACATTAAATTTGACTACCATTCCACTAATCTGCCCTTGTTTTCCCTACAATACAATAAAAAAAAGCCTCAAACTGTACTTTTGCCGGAAGGTTGCACCACTGATCTACCACCCTCTTGAATTAAAACTTCCTTACCTTAATATATATTATATATATTATATATATATATATATATATATATATATACACACCATATAATGCAATCAGTTTTCTTCTACCCACAGATAAGATGTGCATAACATAGACATGATAATTCTAACAGGATCTGCTTCTTGCATTTGAGGCTGTGGGTGGGTAATAAAAGAATGACAGGTAGCAGAAAAATAATATAAAGACGTCTTTAATTTCTGTCTAAATGGGCAAGAAACAAAATAGTGTGACTGATGGGGAAGCTGACTTTTACATTAAACCTTATTAAGAAGATGACATCTTCCCATTAAGCATGATATTCTAATTATACAACACAGTTTGATATTCTGAATTGCTGTTGTCTGCAGCATATAATTATGAGACGTATTAACAAAAAGGTATTTTATTTCCCAGTCCACGGCAAATCGCTGAATGCAAACTTAATGACTATGAATGCATTTATTATTTATAGGAAGTTGTTTTCTTTTTTTATTTCTTTTACATTCTTTATTTATAGGAAGTTATCTTTTTTTTATTTCTTTTACATTCTTTATTTCTAGCCTTAATACATTTGTCTTTATTACTAACAGGGACTAGTAAATTAACAGCCATTAACCAGGGGTTGTGCACCACATGGGGTGAATATTACCAGAACAGAACCTTTCAGCCTAAAGGTGATTTCTGATTTGTTGATGTCACATGACCCTGTGACATCAGCACCTGGCATTGAATGGCTACTAAATATGACCACCAAGTCCATCTGGCTCACTGGGCAAATGCCGCTGCCTGACATCGCTCCATTTGCACTATATGTGCTGAAGTGTGTGGCCACCGGCTAAATTTGCCCCACAGCACGTTAAGTGGGCACGTTAAGGTGCCCGCAGCCTCGTTATCACTAGTCTGGCCCTGCTGACCGCTGTACTTTAACCGTCATTAACAAACTAATAGCTGGTTCATCATGTATGTTAATTACGTTAATTTTGGAGAAAAAGTAAAATATTTAGTGAAAGGGAACTGGTTACACAAACATAACTCAAGGCTGTATAAGTAGCGTACAAAATGTTACCAATACAGCGTGCCGTGAAAAAAAACACAGCCCACCCTTCTAGAGAGAAAATAAACTGTGTTAAATCTGCCACTGGTGACATTTACATGATGGGAGTTTAATTACTTTGCTTGTGAAGCTTAACTAGCTGATGAGGACATAAAGCAGGGAATAAGTAGGGCCAATGTATTAACAAACACTTTATTCTCTCCTTTTTCCAGGCTCCTAAGGGTCCCTTTTCAGGAGGGACAAGCCTGTTTGGGCCCCAAATCCCACCCGTCACTCTTTCTTCCCCTCCTTTCTAAGAGCTCAGAATGTTTGTTGGGTATGAGAGCATCATGTTGTCACAAAAGTCACAATAATGCATATAATATAACTAAATTGTATAAATATATTACATCCCTCTTAGTTATGTAAAGCTTTTACTCCATTCCACATCACAAATAATATTATAGCTCCACACCGTTATAGATACTTCTATAAGCCACTGACTGTTGTAGCTTCGATTTTCCGGGCTAGGCTTAACCCCCTATTAACCCCAATAAATGACACCACACACCACTGAATATGGATAAGAAAAAGCCACAGCCAATTTTATTTATTAGTCATTGTCACGCCAAAACCTGAATAAATAAACAAACATGACTCAAAACACAAACATGTAAATATATACAATAAACACACCAAGCTTGCCAAGTAATCCAGGTACCATAACCAAATACCACTTAAGGAAGGGACATAACCAGATGCCCCCACCCTGACCTGAGGTTCCCAGCGCTGACAGCCAAGAACCTCCCACCAGTTGTTACCAACCATTCACTTACCACATTAACCCCCTGGATACCTGGCAAGCTGCCGCCCCACAGACTGTGACAAAAACACCACAAACCCAAAACCAGAATATACATATAAAGGGAGGGAGGGTGGGACACGCAACCAGGTAAAATGACCACAAGAATGGTGCCTAAGCCCAGGAAAACAGCCACTTAAATAATCTACCCCCAACTCCACCCCCTAATTTCCCGCCAAAAAGCCTACCCCCTCCTCTGCACAACAGCCAGGGCCCACTACAGCCCATGCTGGCCCCTCCGTGGGCATCATTCTGTGTCCGCCGCATATTTATACTCCACTAAAGCAAACTTACTAGCCAAATCTTAATGTTATTCTTAAGAAAACCTTATATCAGGGGGAATCTAGGAAACAGCTACAGAGAACACGTGTATCTTTGGCATGAATTTCTTGTATGTATTTATTCTTCCACTAACACCAGGAATACCCTTGTTATTGAAATCTGACGTGTATCAGATGTTGCAGTGCACTTGTGTTTATATGCAGATGATAGGATCGTTTCATCATCATTTTATTTCTCGGAATTTCCCCCTGATAATGATCTGTGTACGCTTTTTTTTCGGTAGTAACTAAATAATGTATTTATGCTATTAGCTGTCTTATTTGTTTGTTCTGTCAATCTTGTTCAGTCCTTAAGATGCGGTTCCACTGAGACAAAACATTAATCTCATTCTGTAGTATGTTAAGCAGAAAAAAAAACGTAATGGGGAAGCCCTGTGGAACAACAATCATTACTATGGGCATTAATGTATTTAAGCATTGAGGAAAACTTGGTTTTGTTTCTTTTTGATCCGATAAACTTCCTTTGCCTGCAGACTAGAAGGTTATTATAGACAATCCTAAAACGCTTTGATAAAGATCCCAAGGGCTTTAGAAATCTGCAATCAAGAGCCAAGAGTTAATTTTGCGGCGTATCAAAAAGGTACCATTGACGTATTTTAATGACAAATGTGGGATGAAAAGGCCACAGCCGATTTATTAACGTCATTGCCACGCAACCTGTGAAAATAAAAGGTGCGTTAACACGGCAATGACCCAAATACAACAGAACACCTCTAACCGTAAGCATCACCTTATGGGAGGGCATCCCATGATGCCCTGCCCCCACCCGAGGTTCCAGCAACACGCCCAGCCAGGAACCTCCCACAGACGCTTTAACACCAGTGGCAATAACCACATAACCCCCCCCCGGCAACCTGGCAAGCTGCCCCCCCCCGGCTGTGATAAAATCCTAAAACAGAACAAGGAAAAATGAGTAAACAAGAAGACCATTGCTATAATAACAGGAAACATCACAAAATAAAGGGAGGGAGGGTTGGACAAAAACACTGGGTAAGCTGGCACAACAAAAAGCCCCGAACCCCCCTTTCCCCTAACCTTATATACCCCCCTTCACTTCCTCCTCCCCACTGAACTTTCTTTGCCCCCCTGACCTAGACCTGCTCTGCATCCCTGTCAAGGTCCCCTCCATTCTAGTCAGACTCCGTGGGCATCAATAAAGACATTTTGATACAGTCTGGTGATATCTCTTCTTTATATTACCATGGACACTTCAAACTATCTTAATGTTAGGTGAGGTTTAGTTCCTGACGCTTGATGTTGCTGTATTGAAACATGGTTCTGTTTATCCTTGGCAACACGGTATTCTAGCATTCGTAGCGTGTACGTCATGCCAGCTGCGTGGAATTAATGGCAGACATGCACACTGGGGGCATCCACCTCAGTGATGAGACAGAATCTTTTTGCTAAGATACTCGTGAGGATAAAGAAAGACATTGCATTAATAGATGGAATGGGTTCAATTTAATGAGCTGTCTAAAATCATCACCAATTAAAAAATAAAGAACACTGCTAATGCCATACTCAGCAGAAAGCGATTCAACTCCCAGGACACATAGTCAAGTAACAAGGTCTAACTGCTCAGTTTCAGGAAGGTAACTCTGTAACTAAATGAAATAGAAGAATTAGGTTCGATTAAGAAAAACCAGCCATAAAATGGGGCCAGATCCCCTTGATACCAACTGAACCCGATATTAAAAAGAACCATTATTTTTATATTATATATTATTCATTTTATATTATTTATTTTAATTAAAACCTTACACATGAGCATTTCAACTTTCTTGCAATCATATGTCAGTAGTAATTTAAATAGTAGTGTATATATGTTATATACAGTATGTGATATATAAATACATATTCTAATGTAATAATAATCTTAAAGAAAACAAATTAATTAATAACTGCAAAGTGGGCTTTTGGGCAAAACAAAATTGGTGCAAGCATTACAGGTTATTGTTGTTTAAACCCTTTTTACAATGAAATCTTTTCTCTCTCTCTCTCTTTTTTTTTTTTTTTTTTTTTTTTTTTTTTTAACTTTCACACTTAATTGATTTCTACAGCTTGGCGGTATAAAGTACAAGATGGCTTTCACCAACTACCAACTTTGCTTAATGCTTAATGCCTGAATGTCAGTCTTCCGTGGTGAATCCATCGGATACTTAACATTGATGCATTGCAGCGAGTTATGCCACAAAATGTGTTGCATGAGGTTTATGCGAATGATACTTTTGTAATATGTTGCTGGAAAATGTTGCAGAAATCAATGAAGGTGGAAAGTAAATAAATACAGTTTTTCAAAAATAACCCTTCTAATGCGACCCCCCTTTTTTTCAATATAAATTAAATCCAGTATCCCTATCCACTATACTAATCTGTATTAAATTCCGGCTAGCAAAAAAGGCCTTTACGTGTGTTGTTTTTTGTTTTGTTTATTTTTTATATTTTTTTACTTTTAATGGTGCATGAAATCAATTTGGACATGTCCGTAAATTCCTAGACCTAGCATTAGTCCGTCAAGAAAATCCATCAAAAATGTATTGGTTCAACATGCGCTTATTTTCTGCAGGCACCTTTGAATCGCTTAGATGTAGATATTTCCTTTAGCTTTCATTGTAGCTTTTTTTTTTTTTTTAGCAGTCGTTGTCTAGATTCTACCACAGAGAATTTTATTTCAGACAGGTCAATAAATCACAAAGCATGTATTTTTCACCTCTGTTAAATCCAATTAACGTTTGGACGGGTCATTGAACTGAACCCTGTATTTGTACTTTTATCAAGAGATATTGTACTTGCCTGGCCCATATTTCTGGTTGCCATGTCCTGATCAAGTGTCGTGTCATCTAATCTTAGTCACACATAGCTCTTGCCAGCTTTCTGCCATTTTGTTTTTACAGTGTCAACCAGGGCCCGGCCCCTGACGTGCCTTAATCACCCGGTCAGCTCCCTCTTGTATACACACACAGTACAAAATGCGTAATCCCTTCATGGAGTACCAGAGCCTTCGAAATGGCTTTGTGACCCTTTCCAGACTGATGCCCATGACTCTGTTTCTCATCTTAAATTTATTTTTGATTGCGCATCATGGGTGGCTTTTTGAGACCTTTCGGTCTACTTCACTTTGCAAGACAGGCTCTATTTAATTGTTTAGAATTAACAGGACTGGACGTAACGATATTGGGGTTTGTCTAGTGAAATTGAACCCAATTATCAATTCCATTTGGTAAATTGGTTGATTTAGTAACTAAGGGGGCATTCACTTTTTCAGATAGGGTCACGTAGGGTTTTTTCCTCCTATACATGAAATTATGATTTGAAAAGTGCATTTTGTGTTTACTCGGGTTATCTTTGTCTCATATTAAAATTAGTTTGAAATATTTAAATGTGAGAAATATGCAAAAATAGAAGAAATTGGGAAGAGTGCAAATACTTTTACTGTAGACATTTATATATTACAGTTTATGACTTTGGGTGTAGTTGATGGATAGATACTGGATACGGTGTAAAAACTGATAAAGTGTCTGCTTCAGGATGTAGATATTGGATAAATACCCTATGTGTGTTTGGATGTGTTTGATAGATAGTTGTTATATCTGCTGTAGGATATGGGTGATAGATAGATGCTATATGTGAATGTATTTGGACATGTTTGATTGATAGACACTGTGTGTTTGTTACAATATGTATAAATGTATATATGGGGAAAAATACTGTACAGATACTGTCCTTCCTATTTTCCCATCAACCTAGAGTTGGACTTGTGTGCTCCTTGATGAATGATAAATAAGGGATTTATCTTTGGTATACAATTGTTCAGCTAAGCCATTTCTAAAAAAAAAAAAAAAAAAAAAGAGAGAGCGAGGCCACGTAATATTGTCTAATGCAAATTTCGAGGAGGAAGCTGAGCTGAGCCATCTGTTATTGCATTACCAGCTGAGCGGCAGAGTGATAAAGTCTGCTGATGCTTCCAGGAGAACTCTTCTAATGCTGTTGACATTCATTTGGAATTTAGTTTTGAGTCTGATGGAATCACAAAACTGGGGATGTGACAAGGTTATGGGGGAGCCAAGGGTCACTAGCGCAAAATGCCTGAATGAAAATGTAATTTATTATAAAATATCGGAGACAGCCTATGTAGACATTAACCCTAGACCTAATTTGATAGAACAAAAACCTGGAAATTCTAGTAAGGAATCCCAAACAATTTGAGTGATCAGTCAGTTAGATACGGTGGTCAGAGATTTTGGCCCCAGCTGTCAGAGGGGAACACATGATGTAGGGGATAAATCCTTGCTTCTCAGGGATCATTTTTTGTGATGTATCCCCTACATCCACGGTCGTGAAGGGGTTAACTACAACCTTCGCCCGTCTCATGACCGTTGCCTTATCCATTCAACTATTTTATCCTCCTACCCAAGCACTGCAGTTTATTTATAAGTCTTCTATAAGGGACAGGTACAAATGAAATGTTGATGGGCTAGATCTACTGCTCCTCCTTGGTCTATTAGTTTAATTACAGGCAATGTGATAAAGTAAATTAGTTTGACAAGATCTCCCTGCAGTAAATACTGTTTCTAATTTTACAAACCATTTGTATCCAGATACTTAATAATTTCATGCATTAGCATGGTTTCCATTAATTTCCCAACTGATGTGAGACTTACAGGTCTGTAGTTGGCTGAGTCTTTACATTTTATAGCGAAGTGATAGAACAATTACAAGCTTCAAAACTACTGGAACTACTCCAATCAATAAAGTCTGGTTAAATAAGTCTGCTAATGGTTTTGCCCGGACACTCCAAAGCTCCTTTAGTAAATTTGGGCATATGCCATTGAGTCCCATGGATTTGCATAGGGGATAAAGGGATTTAACAAGGTACAAAAGGGAAGTTTATTTCAAAAGAGGACGAATGAAAAACTAGATGGCCTTAGGTTTAAATGTATAGTAAGGGAGTTATTTTACAGAGAGGGTGGTAGATAAGTGGAACTATTTCCCAGCAGCAGTGGTAGAGGCTAAAGCAGAGAGGATATTTAAACATGCATCTAAGATTCAGGATAGCTTAAGGTCAGAATGGTTCTGTCATCAAAATATATCTTTCTGTACTATAAGAATACATCTAAAGCGGTGTTTACATTTTTCATTTCTACAGTTAATTCCCATCATCATCAGAGACAGATTGATTTTTTTATTTCACACTTTATATAAGTTAAACATATTCTGTTCTAGGGTATGGTTTGTTTATAAATTTAATACACTTTCTTCCTGATGCCCGCATAGAAGGCCGTATTTTTATATTATTATTATTATAATACCCAAATCTTGCTGGCACTCTGGTAAAGTCAATTATCTACAATTATTGATAAACCATTTTCAGGGTTCCCCTACTTAATATATTCAAAACACGCACATTTTACTGTAAATAAACTTCGATGACTTGGTCAATAACTTACCTGTCCAAGCGCTTAGTATAATGCTCCCTACGGGGAAGTCGCATGCTATTCTGAATGTATTATATTGTATAATTTAGTGTTATCGATCTCAGAAACACAGTTTATAAAACTCAGTGTAAGATCTTTAATAAATCAATTAAAAAAGTATTGGATCTGTGTTTACAGCCTGAGGAATCTCACTTAACAGCTCTCACCAAGTCCAATTAAAGTATTTTCTATGAATAAATCTGGGTACTCTTTTAGCTCATCATTTAGCCTGTTTTTGGTAGTAAATTTAGTTTTAGCAAGTTTTGTGACAAATTATTAAAAAAAAAACTTGGCAACAGATTTCCCATGAGACAAAAATTAGGACTGAGATCTAGGGGGTGCTTTCTATAAGATGCAGAACATATTTTGCATAAAATGTTTGAAATTCTGTCCTCCTTCTATTGAATTAACCAACATATCCTACAAGACAGTAACATCCTAGGCCATCAGTATGTTTAAATGCTGCTAGATCTGGCTATAAAAAGCACAATTTTAGGTAATATCTTTATACATATGTTACAATACCTTTTAAGATCAGGCCATGTAGTAAGAGTTGTAATAAATACGTAAAAAAATACATGACACACATTTCAAGGTTTCGATTTTCCTGAATGTCTGGATAAAAAACAGAGCATTTACAGATTCCTTTAAACTAAAGCAAACCGCATACATAAGTAGAGTATTCTTGTTGACCTAGACATAGGGTGGCTGGTCTAGGTGGAAAACAACCCCTTTGCCACAAAACCAGGGGCAGATCTCCCTACTGAACCATCAAAGCTCCTTGGTGCGCTGCTTCTCAATAGGCGAGTTATAAACGTGATCTCTGATCTTCCGAACAGGCCAAGAACCTACTTTAAAATGCCGGGTCACTTAGTCCTCCCAAGTCCTGACACTGCCTAGGAATAACAATATCCCTCCTCCCAAAGCGATGTTTGACGAGTATAGCGATTTGTCTAATTCTGCAGAAACCCCTATGCATTTGCAAAATGGACAAAATGGGACCATGTAGCTATGATGTGTATTAAAGTGCAAATGATGGCGGGAGTGTCCATTTAAAAGTTTTAAAGCATATTAAACCAACAAACAGATAAACAAGGTAACGTCACGAGTCAGGTCTTGCATTAAGAACACTGTTGGATATATAGGGGGTGCTTTACAAATTACCCCAAGTGCATCATAACTACAATGCCTAAAACAGAACTTGCATCATAGTGATATGCATAAATGTAACAACCAACCTTTATTACTATTATTAATTATTGTTCTATATAGCTCCATCATATTCCATAGCGCTGTACAATGGGTAAACAGGACATAACAAGTAGTATATAACTTACCAATTTGACTTACAGAAACAACAGGTAAGGAGGGGCCTGCTCAAAGAGCTTACAATCTATATACAGTACATATTTCTGTAGCAGACGCAACACCACTTTAAAAGGCACTTATTAACACTTCATGTGCACCGTATAACTATTTTACTAATATGTCATTAGCCAGACCTATTTTTATAAAAGTCTCCAACAACCACTTGTAACGGTGCTATTTCTGGACACCAGTTTCTTTAGGACTGAATGAAAAAAATATTTTAAGGTAATAGATTCTTAGGTCATTTTCATTATTTTGTTTATGTTATGTAAGAGTTAAACTCATTGTACCTGATGACCAGGTATTACTCAATATTGTATGTTTTTTTCCACTTATATCCGAGGCTGGTTTTTATTCTGAGCCCATCCCTATTTCCCCCCTAATTGCTCTATAAATATGTTTTTCTGAGTTTCCGTGACTGTGCAGGAAGACGATTAATTACATCTGAATTATTTATTTTTGTGTTTTTGGGACCCTTTGCTCTTATTCCCAGCTGGAGGAAAAACATTATTCCCATTTATGCGCTCTAATTTATTTCTCAGGATTTCTCCGGCTAGACTGATGCAAAGCATGTTTCCTAATGCTTATCAGCCTCTCCTTCCATGCGTAACACTCTAAAATAAATAAATAACACAGACTTGATGTTTTCTCTAGAAAGCCACATTTTAACTCACACTGGCTAACCTGCTATGTGGAGCTTCAGATGAGCAGATAAGTGGAGATAGAAACAGAGGTTAGCACCATTTGGGCCGTCTGGACTCAGAACTTAATCAGCATACCTGGGAACTCTCCGGGTTTGACCCAGAGATTGCTGGGTGAGCGTTGCTCCTCCGGTTCTCCGGGTCAAGACCCGAATCCTACGGGTCGCGGGAGCGGGGTCTTGACATGCCCCACTCTCTGCCCATTTTTCCTTTAAATGGGGGTGTGCCCCTGACATCAGCGGGAACTCCCTCAACATCAGTGGGAACGCCCCTGTCAGCGGAACCACCCACTGACGTCAGTCCTGGCCTGGGTCTCTTCTTGCATTTAAATTCCTTCAGTTTATTTCTGCTGGGAGCCTGTTCTAGTTATCTACCACCTTCCCATAGTAACATCTTCTGTCCTGGCATGCTCAGAAACTCTTGTTCCACCCCATAGAAAGGGAAATGTAAAGATGTAACGGGTTAAATGCTGCCTGTTTGCGGTGGAATAAAAGCCAAAGAAAATATCTTCGGTTGCATTTCTAGTAGGCTGCTCTTGTTCCCAGATTTTTTTACGGGGTATCTGTAGGACTCCACATCTGCGTCAGCAGCACCTGTAAATCAGAGCTTCTTGGGAAGCCTATGCTGCGTCCAGACTACAGGGATCTGAAATTATTTTTGGCCCGGTTTGCTTAGCCAATTCTCTTCTAGACCCTCTTAATAAAATTCAATCAGATCTGGTTGTAATCTTTATTTAGATTTTAAAGGTGCCTATGCAGCAGTATTGAACTATGTATTTCACGAACAATCAAATTCATAATATATGGGATAGTAGAGAAACCTGGCAATGAACTGCAAAATGACATCACAGCTCTGATGGCATTATCTGGCTGGAGACCTTACCTAAGGGTTTTACATTGTTGCACTGCGGCACAGAGGTTCCAAAGTCCATCACCCCTCCATAAAAATACAGTGCTTCCTGCTAATGAAACTGCTGTGCTGGCTGGAGGGCAGAGGGTGCTTCTTTTCGCTTTGTAAAGGTCGTGGTATTTGTAAGAAATCACTGTCATGCTTTTTCTTTCTTTCCTATAAGCATACACACATTAGGCCTGAATGCAACTTGAGTGCTCGGAACAAATGTTCTCAAACACGTGATATAGTTTTTAGAGGGTCTTCTGTGGAATGCCAATGTATCCTATGGCTAGTCCAGTAGGATTCCTAAAATTAACATACTGCCCATATAAAGTACAAACTTTTCCCCTAACTGTGACTGTAAAGGGGTATAAAAACTCATGTTTAGACGGGCAAGGTCTATTTCTTTCTTTCTCTCTTACTCCTTCATCTTGTCAAGAAGACAGAGCCTAAGGAAACTACGGCCACCATCTGTTCATCAATCTACTTAAGAAGACTTAGAAGCTGTGGTGTTGATTGCTCTTTGGTCACTGGAAAAGTTTAGATATTTAAGACAAAGAAATATCTAACAGTATTTCTCCTTTAAGAGAACATAATACAAAGTGATGATGTGCAACATTGTAAGACTGAATGATTAACGTTAATTATGCTGTACAGATTTTAATCTCTACTTCCAAATTCACAGTATATAGTCCACCTGTTTGCGACCGCTCTGTATTTACTGTCCATGACACATCTCTGTTATTTGTATATCCTATGCCAATACGCTGCCCAAAAGACAGAGGTGCAGCCTGTATGAGATCTGCACCAGAGGTCCTCTGACCAGAACCGCACCTGGGTGGGTTCACAGGGGGCAACCGGGCGCTCTAAACAGCAGGGGCACATCGGCAAGGAACGCAGTGAGAGAGTTAAGTCTCCTTACCTTCTCCTCCGGCTGATTCTGTGTTCCTGTCTCCTGTCCTGCGGCTTTGCTTCTCTCGTCTCTTCTTGTTCTTCTAGATCTAAGTGTGGCAGTACATTTTTTGGATCTTTTTGGACTTTTGCTAGGGCATTTGATACGGTTCCACTCAAAAGCATAAGGTACAAATTGTCAGCAAATGTACTTGGATTAGAAATTGGCTAAAATAATAGGTTTTAATTTTAGTTGTTTTAAATGGAAAACTTTTAAACTGGACCAATGTATTAAGCGTCTTTTTAGTTTCTTTACTAACAATCTCCCGTGTTGCATTGAATTTGAGAGCCGTGTTTCAGTGTTTACCGAAGACACAAAATTAGGTAGAGTAACAAAGTCTAACCTTGATGTTTCTTCTCTGCAGGAGGATTTAGACAGTGGAAGATTTAGCCGGCAACTGACAAATGAAGTTCCATATATACAAATGTAAAGTTATGCATTATGGGAAAAATAATAGCGACGGAACATCTAGATTTTACCAGGAAGATACCATTTAAAGTATAAGGATTTAGCTACAAATGTAGACAACACACTTAGCAACAGTGTGCAATGCCAACCAGGAGCTGCAAAAGGCAATAAGATATTGGCATGTGTAAAATGGGGTATTGATTCACGAGAGTATCATATAATCTTGCCTTTCAATGATAAGACCTCACCTTGAATATGCGGTGCAATATAAGAGAACTCTCCAATCACCTGCTCATCAGAAATGTACAAAAAAACAAGGAGGTCCTCATCTGAAACTAGAAGAGCGAAGATTTCATGGGCAACAAAGGAAGATATTTCTTACAGTAAGGACACTAAAGGTATGGAATTCACTGCCTAGGGGGTGGTGCAATCAAATACAAGGGGTGCCTCCATTAGAAAAGCAGAACATACATATAAATGATACAATAAACATTAATATTTTAGAGCTTCTTCATCCAACAAAAAATCTGTTTATCTTTTGAGGTCAAGAAGGATTTTTTTGCCCCTAAGTGGTAAATTGTTTTTTTTTTTTGCCTTCTTTAAATCAAAAGCAGTTAAACTTAATGGACTTGGGTCTATTGTCAACCTAAATTACTATGCCTGCTTTTTTCGCTGTGTTTTCTATGTCTGCTATTTCAGTGAAACTGTCTGCATCATTTTGGCCCCTTGGAGTACTGCCACAAAAGGGCAGAGCCGTGGAGACAGCCTCTTTCTTGTTCCTCCAATCTGGGGAATGGGTGTGCCCAGGAGCTCCACCCTTTTGTGTTAGTGCTTCGGGAGGCCTGGTTCACAGAGAAGCAAAGAAAGAAGACACTGGGAGAAGCGGAAGAAGAAAGAAGACAGAATGCCAAGAAGGGGCAAGAGAAGAGGTGGAGCTGCAGGAAAGAAGACAGGGAGACAGAAGCGCTTGGCAAAGAAGGTAAGGAGACATTGAAAGTGAGAGCATGAGCGGGGAGTAAAAGTGAGTAAGAGTGAGAGAGTGAAAGACATGGTGTATATTTTCTAGCAATGAAAAATGAGTGCGGCCCATGAACACATACAACTCTGATGAAGAGGCACACTGGAGAAAAAACACGGACAACCCTGTCCTATGCTGTGGTCAATATAAAGATGCTGTCCCACTTTTTCGGCTGAATCTGCGAAATATGATGACACAATATATATATATATACAAAACATTAAATAACAAATAATAATTGAACATTTTTGCAACTAAATACAGCAGTACAAACATAAATTCTGTTACTGTTCAACGTCAAAACCCTTCCCAGAAATAATTCCCTAATCAAATGCAAACACCAGAGTAACACTCATTCATCTCGTAAGGATGCATGCCAGTGACTTGAACTTACATCTGTTAAACCGCTTGGGATATGTGCAAAAGTAAAGATTCTGTAATGAAAATTAGTTGATAACAAATTCCCATTAATGCTGGGCTCCTACCTGTGACGATGGCCACAGGTTGATCGGTACATTTATGGTTGGTTTAAGCTCCTCTGGAATTTGGTGAATATGGAGGTATACCATGACAGATGTTTCTCTACACTAATCAAAGATTAATGGGAGACCCTCTTTATCCATTTTAGACCTCTTGACTTTCTTGTCTCATTTTCCAGGACAATGCAGACATTGAAATGCACCTCAAAGAAGCAAAAATCCTTCTTATAACTTTATATATTTTTATGTACTTTAAGCTGAAAATACCATCACTTTCTGAAGGTTTAACATCCCAGAGACTGCAATTACTGTTTTGTCTGAGTGGAACAGCATCTTTATGCCAAGGGGGATATACGTGCATCAGTTTACATCCTCTTGCCATGTTGTAGATATAGATATCAGTTTATCTCCAGTACTATGGCAAACACATGATGAGGTAGGTGCCTCGCCATCTGCGCATGGAAATGATGCCCTTCACCTTCCACATACATGGGCCTAAAAGGAACTGGGATACTAACCTGGAGCAAACATGGTGGACTCGAGCTCTTCTTTCTCCACAACTCCTCCAACTTACCTGAATATTCAGAGCTGGATTTTAAATAATAACACTAACTTGTCTTAGGAGACATTTATTAGTGGTGTGACAGAAGAGCATGTGTTACTGACTCACAACCATACACCATGTCCACATTTCATCCATTTCGCTTGCCAGTGAGACTATTTTGGACTATATTGGAATTAACCCCTTAATGACAAAGCCGTATATGCACGGGCTCAAAATGCATTGTTTTCAATGGGTTTAGGGACCGCCCATTGTCCTTAAGGGGTTGTTTAGCCAAGATATAGTTTGTGTGTTAACTTAAGTATTTTAATGCTTTCTTTCATTTTAAGATTTATGTGATTGAACTGGCAAACTTACAATCGTCACCAGGTTCTTCCCTTTAATTTTAATCTTTTGCAGTAGTGGTATATTGAGGCCTCTTGGATTTCTTTTCAATGTTTCAATCCCATCAGCCTTTTGAACAATAGAAAAGTAATTATCTCCCATCTGGTTAATCGTTTGCAATTTTGTTCTTTGATTTTCACACAGCTTCTGATATTTTGCGCACTTTGTCAATAATTAGTGCGATGTAGATAACTTAATCTTCAATAGAAATATAAAGTGTTTCAGGAATCTTTTGTTGCAGTTAACAAAGGGCAAAATGTTCATAGACTTAGCCACAAAATGAGTTGTAGACTTAGCCACTCTGTGGGGCAGAGTTGCCCTTGATGATGCTCATCCTCTAAAGTTTACACAGAAGGCATTTTAGAGAGTAATTCATGGGCCAACATGGACAAATAGAGTTAAAGAGAAAAATATAAAAATTTGGAAGGAGTTACAGGGAGATGTTTCACAGAGATGTTACTTGGACAGACTAAGAAAAATGCAAAGACTGAACCTTAACTTATAACCAGTGGTGCTAAATACTCATATAAAAAGGTAAAAATCCATCCCATGCAGACTCGTATTACTCATTGGCTTTATTATGTCTGGTTACATGGTATTTTCAGAATCTGTGGCGTGGGACAAAGACCTGGGCTGGAATTTAACCAATTTGGAAGCACAGGGCAGCGTATGAAAGAAAACAGAAGGCGTATCAAACGCATGTCGCTATGAGATGCAGAACAATCATCACAAAACAGCATGCAAGCTGAAAATGTACTCTTTGGGCCGGTAAGAATGCGTTGAAAAATAGAAATAAACTATTAACGTGTCTATCATTTAACAAAATGCAAAGGTAGTGAACATAAGAAAAATCTAAATCAAATCAATACTTGGTGTGGTATTTGTAGAATAAATTCTCTGTGGGGCTATACCATCACTTCCAGGACTCCTTGTTTAGGCTATAGATATTAATGACTTGTATGTTTGGGTTTATCATACTGCAGAATAAATTTGAGGTCAATCAGATGCCTCTCTAATGGTATTACATGTTGGATAAGTATCTGCCTGTACTCTTCAGCATCCCCAAAATCCCCAACTCCATTTGCAGAAATGTAGCCAGAGACTTGCAAAGTTCTTCCATCATACTTTATTGTTGCCAGCAAGCACTCATTCTTGATGTGTCTTTCATCTGCTGGGCTAACTTTCCTTGGTCGAGCACCGAGTCTACAGCCCTCAACATTGCCCGTTTCTTTTGGTGCTTCTTCAAAATACCTTGGGCAGAACATCTGAAAACCTCCGTCTGCCTTGACACAACCTTGTGTCTTGTTGCCCTGCTTAGTCTTGACATTTTGTATGACTTTTGTCATGAAACTGTTCCTCACCTGTTAGATATAATTGTTTAATTATAAACCTAACCATATGCCTACAAAATCCCTCACTTTGTGCAATCGTGCCTAGAAGAATTGATGCTGTTTTCAAGGCAAACTTTGGTGACACCAAATATTGATTTGATTTAGATTTTTCTTCTGTTCGCTCGCTTTGCGTTTTGTTAAATGATACAAATAACACATTAACATTTTTTTAAAGCATTCTTACTTTAGAGTATTTTTTTTACAACACATCTTTGCAACACGTTTACACAGTACTGTAGGTAAATTGCCTTAACGTCCTACTGGCCCACCGAACAAGCTGTCAAATCACAGAGACACATACTAGAATCATCAATATATAAATAGAAGGAAAGAAGACAGATGGTCCACGAGTTATTGAATCCAATGCAAGAATAAAATAATTTTATGTTTTATTATGAGTTATTTAAGTGTTCACATTTGAATGGAGCTCACAAACTTGAGCAGGTGCGGAAAATAAAGTTTTTTTTGTTTTGTAACACACAGAATACTTTCTGGCACTGAAAAAAGGTGCCATGACCCATTCAAGTGAAAGGAACATAAGGCTATTTTCAGCACCATAAAGCAGTGCACGATAGAAGCCTTTAATACATGTCTGTTAATGAGGTATTGAACATGTTAAATAAAACCACATTCACTCTGGAGCAATGATAAAAGCCATGCCGGACTGGAAAATTGGATCACAGCACAATCAAACTATATGTTTGTTAAAAAAAAAAATAAAAAAAATCCCACATAATACAGTTTCAATGCAAACGCAGATAATAATCTAAAATGAGACTAAATGTTTGATTTTTATTCCTCTCTGTAGCAGATCATCTCTCACAAGAAATCTGGTCACATTTATTGGAATTATTTAAAGCGGTTTGATACAAATTGCTCATTTTTCTGTGAAAAGTAGATGACACTGTTTTAATAAGGGCATATGTCATTCTATGGAGGTACATTAGAAATTGAGGCTGTATGACTCAGAAAACAGTTTTCATGACAATATAAAGACAGAAACAAAAGCAATAAAATATACTCAAATCAGAGGCATCCTTCTGGTGCAATAAAATGGACAATACTCCCAAATAAGCAGTAAATAACATGGGCCAATCTCTAAAACAACAAATACATATAATCGTAATCAATTTGTTCATTAAAATACATTTCAGTGACATTGTGATAAATGGATTATAATTGATCTTTCCCCTTCATCCTATAATGGAACCCCGTAAACCAATGTCACCCAAATTAACTGTGCCGCCTATGGTAAGCCTTCCCAGAAGCGCTGAGGATTACCTACTTTATCTTTATTTATAGGTAAAATTAGTGAGTTTAAAAAAAACAAATTGAAGGGTACCTTTTTGTAATGTTAAAAAAAATCTAATTTATCATGTGTTTTGCCGGGTCAGACCGGCCCATCTCACAGGAGAAATTTGTTGGCACAGATCTTTCATATTGGATAGTCATACCTCTCGTCGCAAACCACCGAAAACTCATAAATTAGCAAATAAACCCTTTGAGTTCCAGTGGAATGAATATTAGAACTACCCTGGTACTCACAAGGTTGAGTAGACCATGCTAGAAAGATCAGCACATGCATAGGAGGAGGAATTACCCGGCTGGAAGCCCAGTGGGAACAGCTCACCTCCTGCGCTGTAATCAATATATATTATAAATATAGATAGACTGTAAGATCATTTGAGCAGGGCCCTTCTCACCTGATGTTTCTGTAAGTTATATTTTTATGTTATATATATACTACTTGTTATGTCCTGTCTACCCATTGTACAGCGCTACAGAATTTGATGGCGCTATTTAAACAATAAATAATAATAATAAAAAATCCATCATTTTATATGGCTCGGATTATTTAGTTTGTGTATAAATTAAAGGGGTTAAACAGACTTTACGTATGCCACCTGTATTTCTTTTTTTTTTAGGATCAAACATGATTTTTTGGTATAGATATAAGTGACAACCTAAACATTTATAACACATATTACAGTGGAATGGTCAGGAGCGGAGGGGAGAGTTCTCATATAATTCAAGACTGGAGATAAACAACATATACTCAGCGGCATATTATGGCTTGGACCATGAGGGCCAGTTTGTCCTGTTGGGCGATCAGGCTCCCTGGGGCTTAATAGGCAGGGTTATAACGCTACGCTGTACCCAGTGCCACATGTTCTTAAGAGGCAGAGTACGATCATGGCACATCATACCCCAGAACTCAGCAGTAAGGACGGCAGCCACCGAGGTGAGCTCCCAACATAAATACATAACTATGTATACCAAATAAATCTTTATTTTGAAATTAGAATTGCATGGAGAGTCACGATGTGCATTAGTGTTTGGAATGATCCAATTATAACCCATTTACTACTGACCTGATACCTCAGAACTTTGCAGGGTTGATCCCCCAAAGCTTTCCCTTTCATGCTCCATATAAAAGGCATGAAGGGCAGCAGATTAGTCTTGTCTAGCAGTAGGGCTAGCCCTCAAAAGACTTGAAATGAGTGGGATCTGGACAAATAGGTGTAACCTGCCTCCCCTGCACGCTTTGTTGTGGAAACCCTTTACGTATCCTGTTGCGGATCTCCATGGCTCCTACAACATGCCATTAAACGTCCGATATCTGACCAATTTAACAGGTATAATACCAAAACAAGAAACTGATATTATACTAAATACCTTGCATATAATAATAGGTAATATTTGGCTTTGTGTCAGCTTCAAATGAGCCACTAGTACACCACAGAGGTTACAAGTGGAATTTTAAGGCCACTAGTAAAATGTCCATCTTAGAGACCTTTTCCTTTTAAGAAGGTTACTAGACTCTACTTTAGTTTTATTTATTCCAAATATTAGGTCCTGACAACGTATCATACAAAAGCTTATCTGGTGAGGTTTGGTATAAAAAGGGCGGGTGGTGATATTTATTTTGTTTTTCCCATAATCATCCTAACATAGATAGGAATTAAAGCAATTACAACAATGCCTCGTGGTCAGGGGATTTAATATATAGCTTCACATTTATGGGAATTATTTTGAAAACGGGTACAGAGCATACCAAGATTAGGGGCCTGTGTTTATGTGAACCTCCAAATGATGTGTTCCCATAACGAAAAAAAAATAATGTTTATTAATCCGCAAAACTGAAACGTAATGCAGGATGTCGGCAATGCCATATTGATCCTTTCAAAGTAACTCTCCCTATTTCAAATCCATATAACATTTTGAATAAGCTATAAGAAAAACAGACATTGGAATGTGCTCAGCCCAAGTCATTAGGAAATAATTAGATATGACATTGTTTTTTATGCGGTTCTTTCATATGGATATGACGCTACATGGCCCCAGTGTTTGCCAAGTTACGGACCAGTGGCAGACTCAATGAAATTAGTTTGCAAAGTGAATTTTTGAAGACATCAAGTGCATTACAAATGAGTCACCTGAAATTATTCTTGTAACTGAAGTCACAAAGCATAAGACATTTGCATCAACACTGTATACAAGTTTAAAAAAAAAGATTGATTGGTTTTCCCAATTTCCCTTTTCAGTTCCTGAAAATTGAATTTTGCCTTTACATAGCACCTTCAGGTTCTTCAGCATATCAGTGGATTTACGCAGTCTTATCTGAGGTGGAAAAAACCCAGCAAAGTTTGTTCTGGTTAACCGGGCTGAGATAAAAACGGACCAAAAAGACCAGGTTTGCAAGTTGGGGCTCAGAAAGAGGCAATGGAATGTATGCGGGTTCTGCTGGATTGGAACCAGTTCACTTACACAGTCAGAACTATTACCAGTTAATGGTTTCCATCCAAGAATTACCCAAATCCCTAAAACACCATAAGGTCCTGTGCTCAGACAGCCTCCCCGTTCTCGCTCACTGATATTGTGTGTATTTTGATTGTGGGGACATTATGGCACATGGGTTTCTTCTCTATGCCAATGCAACAGCAAGTCCGAAGAAAGGACTTACTGTTCATCTTAGCAGCAGAGCAGCTTGAAAAGTCCCTTTGTGCCCCGTAGGGAGTTGAAGGGCTGGTCGATGGAGTGAAATATTTCCATTCACAAACTCCATCTGACTTTGAGATCTTATAAAAAGTTTCTCCTGAACCCACTGGGATTCGAACCACGTGCTTGTGCTCTTCAGAGCCACGGTTTACTGGGCTGTTCAGGATGAACCCAGAGGAATATTTGCTTGCTGCCTGCCTCCTGTGCGAGCAGCGAGCTCGGAGAATGTTTTGGAAGGCTTTTCTGAACTCTGGACTGGAACAAGGATAGATCACCGGGTTGATGCAGCTGTTGAAATAACCCAGCCAAAACGTAATCTTGAAAATAGTATCCGAAGGTTTAGCCGGAGGATAAAGGGAACCTGTAAAATAAAATCAAGATGACAGTGTTAGTAAACACATCAGAAATTCCTTAGAGACACCCCACAAGCAAAATATTGTATCCGTCTTTTCTGCAGTGTTTACAATGGAAAGTTTCCATTGCTTCATTAAACCTGCTTTGACAAAAACTGATGCTGTCATTGGGAAGGCGAGACATGATTTGCTCTTAAAACGTATCACTGTAATGTTCAGGGCCATCACTCGACGCAAGACCAATGGGGTATCTACTCTAGGCCCAGACCTACCTCAGGGGTGCACTGCAGCTGTCCCTAGGGCCCCCTCAACAGCCGTCAGAGTCCAGCAGAGGTCTGTGCGCCTCATGTAGCTGGTGAGACCCAGCCTCTGATGTCAAATCCCAGAACCCAGCCAGAGGAGACATGAATACCGTGGTGGACCTCCAACACCATTTAGCTACAGTTGAATGATGGCCCTGATTGCGCTTCTTTTTCTTAATCAAACTAAGGACCTCTAAGTGTTATTTTTTGGGACTGTCCAGAGGAAGATCGGGACACAGAGGATACCTGCAAATAACACTAATTGGCTTATGCACAATTCACCCACTTTGTATCCTACTGATTAATTGCCCCATTTACCTTCTAATCAGCGATAACATGTAGCGTGTGCCCTTTGCAGTACATACTATAAGAGATGCTGTTAATACATTTTAATTTACATACCTATTATATTTTGGTAATGCTCCCACATTTTCTAGTTTACAAGTAAAAACTTTTAAGTAAAAAACACAATGGTCTGTACAGATATCTCATCTCCAGCTCCCCACTGGCCAGTTTGCTGATGAAATCTTTAATTGAACTTTGTTGCATATGTAACAAATGCCTTTATTATGAAATTACCCGTCTTATGAATTAGCTCTGTTGCAGCGATCACAATCGGTAATGGAGTATACAGAGGTTGGCAGATCCGATGCCGCTAGCGCTAGAATTGGTGCTACGAGTTCTGCCCACCGCAACAGACTTAAAGAAAACACTACTGGAAACAGGTGCTGAAAGCATATTAGCTTTGACACTTTTTATTGAATGTGATTAGACAATAAAGTTACAATGTTATGTTTCATGCAAGTGAGATTCAGTGAAATGTTTCGTTAATGAAAAAATATTAAGCTTCTTTTTTAGGGCTCAGTGCACTTAACTGTTTTCTCTGCTGCTACAAGTTCCTCACCTGCATAGTGGGTTCCTGTTTGTTACGCTAACAATCATTGAGTATATCTCATCATTGCACCCTTGATATGCTATGTTTCATCTCTGGGAAGACTAAACATCA
Source organism: Spea bombifrons (assembly GCF_027358695.1). NCBI lineage: Eukaryota > Metazoa > Chordata > Amphibia > Anura > Pelobatidae > Spea > Spea bombifrons. Next base: position 93,746,275 of record NC_071090.1, read on the forward strand.
TTATTTTAATTATTACTGTAATTATGGCTAATTATAATATTGGAAAGCAAATGTTTGTATACCACTGCACAACTAAATGGGTGCCCTGACGTTTTCCATTCTCCTTGATAATAAAAAAGAAAATAAAAGATTATTATTTTTTTTTTGCAAGGATTTCACTTTTTCGACAGAGTATGCCAGAGGACATGTTTTGATAGACACGGTTTATTGAGCACTTTGGTGCCGTAAAAGTTTATTTCTGGTGCCTTAATAGTTTTTTAGGGTACAAAAACAATTCTGTGAATGATGGGCAAATCAGTTAAAGCCATAAGAGCCTCTCTAAATCACATTACAGCTTTATATTACTTTCCCTGCACTAAATGGTCCCTTGGGGCCATATAATTCTTCAGTTATCCATCCACGCTGATCAATGTAACTCCAACTTGCTCGGGGAGGGAGGTGGTAGAAGACTAAAGCCCGATATTTTAATTACGTCTGCTTCGGCAGTGTATAAGATGGTAGAAACCTGATTAACATCATTTTTACACAACTGTGATTAATTTTACCGATTAATATAATCTAACCTCCCTTACCCTTACCTTTTGACACCAATCCAAGAATAGAAAACACAGCACTCCAGGGATGTTGCAAGTGAATTCACACGTTTAATAAGTGTGATGATGGATGAGGTGGAAGCACCCCTTTATCAATGTGCACCTACAGCCACCTTTTGAGATTCACACCCACCATTGGTAGGGATCCAGAGAATTTTGACTTCGTTATGTATTAGGGCCAACCCTGGAGGGCTTTTCCTGCTTGGTAGGCCCTTCGTAATGCAAAGTAGTGATTGTTAAATCACGGAGATTCCTCGATTCACTGATTGTACGTGGCCAGCTCAGCCTTCCTTCAAGGAGAAACTTGCCAGAAATGGCTCATCATTTCTTGTTAAGTCAGTGAGTGGAAACCACCAACAAAAAAACCTCCTGCTTTGGTCAATACAAACCTGAGGCATGTTATCTCATCTGAGCACAAGGAACTTTTAAAATAGCAGAGTTAATTCTACTTGAGGACAGGTATATAAAATACCAATCTGCTAGGTCAATATAGTCTAACTTTTTAACACGGCAGGACAGAGATGTTAATTTAATTACTGGAAACTTGCTGAATCAAGTGTGTAATTAAATAAATCTTATAGGTTTTTTTTTTAGGCGTTCAGCAGACTTCAGAAAAGCACTTCAAGGCCACATGTGGCCGACAAAGGGACTATCAAGTACTAGCCATTATTTTAAGTGTTTGTGCTTGCGCAATATAAAAAATGATATCTATATTTGTGGTAGAAGCCTGGATTATTGTGGGAAAAAATGGACTTAGAATCACATAAAACAAAATCGTTATAGAATTTTATGGTTTAGTAAAACAGATGAGGTTGGCGAAACATTATCTCAGCTTTTGATTTAGTAAAAGAAAATGGAAATTAATTCCAGTACCTTCAAGTGATCCTATTAAACAACTTGGATACGAGGCTTTTGAGTTGAACATAAAAGACATTAAAATAATTGTTGCCCTTTTTCTTTTGTTATTTTCTGTGATGAAAGCCCCTTTTATATCTTCTCTCCTCAGCTACATGGCCAGAAGCACAGATAAGAGGAAACTTTGAATTAATAAAAATGAAATATATACAGTTAGGTAGTGGAAATAAAGAAACGTTTATATGATTGCACTTGTAAAAGTATGATGTCACACAAGAATATATATATATGTGTCAAAATCATATTAACTGTTTATGGCCCTGATGCTACCTCCAAAGAGAAAATAACTCAACAGAAGTAGAGAAATACCTCTATGGGGAGGAACAAACATGTAAAGTCTATGAACAGGAAATTTAGATAGCTACTCCATGATATACATCTACAATACATTTCTTATTTAAATATATAAACATTAACCCCTTCAGCCCTGGGAGTTTCAGAATCTAAGTACGAGTTTTTTTTTGTCATTCTACCATAAGTTTGTTAAACCATAACTGACAAACTCAAAAACTAGACATCAATTAGTTCAGGAGAAGTAGAGCCTTCTTTTAAAACATAGAAATACATAATGTTAGGTTATGGTGACATCACTGTGCTTCCTATAAATTTGATTATTTCTTTACATTTATTTATATTTCATTTTACTCCTCCTACTGATCCGTCTGTGCTGATCCTACTGTGATCAGCAAGCATGTCTCCATAGCCCTGCATTGCTGATTGCAAAACAAGTGATCGCTCGGGGGGGGGGGGGGGGTGTCAATGGCAGAGCCCAGTAGTGCTCTCTTATCCTTAAGTGAATTTCCAGTGGGTGTCAGTAGTGACATGTACCGGAGGGGAATGTCCGATCGTGTGTTCAGGCATTCCTTGTATGAAGGTGAACCTGTGCTTGTAGAGAGCACTGTTTTACAAGATCAGCAATCAAAGATGCTGGCTTCTGCCCAAAGGGGGGGGGGGGAATCCAGGCTGTCAATAGACAGGTAACGGTACATTCCAATGGGCTTTGTGGCTCAGGTTTTGTGGGTTTCATCTGCAACAACTAGTCATACATAATTAAAGCGCATCTGGAATTCAAAAGGTGTTTGTTAAAACAAGGAACAATTTAGCCTCTAATTTGCTATTCTGTTTGCACCAAAACGTTACCTCCTTGTCAAAAATAGAATTTGACGGCAGCTAAAAACCACCTGGACCATCAAGCCTGCCCATGAATGGTAAATCTTATATGTAATATAAGAAATGTTCGCCTCACCAAGAGGGTAGTAGGCAAAAAGAACAGATTTCCAGCGTAACTAATAGAGTAGAATATTGATATGGATCTTCTATGGAGGGATGTAAGCTATACATTTTGAGTCACATTTTTTGAACCAAGAAAATAAAAATATGCTGGGGAGGACCAGAGAAAAAAAAGAACATATTTGACTAATTCTACAACTGGAACAATTTGTTATATAAAGAATATACAAAAACCACAAATCATTATGGCGGCATAATACACATCAGGGCCATTTCGCCTTGTATAGTTCAGTTACAGCTGCTGCAAACAAGCTGGTAACACGGAGCTATAATTTAAACACCTCAAAGCCGCTAGAGCTGAAACTTACTTTTTGCCGCATTCTACACTAGTATTTAAAGTGATAAAAAGCCCTGACATCTCCACTTATGGAAATAGACAGAGTTTACGGAAAAGAAATGAAAACGTACACAAATCCCATGTTCCAGATGACAGCCGATATATCCAGGCTCAGAGGACAAAGGCTTAGTTCCTTCTGATAAATTACGAGGGCATTCTGAATGTTTTAAATATTTTGTTCTGTTTAAAATACGTTGTAATAGATCATGAAGGTGACAATTTTATTATTTTGGCAAAGTTCTACAATGCTTCTTGAAATGATTAGGGGGACGTGCAGTGATTGAGGAATTCATATATTATGAAGGAGTAAGGCTGGAAATGGAACGGAGCTCGTAGATTTGTATTGAAGCTACAACATACCGTATTTGCTCAATTATAAGATGACCCAGATTATAAAACAACCCCCCCAAAATTTGAATATTAATTTAGGGGAGAAAAAAGCCTGAATATAAGACTACCCTATAGGAAAAGTTTTACTTGTAAATATTAATTCTCATGTAAACTATATTTTTTCATATTTAATAAAAACTATGATTGAGAAAAATGATTTTTTTTGTTTTTATTTCCTTTTATTTGCCACTCTGCCTCCCAGGTATGCCTTATACCCCCTATATGCGACTCTGCCTCCCTGATATGCCTTTTAATCCCCTATATGACACTCTGCCTCCAGAAAACCATTGAACCCCGCCCCCATGCCACTCTCAACCCCCCAACTTACCAGTGCATCCCTTTACTTTTGACCCGTGTGGGGCAGCCGTTGGAGGTCTGTGAGATGCAGACCTCCGCTCCTGGTGGCCAGTACTTCCGCCGGGGCTTCTATGACTGAGCGCCGGCATCACATGACCACAAAAACCTTGTCTCATAATCGAGCAAATACGGTAATTTGAGGCCTCCATTTCTGACAGCACCAATGTCAGATACTGTATTGTCTTTTATAATGGCTTGACGCTAAATGCTGCCCTTCCATGTGTTAACCTTGTTTTTCAATGAAATGGATCTGCCAGGAAAGGGCTGAGAAGAGGGCAGAGGGGCAACTGGCACTATCTGAGCCTTTTCCAAGCCTTATCTACAGTACTAAGTGTTGCTAAAATCTAAGAGTGGGTCTATGGAATAAATAATCAGAATGTATGTTACGAACACCCTTGACACACACTCCATCGTGCTGCAATGATGATGATGATGACTATGTTGACAAGCATGATTTTCCAAGAAGGCAGCACGTAAAAGTTTAATGGTTTGAGATTAGGTTGTAATGTAAGAAAGATTTACTTCACTGATAAGTCAAATTATGTTTCTATGCTTTATCTCTCCTGCCCCTGGAGGGCAAGGAAAGAGTGCATTATGAGAGTATGCTGTCCCACTGATTCAACGCCTTAGTAAGCAATATAGCCATGAAAAATTATATAGGACTCACCAAACTTGGGGTACTTTGACGTAGTGGCGGGCTACGCAATATATGGCCATATAATGCGACCGAACTCACAATATTTATGCCTGAGATAGGTGGTTTTTTGAATGGTATTCAACGGACATGCGCTGAATTATTTCTTTGTTTTGTGTACTTATCGCCATTATTATTCTAGCAGCAACTCAGGAATCTAACTTTTTAGGTTGTGTGCTCCTCTATCTTTGTATATAATCTACTAGGACATTTAGCGGGGAATAAGATAGAAGGAGAGGGGCTGCATGCATGCAAAGATAATTTGATTATCGCGCAGGTACTGTGGAGAGGTATGTGGCACGGAGAGCTGAAGAGAGAACAGATGGTTTCTTTCAGGACACCGGTTGCGGGTATTAGGACAAACCGCATGCTTATTTGGATAGGCGTGGGTTTTAGTGAATGTTTAAAGTTAGGATAAGTAGGACAGAGTATGAAGTCCCATATGGGAAAAGCTAAGAGAGCGCTTAGGAGAATATTGGAAATAAGGGCAGAAATATAGGGGGTTTCAGGAATGACCCCAGTAAGAGGGAGCAGTTTTAAGGGATACACGAAGGGTGATGGAATAATTTTTTGCATAAGTTAATGTAAAAGGAGAAAGGGAGATTACATCAAGACAGCAAATTACAAACGACAGTATGCCTCCTTCTTACCGAAGGTAAAATGAACCCTAAAATGAAAAATAGATGTAAACCACAGCTGCACGGTTGTAAAATAAATACATATGGATTAAACCTAGAGGGAAGACAATAAAACCTGAAATGTTGTGTAATCACTACTGACCACTTCTCCAAAGGCACAGATAGCAATTTAAAATTCCTCCGGTCCGTAAAAAACATGTATTTAATCAACTACATATATACTTAATCATTCCATTAATCAAACAATGAGTATAATTAAAAGCAAGAAAAAAAAAGCTCATGATTCAGTAGTGTTTAGAAAACTCATCAAAGCTGCATATCCTAAGGATAACGAATTCATGCGAGGACGCGGCGCATTTGTCATTTCCTACGTATTTCAGCATTATTCACGGGACACGGTGCCAGCAAGAAGAAAAATCCCTATGTTCCTTATGGCACATATAATATATCATCCTGTTCAGATGAGTACATAATCCAAGCATGTAAAAATGAAAAGCCCCTGTGAAAGTTATTTCAATTATTTTTAACATTAAGATACAGTGGATGGAAACAGCTTGTGATGTACAAAGAGTTTGAGCCGTATGATCTCCTTAACCAGCCCATTGAGAGCTTTGGTGGGCAAATACCCAATAATGGCTGCATTTAATACATCTATAACTTAATACAGCATAATACATCCATAACTTAATACAGCATAAAGGGATAATTTGTAGTATTGCCGAATGCCCAAATCCTACACAGAATTACTTAATCATGTAAAAAAAAAAATATATATATATATTTGTATATATATATATATATATATTTGTATTTATTAGATATAATGGATAAAGTAAATTCAAGATGCAATTTTCCAGCAATGTAAAATTATGTAATAATTATTATAATAATTAGTACTGTATTTATATTATATTGTAATAATAATAATAATAATAATAATAATAATAATAAAAAAAACGACAAAAGTCATTAGCAGAAGATGACAAAAGTCCTTAGGCATCATGAAGCTTCCTTTGCCTTTAAAGGGGACATTCCAGCCATCATATACACTTTAATGCATACGATAGCCGAGGGGACCATTTAACTTTTCATTGTGTTCCCCCTGCAAGTGGAGGCATTCTGCTGAATGTACTTATATGCATTTGTCCCTTTCTGTTCCCCCAGCTATATGCCTTGCATGACATGTGCCAAGCTACAGACATAGGGTGGCTTGAGCCGCAGCTCCTTCTTTATTTCCTTTTTTGCAAATGTATTTCATATATGCTTCCATATGCATTTGTTGTTCAAGGGGCTCCCAGAACCCTGGCACATTTAAAAAATATATTTTATGGCTATGTATAAAGGCTCTAATACAATGTGATGGCTTGTTTTCTATTTGAAAAAACAAACAAACAACAAAAAAAAAAGAACAGAGTGGCCATTTGTGTTTTATATCATCAGGAAAATGTTTTACAAAACACACATTTTTTTTTTTTTTTACGAGAATTTCTCCTTCCAGCAACACGCGCCAGATATGTTCAGCAAAATAGGGGAGACTGGTGCCAACACTTACAGAAGAAACCGTGTGTCACATCCTTGCAACATCTCCTTATGGGTTTAGGTTATGGTGGAGAATTACACATTGATTTCTGTTTTCTCTCACATATTGGGAATATTCATTTTTTACGTCATTTAACAGAGGCAACTAAAACTATGAAATGTTTTAGGCATTTTGATGAATACGCTCTAAAACACAGAAACATGTCTTATGTATAAATGCGAACCTTTGATGAATAGTCCCTTTAATTAGGAGTTATTCCACATAAATCGTTCTACGAAAAATAACACAACAGCATGTGTGTAAACAAATTTCGTTCCAAATTTCATTAGTGAAAAAAGTAAATCTTTCCATGTATTGGCGGGCAAAGCCTGTTGAATGATGACTTTCGTATTTTGTGGACCTTCCATTACTACAACGATGTAACAGTTTATTTATTCTATAGGCAGCTTCATATGTCTTGCTTTGGAATGTTACAGAGAAGCATATTTAAGGTGTGGATTAAGGTGGACCTCCCATCCACAAATGAAAAACAGGGTCTGTTTTACGTAGTAAATATTATTTCGATCTATACATGTTCCATTAAATGTATAGATGCAAGGTTGGATAAATCCCAGAAGCCAAGCAGACACAGCTATTAAACATGTTTAACAGCAGCATACCCGATGCATTTATCCCTCTCTAGCCCTTAAGAAATGAAGCAGACACACACGTATATATATATTTATATATATATACACACACACACACACACACACACACATACTGTATACGCAAACATACATACATACATACACACACATATATATACAGAGCCCCGACTTCAACCCCATCGAACACAACTGGGATGAACGCCCCTGGTTACACCAGTAGATTAGAAATTGCACATTTACACACCGTTCCAATTTGGTCTCTGGAGGAAGGAGTCTCTTCCCACTGCACTGGTTGAAGGAGTAGAAGAGAAATTGACCTTTGGGATATTAAATCTCCACCCTAAAGCGCAGAGCGTGGCTACAATGGAAAGCGCATGCTCTGATTTGACTTTGTGGGTGAGATTGTAGTAAGAGGTGGGTCGATGTTTAATGTCAACCCTGGAGCAAACCACTTATTCTTAACTTTAGTCAACCCAACTTTACTGTTAACGTTTTTCTGTTGCCCCTTCCTCTGAAACAAGAGTGACAACTAAATGTTTAACTAAGTAAACCCCAATCTTATTTGTTGAAATCTGAATAAAAATGAAACAAATATATAATGTTGTTGAACCTCTATTTTATGAAATATTTTGAATATTTTGTATCAGTTGCGTCCATGAAGATACATAAGTCACAGTTGGGCGTTATCAGGTGCCCTTTAAGACAGCCATACGTTATTCAATCCATTCTAGATTGTGAATAGAGGCTAAAATAGGATGCGTGTGAGCTCGTCACTGACATTGCCCGGGAGACATGAGCGTCATTAGACCCTTCTAGCCCCCCTCTCCCGGTTAGACCTGGTCAGTCATGTCTTATGATTAGTGTAACAGCATCATATGTATAACATACAATTCTCTGTTTGGAGTGTGTTCTATTATTTTATTATTACAATTACAAGGCAATTGCAGTTTACAGACGTACATACATTACTGTAATTCCATTTCACTCAACATCCACCGACTGCTTTGATAGCACAAGCGCCAACAAACATCCAGTTTGTTGTTGTGTGAAATTGTGCCCTACAAACGGGACACTGGAACACCTGTCCGTGCCGCTCAGCCATTAATGGACTCTTGATTACAGGATGTACGTTTTCATTTTTAGGATAAGGAGAGGTCTACAAAGTTAGAATGCATGCTAATGACTTTTTCCAACACTCTTGACACATGGTCTGCAAAACGATGGGTAGATATGGTGTCTGTCAATCAACGGTACATAAACAAGCACAGGACTTGCTCATGCACGGTAAAAGGACACATGCTTTCAACCTTCTCCTGGGATGACACCACATCAACCAACATTGATATTTGACCAAATAAAGGCTTGAGTTGGTTTTAATTTGTAAAAATGGCATTGTTATATCTGTCGCCAGTGAGAATATATTCTTAATCATACAGGCTACTAACATATTCACTTAAACTTATCTTGTTTCCCGGATTTCTGTTCACTACAAGTATACATAAAATAACATTATTCTATGTTTTCATCATCCACAGAGGTCATTTCTTTAAGTCTTTGAAGGCCAGAGTAACAAAAATCTTAGTTTGCACGTTAATTAAAAATGTTGTGGAACCGACAAAAGACATGCGTGCCTCACCCACACAAATAAAGCAATGAAAAGAAAAATACACTCTCTTTTATTGCCGTATTTTCAATGTTCTATGCCAGAAAACCCAAAGACTTGCGATAATATAGTTCAGAATTAAAAATCAGAGCGAAGCGATTGGGTCGGTAAATCCTCTCAAAATCCTCTTTTTTTTCTCTGCACAATCTATGTAACTCAAGCAGAGCCAATTGCTAGACATATTTATAAAATGCTTTCGGTGGATAATATAAGGAATTGGAAAGTTTTGCAGTCAGTATTCATTATCGCTCATACTAACCCCTGCAAGAGATGGTCCCGGTGACTCTATTCTAGTTAACAATGAAACACACTCCATACCTTGAGCAAACGTTAGCTTTATAAATATACATTGCCTTTGTATGTTTAAATACTGCCAATGAACACTATATTGTACGTGAATAAAATTCTGATGTTAAGGTTAAGTTTGTAATCTTTTCATATCTTGCGTTACATTATTGCTAATTAAAACATAAGGGTTTTATCTATAACATGGATGTACAGACATTGTCCATGTCATCCCCAGGTGGCCTCCATGGAAAGGCTCTGCGGAAATGCCATAAACTGTAACCTAGATATAGTTTTTAGGACAGATGACAATGCTGGCACTCCTGGCTAGTTGGAAAACAAAAATAGACGTATAATGTTAAAGGAAACGTAAATACACTTTTGCATCACAAGACTAATTTGATCCACGCTGCACAATATGCTACACATAAAAAGCTATGACTGAATGCTTTTCATACACAGCAGCAGGTCATACGCGGAAAATTCAACCTAAAATAATAAAGTTTTGATTTAGTATTCAGAAGCCCTCTGTATGCACACGACATCACCAAACTAATAAACCAACATAAGTCATACTGTATACCCCAATCAGCGTACGTTTTGATAGAGTTCAGAATGAAATCTTGTCACTTACCTATAGGCATAGCGAGGAAGAATGGAAGCCAGCACAATACAAAGCATCCAACTACAATTCCAAGTGTCTTTGCTGCTTTCTTCTCCCTGGAGAACTTAAGAAGTCTCACCGAAAAGTGGGGTTTGTGCTTTGAGCTTGTGGTAGAATTGATACTTTCTGGGGTGCTCTTTCTGTGGATTCTCAAAGTCACTTCCTCAGAGTCCGACTTCTCAAACTTCATCCCACAGGTTAAAACTTTCCCTTCCCTTTTGGCCACAATATATACCCGGAAATACATGATCAGAATGATAGTCAAAGGCAAGTAAAAAGATCCAAAGGCTGAGAAAAGAGCATACCCTGGTTCTTCTGTGATTTCACAGATTGTTTCATCTTCTGGTGCTGGTTCTTTCCAGCCGAACAGAGGTCCAATTGAAATCACAAGCGACAAGACCCATATACAAAGCAAAGCTAGGAGACCTCTTCGCTCAGTCATAATGCTTGGGTACCTCAGGGGATAACTAACCCCTATGTACCGGTCTATTGATATGGCACATAAGCTCATGATGGAAGCTGTACAACAGAGAACATCTACTGCTGCCCATATGTTGCAGAAGATGCGACCAAAAAGCCAATATCCTTGTATCTCAAAAGTTGCTGAAAATGGAAGCACCATAGACATCAAAAGCAGATCAGCCACAGCAAGATTTGCAATAAAATAGTGAGTCACAGTCTGTAGATGTCGGTGGCAGGCAACCGAAAGAATGACCAAAATGTTTCCTAAAACACCAAACGTGATGAACATTCCGAAGATAACTCCCACCACAATGGCTTTGGATATATTAATGGTGGCCACATGTTGTGTGCAGTTTATGCAAAGTGGGATACTTTCTGCAGTGTTATTCTGGTTAAGTAAGACCATAGTGATATAGGTGTGGGATGTTCTGCCTCAGGACTTTTCCCTCCTGCTTTCTATCATATCAAACTCTGCAGAATCCAGGTCAAAATGCTTATTTTACAAGAAAATACATCCAGCAAATGATTAGAAAGCACAGCCAATGCAATGTTTAAACTCTGACTGTATGATTCATTTGAAGAAAGAAACCTAGATCTGTCTTCATGCTTCAGTTGGAGGGATGCTTCACAGATGTTTACAGGCTTAATTGTTGTGTTTCAATAGTGTTCAAAATGCACTTGTACAGCCCTCTCGCAGCTCAAATGTTTCCTTCACTATAGCTTTTTGGATGTTAGTTCAGATATGTTGCTCTGCTTTTGGGTTGTTAAACACAAACATATTACTATGTTTTTGAGAACACGGTTATGAACTCTGGAAAACCTTTTTAAGATGGGCGATCATCCTTATAAAAACTGTTAGAATAAAACCAGTTCCATACAGCAAATGACCCGGTATAATTCTCACACTGTCTGCTCTCCAGGGTGACCTCTGGACCAGGATTGAGGTTATGATTATGGAAAGATGATCTTCTCATGTTATTTCAGACATGTGTCCCACTGAAAGAAGCAAAGAAAACACAGATGAAATAGTCTTCCATCTTTCATTTCTCATCATATGTTACATATGCAAAGCTGTTCCCTGACTCAATAATGTCAGATATGCATGCAACACATAAGTCATTTCCAGATGCCCAATATCTTCATTATGTGTTATTGCAAATAATAGCGTGCTGCTACGGCTCACCAGGTGATACACATTAGGGTAACTATACGTCATCCAGAGCTAGATAATTCATGTATACTCTCCCTTCTCTAGGAAAGGAACCAGTCCTAACTCAAAAGATCAGGTTTTAGGCATATCTGGAATACAATGGAGTGGTCTCCGAATCATGGACTGTTGGAGGTCTGGGTTGGTGACAGGTGCTAGGACAGGTCTATAGCCCTTTACCCTTTCCCAATCTATATGTACAAAAGAATTCTGTCTCTCATCCAACATTCATCATCATATACATACATATTAATTCACATTTTTTGTTGGTTAATTTAGTATGTGTTTCTCTTATCTGAAAGCAAAGTTATCCACTTCTAGATTTAACAACTGGGATGGCAGTGTGTCTCCGCCAGGTATCCATGATCACATCATTTTTCCTTACAACCCATACTTCTACCGTGTAACCAATTATCCTTCTGTAAACTATTTAACAATTCGGGGCATGCTGTCATTCTAATCATTACATTTCAACAGAAAATTCTACTTTTTTCCCCAAGATGAGGGGCTTTCTTTCGAACCTTGATGCACTCAAACAAGGAATGGCAAGAGGGCCAGGGAAGCAATTTTGATCCACAATACAACTTTCGTGTTTTTCCACATAGCGTGACAAGGTAGCATCTACACAGATTCATTGTGTCAAGGGGGGTGCATGCAGTGTCACGCAGGGATGTGTTTAAACCATTTAGTCTCGTGGCCGTGGCTGAAAGCTGAAGGACTCCCCACGTACATACGGATGTTCCTATTGCAAGGCATCTTACAATTAAGGAAGAGTTTTTCTGACGAATTATAGTTAGTATTATAACAAAAACGTGAAGAGTAAGACTCAGATTTGTACGGCTTTTGACATTTGTCAGAAACATTTAGGAAACCATAGCAGCAAATTCTGTCTCAGCTTCTGCTACAGTTTGCCTGTGAATGAAGATAACAGCCAATCCTTCTTGGGATAAAGAGAATTAATTAGCACTGGCACATTTAATAAATTAGACAAACAATTCTGTTCATTATTAATGAAGAACTAATCATTAGCAAAACAGACAAACATAATTAGTGGAAATGGTTGAGCACACCAGCGAACAAATGCACTTAATACGACTTCTTTAGTCAGTCTTGCTCCATAATTACTAATTAGATTGTGTTGCTGTCTTCTTTGCTCATATTTATATCAATATGATGTGTATTTATACAAAACACAGTTTTAATGATTGCTCCATTTCTACATGTAAATTAATTACCGTATTTGCTCGATTATAAGACGAGGTTTTTTTCAGAGCAAATGCTCTGAAAAATACCCCTCGTCTTATAATCGGGGTCGTCTTCTAATCAGACCTCAAATAGAGGTCTGATTAGGAGACTAAGATCCAGATCCCCCGCACCGCTGCAGGGGACCTGGATCCTCCTGTCGTCGCCCCCCACACACACTTACCGGTGCTTCCGGAGGTGAAGTTGGCAGCGGGGGTTTGTATGCGTCCGTCGCAAATACCTTCCCCGACTGTCAGAGATCAGACTTCAAGAGTTCCTGATCTCTGACAGCCGGGGAAGGTATTTGCGACGGACGCATACAAACCCCCGCTGCCAACTCCACCTCCTTCCGGCTGCCGCGGAATGAGACGTCAACCCGCTGCCCCGGCAATACAGCAGGAAATTGGAAGCACCGGTAAGTAAGTGTGTGTGTGTGTGTGTGTGTGTGTGTGTGTAGGGCATTTCTGGAATGCCTTACACCCCTATATGCCACTCTGGCACTTAGGGGGTTAAAAGGCATATTATGGGGCAGAGTGGCATATAGGGAGGTATAAGGCATTTCAGGAGGCAGAGTGGCGTTAAGGGGGCATTTAATAGTGCACTCTGCCTCCTGAAATGCCTTATACCTCCCTATATGCCACTCTGCCCCATAATATGCCTTTTAACCCCCTAAATGCCAGAGTGGCATATAGGGGTATAAGGCATTTCTGGAGGCAGAGTGCTCTATATAATGCCTTTTAACTCCCTTAATGCCACTCTGCCTCCTGGAATGCCTTATACCTCCCTATATGCCACTCTGCCCCATAATATGCATTTTAACCCCCTAAATGCCAGAATGGGATATAGGGGTATAAGGCATTTCTGGAGGCAGAGTGGCACATAGGGGGTCAAAAGGCATACCATGGGGCACAGTGGCATATAGAGGGTTAAAAGGCATATCATGGGCCACAGTGCCATATTGGTGTGGCAAGCCTGGGGGCAGATGTGCATAACTGGGGGACAGGTTGGAAAATACAAGAAATAAAAACAAAAAAAAAATATTTTTCTCAATCATAGCTTTTATTAAAAAAAATAGTTTACATGAATTTACTGGTAAAACTTTTTTCCTTTAGGGTCGTCTTATATTCAGGCTTTTTCTTTTTTTCCTAAGTTAATATTCAGATTTTGGGGGGTCGTCTTATAATCAGGGTCGTCTTATAATCGAGCAAATACGGTACATTTAATTACAGTCACACCCTAGTTGGCGTGCTAAAGTAAGGGGCTTGTCTTTTTAGTATCTTATATGTGCTGTTTTTATTTAACAGATCTCTATTATCTTTCCTTTGAAGGTTTAATTACATAAAATACAGTTGTTTTTATCAGTGTCACATGACAAATAAGTGGTTCCAGCAAAAAATATAAACGAGACAAAATGATCAGGTATGATCCTGCTAAATAACGAGATGGAGGTGCTACATTTCTTTACATACACATTGTTGTTTCTTCATAAATACTTGCTGCTTCAGACACCAACGTTCCTCCCTTGATAAGAGAACTAAAGCTTGAAATAGGTCAAGTACTGGTCACTGTCAGAAAAATTTGAATTCAGAAAGCCAATGTTCTCTGTAGAGACGCATATAAATAGTCAGGGTCAGCGTATTCAATCAACGTCCATCAAGCTTGAGTTCACCTGAAGATAAGGGCTGGTTTCTGGAACGAGGAGTTACAATAACGCTTGGGCTTTTTTGTTCTAGAAATTCTCAGATTTTGAAAAAGTGAAATTCTGGCCACTGCTTAGCGACTTCTGAATGAAAAATGTCCCAATTATGGGTTTTTCCCGTTTTTCCGGATATTTCCCATTATATGTAGAGTATAAAATCATAATAGGGTGTATTAAAGAGATACTCCAGCCACCATATGGACTTTAACTAACTGAAGAAACATAAATATCTCCTAAAAACCAGAAAAGCAAAACGAGATCTTTAAAGAAAAGAGACGATACTCAAATTTTAAGTCAACATAGAATTTCTTTTAAGGGTCATTTAAAATTGATCAGTTTATAAAAATTGAAATATGTTTACTCATCACATATACATTTTTTATAAAAAAAAAAAATGCTTTATACTTTATTATCAGCAAATGTCCCATAGGGGACCATAATTATTGCAAAACATGAACCTGACGTCCAAACACACCTATATGCCTTTAGAATCTGGAGAACACGTTAGTATGTGTCGTAGGAAATAGTGAGACGTGAGTAGGAGTAACATCGGTTCCAAGTGACGCGATGATAAATGTAAAGAATTAAGTTGCTGGGATCAAGGCTTTACCGCGCTAACAAAAGGGGCAATGTGTCTCGAGAGCTCAGTACTCGTGGAATAAACGTCGGTAGCACCAGCGCAGTTTTCTGATAGACACTGGTCATTTCTAAACCGGAGTTCTGATGCCGTTTTTACAAGTGGCTTTATCACCATAGCAACTAATTTAACAGTCAAGTCAACATGAACAGTCTTTCTGTTTCTATGGTGATTAGACCATTTTTCAAATTTTGCATCTGAATGGGTGTTTGGAAATAACGCATGTGTATCTGCCTCAGGGACATGCTTATGTTGATAAATATATTGATAACGATGCTATTGATGTATCATCATGCACATACCTGGGGACTCTCTGGTTCAGCTACCAGGACCCCCTCCTTGTAGGAGCCCCTGCTGATGTCAGTGGTGGGCCCTCTGACGTCGAGGACACACGCCATTTTTGGAGGGGAGGTGGGCAAAGAGTCGGAGGAGAACAAGTGCTTCACTCCCCGGACAAAGCGTGGAGAGTTCCCAGGTATATTTTAGGTAATATGGCATATTTTATCCTCAAATTGGACTAAGCCTAAGAAGCAATTGACCTCCTGCTTTTTTGCCAGCCCCTGCCGCCACAATCCTGAAATCTGCGTTTATCTACCATTTCAAGGACAGCGTGTCCTGCCATTTCACGTCACAGATAACAGATCTTTTACTCTTCTACCGCTGGGCAATTAATACTGTATAATTTCCGCGTGGGTTTTAAATGCCATTACTGTCATTTACAGAAACCTTTACCTCCGTCAATAGGTTAACTCTCCTGAGTAGGGTTCTGTTCTACACCAATTCCAGCCGCTGCAACACCACAGCGATAAACATCTCTTCAAGCAGCAACGATCACCCACACAAATCTATGTTCTAAGTATATATTTTTCTATTAACCCCAATCAATTTACCGGAACAATGATTTTCCTAATCTACGACATCGCTAGCGGTCTCTTGACTATAAAGAATTGGCACCGTGGCATTTTTTATGTAATTAGTTTTAAAAAAAAAATTTGCCTTTAGCCACTTCTTAAAAAATACAAAATAAACATACAAAAAAAAAACAAAACAGTATCATTAAATGAGATATTATTTACTATATGTTAATATAAATGGCATCTAAAGTGGATATTCAATTAAAATAATAAAAACGCAATATTTGCATTTAAAAAATAAATATTTATTCCGGAAGCCCCTGTTGGAATGTCTACTAGGAGGTTTCTATTCTCTTCACCAGGGACAGTTTTTCATATTATATTACTATCTATATATAGCTTCTAGGCAGTGTGTAATTCTTACATGCGCAGAATAATAAAACAGGATACGGAGACGATTCGCTTGGTAGTTACACGTTCTGATTGGGACATGCAATCGCTATAATGCTTTCCAGATCCAAGCAAGGCATGCAATTCATTTTTAGCTGAGCATTCGCTGAGAAATGTGTGCGCCCCCTAAAAATTATTCTGGCAACATTTATTAAATACACCGAGGTGCCTTTGCCGTAATTGAAGGGCAAATATTGCTAAAGGAAGCTTCTTGCCGGGAAATGCTTTATCATGTGATTACCCATTTCTTTTACTAAAAAAGGAACTATGTTCTATTGTTTCTATTTATTTATTTCTTGTTTCTATTTTTATAAAATTGTACTATGGCCTCCTTCTGTTTCATAAACTGTCCTGGCGGCAAGATCCGATAAACGGTCAATATAAATACATAAATATACGTTTTTCTGTCCATTGGCCTCAGAGACCATAGGACCATTATCTGGGAAAATAACGAGCTGCACGGCTGGAATATGGCGTGAGCGGAATGACGGAAAGGAAAAGATCCGATGTGACATTTAACCAGGGAAATAACAATACAGAAACATGGGAGCTACATGATTCGAAACCTTTAAACTTAATCTCGTTGCAGTCCTAAATTAATTTAAATTCTCTCTGGCACTGCTTAGGGATTATATGTATCCAGCATGATCTAAGTGAAGTAATATTTTGTCACATTGTATCGAAGTCTCGCTTGTCTTAAGTCTTATAAAATTGCTTTCTTTTAAGAATTTTTTTCCTTCTATACTAAGCTTATTTTTTTTTGTAGGAGCACCATAGGAGTTGTAGTTCCATAACATCTGGAGGCGATACTTAAATCGCCCTGGTTTAACCCCTTTATCTATTTGAATGTTGCTAATTCCTGCTTTATGACCCCTCCCCCCTTCAAGCTATCCATGTCCTTTATACAGATCCTTTAAGAAAACCATGCGCCACATCAGTAGCATTCCTTTTAACTCTTTCCTTTATATCTATATTCTCCCAGAGAGGAGGTCTTAGTAATGCACAATATAGCGTTTGTGTAGTATGTTATATGTTCCTGTCCCATGTACTATTTAGATAATGAATATGGTTAATGCAATTTCATTAATACAAAATCCATTTTTTTAAAAAAGAAGTTGCTGCTTGAACTATACGATTGTCACACTTGTGATTTATGCACTGGTTCACTTTAAGTATTTAAAAACCAAAAAATAATCATCATAATAATAAATATATTATATATATATATATATATATATATATATATATATATATATATTGATTCTTCCATACAAGATAAACGCCGTCGATGCTAGCCGTTAAATAAACAATTGCCTGGAATACAGGTGACAATAAATGTTTATGATTGAATGACTTTTGCTTTGACGGCTGTGCTGACCTTTACACAAGGATGCAATTTTCACAGATAGGTCTGTGTCAGATTAAAAACAACCATGAATAATGTAACAGTTTGCATACGCAACACAAACGCATCCTTGTACGTAATCATCACAAACATAATCTAGTAAGTGATTGCGCAATAGCAGCACCTCGATAGTAGTTGAAACCTTTATTGCTCCTTTTTTTTTTTTTTTTTTACAGACCATAAAATTCATGTTTGTATTGGGTTTCAATCCAAATGAAAAGATGAAGTAACATCAGATATGGTCACCTGTCTGCAGGGTGTTTTGTTTTGCCTTTTATAACATTCACTGAAATGTAACTATTTCTTTGATGGTAGCCCTTTCTTCATTCTAAACCTTGGGTGCTATTTACATTAGACACAAATGCTTGTTGGTAATTTAACTGAAAAATATATAAGATTATGGTTTTTTTTTTACCCACTCATGCAATTATGTGGCGGCGAATGTACTTCTGATTTTATCTCAGGAGGTAGCTGAAAGTACAATTCCTCGATTCAAAATATTAGGTCTAGCACGGTAATGCAATCCTCAAGTCTTAGAATATAAGGTTGAGCTTGGAAATGGCGGTCTGCAGGTCAGTTCATCAGTGATGTATCTCCCATCAAGTACCCGGTGTCCTGGTGCACAATAGTTACAAGAGAGATCTTTAATGCCCTCAACCAGCCTACTTACACTATGGAGGCCATGCCAGGTCAGCACAGCCCCCATAGACTATGCCAGTACAGGCAACACAAATATCATGCACACTCAAGACTAAAAATTAAAAAAAAGAACGTACTTATTTAGTATTCCAAGGTTTCGGCCACGCAGAGCCTTCATCAGGGCAAAGAGAAAAAATAAATCAAGACCTTTTATTGTACCAGGATGCCGACCGCAGAGGGGTAGGCGAGTGGAAGCGCTGCCCCATGTCGGGCCTATAGCAGCCCCAAAGGTAATTATATCACTGCGTTTCAGGACATAAGTGTTAAATTGCACCAGTGAATAAGGAAGCCCATTCATGGCTACCCCAACTAGCCTTAACACCCTACCTGGGAACTTTACATGTTTGATGTGGAGCCTATGGGTGAAGCGCAGCTTCTGTGAGTCTCTGGGTGACTTTCCTTTTCATCTGTGCAGAGGAGCAGCATTTGGTCCCATGCACCATGCACTCCCCCTCCTATTTTCAGCCTTTTAAGACAGCCTGGAGCTGGTCCTGTCCATGCCCAGGGCCGGTCCCATCCCACATACAGCTGCCATGCCACCACCTAAAGTGGGAGATCTCCCGGTGGCCCACCTAGAAAGTTCCCAGGTATGCTTAGTGCTCAGCAATGGATCATGTGCAGGATGCTCCACACTTACATATCAGCCAGACATTCTTATGGGCTGAGGTGACATGGGATACAGCAGGGCCATCTTGTCCTTCCATATCAACATATCTGTACAAGTATATAGGGCTGCAACTAACGATTATTTTAATAATCGATTAATCGGCCGATTATTTTTTCGATTAATCGATTAATCGGATAAAAAAACAATATGCAAATTTTTCGTTTATTTAAAAGAATTTAATGAACTGGATGTTAAAAAACAACTTAAAATTTACATTAACATTCTTATTTTGTTATGATGTAATAAAAAACAATATTTTCAAAGTACAAGAACCCAAACACAATATTTATGAAACAAAATAACCCCAAACATTCTGAAAAGAGGTGGACTATTACTGTTCAAGAAACTTTGCCCCAGCACTTTGCACTTTGCACCCAGCACTTTGCACCCAGCACTTTGCACCCAGCACTTTGCACCCAGCACTTTGCACCCAGCACTTTGCACCCAGCCCTGGCACTTTGCACCCAGCACTTTGCACCCAGCACTTTGCACCCAGCACTTTGCCCCAGCCCTGGCACTTTGCATCCAGCACTTTGCACCCAGCATTCAGCACTTTGCACCCAGCATTCAGCACTTTGCACCCAGCCCTGGCACTTTGCACCCAGCACTTTGCACCCAGCCCTGGCACTTTGCACCCAGCACTGGCACTTTGCACCCAGCACTTTGCACTGTGCCCCTGCACCCAGTCTCTAACTCTGCCCTGCACCCAGCCCTGCCCCCACACTCACACTCTGCCCTGCACCCACTCTGCCCTGCACCCACACTCACACCCTGCCCTGCATCCCCACCCCCACTCTGCCCTGCACCCAGTCTCCCACTCTGCTCTGCACCCACACTCACACCCTGCATCACCACCCCCACTCTGCCCTGCACCCAGTCTCCTGCCCTGCACCCCCCACCCCCACTCTGCCCTGCACCCCCACCCCCACTCTGCCCTGCACCCCCACCCCCACTCTGCCCTGCACCCACACTCACGAACCGCTCTGTGCGAATGGAGCCACTCGCACAGAGCGAACCGCTCTGTGCGAATGGAGCCACTCGCACAGAGCGAACCGCTCTGTGCGAATGGAGCCACTCGCACAGAGCGAACCGCTCTGTGCGAATGGAGCCACTCGCACAGAGCGAACCGCTCTGTGCGAATGGAGCCACTCGCACAGAGCGAACCGCTCTGTGCGAATGGAGCCACTCGCACAGAGCGAACCGCTCTGTGCGAGTGGAGCCACTCGCACAGAGCGAACCGCTCTGTGCGAGTGGCTCCATTCGCACAGAGCGATTCGCTCTGTGCGAGTGGCTCTGTGCGATCCGTGCACATAGACATGAAGAATACTTACCTCCGGAACGCGTCACATCCGTCACGTAGCTAAAAGAAGGCGGAGACTGCAGAGCGTGTAGCAGAAGCGGGGAACGCTCGCGGAGGTAAGTAAAAGGAGCCGAGTGCTCCAACAACGAATTGATCACTCGATTAATCGATAACGGAAATCGTTATCGATGATTTCCGTTATCGATTATTATCGATTTTATCGATTCGTTGTTTCAGCTCTACAAGTATATATTAATATTATTGCCAATTTTAAATAGACTGTTAAATACTTTCACTGTCCCCCATTCCAACGGCGTCACAGAGTCTGCTAGCGCTATATACATAAATGTAAATATTCTCAGATATCCCAGAGATGTGAGATGCCAGAGTCCTCTTGGAACTGAGAACCAAATTGGAACAGACAATCAGAATCCTGGATAATCGCTACTTAAGGACACCCTTCAGGTTTCTGTCCGGTGGGTAGATGCATGGATGTCCACCTCAGGGCCTGATATGTGATTTGTGGAAGCAGAATGAAGGGGACCATATACATCTACTCAGTAACCGACAGAGGTCCACATCTTTCCCACTACAAACTCTACTTACATCACTGCCAGTAACACGAGCATTAGCTATATGGAAAAAACCAGTAGAATAATACTTACCCCTCTTTCAAAACACACTATATATTACAAGTTAAATAAGAAAGAGAATGCTTGGAATGTATTTTTCCAGTTAAACCTCTATAGTCTTAACTGGCTCGAGGTTGAACTAAATTGCTCTTGAATACATGTAGGTTTCATGGTAATCGGTGGGATTAAAATAACGAATGAAAAACAGATTAACCGGCTCCTTTATTCTCCGGTGAATTTTGTTATTTTTTTTTGATTGTCAACTTCGTTTTGACATTTGATCAGCTTGAGTAATACCGATTTTATTAAATTCCTCTCTAGGTATTTAAAATTCTAAGCTGTTTCATGGATCAGACGTAAAAAAGAAAAAAAAAAACCCCAAAAGTCTTTTATTAGCAAAAAAAAAAAATGTACAGACATAGCAATTACCTGTTTCATTAGGGAACAGATTTAATTTCTACCGTCTTTCAGCTTTCCATAAAGAAAAAAATCAATTATGCAACTCCAAACCGGTTTAATAAATGAAATCAAGGCCCACTGATAAGGGTGACATTAAAGCAGCCACGACGTGGCACACGGAGGACCTATGCATAGGTCAAAACTTCTGCCCTAACAGACTAGCGTTTAATCATCAATCTTAATATACTAATACAAATGCAGGAACACTTTCGAGGACGCTAAGAGAAAGCTAGAGCTATTGATAAAATGTAATAAATGAAGGCTTTCCAGGGATGCAGAATATAATAGCGCTTTATAAATCAATAAATAATACTGTTTTCAGCTTTTATATTGATGATTATGGCTCGATCACTCATACTTTATTCTATTTTATACTCATCTATGCATGTTTACATTCCATCACTATATTAGTATCTACCACTTTTACTGGGAGGCGGTTCCACTTATCTACAAGCCTCTCAGTAGAGTAAAACTTCCTTACGTTACATCCAAACCTCTGATCTGTTAGATTATGTCCTCCTGTTCTAACATTTCTTCTTATTTGTAGTTTTTCTTTTTTGAGCTCCCTTTTAGCACTTAAATGTATCTATCAAATCTCCGCTCTCTTCTTTCCTCCATGCTACACAGATTGGTTTACGTGGCAAGAAAACATATTTCAGTCCCTATTTTGGGACCAAGACATCAAAACAAGGAAAACAAAAGTATATCAATCAATCTATCATATTCCAAATAGAGAAAATAACCCAGACAGGCCAATGCATGAAGAATTACATTTATAATCATGAAATCTATAAAATATTGTGCTTCTGTGGACAAGCCTACAGCAAAACACACACAATATATATATATATATATATATATATATATATATTTTTTTTTTTTTAAATATGGACTTCGCTTAACAGCGTGATACTTTTCCTCAAAACGTCTATGGGGATGATCATTCTAAAATGTTTTTCCCCATGGAATTTGTTTCTTTTTGTCAAATATATATATTATTGCCCTTGGTTTTAGGTGACACATTATATCTCGTCTTTAGGAGTACTGTAGCTGTAGCATGGAATATGGAAATCAGTGTCCCCAAGCAGGTCCTAAGTTATTCTTAACCATCAAGCGTGTATCTTACTCGGAAGCCTGGGGCCGTTTCCCCCTATGTATTAGATAGTAAGCTCTCAAAGGCAGGGTCCCTCCTCTCCTTTTGCACCAGTATATCAATATGTGTTAATGTTATTGCTATCTTTTATTCATATAGTATAGCACCACCAATTTACGCAGCGCTTCTTACCTACGTGCACTCAAAGGGTACAGAACTAGAATTGACAGACTAAGACAAATTTATAAATTAGATAACGAGGGCCCCGCTCTCAATCGTTCATTTGCATATTGTTCTTTTTTTATAATTATAATTTTGTATTCACCTTCATTGTAATAGCGCAATGGAATCTGCCGAGGCTCTATGAATAAAATATAATATTATTATTATTATTAATAATAAAGCAGAGGAGATAAGGGAACGCCGAATTACCCAGAGCCATATCAGGCATATGCTTTTTCTCTGAACTCAATTACTGATCTTTCTGTCATCCGCAGACGTTGCCTTTGTCCTCTAGATGAAACTTCATTGTCGGCTGGAAAACCCTGCCGCCTTCCCAATCACCGCTGCAGAATATCAAGAATATTCTTACCACCTATACGAACCCTCCTCCCAGATAAACTAGGCATTTAGCTAACAATATCCATGTTAAGTAGGTAGCCGTGTGCCACAATAGGGCAGCCTCTGAGCCATGGAGGGAGGGGGGGTATCGCTAAAGCTCATTTAGAAATTTAGAAATAAAACATGTATTCAGATGTAGTATCTCTGTTGTAGATGCACATTAATGTGGACCAGCCATCCAACACAAGTGACATCAATCAGTATAACAATATTACGCTTCTTTACTGATATATATGGCACCATCGTATAACACAGTGTTGTACAATATAGCTACTTTTTTTTTTTTTATTGACAGATCAACATAACACTGAGCCAACACATTTTAATACATCAGACGATGTATGACCCTCCCCAAGATCCACCATACGTGATACATGGTTATGCACCCCACGGGCCAACTGCATATCGTGAACATGGTGGCTTTTATCAATCTAAATATAAACTAAAGGAAACTAAACCAGTGTGTCCCAACCCTTTGTGGTTATTCAAAGAGTTAATGAACAAGGGTTTTGGACCCAATACTACTTGTCACACATATTTGATGCTATGTAAGTTATGTAAAGTCTAAATTTAGAAGGCCAGGGGCTTTTCCTTTACCAAGAAGGTGCTACATAATTGAAACAGCCTCCCGGCAGAAGTGGTAGAGGTTAATAAACCCAGAGAATTTAAACATGCATGAGACAGGTATATGGCTATATCAAATATAAGGCAAGACTAAGGACTGATTTGATTCTTTATATCAGAGATAATTGGCAGACTAGATGGGTCGAGTGGTTCTTATCAGCCAGCGCATTATGTTATTAAGAGTCTCCGTCACCTTCAGGCTTCATGCTGGGTTTTTATTACCAATGATATTTATCTTCACATTTTCTATTATGGTGTATCAAACGCGCTGTGGATAAACCCTGAGATTAATCCCCCACAGATTAAATAAGCAGAACTCTCAGAACTGAAATGAAAGGGCCGACATTTTATAGGATGAAATGTGGAGTCCCATACACTCTCAGGACCCCTGCGGTCCCTTCTTGAGATCTGAAAATGTATGAGTCTTCTTTAGCGCTATTAGGGGTTGAGTTATAATACGTCATCAAAGAGTAGAGTGCGTGTGCATTTCTAGAAGATCTAGGCTAAATGTTAATGAGATGTTTAAGACGTGGAGCGTTTATATACATACACAATAACCACCTCTCTCTTTCCCACTACCTCTCATCTGTTGTCTCTCTCTTCTCTCTTTCTTCCCCCACCCTAATCTCCCCTTGCTCTCACTCTCCTGGTTCTCTACCTCCATCTTTCTTTTTCATCCTCTTTTCTTCCTTCCTTCTCTCTCTTTTCTCTTTTGGCACAATCCCCTCCCCACCTTTCCCTAAACATCACAACATTCAACATTATTGCCCCATGCCTGGCTCACCCTATACACCACATGGATCCCAAGTGGTTGTAAACTACAAGAGCCCAGGAACGAAACACCACAAGGGCCCTGTCACGTGTATTACTGCATTAGCCATTACTATATGTCAGCCTACATCTATACATTCACATGGCTGTCACATATGTATAGCTCCTTCACGCTTCTGCGCTGGCCGTGTACCCAGAGGTTATAACACACGAAATCAATGCTACACAAGTGTTTGAAGAAATTGGTATAGATTAGAAGACTTTGATACGCCGGCACATTAAAACCCCTACTAATCCAATGGGAGCTCAGCGTGCAAATAGTAATTCAATTATTTTTCCAGAGTTAGGCTGTTGCATTACCCAAGACTCCGATGTATTCGCAATCTGCAGATTACCTGAACCACATATGGAGACACTCAATGTTTTGTCCTGCAGAAATATCATCTGTTGCTATAACCCGTGACATTTCTTTAATACAATTTACAATAAAAAAGCAAACACAATTTTCTGTTGACTACCCAAAGCAAATGAAGAAGCCAGATGGGCTTTGTAAATAAATCACACGGTGTTGGCACCGTGCTGAATATTAATGAAAATAAGCACGGCGATGTTTATGTTACTTATCCGATGTCCTGATGTCTGGGACATTTCTCTCGCAGCTTGCGTGGTGCTACAGCACCTTATCTGTGTTTTGTATATAAAAGCCATTGAATGTGGCTTCACGAATTATGTGTCCGACACCCATAAACCTGCGCTAAATGCAGAATTGCTTTTTCATTGATATAAGAACCATTTTAAAGGAGCAGTAAATCTAAAGGCTATATTTAATGCACCTCTTAGCAATACCTCAAACAAAGCCATTTACGTAGAGCGCTGTGCTAGCGTCCTGCTTACCAACTATAAAGCTGGCGCATTGCGTTCCCCCTCAAGGGGATCGAATGGCTACAATGTGCTCTCTGCTCAGTTTAACGCTACTTTAACACTAATTCCGACTTATTTCCATGCACCAGTATTGGCCATCTCCTTTTACCTACTGAAAATGTCATCCCCCGAAGACAGCACCATCACAGTTGAAGTGGCATGGTACTGGACAAAAGTCTCAGTCATGGATGCCATAAGAGGCTTCCACCCCAGTAGCTAGGCTTAGCACCCCTTGTACTTACCTTTTCGCATCCATGGCAACGTTCTTTCTTTCCTACAAAGTGAAGTCCACTCCATTATGACAATACTAGGGAGCCATTTTGTATTATTTCTCATAACCTCCCACACAATCTTCTTTAAAGTATCATACCGTCCAAGGCTCGGAAGCAGCACAAGTCTTGGGTAAACATGTCCCGATTATATATTTTTTTCCTTTAGCATTAAGCAGTGTTAACAAATTTCCCCGAAACATCATTACTGGTATATCACTTATGGCCTACTGTATGCCATCACCGGTGATACATCAAATACAAATAGAGGATTGGTCTCAGAAGCCTAGTTTGTATGAATTTTAGCAACATCAGTCTGACCATGAAAGAATAAAAAGACCCAGATAGAACTGTTCAAGAATGGACTCATAGTAACATTTTTTATGCATTGGAAATGTTGGGTCATATGCGAGTTACTTATCACTCATCTGTCTACTTTGTGAAGCCCTTAAATGGATTCCCACTACTTCAGGTATCAAATTCTAACTCCTGACTCCCACTCACATTTCAGTACTAAGTAGTCCCCTATATGCTGCCCCCAGACCCTTCCCATGACCTATGGCTCTCCTCCCTTTAGTGTTTAAAAGATATATCATGGACTAACCCTGAAGGTCTGTTTCCTCCATCATGTCCCATCAAATTCTGGTCTTTGAAACAGTTTACAATTAATTACACTAGCAACCATCACAAAAAAATGTCAAACTCAGATATTCTCTCCACTCAACATCACCTTCTTTAAATGTTAAACCATTACCCCCCATGTCTCAGTACAAAGCAAGCTTGCAAACTTTCTTTATCCATGTAATATTATCAAATATGCCTTATATGGCGCTGAAAGCACTTTACAAATAATACCATATTGGCTCGGATATAGGCCGCCCCCGTAAATAGGCCGCACCCTAACAGTTTGGTGCTTTTTTAAAGAAAAAGTTTTTTTCTTTAAAAAAGCACCAAAAAAACATGCTGCCACTATGTCTCCCCCCCCCCGAGATATGCTGCCACTGTCCGCCTCCCCCCCCCCGAGATATGCTGCCACTCTGCCCCCCCCCCGATTTACCAGAGCAGACTCCCGGGTTTCTTGCGGGGCCGGCGGGGGACATCTACGCAATACGCGTATACAACTTCCGGTGCCGGAATTGCGTAGATGACCCCCGCCGGGCCCGCAAGACACCCGGGAGTCTGCTCTGGTAAGTCTTGGGGCAGAGGTAAAACGCATCGTGCGGACGGTCACCGGCTGCGGCGATGCGGGTAAACAACCTCCGCTGCCGGGACATCTGCCGTGGGAAGTGCTGGCAGGGGAGGCTGTCTGAGCATATCGGAGAGTAGGATACAGGTCCCCTGCACCGCTGCGAGGGATCTGTATCCTAACCCCGCTGCCTGCCCGGCGCCCGGGACCTGCAGTCGGGCGCTAGACCCCGAATATAGGCCGCACCCCCACTTTAGAGACTTAAAGTGGGGGAAAAAAGTGCGGCCTATATTCGAGCCAATACAGTAATACCCAATGCCTACTTTATTTTACAAATTACGCCATTTTTGTTTTTGGTCATATGAAAATAAAGATCTCATATTTAATGGGGTCTTACTTTCCATGGGTTAATAATTAATACAATGACAATTGACAAAGAAAAAGCCCAATGTTTTTTATGCATATGACAGCTGAATTAAATTTCCGTGTGGTCCCCCTTGTAAATGCATGGGGTCCTTTGCTATTTGGGGTGCAGGAGATCTGTTCAGCCAAACTCCTCTAATAGCACGCGATATACTCAATGCCTCTCAGATCCACCGTTGGCTGGGTTTGTGTTTTTCCTTCCGGTTTAGTGAATACATTCTATGTTCAGAAGCGCCCCTTTTAATAAATTAACTTAGTTATGGTAAAAGCAGCGATGGCGACACTTCCTTTTTATTATAGATGTAAATCTGTGAGTAGCTCCTGGGTTTCACTGCTTAGGTACTGTTTGCTCAGGGTAACAACACTTGGCTAAATACAGTTATTTGCAAATGCTTAGGCACCCCAGCCAGATCCTGAGATTGTTGGCTGCGTATGATAAAGCTAAGGGGGTTATTTCACGATGTTGTGTCATGAAACCTGTATAAGTACTCCACATCATGGTGAACCATAAGGGACTACCATACGCGAGAACCCTCAGGTTTTGATTCCGAGTCTCAGGGTTTTTGCTCTAATTTCAAAGATCAAAGGTTTACATTTTACACAAGGTTTACATTTTTAAGATTCAGGGTCACAAAGCTCCCAGGTACGGCAATTGTCACCTGGTACCTGCCAACAGTCCTGAGGGTATAGCCCTGAAATTGGTGGTATCTCCCATGACTATTTAGTGTGTACTATGTTGATTGCATGAGCGTGAGAGGGTAAAACAGGCAGACAAGATTTGTCCAATGATTCTTCTCTGCCAGAAAGTCTATGTTTCTATATCAAAAATGAAATATTCACTTAAGTCCACCCTAAAAATATGGCAGTGATCAGGATGTAGGGTGCTCCATGAACTTCATGCGTGAGATCAGTAATTCATAGGCCTGTTTCACAATTGTTGACAAGTATATGGCAGCGCTATCCAGCACCGAGGATCATGGAGGTTTTTGGGAATTCTGAAATCTAAATAAAATGTCATCAATAGCTCTTCAATGCCAGAATTCTGCGGAGCAGAATGTTGTAATCACATCATTTTATCATTATGTAACTGGAAGAAACCGCATTCAATTGTAGTAGAAAAAAAAACGGATTAACAGAAAACATTCCCCCCCCCCATTTTTTGTCTGTTGTTTTCTTAGAAGGTTCCCGAGTAAGGCCCAGGAGATGTTTAACACAAAGCTGGATTCTGTTCATGTAATGATGAGTTTGAAATGTTATCGCTATTATTATGTATTTTTAGGATTAAAATATAAACTTGGCTTTATTTTTAAGTCAGACTTTCCAAATTTAGTGTACGTGGGAATATATTTGACGAGCAATAACGTTATCACATGGAGGTCTCTCCACTAAACATTGAGTTAACAGCAGAGTTTGCAGGAAAGTTCTAATTTAAACCATTTAACTCCACTATGCATTTAGAACCTCAGTGAGCTTCTGTTGCAATGAATGCTTGGCCGGCCCTGTAACGTGTATAGTTAAATCACTGAGCATTCTTCAATCTCATTAAATTACATATTATACAGGGCCAACTCAGCCTTTCCTGCTGGAGAAACCTGCTAGTGTTGGCCCTTCATAATGAATAGTAATGCGAGAGAGTTAAAACCACAACTCCCGTTTACCAAATAATAAAACCATATTTTACTAATTCATATTGGACACCAGAAAAAAAAGCAACGGACAAGGTGAATTATTATAATTTTTCATTTATATAGCACCAATAATGTAGGCAGCGTTTCTTACAAATATTCAAGGGGGATGACGAGACTAGTATAGACAGAATAAGTCAAACCGGTACTTTAAAGTAAAGCGGGACCTGCTCGCAAGAGCTTACAATCTACAAGCTCATCTATTATGTGGCTGTACAGATTAAGCAGCAGTAAGAAGGCAACAAGAGTTAAGTCTCAAAGAATAGACTCCTTCATAGTCACGGTTACATACCGGGTTTTGTTATTTTAGACACTCTTGATGTTTTATGTAGAATGACAAGTAAAACATACCGAAAAGCGTCTGGAAACGGCCCCAACATTCCGTCAGAGCCCTCTACCAAAGGCACCACGTACCTCCCACCCATCACCAGGCAAGGAAGTGGTTAATAGCAGATCCTCACGTGATCCCAGAAAAGTAGTTCTTTGTAACAGCAGAATTGGAAGCTTCCTAGCCAAAGGTTGGTGAAGAGCTTCCAGCTGTGGGGCGATTATCTTCCCTGATCGTGCCTTTGGCTGGCTGGGCATCATCATGGAAGTTTTAAATAGCTGAGATTTAACTCTTAGCTACCCCTGGTCCCTTGTCTCAGGGGGGCTTCTAATGTCTACAATAACATGCTAATTTACCATTCAAATGTATCATTACATTTGCTTAAAAAATAAAAAAAATACATATTTTTTTATTCTTAGGTTTTTATTAGAAATGTCTAGGTCTTACATCTCTACCTCTGTCTGTGTTGTTCAGGGTGGGTAGAATTAAAAAAGTTAAAGTATAGTCAATGATTGATGAAGGTGCCGTCCCACAGTTAATAGCTTTACATTTATTGATCAAATTCTATAATGTGCAACTGAACAAATTCTATTCGTTCACAGGTGCAAGTTATCTAAATTGCTTTTGAGACTTATGAAGTGCATTCACCACTGTGTGCCTGCAAATCAGTAGATTAAAAGGAGCCTTAACCCTTTGAGAATCAGAAGCGTAAACAATGCTTCATAAACTAAAAAATGGTTTAATGTGTATGTAATGACGGAATAACGAAAACATAACTTATTACAATCGTTACTGTTCAAGAGCAAGCGTTTGAGTGGGGAAATTCATTTTTAAGAATGAAAAAAAAAAAAGAATATCAAGAAATGTAATTAAAAGGTACTTTTCATGGTTATTTTTGGAATTGCTTGAGACGGGTATCTCTACACATGAGCTCCTGCCCCATTTTTTAGAATTAAAATATCCAAGAAGGTGATTGTAGATGCTGCTGCATTACAGATGTGAGCAGGGGGTACTTGGCTTTGGGACATATTGACAGCTAATTACGTAAAAAAAAAAAAAATAAAAAAAAAAATATATATATATATATATATATATATATATATATATATATATATAGACATACACTATAAAAAGCTAGAGAACATTTCATTACCCCCCTAAACTAAGGGTTATTTTGGAGTATAATGAAAGTATACAGTGTAGGGGTCTATTGGCAATGCATGTCATCATACACATTTTTCAAAAATTCACACTTAACTATTTCAGTGCTGCTGGGGTTCACACCTAAAATGGAACAGCATTCTCACTGCAACAGTGAGCAATTGTGTATTAGAAGTAAACATTACTCCATTACTTTAAATAAAATTCAAAGTAACCCTGTGTCTGTAACACGCAAAGTGCCAACACGGGAGATTGATAGTAAATACACGGCCAGCTGGATAACACAGGTTCACCTTTGTATGCATCAGAATTAAGTATTTACGGTTGGAGAGACTAGGGATCCCACTAGAATACTAGGATTATTATTAATTTATTGTGCATAAAACACATAAATGTAAATGGATGACTAAAATCTCTTCATGGAGTACTTGTTGCAGATGGCTTGCAGCTAAGGGAGCGACGCAGCCCAGCTGTGGGAAAGCAGCAGCAGTATTTGGAGATGCATAGGAGGTCAATTTATATTATTCTGGTGAGTATGCCTGGGAACTGTCATGGTTTGCCTTGAGCCTCAATGTTTTAAAGAGAATCTCAAGGTACCAGACCTTGTTAAGGTCACACAGTGTCGAGTTGCTTTGTTCCTGCTTTACACCAATTTGATGGCACCAGCGTCGACAGCTGGGGTTTTTCCTGCTGGCACTTAATAGAGGAAATCCCAGACTCAAGTGACCCAATAAGGCATAGGTTTAACCCCGTCAGTCTCACAGACAGGAATTCCACTTTAAATTATTGGATTACAACATTTAGCAACTCATCAAGTATAGTGTATGTGTGGGAAGGAAACCCCCACAGTTAACCTGCGGGTTAATCTCAGTTTGATGGGATCTGAGAATAAGCTTAGTTTTAGATCTCAATACATGTAACACTTAACTAATTGAGGAACCAAGGGGATAACAACATTATACTACTACTATTATTAATATTATCTTTTATTTATATAGCACCAACAACTAACGCAGCGCTTCTTACAATACATATATTCAAGGGGTGTGATAAGACGAGAATTGACAGACTAAGACAAACCGATACATTAGGTGGAGAGGCTCG
Source organism: Spea bombifrons (assembly GCF_027358695.1). Classification (NCBI taxonomy): domain Eukaryota; kingdom Metazoa; phylum Chordata; class Amphibia; order Anura; family Pelobatidae; genus Spea; species Spea bombifrons. The sequence continues at coordinate 93,778,190 of NC_071090.1, forward strand.
CAAGCTTACAATACTACGGTCAAAAACTATGCATCCTTTGCACGTTTTCCATGAGTGGTTGCATTCATTTCCAAACTAAAGGGATCCACTAGCGGAATGGTCAGAGGATCAGCCTTGGAACGTTGATGCCAGCACTCAGTAAATGACACGTGCTGCTGCCTGCTGGATACACATAGCCTGAACATTAGCCGTTATTCCCAGAACGCATTATACATTTCACACGGAGCTGACCAGCACAAAGTGATCCCTGCAGTAATTGGGATGTATAAACCCACAGGAAGGGTTTAAATTAGCGACTTGGTGCTCACTTAATTTACTATGGGAAACCAATCTCAACTGCCCACCCATGATAAACCAGTTCCCACCAGCAGATGCAACCAGGAATAAGGTGATGAAGGCTCTCAGTGGTTAGTTATACCAATACGGCTAATTGGCCCCAATAAAACAATAACACCAAGGAGAGGTGTGAATTTATTGGAGAATACACATTGTGCATCTGGGTAAAGGGGAATCTGGTCGCCTAATCTGTTTAATAAGCATTATTGATGTGACTACAGCTGCTCCAGCTACATCTCTTGAATGCCCTTGTTACAAAGCATAAAGCCGGTCTATATTCTCATTGCCTTTCCCTGTATAATCTTGGCCAGTTCTCTACATTGTCATTCTTAATAATATACGACATACAAATTGCTCCAGCTTTTGGCTGCCACGGTGAGGTCACCATTGCTTCCCCTCAGTAAACTGTGATCAGCGCTTTTATTTTCCCCAAGATAGATTTATTTCCTGCAGCACACGATGCTTCTCCTGAACGTATGGCAACGTCTGTCATTTTCTGCTCTATCGGTCTCAGAAATAGAAAGTTTCATACGTGCCATTACAGGTAAACGTTAACTCAAACACAACTAAGTCTTTAAACTTCTAGACTGTAAGCTGGCGAGGAGGACCCTCTCCACATAATGTATCGCTGTCTTTGACTGTAAATTGCTTGTGCTATATAAATAAAAGATAATAAATACTTCTTATTATTATCTCCCAATGTATTTATATACATGTGAGCAGCACGTTGCTACATCTTTTTATGCACTGATGCAGTAAAGTGCTCCGAAGATGTAAAAATCGTGCCCTATGCTAATCCAAGTGCATCAGTCTTGCAGGCATTTTGACACCTTTGTATAATTCATACTCTTCTGGATGTCATTGTTGTTTTTCCGGATGAATGAGTAACGGAGTGTCTGCATGCCAGCGGACGTTAAGAACGCAGAATGAGTTCACAGTAGGAAGCCGTTATTGCCATCTATTCTGGAACCCAAAGAGTTAACGTGAACGCGTGTCTTAGCGCTGGTAATCATGTTACGGTATGGGGTACTTTTGGTCCTTCCTTAATATGAGATTTGCCCCCCTGTGTCTGCATGATCCGTAGAAAGCCATCTAAATTGGGTTTATACAAAAAAAAGGCTCAATTGCAACTTTTTAATCCTAAAGCTTTGAGTTTTTGTTGTATTCTACAAAGAATATTTTACAGATAATGTAGAATAATTACAGATGATGCTCAAGCGGCTGAGATTGGCAACTATTCATATTCGTACCATCAGCAGGAACTCTTGAAAAGGACTTTTCTATTTCGGCAGACGTTCCACCTATTTACAGGTTGTAATCATTTTATACGTAGAGGCGGACATGGTTGTCTTGCAACGGCTTCATACAGATAACGATCAATATATCTTTTCACCAGATTGTATTACACTGTGTATTGTTTAATTTTCATATGGATTCACGCTGAACCTGATTGCGCAATTCGTTTTGTACGACTATGTGTGTTACTGCTGCACTTATGGTGTTTAAAAGCAGTAGTATAGGTTTACATTTTTTTGTGTTAAAAAAATAAATAAATAAATAAAAAAGCACCTTTTTCACCATCACAATATTTTGCTATTAAATTGATTTAAATGTATATTAATATAATGCCAGTAACATACTCAGTACTGTACACCACAGTTTACTGCACCTAAGGATACATAGGAACTGAATGAATTCTTCCATGGATTCAACACATATGTTTACCTTGACTTAATGGTATAGAGAGAAAGACAGGGAGAAGTGTGTGTATATGATATATATATATATATATATATATATATATATATATATATAATTTTTATTTTTTTTAAGAAATGAATATTGCAATTTATAATGCCTTTTTTATTTCAATACTCATTTCTTTAAAAAAAAAATATATATATATACACTACTGGGTATCTCAATCATATATATATATATATATATATATATATATATATACACACTAGGGGTTTTGCATAAAGATCAATTCTGGTGCAAAGTGGTAAAACTGGAGCAATCAGTAAAGGCATCTCATTGGTTGCTATGGTGATTGTGCCACTTTTGCGCCAGGAATGCATTTCCTATATAACCCAGAATGTGTGGCACATGTAAGTGGGTGTGAGGGAGTGCAGCCGGCAATCTGTGCATGGAGTCAATCAGCATGGCATTTGGACGCATCAGGTGTGAGCACAGATCGTTCATATGACATGAATCACTCTCCCAGAGTCCCTGACAGCTTGCAGCCTGCTGATTGAGCTGAGATCAGTAAAGTTTGCTGGGAAATAGGTTGCAGATGCCTTGTGCGCGAAATCCACTGCAAATCTCAGCTCTGGCTTTAGAAAAGGGGTTAAGTGCTTCTAATTACTAAAAGAAATCACGTGTCTAAACGTTTCTAATTACGAATAAACACTCAAGAAACCCTTTTTCCAGACTCCTGGCATCAAACCGTTCTGCCTCTTCCCACATCACTTTTCTCTCTCTCTCTCCAATAAATCGCCAATGTCCTTGGAAGCGAAAGGGTGAACCGTCAATAGCACGAATCTCTGCAGTCATACTCAGCACCAATCTACAGCTCCAGCTCTCAGATGGGGTTTAACCATTCCAATTCCGCCACATTTTTAAGTTTTCCAAATTATTCTATACCAAGATAAATGCTCTAATAAAATAAGAGATCACTATAAAGTACAATAAGAATACATTTATAATGGATCTGCAGGGTGATCCTTTTTATTTTTCTTTCCACATAAGGGTTAAACGGACTTGATTAAGCAGTTTAATGAATAAATCACTTACCTTATCTAAAGCCTGGCGCAAGAGCCCGAGTAGATAACCTGTTGATCTATAGGATCCATAGGACCGCCGTACGGAAGAACACCGCCTGATCCTCACATTAACGCCCGCATTATGTGACTGCAACTTTACTCATCCGCACATGTACCGCAATGATAAGGAAAGCGAGCGCAGCGCTTACCGTAATGCACGCTATACGGGGGCACTCCCGACGCCCCTTCGAGCTTGCCTGCGGCGTTGGGGTCGTCAGAAGATCTTCCAATAAAGCGCCCCCTGTGCGCTCCATGCCTCTCACAGCGACGTATGGGAGGTCTGCTGAGATTAACCACTTGTTGCCGGAGAAACGGAATGTGTATGGAATATAAATTGTCATTTGCACATGAAGTAGCTGCTCCCTAAAGGGCTGTGCATTCGGTATAAAGGTGCAGACAGCAGCGCAACATCTTATTAAAAGGTGCATTTGGCAAAGCCATTAGAAATGTCAAGTATTAGGTCAGAAGGGGATTATATTATATATATATGTTGAAACATGTTGTGCTCGCACCAAACAACCTAATATATTATACATTATTACTGTGATTATAATGTAAATGACTACCTAGAAATTGCCTGCAAATATAACAGCCAGCATCCTCCCCAAGACCCAATTATGCAGAATGTATTATCTTTTATTTGCTTCCTCTGCCCCAAGCCTCCTGACTTTAAGTGACAAAGGTACCACAACTTATACTCATTTGTTTTTATAAAATGTAGCCCATATCCCGATCCTGATGAAGATCCATGAGAGGTGGAAACAATGACAGGTAAAAGAAAAGTGTCCATGGGATCTTGGGGGTAATCGCCTACCAGATGCAATTTGTATGAAATGTTCTACTATTGTGGCGCACACACACACCTCTACGCTACCTTCTTGAATGTATTTATTAAATGTTCAAGTTCTAAGCTGTTCATCTGTCACAACTTCCATAAAAGGAACTGGAGATCTATGATGTATAGCGCTGGGGTATGATGTCATACCCATGCGCTCAGAAGTGAGGACAGCGGCTTGGGGCAGCTGGGGGTCCTGAGTCAGGCCTAGGGCAACCACAAGCTAAATACACGAATGCCCCTTAGTGTATTGGAAGCCCCACTAGGACAATGTAATATGTCTCCTGGACTCTACAGGCTTTCACAAAGCTGTAGCTCTGGATATTGTTTGTAAAGTAGCTGCATATATTTGTGAGACTTTACAAATACCTTACTTTTGTTTTTTTAGAGTGAATTTCCCATTATTGAGGTCGGAGCCAGTGCACTTTAACAAAATAAAAAACAATTAAAAAAATACATTTTTTTTACCCGAACTACAAATTAAAATAAATGATTTCCATTTAGAAGAGAATTTGCAAACAAGCCACATCAACAAAACGCATCGCGGCCAAACCATGAAAAAAAAAAGCGCTAAAGTTGGAACATTATAAGCCTCCCGAGGCAGCGATTTCCACACTTGAGGAGTCACATTGGAAAATATATAAACTCCAGGAGTTGAATGATCAGTTCTTGGCAAAAAAAATAGTCATAAAGTCCCTTTACACCTTAGGCTACAAAAAAATCAACAAATCACAAATACAGGATTATATGCCAATAAAGACATCCCTGCATTTAATTAAAAAAAGAATAAGTCAATGGAATGGAATGAATTTATGGTGGAAAAGCATGATATTCCATACGCCATTTTGGAGGAAGGAGCAATTATTTTAAAAAACTTTGGAAAGATGATTAAAGTTTCCAAAAAAAAAAAATCACCTTGGGGAATTTCAATGAAAAGTTTAGGGCAAAACCCAGGCGAGGCAGATCAGATACATCCCAAGAGGGATAACGCCGATGATATAGGTTCAGTATGGGTCCGTGGCATAAAAACATAGAGAACAGGCTATATATATATATATATATATATATATATATATATATATATATATACGGTATATATATATATATAATGTACTTCTAGCGAGGCCGCTGATTATATGTGTGTGCTTTTATTAAGTAACTTTTTTTACTTACAAATTAAAATGGCAAAGCTATTGTGCTTTCTGCCATTTTAACTTCTATTTATTATTTCTGAGTGCTATTATGTGTATTATGTTTTTTATATTAAAAATGCAATTCAGGTTATATGTTGTATTCAAAGTAAACATCAGTGCTGTTCTTTTTAGATTTATTATGTTTTTATTATTATACAAGCGCTGCATAAATTGTTGTTACCATATCAAAGATAATAATAATATTTATTATGTGTCTTAGTATTCATTATTATTTATTCATTTTAAAATGTGTTTTTTTTCCCCAGGAAGTTTACCGAGCAGCAGTTACTCTCTTACAGAACATGTATTTTTAATAACATTTAGAATTTGAAGAAATGCATAAAGTGAAATATCTATTAAAATAGTCTTGTTAATTCAAAACTAGGACAAAGTCCTTCTAACTAGTGGGCTACAGAAAATATAGAAAATGATGGGACCGTGGTTAAGGAAGGGCTCATAAAAAAATCATTATTGTTTTTAAATATTAGGTTCGATTTTGTACCTGAGCAAGTTTCTGACTCTGGGAAACCTAGCTCACAAAATACTCGCTTTCATGTCGCACAAGAAAGGTTTTGCCCTCTCTCATTCCTGCTGACTTTCTCTCCCTCCCTTTGCCCCCGTTGCCCCCTATGTCAGAATAATGTTTATGCAATTTGTTGTACTGATTCTTTATTGCCAGCAGGGAATGTCTCTCCCTGTACTGTTACTTAGCTTTAATGATACACAGTGTGTGCCTTTATACATAATGCAGTTCTACTTGCTTTGTGTATAATATATATATATATATAAATGTTTTACATTTCTGCTATAAACATTATAGACACAGCCTGGTTAATTCATATTTCAAATGCAAGCATCATTCCTTCATTCAAACACACCGCTGAGTACCTTATTCACTTACCCGCGCCCCCCCCGCCTCTGGCAGACACAATATTTAGAAGATCTAACGTAACCCCCTTACTTTAAACTGTGAAGCCAATGAAACAGCTTGTGTAAGATTCTTCAAGTGTATGAGGTCACGTTTCAGGGATCTTGAATTGCTGTACACAGCGAGGACTGTTAGCATGCTTACTGCAGTATATATATTATACAATGTATCTCCTAGCACTATAACTGTTAGTGGAAATAATGCAGTTAACCTCAGTAAATACATGTTATAGGCACTTCCGATTTAAAGCAGGGTATATTAACAACTTCGTTTCTTTTAAGGAGAGTATAGCATGGGTTCGGGTTGAGGGCCAGCAGATTATCTGTGCCCAAGCCAATATTCACATGTGCTCCTCAGCATGCGTCAGTCATAATACGAAGAACCTCTGTGAGCCTTCATAGAAGTTAAGCCTACAAAATGGTTAATAAAGTAAAATGATGGCTCAGAAACAGATCACATGCTGGAATGTTATAGAAAATAAGTCCTGTTCATACGCTTTAATATAATGCATGGACTCGTAAAGGGTACAAAGGGTCTTACCTGGCCGTCCCCGGCTGTCGTTGCTGCCGTCCTCACGCTCTGTCCGGCTACAGATAGGTAGCTGCTCTTATTCTTGACATCAAGTATTTCTCCTGAAAAAAAACGAGCCTCCAGAGTAATGTCACAACACGAAATCAGATGATAAACTGACTATTATTATTGGGAGGAAACACAGGGTTTTTATATAAGACGAAACAATCATGGGTAAAAAGACAAGACACGAATTGGCTCAGTCTGTTGGTTTGGTTTATCATTATCTATGGCCGATGGGGCATCAAAGGTGACAGGCGTGTGTTGCTTGAAAGTGGCAATAGAGTCAAGCCCGGACAGGTGGGACATGGGGGATCAATCGGGATGGTGCCTATTGTCCCGGGGAGTGGACATGAGGGTGGCCATGTAGGCATCAAGTGGCTCATGGGACTATGGGAACAGTTACTAGGTATGGGGCATAACGATAACCAACTATACGAATATAGCTTAAAATATACTAACAATCTGAACATAACTACGAAAATATAATACCATTTTACCAACAATAGTCACTTATGAGCAGGACTCCGGTCCACAGCAGCAGCTTATTATAGCCAGCACATGTGGCCCTTTATGTTTGCTGGTATTTTTCAATGTCTATTTCCTCCTGAAGAATAAATACATTTGTTATACTTTTGCAGTTTAGATATGATCTAAAAAATAACAGATCATACATTGGTTACTGATGCATGTTTAAGGTGTTTATTTTAGCTTCTGAATAATCATTACAATTCTTTAGGCATGGTGTATGGGTTCAATACAACGTTTTTTTATGGTCTGTTCGTAGTTTAGAATCTGAGTTTGCCTTTAGACAGAGCGTTTAATATCAAACAATGCATTTTCCAACACCATATCCTATAAAAAAAAAGTTTCTAAAAACATGACCCAGCAATAATTTCAATAATAATAATCAATATAGTTACATAGTTACATAGGCTGAAAAAAGACATGCGTCCATCAAGTTCAGCCTTTCCTATATCTGTTAATTTGTTGCTGTTGATCCAAAAGAAGGCAAAAAACCCCGGCTTCGCTCTTTCCAATTTTGCACTAACCAGGGAAAAAAATTCCTTCTTGACCCCAAAATGGCAGTCAGATTTCTCCTTGGATCAATAAGCTGTTTCCCCATAATTAAAGATTATATCCCCGAATATTATTTTTTTCCAGGTGTCCATCCAGTTGCAGTTTAAACGTCTGTACAGACTCTGATAAAACTACCTCTGCAGGCAGAGAATTCCACATCCTTATTGTCCTTACTGTAAAAAACCCTTTCCTCTGCTTTAGTCTAAATCTCCTTTCTTCCAGTCTGAACGCATGACCACGTGTCCTATGCATAGTCCTGTTTATGAACAGATTTCCACACAATGGTTTGTATTGGCCCCGAATATATTTATATAATGCTATCATATCCCCTCTGAGGCGATGTTTTTCTAAACTAAACAGATTTAAATTAGTTAACCTTTCTTCATAACTATAGTGCTCCATTCCTTTTATTAATTTTGTAGCCCGCCTCTGCACCCTTTCTAGTGCTATGATATCCTTCTTTAGAAAAGGTGCCCAAAATTGCACAGCATACTCAAGGTGCGGCCTTACCATTGATTTATACAGAGGCAAAATTATATCTTTATTCCGCGACTTGATGGCCCTTTTTATACACGACAATACCTTACTGGCCTTAGCAACCGCAGACTGACACTGCACATTGTTGCCTAGTTTGTCGTCTATAACAATTCCCAAATCCTTCTCATTTGTCATTACCCCTAATTCACTACCGTTTAGGGTGTAGGTTGCTTGTGCATTCGCTACCCCGAAGTGCATAACTTTACATTTATCTACATTGAATTTCATCTGCCATTTGTATGCCCAGTCCCCCAGTCTATCTAGATCCCTCTGCAGCACTGTAATATCCTGCTCGCCCTGTATAACTTTACCTAGTTTTGTGTCATCTGCAAACACAGAAACATGACTTTCAATGCCTACTGCCAGGCATTTAATATAATATAATAATAATAATAATCTATACTACCTGATACTCAATACCAAGGTGATCCCGCAACAACATCAAAGTTCAGTGCTAGGAATTGTGCAATATGCAAATGGTAACTTTTCACTAGAAAACTATTTCAGGGAATGCCCCGGGATATATCCACAAACTTTGGATCCTTCCTTGCTAAAAGAGAGAACTAGTACTAGAATGTGTTAACTAACCTATTGCACTGCTGTATTTGTTTCTAGAGATCTATACTAAGTCCAACTCAAGACTGCAATGCATAATTCCACCCAACCTGTCTAGCATCTATCAGGCGTCTAGTTCTGTGTTTTGTCTATTTGTTTTGTGGTGGGTTGACACGCAGCCCATCGTTTAATCAGCCGTCCTACTGACCTACAGAGCCCAAGGAAAATGACCGGGCTATTGTGGATTCCTTTAGAGTCAGTCGGTTTGTTTAAAAGGGCAGCTTTTAAGTAAACAGCGTTTGCTTCGCTAATACCTATTTCTGTGCTAAATGAGCTGTGTGTTACTGAGAAATGCTGACTATGGCTGACGTCCCTCCTGTAGCAGGCATCGTGTTGGGTCTTCTGGGCTTGCGATTGTGATGTCTAGGTGTTGGGGGCTGCATTTTCATGCACCCCCTGGCAGCAGGGTCAGGATAGATTTTTAGAGAAATGTAGCCTTGCTATATTTAGGATTTCTAACGAAGACTTTGGGAGTTATTTACAAAGTGCAATTCAGATGCAAACTTTGGAAGTGGAGCATAAGAACTAAAGTAATGATGGCCCAGTATGTTGACATGGTGATAGGACCACTTTTGTTATTTGCCATTATGGAATTATTGAATTATATACAGTGTCATACACTTTACCTCTAGAATACAGTTAGTGGCAGTTCACAGGGGATACTTCATACACTGAATAGAGCAAAATCTCATTTACACAAATGGCTGTGTTTGTCATATTTGATTTAAATACACAAACATGGATATTATATTAGTCATTCGGAAGTTTACCATACATTTTTGTGGGAAAACATATTTATAGAACAGGATGTAAAGTTAAGGAAGCCTTTAAGACCTCTGAGATCACTATTACAACTAGAAGAAAAACAAATGCCCATCTCCAAAACAATCTTGTTTCTACTGCCAAATTTCCACCATCATCATATGCCTAAACTGGTGGTTTCCTTTCACTTCTGCCCTCCTTAATGCCCCAAGTTACCATGGAAACTGATGAAAAAAACAACAACGCTCCCTGGAATATTTTTACCCAGCTGCATCTAAAAAAGATTTTATTGGGTTTTGAAAGTTTATGCTACATGTTGTTTCATACACATGTTGTAACTTTTGTATACTCTGTCTAGCCTTTTATTTACTATTATTATGAGATGTATTCAATCCCATACATTTGGCACTGGTGTTAAAGTTAGACTACTCATAGTTTAGTCTTCACAAGGATTGCGAAGATTTGGGGCAGATCCCCTCCTTTGTTTTTGCTTGTTTTCTTTTGAACATAATGTCACAGACATTTTATAGGTGTACTGTACATTTACATACATGTAATATGTGCAGTGAGCGTGTTTTGGCGTTTTTTTGTGTGATCAACATGCACAAGACCTGCAGATGAAATGGGAGAAAATATTTAGCTGGATAGGTTCACCCTTTGCTTGATGCTGCCTTACAAGCTAAAAGGAGCTCATTCAGCTGAACCTCTTTGTCATCGTTGTTCTTTGGGGTTTTTTTGCTTTTAGGATATTATTTTAAAAAAAAAATATTATAAGATTTTTTCCAAATCCAAGGGTAGCTTTTTTCCAAGGGTAGCTAATGCTAGACACCTTGCACCTCTGCCGTACTTTGGATTGGTTTCTTTATATAAAAAGTTTAGGCAAAAACAAAATGCAAGGAGAGTTGTAGTGACTCACAAGCTTGAATTGTTCTTATGGTGCAATTGGCAACTCAACAAGTTGGCAGAGTGTGACTTAAAATGCAATAACCCACCCTCAGCAGTTAATACAGGGAAACTCGATCACAGAGGCCCTGGGTCCGCTAGTTCATTATATTTAGAAGACTAGCCAATGCATGGATGTGTTTGGGTTTGTTTCAGACTTGATGTCAATAGTTGGGGGTGGAGGTGCTGATTTGTCAAGGAGACTGACATCTGGAGTGCTTCCTACTGAACAGTGTTCTTACTCCAACTTTGATACAGCAATTATAAGGTTAATGAATCCCAGAGTAGCTGTTTTGTCAGTCTGATGCAACTCCACGAATAAATCGGGACTGAAAGCTTAGTTGTTCCTGAGCTGACTTTAAAATCTGTATTTAATTCAGATTACTTGATATAAGCAGGGTGAAAAGTCATCAAGTTTAAGGAATCACCGACTAGGTCATCGACTGGCACATTAGGTCAAAGTGTAGTCACTCACGCCAACCAGCTCATGCACACTACGGCACCAAAAATATCTATAATATCTATAAATATCTCTGACGAGCGTGTGCTCTGTACCATAGTTATAATGTAATATGAGTGACTCAAATGCCTTCAGCCTCACAGGTGAGTCATTCCTCTTCCAGTAAGAAGTAATGCAAGCAGACAGCCTACGTAATGATTTATGACTGGTGTTAACGCCAATGACAATACAAAACAGTATAACTCAAAGACAGGATAAAACAGCTCTTAATCCATCTCTGTCTCCCCTATAACCGCAACGGAATAACTCCAAGTTAGCCCAAAATTAACCATCAGGAGAAAAACAACAATAATTCAAGATGTGCTTAGAGAAATGTATGTTACCTGCAATAACAATGAGATTTACACCAGTTTCCTACCAGATTATATTTTAGGCAGTGATAGAAATGATCATACATAAGGGAAGGTTCAGCTCTACAAATGTAATTATTTGTGGCTGAATGTTTAATATTCGCCATTTAAACTTAGGCTGTTAAATGCCTTGTACAAGTCTGTGACTAAGGTCCCTCGGTGGGACGAGATACATCTGGCGTTCATACAGCAGGTTTATCATCGTTTACATGAAGGTTTTGTTAACATCATGTGCTACAATTGCGAGCAATAAAGAAGAAACCTTCATGCCAACATCCCGATTGGTGTCCATGGATTGTAAGTAGAGGGTTCTTGTTTTTCTGCTTGGAGAATTATTGAGGCTTGGGGAACAGAGTACATGTGCATAATACAGTGAGTCCGGTATAATTGACTGGACGTTGGTTGCTCGTCCAGTATTTACCCAGTATTTACACATTTACCCAGTATGGGTCCAAGTCCAGTTATTGGTGGTTATGATTTTAATTGTAGAATTGTAATGGCATCAGCTTTGACACTTTTTAATTAAATCTGGTTCAGGCAATGGCTTTATGAAAAGCATTCAATTATATCATTGATTACACAGTCACCTGAAGAGAACAAGCAGCCCCAAACAAGCTTATCTAATGTTTTTCGTTAGATATTTTTCTATTGACTGTGAAATGCACCACTGTTTGAGAATTATAGAAAATAATAACTTTGTCGTGAATGATTTTGACAAGTGCAACAAAATGGATATTACTGTATTGGTCCCAGAGACCAGCGGAACAAGAGGGGCAGCTGCCACCAGGTGCCACAAGGTGAGGGGCTCACTTGAGCTGCCTGGTTGCAAACTTCTTCCACTTCATTCTGCTTCCAGAAGCAGATGTGATGTCATCACAGGGCGAGACCTCTGTCCCTGGCCAAGATGCCAAGAGCCCTAGTAACATCTGCCCAGAGAAGATCCTCCAAAGATGTTTGTAATAACTTTCTTTGGAATACCAGCGTTCTTAGAGTAAGATGAGTCACATAAGCTTTTAATGTCACAGATCCCACCTGAAGAAGATACCTTTGACAAAGCTTTTGTAAGTCTACATCTTATCTTATAAACTCCACTAAAAAGTACCACAGCCTTTCTTGGCTTATCTCCTCGGTGGCCGCCATCGCAATATTAGTTATATGAAAAGTTACATAAAACGTTTACTTGTCTACCACTGGCAAGCAATGGTACATTTCACAGTCAATAGAAAAATATCCGACAAGGAACACTGAATAACATGGTTTGTGACTAATTTTACACTTTGGGAAACTACGCAATCAATAAAATAAAATGTGTGTCGTAAAACCAAATCGTCTATTTTGACAGCAATGAATTATAGATACCGTATAAAACTAGTCATTTATTTAGACAGTAAATTTGTTCATTTATATATATAAATATATATATATATATATATATATATATATATATACAAATATATGCATAAAAAATAAAGGTTACAATATACTGGAAGCATGGTTTTCTTCATAGGTCTCTGTGCAGAAAACAATTTTTATTAAAGAAAAACATTAACCGTATTAAACACCAAAGCTTGAACCACTATTCTGCAGTAAAAAAAAATAATTCAACATTAAATCAAGTTAGACATTAAAATAGTTTATTTTGTCCCTTGTTTTGTGCTTCTTTTCAGTGAGAGACATGCATGGGACAGGCATATAGCTATCCTGAATTTAAGACAAGACCAAGGACTGATTAAGGTCTCTACATCAGGAATACTGGGCACACTAGATGGGCTGAATGGTTGTTATTGGGTGTCAATTTAAAAAATTATTTTAAAAATGTGAAATTTGTCATTTACAAAATATTTTTTTCACTTATAGCAAATTAAAACTAAACTCAAAATTAAATTTAGGAGTGTCACAAAACCACATTGACGCATAGAATCTGACAGCAGATAAGAACCATTCGGTCTATGTCATCTACTGTAAAGACTCAAACCTTAATCGTCCTTGGTCTTAAATTCAAATTGTTGTCATCTTTGTAACTGATTTGATGACTTCTGTGACTTTTTGTGGCAAAATCGTCATATAAAATGGCTATTCTTATGTGTTACATTTCTGATTCTTGCTCTAGTTTGTCCTCTGGTCTGCTTCTGTATCAAACAATTTGAACAAAAGGATCATTGTAAAAACATGGATAATTTCAGGGTTAAAAAATCAGCCTTTAGGCAATCATCAGACATTTCAGCACAGTCTACGTGTAGTCAGTCTGACCAGCTGGTTCCCATATCAATGGTGGCTTCTTGCAGAAACAATATTAAAAAATAGCTCTCAGGAACGTGTCCTCATTAACACAGTTATTAGGTAGTAGTTAGAAGGTTAGTCGTTTCTCTGCAAGTAAAAGGTAATGTATGTAGACAGCCTGTGTCATGATAACACCTTGTCTAGATTTCCCTACTCTTCCTTTGTATGAGATAGTTGGAAGCATATACAGCAATTCAATTTTATCTACAGATAATTCATCTGAACAAAAACTGCATTCCAAGGTATTCTGCTTCCAAAAAAACATATTCGAAACGTAACATTTTTTATTAATTAAAGCCCAAAGAAAAATATAAATGTAAGCCTGGGAGTTTAATGGTTCTGCACAGTATCTTAGCTGTTCCTAGCGCTGTACTCTTCTGGACAGAGTGTTCTGATGTTGTTCCTGGAATCTGATGTTGCCACCAGAATGCTCCTATGACCACTGGGACTACTTTGGCTTTCACTCTCCACATCTTTTCTAGTTCTTCTTTTGGGAACTAGTACTTCTCCAGCTTCTCATACTTCTTCTTCCTGATGTTGCTGTCGCTTGACAATGCTACATCTATCACCACCTTGTCTACCACCATGATGTCGGGTTGATTGGCCAGTACCTGCTTGTCTGTCAGGATCTGGAAGTCCCACAGGATCTTAGCCCTGCTATCCTCTATAACCATTTGTTCCTTTACACAATGCCAGCTACTTGGTTGTGCCGTTCAGTGTATGCTGTTGCTGTGAGCATCTTATACCCTGCAACTATGTGTTGGACGGTCTCAGAAGCCTCTCATAGTCTGCACCTTGGGTCCTGCCTGATGCGGTGAATGCCTGCCTCGATGGATCTGGTGCTTAGTGCCTGCTCTTGTGCTGCCATTATCAGTGCCTCAGTGCTGTTTTTGAGTCCTGCCCTGTTTAGCTACTAGTAGGATTTTCCAATGTCAGCCATGTGTGCTATTTGTCGATGGTACATCCAATGCAGGGCCTTGCCTTGCCATGATACTTCCTCTACTTGATCTTCCTTCCATGTCTCTTGCTGGTTCGGGCGTTCTCTAAGCAGCTCATCTTTGAGTGCCACCTTACTGACGTACTCCCAGATGCTCTGGGTTTTCATCCATGATGGTGGCTCTGGGTGATGGTCCTGGGGTGGAAAGCTCTGTGCATTGTGATTGCTGGAGAACTGTAAGTCTTTACGTTCTGTGGGGTAAATAATAAACATTTTAATAATGTTTATTGTAAGTAGGGATACCTTAATGTACAATTTCTAAAATCAGTATCCTCTTAGTATTTCCTTAGTTCCAAATTCAGTCTTTCAAAAATAAATAATAAATATAATATAATAAATAATACTAAAGGTTTCAAAAAATAGGTGAGAGCATCCTATGGTTTTCATCTCTGGAGCAAAACTGGCATTTGTATAAATTGACGGCTGTCCTTGATTGGCTATTACACAACTGTATGGATCTTTACTTCATTGCTGAATGAGAAAGGGTTAAAAATGTTTGTCCAAAAGACCTTCCATATTTGCAAATTGGTGTTAGTATCAGAACACCTTCAGGCAAAAGCTAACCAGAAACATTTCTAAAATAGCATCATTTGAAAGCAATAATAGCTGCTGATTCCTCATCCAGACAGAGGACACCGCTGTGCACTGCGGACTGAATCTGCCCATGAATAGAACTTGATTTATTAAATCCAGACAACTCATCTCACTAATGGTCTTTTTTGGCAATGCCCTCCTCTAGGCTTAGAACATTGAATATTGATGGCAAATAGTGACACGCATCAAACTATTCCTACTGTCGGCAAAAGAAAGCGACACTAATGAAACATTTACCATGTGAGGGGTCTGCTTATTGTTTCTGTCGCAGACAGTGGTGACGTCTAAGAGTCACTCTCGAGGATTAAAAAGAGAAGGTGAACCAAACACAGCATTAATTAGATCTTCTTGAATTGTACTATTCTGACATACTCGTCACTAAAAGGATTTTACTAAAGGAATGACTTTCTAAGCCCTGGTATTGTGCTAAACTGGTTTCATGTAACCCACAGCAAATAAAATTTACACCGTAGGTGGTAGCACCCCCATGTTCAGCTTTGCAGATAATACAGATTCTGATCATTGAACAGTTTATAAGATAAAGAATATGGATGTCTACAGGCAAGGCCAATTCCTGGAGCTTTGCCTACCTTGGTATGTGGGGTGTCTTGGAATGCAGGGGGGGGGGAATTGTGAAATGAGATGGTATTTGGGAATTTAAATGGAGGGAATGATATGAGTAAAGGACAAAGGTCTAATTAGGTATGAATTAAATAAAGAGTAGCAATGAAATGCATGTCCGGGCTGGCCATCTGACACGCTTGGCAAATGATAGCTCCATACACTCACCCGGTTTGCTGCTTGAGTGCTAGACTTACCCGATTTGCCGCTTGAGCCCCTCATTAGACCCCATGGATATCTCATGTTAGCCAGTGTTGGGGCTGCCTGGCAGCGAGAATCTGAACATACGTACTAATGGGTAATAAGTGTTTGATGAAACACATCTCCAGAAAGGCAAATCGCTTGGATAAGGAATAGAGTAAATTCAGGGAAAATGGGGAAAAGAGTAGGATTTTAATGAATTCCTCTATGTTTAAAAAAAAACAAGTAATATGTAAGATCACACTTCACTTTCATTATGCATTTTGTACTGTACGCTACACCCTTATTACATGAGAGTCTCAATACGGTCGATTTTTCTAAATGAGCAGCAAAGTAGGTAAGTTAAAAAGTTGACATCACATGCAAACTCTTACTTTAATGACTAATGTCACTGGCCCCTTAACATGTGTTTCTTAATACTATGCAGCTGTCTTAAGTAAAGAGCTAGACAACACTGGATCATTATAGCATAAATGGCGGTTCATATCGCATTTGGATAGCCCATATGTTCTGGAGTGTTGCATAGACAATTGAATGACATCAGAACAGTAAAGCAGATTTATTGAAATTAATTCCTCACTCTAAGCAGTCCATATTTCTTTTTCCATTTGGTCTTTATTCAGGGGAGTATTCTGTTATACAAACAGGAAAACCAATGTGTTGAGAAAATCTTTTTTTGGATTTTACAATAAACAAACAGTAGAAAAGATAAAAAAATAAAAAATGTTTTTGGATTCATTGTAATACATTGACGTTACATTTTATAATATATCCTGACATACCAAGCGTTTTAGCCTAGTATGGTCACGTTACATTTAACAATATGCGAATCCCTATATAATAGTAGTCAAAAATATTTACTTATCCATTTTTAAGCCAACAATTGCTTGGTTTTATTACAGTCCACGTGTCCCCACTCACTGGGAGGAACAGATCTTTCCCTCTATACTCTGGCTCCAGCTATATATAATTTATACTGCACAGTTGAAAACACGCTGACACCATAGTACGTTGGTCCCATTGATGTTGGTTATTAGCAATGCAGTCATCCAATCTTCTCTACAGTGATATTATTTTATTGTTACCATCGCCCTCCTCCCCAAATATCAAAGTAGGGAAGCTGGAAGAGAAGAAAATAAAATGTTATTCTATTTTGGCCACACTCAAAGCTTATGGATTAAGTAAATTAAAGAATCTAGTACCTACCATATAGTAGGCAGTTGTCTCAAATGTCTTGCAATACACGTGAATACACCTATAAATGAATATATATATATATCAGAAGGGGCTATCTGTGAAGATATAAATGTAAAGGAAACATCTGTAAGCCAAAAGGTTTATAATGTGAAGCATCATGCCCTTTTGACCGAAATCTCTCCAACACAGAACAGTCAGAATTACTAAACACTCTGGCTGTTACTAAACTACTCTAGTTGTAGTGGCACAAGATACCATCTTCAGAGAATCTTTCTAAACAGCTCAGTGTGATGTATACAGCAAGATACCTTGACATAGCTCATGATGAATGCAAATGTATATATGTATGTATGCATGTATGTATAAGTGTGCTATGTTAAAGTAAGTGGGTGTGTGTCTAAATGTAAGGTGTTAGAGTGAGTATGTGAGTGTATGGCTTTAGCATGTTGGTGTATGGTGTTAGCATGAATGTTTCTCAGTGTATGGTGTTAGAGAGTCAGGGAGGAGCCTATAATAAATGGTACGGGGAGTGAAGGAGTGCGTGTATGTACAGTATGTGCAAATGCATGGTGTTCAAGTGAGTGGGTGTTGGTGAGTGCGTGGGTTTTAGTTACTGTGGGGGGCACTGAGGAAATACTGCACCCAGGCAACACTAACCTTGTCACCCCTCCTCCAGTCATATGGGAGCAAATCCTTGAGTGTTTGAATTACCTGGGAGGAGTAGCCAATATTAGAGCCTGGATCTCAGCTATATTTATTTTATGATTTAAAACTATATTTATCTGCCAACAAAGAGAGTTATTATGGCTTTTAGAAACTCATATTGGAAGCCATAGCATTTGAGAGTTTGGTATATACCCTAAATATATAAGTATTCCCTAATGGAGGCTTTTTAAAATACTGAATATTGATAGCCAGGGCCGGCCCTACAATGGAGCCGACTGGGGCAATTGCCCCAGGCGGCACTTTGCCGCCCCAAGCGTTTTTTTTTTGTTGTTTTTTTTTGAAGCGGAGGAGAGAGAGAGGGGCACCGAGTGGTTTTCGCTTACCCGCTCGGCGCCCCTCTCTCCTCTGCGGCGAGTCTCCCTGTTCGGTCTCGGTGCCGGCTTGTAATGCAGAGCGCCGGAAGTGACGTCAATTTCCGGCGCTCAGCATTACAAGCCGGTACCGTGGCAGAGCAGGGAGACTCGCCGCAGGACTGTTTAAAGGTAAGTACCCGGGGGGGTGGCGGTATTTTAAACTTCGCCCCAGGCGGCGTTAAGTCTTCGGCCGGCCCTGTTGATACCCCATCAATTTGGAATTTGTTGGTTCCCGAGAACTTAAAACGTAGTTAATAAATAACTGCCTTTAGTACCATGAAATCACCCTACCCACCCCAAATTTAATATATCCATAATTTAGATATGTTCAGTGTGTGAATGACCTGATATAGCGTAGTGTTATATGTCTTAGGTTTAGGCCATGTGGCACATAAGTAATGGACCTGATTGCTCTCTAGCATTTCATCTGTAGTTATTTTTTTATATTTTAGTCCTGGCCAGCACATAAATGGTTACTAGAATGATCTATTTGAGCAAGCTGTGTGTTGTACTTTTTAATCACAACTTTTCCATTTCATTGACAAACAGTGTTGTCTGTCCGGCTGCCCATTTTCATAGCAAATTGAGCAGTGTAATTGAAATATGCCCTCATCAATCAGCAGCTCTGTGTCCTTTACTCGCTGTAGCAGAAAATGAAGTTGTTAGGAGCCGCTGTAAAATATGTCAGCACTCTATAAAGCACCATTGCTGCTGTAGAAATCTTCTAAAGCTCAAACACCACGCTGTGTTCCTTGTGTCTCACCATTATGTGGATGGTACAGCAAAGAATAAGGTTGCAGTGAATGTGATTTATTTGGATTTTGGGTACAGTTCCTCATAAAGGTTACTGTACAAATTAAAATATTGCTTTGGCAATATTGTTTACACCTGAATTGAAAACTTGACTGTCCCTTTGTGGAAAACTTTGGACCGGCAGGAGCACAGCAGGGTCGCATAATGTGAGGTTATAGTGACCCCATGACAAAAGCGAGGCTACTCGCACAGTGTGAAAGGTGGGTGCGAGAGGGATGGAGCAAGTGAGAGGACAAGGGATGGTATATGTATTTATGTCAGTATAAGAATATACGGTATATATATATATGTATTAATATGTATGTGTATGTGAGCATGAATGTGTATGTGAGCATGCATTTGTATGTGTAAGTGTTTGTATGCTAGCATTGATGTGTTTGTGTGTTAGCATGAATGTGTATGTGTAAGTGGTGTGAGTGTGTGTTAGTATGAGTAAGTGTATGTTAGTTTAATTATGGGTAAGCATGTATATGTGTGTTAGCATGAGTGTGTGAGTGTGTATACATATGTTGGAAGGGGCAACTGCAAAAAATTTTGGGGAGGCAAGGGGCCCAGAAGGTGCCATCCCTGTACTTGTTAATATTTATTTCCACATATGACCATATATGTCTAGTATGATCCTGGCTGGATCCTTTCTGTTTTCCATCAATGGGTCCTCCTACTAAACAAGCCTTTCAGTAACTGTCAGTGTGTGCTTGATTTTGGTGAGTGTACATTGCTCTTTTTTACAATGTCTGTGTTCTATGTATCCCCAAGTATCCCCCCCATGCTACAATTTACCCGTGTTACCCAAGTTTTAGCATTAGATATAACACATGTTTGGATCCCAATGGCCCTGTGTTTCTGGGTTATTCCGCCAGTGTCCTGCTTTCATGGGCACCAGAGGCCAATGAAGATTACAAACTGCTCGGTATATGTGCAAGCTTCATACAGAGTGTCCTTCATGTGCATGAGTGAGTACAGCCATGGACATCTAAGTGATCTTAATACCATAACAGCCAACAGAATGTTTCTTTTTCCATGGTTTTTTTTGAGAAGTTTGCTTTTTTAAAAAACAGTTGCAGTTTTTGTATATATATATATATATATATATATATATATATATATATATATATATATATAAAATTTAACATCAAGACAGGAGGCTCCATTTAATGTGGTAAACTATAGAAATGGATCTCCCAGCACAACACCATGACTAATGAAAGTCTATGGAGGGACAGACTTCATCAACATTGCCACAAAGAATCAGCTGAATGTGGTGTTAAAGCAGGGGAAGTCACCCAAAATATTACATGGCTAACAGTTGTGTATTGTATGCTCAAGGAGATGTTTTCCCTATGGAACTTCCCCTTTAAAATATAAGGGTTATTTATGTCGTATGATCCTGTTTATAGCTCTAAAATCTAGTATTCCTTAAATAATATGTATGTGACAGCCTCCACATGTTCATCAGGTATAAGGAAAGGCAGTGGTATGATTCATAGAGCACAAAACCATTGATGTCAACGAATATTCTGGCTACCTGACACAATGACTTTCCACAAGCCATAATAATGACAGCAACAGAAAGCTCATTTTTTTATTCAACAGAATCAATTCTGTGATTAATACCAAGCTTCCTTCCAATATTCACAGATGTTTTTAAATGTCGGATCATTAAAGGAGAGGACTGGCCTTTTTAAGTTGCATATTATCTGTCTTTAGAGCTTCAAAAAAAACCAATTTTTAATTTATCAAACTGCAAATTTCCAGAATGGCCGGGAGAGAAAAAAAAAACTATTTTGAAAGAACAAAAGGGATGAGATTACATTCAGGAGCAGAAGTGTAAATCAATCAAGGGCAGCTGACCCTGTGTACTGTTCGCGGGGGCCAGGACATAATGAACGGGACTGTGAGCTGCATTTGATGATCAGAACGCTGTAACATCCGATAAATTGTTAGCTATTTCGGCTGCATCCTTTAAACTTCAAAATCGTTATAGTTAAAGGCCATGAATCCAGAGAGTTAGATGAATTGAAAGACAGTTACAAGCATTTCCCTCTAAATCATACCGCACTGATTAGGAAAATTGTGTGCTGTTAGCTACCAGTTAATTATCTCTGTAAAGACTGAGGTTTACAGAATAAAAAGCTGGACCTCTGTATATGACACCTGCTATATGTATGCTTTGCTCTGCACACTATTGCTGCACATCTGTCCTTTCCCATTAATTATATATATATATATATATATATTATATATCTATATCTATCTATCTATCTATCTATCTATCTATCTATCTATCTATCTATCTATCTATCTATATATATGTAGAGAGAGAGATATATACACATGGCACTGAAACTGGCAGAGCTGTTCCATGGAGTATAAACCAGGGCATATACACAAAGTAGCTTAATAGGCAAATAGAAACATTGAATCTCGTGGCAGATGTTTGGTGCATCTACCATGTATGTTTACATTCCTTCACTGTATTAACCGCACTTCTGAGAGGCAGGTCAGTAAACTCACTCGCTTTGTGTTCTACTGGGTTTGGGTTAGTGTCTTTAATCTCCAGATCCAGAGCGCAGCATCTGAGTACGTCCACTATCTGCTTGAAATCAATAGGAGCACTTCCTGCACATGCGCACAGGGGCCTGAATAGACCCCCCACTCAAAGTGTTTACCTTGCCGGCCCTGGAGCTGACTGGAGGTTAGTATATTAATTATAAGCGAAACATTTAAAGGGACCAAGCAGCTATCATATGCATTAAAGTACATATGATGGCTTTTCATTTATTTTCAGCATTAGCAAAATATTATTAGTTTTGAGGGCAGGAATGTTCATTCATGAATTGCTCAAACCAGGTGTGTTTTAGATGTTCTTTTTTATATAAATGTTTTTAAAGTTTTATGCTTGTTGGCATTACAATGTAAAAGGCATTCTGTATATTGACATGTAGGGATGCAATATGAAGGATGGGTGATGATCACTTCTTATTAAAACCTACAGACAAATGCAATCTTTCAAACTGACGAGATGCTACGATCTTGTCAGAATATGCTCAGGCTTATAAATTAAATCACTCAACTAATAAAACATTAAAGAAATAATCTCCTGGGTGGTTACACAAAGTGAAAGTCTACCCAACATTGTGACAGGTACATATGTCTTTGAAAATTGATGCGTGCCAAGGAGCACACTAGAATCTCTGGACGGGTTTGCTGACAAAGACAGCAATGGCCTTGAAATACAGCTCTTGCTATTGTCCCTAGAAGAGTTTTAGTTGTATAAGATCTAAGCCTCGTAGGTGCTTAGATCTAAGCGTGGATTGTTCCTTGGGATTCTCTTGCCAGATGTTACAGAATACCCATCCTTTTTGGTTGTTTTGCTGTTGAATCTCTGTGTTACTGGATAAAGCAAAAAGACCTTTAAAAACTTTAAGGTGTGATGGTAGTTGTCCAAGAAAAGAGCTACTGTGGCTATGTCTCTGGGCGTGCTATTCTTGGCTGTATTTGTTTTTTTACCATGGCTAGAGTTTATACTTTTGCTTCCTTTTTGCCCATCTAGTTTGTCCTTGGTTTGGCTTTTGAGTTTTCCTTCAGCTATGGCAATGGGGCTTCCACCTCAATCCTTGTTGTTGACCTCATCTCACTTCACACAGCAAAGTCCAAGTGGCCACTCAGTATCTTGAAGATGAACTGAAGGGAAATAATATCTGTTGTAGGAGAAAACCTTACTAGTCATTGTTACTCTAATGCATTGCGTCACAACGTGACCTAACACTGTTAATACTATGTGCATTACAGCAAGGTGTTGGTACTGGCACTACATCAAAGGTAAATTGCCCATATAATAGTAATTGAAAGTGTAAAACTTTTATATGGGTGTTTACATTAATTAAGCTTATGGTTAAGTCTATTTCTGTTCACAGTGGACGTGATCTATGGACTATAACACGTGATTGGGCAGGTGGATCAATCAGTTTAATGGTACTTTGCCTGACCTCCCATTCATTTGTTCATCTAATCTAGATGAAAGTACATCCCACTT
This sequence comes from Spea bombifrons, assembly GCF_027358695.1. NCBI lineage: Eukaryota > Metazoa > Chordata > Amphibia > Anura > Pelobatidae > Spea > Spea bombifrons. The sequence goes on from NC_071090.1 coordinate 93,801,501, forward strand.
TCTTCCAGATAAAATCCACAGCATGCACAAGGCCAAAATCAACTGTACAACTCATATGAAGGGCGGATGGGATATTGATCTGGCTCACACATGCTGTATATGTGCGGAGAAAGGCATAGCTCCTTCAATAGTGAAAGATTAAACCTTGAATTAGTTCAGCTTCATCTGTAGTTTTCTATTGATCCCAGTGACTGACATGAGGACCTTGCTAAAAACAAACATAATGATGCATCTTTTAGTCCAAATAAAAAATAGTTCCAACCGTGGTATAAGTGCCAGTCTTTATGGCATTTCCCCTTAACATTATGTTTGAATTTGCACCAGCACAAGGTCCATTGTGCCAGACACGTATAAAGTAGATTGTACATTTCATACTTTTATATACTTAATAAACTCTTTTCGTTTTTTTTTATATAGATTAAAATAAGAAAAAAAACTGGTCAAAAAGCAAAGGATATGGCCTAATACTTACCCATGCGGATCCCAGGAACACATGGTTGCACACAGGGCCACCATCAGGGAGGTACAACCCTTACAACTGTAATTTGTATTTATATTGGCAATGGTCTTTTATCATGCGAGACCGCAGCTATTTAGTCCATTGTGTGATTGATGTCTATCCAATCTGTTAGGGCGATAACAAGTTGCATTAACATGCTATCTTCCTGAAAGATGGGTTAGACATCAGTCACACAATGGACTAAATAGCTGCGGTTCCACGAGATAAAGACCGTGCCTAAAGGGAAACTTTCACTTGCCGTTGGCATTAGTAAACAATTTCATTAAAACTAACAACAGCTTCTGCTTTTTATTTTCAGTTTAATTGTTTTAAAAACACGGGTTGAAAAACAGGGGCTATTTTACATCAGGTAACCGGAAACGACTGCTAAAATGTGACACAACTAACATTTCTAATCAATGCACCTTGTGGTTTAACATAAACATTCTAGTACAGATATTCTTCCTAACCCGAGGTGTCATAAATAGTATTAAGGTTATGACCATCATTGACAGACAGCTGTGAAGGATATTATACACTCTTAATGTATTCATCTCATTGTATTAATTAAGGCAGACACATGGATTATACATCTATTCATCAAATTAATATGAGACTCACTTTCAGCACTGTTAACTATTTAGCCCATCTGCGCAAAGCCCTACTTTATTTTAAGAGCTGATGATATGACTTTACAGTGTAAACTGACAAAATCAGAAGGAAAATGTCAATCCACACTACCTCTTTCACCTCACAGTCCCTGGATTCATCTAGCCTTGTAAAGAAGATGAAGTTACCAGGACCCTACCCTTTGGATCCTGTCTACTGCAGCATCGTTACGTAATCTAGATTCTTTCAATCCATACTTTTAGCCTCCTCTTATCTTCTGGTGCTTCACATCCTTTAAAAATGTAATTTAGATGTCAGCTCTTTTGATGCTATGTCTAAACTTTGCTGAAGACCTCTTGTGAAGACCTCTTGTGGGCACAAAGGGATGTCAAATTTGTGGAATTGTGCATTTTTTGCCCAGGTTGTGTTTCCTGGGTAAAATTGAAGCCACATTGGATACTTTGCAATTTTTGTGTACTGTCACCTAGCTTAATGGGTGATCAACCAACATGCACAAACATACATATTGCATATATTTATTAAGGTGGAGCTGGGGGCGTTAAAAAATATTTAATTTTTGTTTCTGTTATCATTATGTTTATCATATACTGGGAAATAATGGTGAGAAATATGTTTCATGGGTGCGGGGTTTGTTTTTGATTTGTGTCAAACTAGGTATTTATGACACAGGACAAAGTGATAAAACGGCTAAAATTAAAATAAAGCCACACGGCCAGATGGCATGCATCCCTGGGTACTTAGGGAACTTAACCAGACCATTGCTTTTGATCCTCAAGGATTTTCTCTTGCCTGGCATGGTAAAATAAGACTGGCATAAAGAACACATAGTGCCAATATTCAAAAAGGAATTAAAATCTCAACCAGTTAATTACAGACCTGTGAGCCTGGCATTGAATTGAATTGAAACATAATTAGAAAGCTTGCGAAGGGATAATATTCAGGAAAAGATTTCTTGCAATAATATCAACAGTAAGAACCCACCTTGAATATCTAGTGCAAGTCTGGGCACTTCTTCTTATAAAGACAGAAACGTGAAAAAGTGCATGGGTGAGCTAGGGCAGAAGCAGGCTACAAAGTTAATAAGAAGAATTAAACACCTTAGTTATGAAGAAAAGCTAAAGTAGTTAAATTTGTTTATACTAGGAAAAAAGGTACCTTGGAGGGATATGATATCATTAAAGAATTACTGTATGTTCTGGGACAATACCATATACTCTTTCATGACCCGTTTGTTGATATGACTGTACAAAGAACAAAGGATCATCCATTCAGACTTGAGGAAAGAATGTTCACTTAAAGTAGTGAAAATGATTCATTCCAGTAAGAACACTAAAGATGTGGAATGCACTACCCATAGGCATAGTGGTTTTAAATTCAAAAGATGCATTAAATTATGGGCTGGATGATTATTTAGCAAAGAAGAAACAAGGATATAACTGGTTATAAGCACACAATCTGCTATAGCTTGTTGATCCAGTGATCCAGATTGCCTTTTTGGTGTCCAGAAGGAATCTTCGGGCATCATTGGAAATAACTTTAATGTTACATTTTCAACAGCAAGGTTGAACACCAGCTTCTGTGACTTCGTCCCTAAGTCAGTCCACTCACTTGTCTCTGGACCTAATTGTAGCCTTTGTCCTTTTTGGGTTTTGCCCTGTGTACCTTGCCTGATTAATTATCCGGATTCTGACCTTTGCCTCGGACTGTGCCCATTCTTGGGATCATTCTTTTGTTCTGTGCATTGTCTTGCCTGTGTATGGCCTTGGCTCGCCTGACCTTACTGCCAGACTCCGCTGCCAGTTTCCCAGCCCACTGCCCTCTGCCAGTTCTGTTTCTCAAGCTGGTGCCTATAAAGAAAGCTAAAGCTGTTGCAGACTGCCTTTTGCAATCTATATACTTTTTTACTTTCCTGCTCCTATACCTTGACAGAAATTGTGAAATGTTGGCATTGGAAATTCTGAAAATATGACTGATCATGCCAAACATTTTTTATTTAAGGCTAGTGATCATATGCAGCTATTTATTATCACATAGTTGTTTGGCTCCTTTTTAAATCATAATGATAATAGATATCACCCAAATGGCCCTGATCAAAGGTTTATATACACTAGAATGTTTGGCCCTGTTACAGACACAAAAGGTGACACGCACACAGGTTAAAATGACAATTAAAGGTTAATTTCCCACACATGTGGCTTTTTAAATTGCAATTAGTGTCTGTGTATAATAGCTCTCACGTTGATGCACTGAGCAAGCTAGATACTGAGCCATGGGGAGCAGAAAAGAGCTGTCAAAAACGTGTGTAACAAGGTAATGGAATTTTATAAAGATAGAAAAGGATTTAAAAAGATATCCAAAGCCTTGAAAATGCCAGTCAGTACTGTTCAATCACTTATTGAGAAGTGGAAAATTGAGGCATCTCTTTATACCAAGCCAAGGTTAGGTAGACTAAGAAATATTTTACCAACAACTGCCAGAAGAATTGTTCGGGATACAAAGAAAAACCCACATGGGACACTCTTGGACCCTCCAGCACGACAATGACCCTAAGCACAAGGCCAAGATGACCTTCCAGTGGTTACAGCAGAAAAATGTGAAGGTTCTGGAGTGGCCATCAGTCTCCTGACCTTAATATCATCGAGCCACTCTGGGAAAATCTTGTGTGGTTCATGCAAGACGACCAACGACTTTGAATGACCTGGAGGCATTTTACCATCACACATGGACAGCTATACCACCTGCAATAATTCGGGGCCTCATAGACAACTATTACAGACGACTGCACACTGTCATGGATGCTAAAGGGGGCAATACACCGTATTAAGAACTAAGGGTATGCAGACTTTTGAACAGGAGTCATTTAATTTTTTTCTTTGTTGCCATGTTTTGTTTCATGATTGTGTCATTCTGTTATAACCTACAGTTAAATATGAATCCCATAAGAAATGAGTTTCTGAGATTGAATAAACTGTGTTCCCAAAAGCAAGTTTATATAATCTAGATTTTTTTACCTATGCTTTAGTCTATTATTGTTTACACCATAGCAAACGTGACTATTATTTCACTTTTTCATTTAACAACTTAATAAATGCATGGAGAGTCACATTTACGAAAAGCAATAAGAATGGAAATCTTCAGTAGCAATGAAAGGACAAAGGGGAAAAATATTGGCCTAGCGACTGGGAAACAAGTGTTTTCCCTGTGGTTTTAATACTCGTCTGTCTCTTTGTGCAGCTATCTCCTAGATGGTATTAAAATGTGAAGCTTGCCTTGTTTTATTGAAATGGTTCCCATATGGTCTTTGCAACCAAAGCTTACAGAACTGGAGACTAATATTTGTCTTCTGTAATTGTCCCCAGTCCCTTGGATAATCATACATTTAATTCACCCACGCTATGGACGGGTGCCAGGCAGTTGTGGCTAAATCCAGCAGGATGCTATCTATATTTTTATTCTCTATGTGATGGAGTGTCCATTGCTGGCTGAAAGGAATAATTAAGCCCCAGGGAAATATTGCACACTATACTCGGAGGAGAGATGTAAGTTATTTTTTGTATGCAGCAGTATTATTATTATAGCATAAACCAAACCTTTTAGCCAATCATGCTGGCACTCGGTTGCTCAATGGGATGCTTACAAGGAGATCTCAGATCTCCCCAACCAAGCTGGCACCAGCCTGGGTCAGGCATAGAAGATAAATACGTTACTGCTTATTAACCTCAATACATAAGATAGCGTAAAGATCATTTTTGAATTAAATGTTTCCCTTACAAATGCATGAAATGGTGCACTATCCCACCCTTCAGCTCCTTGACTCTCAGGAGATGCGTTTGACTGAATGCATGTCCTGCTTACCAGCTCGCTTGTGGAGTGTATACTCACAGAGAGCTTAAATGCTGGCTCATATGAGATTCCCAGGGGGTTTAATAAGACCCCACCCCACGTGCAAGTGGATAAAGTGCTCCCATAGATTTCAATGGTAATGTTTTCCTGCTTCCAGTTTCAAAACTGGTGCCGAATGCAGACAGCCAAGGTGGTGTATATGTGGTTCTGGAGCTGAAGCTTTTTCTAAAGATAAGTGTTTCTGTTTTTTTTTTATTTTTATTTTTTTTACAGCTAAAGAATGGATAAAAAGTACTTGCAAACTACTTTACTATGCATTCTTCAGTGGTGGGGCTACACGGGACACTGAAGTAGCTCTTTAAGTGTGGCAGTAGTTTTTAGTTTCAAGAAATGGTGCAGTCGTAAATAAGATCATCTCATGATAGAAATGTTGAAATCTTAATAGTTTTTATATAAAAAATTTGCTTGTGTTGCATTTTATGGTAGCTGATCTGGAGGAGAAACAGTTCCTCTAACTTCTTATGATTCAGATGGTTCTGTGTGCAACTCAATGACTCCCTATCCCATGGGTTAATAAAAACTCCCCACTGGACTGCTGACCAGTGATGGTATTTTGCGAAGGAGCTAGCAGAATCTTGTTTCTCCTTTAGCAGATATTCATCTGTCTGTCTCCCAGTTGCGCCATTAAGCAAAGTTGATGCTGATAAGTTGTAGAGGCCTTGTTGGACTAGATGACACCTCTGCGTACAGTTAACATGCTCCAATACATACAGTTTACATGCTTAAATAGTATCACTGCCTAGAGGTGGATGAGCTTATCCTGGCGTGGCAAAGGGTGCAATGAGGCCACCCAAGACTCCATGCTCAGCCTGTTGAGCGGCACGTGACCCAAACTTGCTGGAAATTGAAAGTCCTTGCTCCATACATACTGCATGTGCTGGTCAGTTACGTGAAACGTATATGTGTCCATGAAAAAAGGCAGATATGGTAACACTTAGACAATGTCACTTTAAAGAAAAATGTAGTAGGGTATTCACATTTGTAATAATTTTACCAGAAAAGACTATCGCCATCTTTAAATTAATCATATGCATACAAAGAACACATAGCATTATTATAAGCATAAGATTAGGTCATCTACTATAATGAATACGATTTTGTTTTTTATATCCGTTAGTGAACCACACAGAACAGAGCATCATATCAGCTGAATCTATTAAACCCTAATGATATTTACTAGGATTCCATCTGCTGTATGACAACACATTGATCAAAAGAGAAATTTGCCATGACTAGAACTGCGAATGTGGGATGTTTATTTCACCATCCAGATCATATTTCTACAAATGGATCACAAAGAGGTTTCCAAATTGCATTTTATCCTCTTTTTATTTCAGTCAAAAAAGAAAAACGTTTAAGAGCCAGAAAGGGATACTTCATTAGTACTGGATATAAAATGGCATCCAAACATATGTATAGGAGTGATCACATCTTTCTTTTATGTAAAACTTCCCAGAGAGGCTGAAAAACACAACAAAATCAGAATGAAGGTCCTGCTGTGCTCGGCCTGTTGCCCTGTACACCTCTGGTGCTACACATGGGTAGTAGACATCGTCTCTATGGCAACCCGGGTGATGAACTTGCAGCCATGTGTATACAAACAATCTCAGCTGTATAAACACAATACCAGCATACTCCCGGAAAAAAAACAGCAGGTATCACATGATGGTTGCTAAGCAGACATTTTTTTTCAATCTTCCCTTGGATTGCTTTAAAAAAATCTGTTCAGTAAATATAAAATTTCACTTGATGCTTAGAAGTAACAATATGCTACAATATGGACTACAATGAAATCTACCCGGTCAGTTTTTTTTTATTTTTTTAAATACCCTAGTTTGTCACTGTATGGATCACATGAGAAAACTATTCTGACTTGTAGTTACTGTTGAAGAGTGATTATTATTTATTGATTTATATAGCGCCATCATATTCCATGGCAATGTACAATAAGGACATTAGTTGTGCATTGCAAAACAATCTGGATGTACAGAAGCACAATGTGAGGAGGGCCCTCTTCAAAAGGATTTAGAATCTAGAAGGTGGATATGTTACACAAGAGCTTGGTCTGTTGGGTAGATTGTGGAATTGCCAACAGTGATGGAGTTGTGGGCAGAGGGGTTGTGGGCTGGAATACCCAGTCATGAAGATGTTGCGCTTCAGCAAATGGGATGCCATGCATTCAAGAAATGGAATTGGTGAGGTTAGTTAAAAGATGGTGAAAGGTCAGGAAAGGAAATGTTAATTATAGCTTTGAAAGCATATCACTCATACTGGAAACCAAAGGAAGATATTAGTTGTCCAAGGAAGTAGGTGTAGAAGAGTAGAGGCATCAGAATTGAGCCCTAGAGCTCAGAGAGAGGTGGGGAAGAGGATCACGTTTCAGGTGGAGACATGAAAGATAAGGTCAGATGCCATGAGAATGAAGGATTTGCAGATGGAGAGTTGGTCAAAAACTGCAGTGAGTGTTGAAGAGTTCCCAGGTATGACTATAAATTCCTAGGCCACACGGAAACAAGCTTGCTTGGAAATGTAGTTGCAGTGGCCTCATCCCCAGTTGACAGATACTTGGAGGGAAACTGCAGGAACTGCAACACCATCTCCCCGTGCAATCAACGTCCTAATCAAGCCATCTGAACGACCAACAAATTCTACAGATCATTTGGACCCATCCAAGCAGTCCTTTGCTTTTGTTTCACTTCCCCCTCAACCACTCCCTAGATTGTAAGCTCGCAGGACTAGGGCCATTTTCTCCTTTTGTACCAGTTTTTTATTCTCTGGGATCTTAATTTATTCCTCTGATTGTAATAGTACAACAGAATCTGCTGTTGCTATATAAATAAATATAATGTAATGTATGTTTCTGGGTAACCACAGCCATTCATTTTTTATACATTCCGACATCATTTTCTGTCAGCAAGTCTCCAATACGGCCTTTATTATAACTATTTTTGGGCTCTCAAGATTATGACTAAATTCATCTGGGTGTAAGTACAGTCACTGAATTGATAAAGTACATGCCAGATTTTCCCTTATGACAACTCGTCAAGGCAGTTTGTTAATAGAAAACGAAGATTACAATTTTTTCAATGTAATTAATAGACTTGTGCATTCGTATTCGCGCGGCATTTTCGTTGTTCAGCCAGAAAACCAAACATGGCGGCGGTAAAACGAAGATGAAGACACACAGCACAAAGAATCTTCGTGTTCGTCTTCGTTTACTAATCTCCCTGGTCCCTTCCCCATCTAGCCTACATTATCTACGCAGCATCGCAGGGGTTAACGAGAGCGGAAATCCGTAGGTTCGCCGTCAGGGGTTAAAGGGCTGTTCATTGGTTGGTGGCAGAGGAGGCCCCTGCTGGGGACCAATAGAGTTGCTCGTACAGACCTTTAAAGTCCTGGCGCCAAAGCTGCTGCATAGTGCATACCGAGCTAACCCCGTATTAACCCATTCTACAGAAAACGAAGAAAAAAACAAACACGAAGAATGTACACAAATATTCGTCCGAAGACGAACACGAAGAGTTGGCCGGCGCCCAAGTCTAGTAATTTAAGAATGTACTTATTAGGATGGTTAATTATGTAACAAGTTAGTGTAACCAATCAATATTCTTCAATTACATTTGCTATTTATTACACATCCCCAGTGATTGCACTACTTTGGTGTTAGAATGAAGAACATAATAGAGGGGGCATCACAGGGGTGCCTGAACACTTAATGTCTCACGTCTGTTTTGGGTCACTTGTCTGACCCGCACCATTCATTTATTTATTGTAGTGGTGGAGGGTGTGATTGCATGTTAGGAGGAGGGGGGATTCAAGCAAATACTTGCCCAGGGCACTGCCTTAAGGAAAAAGATATGTGCACAGGGCCCACTTTGTTACTAAAGCCATTGGGAGTGAAAATTAGGTTATGTATTAAATCAAAGTAGAATTTAAAATTGGCAAAACACAAGCAGTAAAAAAAAAACCCAATGTACTTTTCCCCCTATTGGGTTGCCTATCATTACATTCATTTGTAAACACTTAACATGTTGCCTTTCTTTAGTATATAGCTCATAATTTTAAATGTACTAAAAGTATAATTAAAAAATAAGGTAGCCTGCCTTAAGTTCTTCCTCTCCTGTACCCGACTGGAGACAAGAAGGAGGTGTGGAAGCGATAAGGGACAATGCTTGCCTTGAATAGTGCGGGGGACGGGTGGGGGAACGGGCTGAATCTAGTCTATAGGGTATGGTCCAAAAACAAATTTAAAATCTTGGCAATCAGTTCGGATTTATGGAGCCTTGACCAGAGTTCTAAGGTATATATTAAAATACCATTGGATCCCATCTTACACATATTCAGAACATTTTATTTGCATAACATATCTTATTGATTTTATCAGAGAATGTCTTACTCATTTTCCTTCCGCTCTATGTTGTTGACACTATACAACTGAAAAAAATGCATGCACATTGACATTCTGATTTTCATTCACCAGACGTTCAGCTTTGGGAAATGCCTCTGTAAGTGGAATTCCCAGAGCTAAAGCCAACGGGGTCTTATTTTGTGACTCACAAGTTGTATTTTTGTTGACAATCAATAGGTACTTGCAAACACAGGGGTTCCCTGACTTGAAATTTGTGATGAACTAAAAAAAAAAAAAAAATACACAGCGCTAAAGGGCACATACCACCACCAAAATAAAGAAAATTGAATACAAATCCCCAAAGAAAAATAAACAAAGATGATTCTCTAGATGTAATAAATAGGGTGATTAAGATCCTAGTCTCTAGGCGGCAGCGATGTCAGACTGAAAGGAATCAAATATACAAAAAGAAAAAGACAGTGCTAAAGTTACTCAATGCTACAATATATTTATATAAAAATACATTTTATTGAATATATATATATAATAAATAAATCAAGATAAATAAACACAATGGAGAGATATGTACCAGAAATAAATTCAATATATCAGTGCTATTAGGATATTGTTAGTGCATAAGCACCTATATACACTAAGGTGCTTCATATATTGTATATATTATATATATATATATATATATATATATATATATATATATAGTCCAATATATGCAACACTTAATTGTGCTTGATTAAGTGGGGCTGGGGTCACTTAAGAGCTAGCCATAATAAAATTGCACATGTTAGGACTTTCCCACTATTGAAAACCAATGTATTGTAAAGCAATAAAGATCAGTGAAATGCAAACCATTAATAAAAGTGAAGTAGCTGTTTACTGAACCGCTGGAATGCTACAGGGACATCATTTGACTAGTGTTGCAGATATCCAATTAAATATATGTTAATTAATTTATTATGGCTATATCACCATTAATCTGGCTGTTCATGGCTGATCAAGACATCAACTAGAATTACTCTAAAACTCTGTTTAGTCCACATGTTTGTACATATATTTCCCTCCATGTGACAGGGCAATAACCAGCTTTAGTTACTTTGTGACCTGTTGCAAATGATTATGGCTACCATGACGGAAATTCCCAGACGGTACATAATAGATTTTATGTGGTTGTAATTTAATGGCATTCCTAATAGATTTTTTTTCATATTCTGCCCATGGGTGCCATTAATATTCTACATATTCTACATATGCTCAACCAAGAAAGCTTTTTAATTATGGTGGTGGAAATGCTCACGTACATCTACAGGTACTTGGAGTAATGTATTTACGTGATGTTACTGCCTTAGACCAAAAGCATGTGTCTCATTTCCCATGCAACCACACCTCACCATTTCTGAGCTGTCCTTCATTCAAGTTGGAGTGATCTCAGAATGATTGTGTAGATCTAAGCTCCTCTAGCAGAGAATTCTGCAATATGCCTAATTGTAAAGGTGTAAAGTGCAGAAAACCGAGTCAACATATAACTTCAATGTTTTGCTTAGGCCTTTGTGTCAAAGATTTAAACCTGGCACACACGGTGCAGCTTTATCTTTTTATTAAATATATCTCTTCATTTTTGACATGGTGCCCATGTCCTCAGTGATGTAAGAGGCATCTATTTTTAAATCTTCATACTGGCCGATCATTTATTTCCACTCAAATTGGAATTACCCTCTCCCACTACTTGAGAGTAAACAGACTGCCTTATTATCACCAATAATATTGACAAAGACTGCACTCCCGTCTTCTCTACTGCTTGTAGCTCTGACTAGTAGAGCTATTTTTTCAGATTAATTTTGTTAGATCCTTCTCCACTGGGAAACAGCTGTCAAAATGATTTATGTGTTTAAAGAATCTTTTCTAATCTGCCAAGGATTCTCATATTGTTCAACATCTTGTGTACAACACACATGGTCAGTTTGTAAGTGTGTGAGTGACGTTGGCCTCCTTCCCACCAGGCATTTGCCCAGTTTGCCAGATGGCAAGTCCAGGCCTGGTATCATATTTTGAACTGATGTCTCAGAATAAGATCTTAATAATAATAATAATACGGTAATAGCTTTACAGATGAAACCACTGTTGTAAACAATCTATAGTACTAAACACAGAAAACATTCTGGTAGGGCACAGCAGGTATGTTAGTTACCACTTCTTACTAAGGCTGACAGTAGGATTGCAATACAATCTTTAGAAGGGTCGTGGGAAGTTAAGAGAATTACTACAATTTTAAAAGCTCACTAACAACCCATGTATTTAGAGAAGTAACACATTCCCTCCCAATACCAACAGCATCCTAAAGAAGCCATCAGCTATGCCCATCTGCAAGGTCAATAATTCTGCACCAGGTCACCTTCACTGCAATCGATTTATCCTCCCCCAATCTGTCCTCTCCTACTGTCTCACTTTTCCCTGAAAAATGTAATATACAGTAAGTTCACAAGAGCGGGGCCCTCTTCTCCTCCTGTACTAGTATGTTTTAATGTGTGTTAATGTTATGATCATTTGAAATCGTCTGTTATATATTTTCAGTGTCCCGTATTGTAACAGCACTGTGGAATATGTTGGCGCTATTTAAATAAATGTAATGTCGTTTGACATGAAATGTCCTGACAATGCTTCTTGTGGCTGTCACAAACTGGAAAATATAACAATCTGAGTATCTTAACCCCTTCGCGACCTTTGCCGGTTCAGGACCGTCATAACAAGAAGGTCACTAAATGACCTTTGACGGTCCTGAACCGTCAAAAAATTAAATAAGCTTAGAAAGTGATCAAGGATCACTTTCTTCGCTTAAACGGCCTTGCTGCAATGCCTCGATGTCGAGGCATTCAGCAAGGCCGAGATCGGCATCGGGGGCCATGTCTGGCCCCTCCCCGGGGCGTCAACAGCCGCCATACATTGTATGGCGGCGGACGCCCGTTTTAAAAGCGTTTAGGAGGCGATCAACGATCGCCTCCTAAACTTAAATGGTGTCGCTGGAATGCCTCGATCGGGAGGCATCCAGCGACACCAAACACTTACCTCTGGGTGGGCTGTGACCGCTCCGGAGAGCGGTCACAGCCGCCGCTGCCGGTGATCTTCGCCATCAAGCAAGATGGCGGCGGCCCGGGAACTACAACAATAAAGACGAAAAAGTTCGCTAGAGGGTCTCCAGACCCTCTAGAGAACTGGCTCCACTTGCTGGTTGAATACAGGTACTATACAGTTGTAACTGTGTTCTACAAGAATGAAAAAATATAAAAACAGGGTACTTAGCTTTTTAACCCTCTATTCATTCCTCGGAACACATATGTGGTAGCTTCCCCAAGGACTCTTCCTTCAAAAAGCCCCTTATAACAGGTATATGGATAAAACAGAACAAATTCTGGGGATACAGCTTTAAAAATACTCTGTAAAGAGAATAAAAACCACAAATGGTGCAATAACGTTTAAAAGGTTTAAAACAGCCCCCACTAGTTGTGCCACACTCACAAGATTGTAGTAGGAACTGCGCCTTAAAGATAGCCTGTATCTTAGGAATCCTGAAGATTTACTGGAACTTTTTAAAACCACCTCAAAGTTTTAACCGGTCATCTGCTGGATACAAACGGATGGTAGGCAGGCAGGGTATCTTCCAAAAGTTCTTTATTTAAAATAGCCCATTAAAAATGCTTAATGTTTTAAGAAACTAAGTCCAACGCGTTTCGTCATATGTTGACTTCATCAGGGACTAGTTATAATACATCAAGAAGCATAAGTTAACAAAATATAAACTAAAAACCCTTGCCCGCCCTCTCCTTAAATCATCCAATCTGTTCTTCTATTGGTCTAAAAGCTTCACGCCTCCTTTGTTTCAATTAGATGAACACAAATTTTCTTGTTTCCAGGTAGTAACCCTTTGCGTTCCAAAATATGTTCCAAAGTAGTGTCCATTATTTCTGAATGCCGTCTTTTTTATTGTAAAGTCCAGTTTAAATAGTTAATTGTTTGCACAATACTAGAATCTAAAATAAAGGAGATAGAAATAATAATATACATCCTATAATACATATACATGTTATTTATAGCTTTTGCAAACATCCAGATGCGGAAATTTAACTGAATTACCTAACCATCCCTGGATATTTTAGGGTTAACCACTATTAGTTCTTGACATAGAAAATTCATTGCTTCATTCAGAAATAAGTATCTACACTATTATAATGTATATACATATATAAAAAATATAAACCAAGTTTGTATGTAGATGTTGCATATAGATGTTACATGTTCATATAGTCCTATATTTAATAGTGAGTTACCAGTAAAGTAATTAGTGTGAGTGAAAATGTAAATAATGTGTTGTGTACTACTATATTAATATTATGTGCGTGAGTTACATTGTGGTTACCATTAGTGCGTGAATATATAGTAATTAATTGTATATATTCTAAATTAATATAATATATATACTAATATATATACTATTTATAAATAATTATAAAAAAAAAAAAAAAAAAAAAAAAAAAAAAAGAGAATAAGTATGTATACTTATGTGTTAAATACGTGCTGTACTAAGTGTTAATGTATATGTTATATGTGAATTAAAAAATGTGAATAAATATTTTATTTGTATGTTGTATGATATATAAATACATAAATATAATTAAATTAATATAAATTGTGTATTGTGCTGGGTGTATATTATATCATTTAAAATAAAGTGTGATATTTCGTAACTGTTTACATTACGTTTTATTAAACTAAATTATTTAGAACTATATAGATGTTATATAACACAGTGTATATAATTACTATTGATATACAAAAAGTGTATGTTTGTTTATATTTATATGTGTATACTTAATTGAGTTTTTACAAAAAACTTACTATGTCAATCTCCGCATTTAAACCCCTTGGTTCCATGGTCTCCAATTTATGGATCCAGTATGACTCTCGTTGTATTAATTTTTTATTCCTATCTCCTCCCCTCCAATGTGCCTTGACTATTTCAATACCAATAAAAACGAAGTCTTTAAAATTGAATTTGGGACAACTTGCACAATGTACAGGTACAGAGTGGTTATTAACTTTTTTTCTAATGTTGTTAAGGTGTTCCAAAATTCTTACTTTTAACTTTCTTTTTGTTTTTCCTATATATTGTTTACCACAGGGGCATTGCAGTAAATAAACTACAAATTCTGTATTGCAATCTATATGAGATTTTATCACACAATTCTCCCCTGTGGAAGTACTTGTAAAGCTTTTAATTATTTGGACACCTTTCAGATTACAAGCTTTACATCTACAACAATAGTTAAAACCATCTCGGTGCAAATTATTCTCCTTTTTTTTCTCCTTTGTCACATAACTGGGTGCTAAAATATTTTTTAGGTTTCTTGTTTTCCTAAAAACAATTGGGGGTTTCTCTGGTAAAATGGTTCCTAAAATAGGATCCCTCAACAGAATTGGCCAATGTTTTTTTAAAATTTTTTCTACTTTGTTATATTCTGTGTTGAATTCAGTGATAAAGGCATAACCAAATTTAGAGTTATGGTCTTGTTTGATTTTATTTGAGGTTAAGAGTAAATTTCTATCTTTCTTTGCCATAATTCTAATATCTTTATCGATTGAATTTTTATTGTAACCTTTTTCAATCAATTTTGTTTTAATATGATTGGCCTGTCTTCTATAGTCACTTTCATTGGTGCAATTTCGCCTGACCCGGGCAAGTTGTCCTTCTGCAATGCCTCTGAGCCAGGGCTTATGGTGGCAACTATTTTTATGAACATAGCCATTGCCGTCTGTTTTTTTAAAAAAACACTTTGATTTAATGTTAACGCCTTCCGTAAAAAACGTAACATCTAAAAAATTGATCTCCAATGCACTAAATTCAGGGGTAAAAGACAAATTGGCATCATTAGAATTTAAAAAATTCACATAATCAATAAAATCGTCTTCCGACCCATTCCAAATAAGAATGACATCATCAATATATCTACGCCAGAGGACCAAGTTGTCCCTCCAGCCATGTTCAGACCAAACATAGTCATCTTCCCAATGTCTCATAAAGATATTGGCATAGCTGGGGGCAAACTTAGTCCCCATGGCGGTGCCAGTGGTCTGTAAAAAATATTTACCGTCAAAATAAAAATAGTTATGGTTTAAAATGAATTCAATACAATCCAATAAAAATCCTTTAAAATTGACGGAAATGTCATCATCATTCTCCAAAAATTTATTAACCGCTTGTAACCCCAGGTTGTGTTTAATAACACTATAAAGAGAAGTTACATCCAAAGTGGCCCATTTAAAACCTTCTTGCCACTCTATATTCTCCATTTCTTTCAAAATCTCCGCTGTATCTTTTATGTAAGACAGCGATTGTTGCGCATATTTTTGTAAAAAACGATCTATAAAAGCTGATAAGTTACTTGTAATGGAATCTATGCCACTTATTATTGGACGTCCTGGGGGTGTAGATAAATTCTTGTGAATTTTGGGAATGAAATAGAAAATCGGCGTGATAGGAAATTCTTTAAATAAAAACTGGTAATTTTTTTCCGAGATGATGTCGTCATCCACAGCATTTCTCAAAAGATCTTTTAAAACATTCTGAAAATCATTTGTGGGGTCATTGTCCAATTTGAGGTATGTGTGTGTGTCATCCAATATACGATACGCTTCTTTAAAATAATAATCTTTTGTCATCAACACAATTCCACCTCCTTTATCCGCTTCTTTGATTACGACATTATTTTTTTCTTCCAATTTTTTTAATACATCTCTTTCATTTTTTGTTAAATTATCTTGATGCCATTTGTCTTTCTTTCTACAATTGTTAATTTTCCTAACATCTTCTTGGACCATGTTATTAAAAATCTCTAAGTGGGGACCTCTGTTAAAAACAGGATAAAAATGTGATTGAGGTTTAAAACTTGCTAAATCGTTAAAAATATTTTCTGTATCACCTTGCACTTCTCCCATTGGCTGTTTTAAAAAATGCCTTTTAATTGTTAATTTCCTGATATACTTTTGTAAATCTATAAAAAAGTCAAATTTTTTAAGATTTTGATCAGGTGCAAATTTCAGGCCCTTTGATAAAATTTGTAATTCTTCCTCTTTTAAAACCATGTCTGTTAAATTAAAAATGCCTTTTGCTCTTTCCATATCCTTTGTAATCAATGCCTTCTCCTGTCTTCTTCCTCTGCTCGTTTCCTCTTGTTTTGTGCCGTTAAGTAAGACGTAGTGGGAGACGGTACTTTGGCTTCTTCTCTTGATTCGGTCCTTGGTCTGAAATGATTGCTGTTGCTGTTTGGGCCTTGCCCCCTGTCTAAAAAAACATCAGAATTTTGTTCCCTTTGGACCTGTTTGGAATTAAAGTAAGATGTAGGGTGGATTTCTTTGTGATTATTAACCACTTCAGCATAGGATTTATGGTCATTATAGGATGTATGGTCATTATGTTGCTGATAATAATGATCTTTATAGGACTCTCTCCTCCCTCTATAGGACAGATTCCTCTGCTGATATTCTTTATTGTTAGACGAATAATGGGTTCCTCTAGGTGGAGATCTTTCTCTAAATCTTGGGGGACTAACAATCCTAGATTTATTCACTTGTCTTTCCCTCCAGTTAGGCACTTTTTCTAGGGATTTTTTGATGTAATTATCCCTGTAGTTGTCTTCTTGAAAATTTCTTCTAGGTCCAAAATTATTTCTGCCTTTATTTTCATATTGCTCATTTCTCCTAGCTTGTTTCCTTTGGAGTTTCTTTTCTACCGAAAAAAGATTTTTAATAACATGGTCCAAGAAGATGTTAGGAAAATTAACAATTGTAGAAAGAAAGACAAATGGCATCAAGATAATTTAACAAAAAATGAAAGAGATGTATTAAAAAAATTGGAAGAAAAAAATAATGTCGTAATCAAAGAAGCGGATAAAGGAGGTGGAATTGTGTTGATGACAAAAGATTATTATTTTAAAGAAGCGTATCGTATATTGGATGACACACACACATACCTCAAATTGGACAATGACCCCACAAATGATTTTCAGAATGTTTTAAAAGATCTTTTGAGAAATGCTGTGGATGACGACATCATCTCGGAAAAAAATTACCAGTTTTTATTTAAAGAATTTCCTATCACGCCGATTTTCTATTTCATTCCCAAAATTCACAAGAATTTATCTACACCCCCAGGACGTCCAATAATAAGTGGCATAGATTCCATTACAAGTAACTTATCAGCTTTTATAGATCGTTTTTTACAAAAATATGCGCAACAATCGCTGTCTTACATAAAAGATACAGCGGAGATTTTGAAAGAAATGGAGAATATAGAGTGGCAAGAAGGTTTTAAATGGGCCACTTTGGATGTAACTTCTCTTTATAGTGTTATTAAACACAACCTGGGGTTACAAGCGGTTAATAAATTTTTGGAGAATGATGATGACATTTCCGTCAATTTTAAAGGATTTTTATTGGATTGTATTGAATTCATTTTAAACCATAACTATTTTTATTTTGACGGTAAATATTTTTTACAGACCACTGGCACCGCCATGGGGACTAAGTTTGCCCCCAGCTATGCCAATATCTTTATGAGACATTGGGAAGATGACTATGTTTGGTCTGAACATGGCTGGAGGGACAACTTGGTCCTCTGGCGTAGATATATTGATGATGTCATTCTTATTTGGAATGGGTCGGAAGACGATTTTATTGATTATGTGAATTTTTTAAATTCTAATGATGCCAATTTGTCTTTTACCCCTGAATTTAGTGCATTGGAGATCAATTTTTTAGATGTTACGTTTTTTACGGAAGGCGTTAACATTAAATCAAAGTGTTTTTTTAAAAAAACAGACGGCAATGGCTATGTTCATAAAAATAGTTGCCACCATAAGCCCTGGCTCAGAGGCATTGCAGAAGGACAACTTGCCCGGGTCAGGCGAAATTGCACCAATGAAAGTGACTATAGAAGACAGGCCAATCATATTAAAACAAAATTGATTGAAAAAGGTTACAATAAAAATTCAATCGATAAAGATATTAGAATTATGGCAAAGAAAGATAGAAATTTACTCTTAACCTCAAATAAAATCAAACAAGACCATAACTCTAAATTTGGTTATGCCTTTATCACTGAATTCAACACAGAATATAACAAAGTAGAAAAAATTTTAAAAAAACATTGGCCAATTCTGTTGAGGGATCCTATTTTAGGAACCATTTTACCAGAGAAACCCCCAATTGTTTTTAGGAAAACAAGAAACCTAAAAAATATTTTAGCACCCAGTTATGTGACAAAGGAGAAAAAAAAGGAGAATAATTTGCACCGAGATGGTTTTAACTATTGTTGTAGATGTAAAGCTTGTAATCTGAAAGGTGTCCAAATAATTAAAAGCTTTACAAGTACTTCCACAGGGGAGAATTGTGTGATAAAATCTCATATAGATTGCAATACAGAATTTGTAGTTTATTTACTGCAATGCCCCTGTGGTAAACAATATATAGGAAAAACAAAAAGAAAGTTAAAAGTAAGAATTTTGGAACACCTTAACAACATTAGAAAAAAAGTTAATAACCACTCTGTACCTGTACATTGTGCAAGTTGTCCCAAATTCAATTTTAAAGACTTCGTTTTTATTGGTATTGAAATAGTCAAGGCACATTGGAGGGGAGGAGATAGGAATAAAAAATTAATACAACGAGAGTCATACTGGATCCATAAATTGGAGACCATGGAACCAAGGGGTTTAAATGCGGAGATTGACATAGTAAGTTTTTTGTAAAAACTCAATTAAGTATACACATATAAATATAAACAAACATACACTTTTTGTATATCAATAGTAATTATATACACTGTGTTATATAACATCTATATAGTTCTAAATAATTTAGTTTAATAAAACGTAATGTAAACAGTTACGAAATATCACACTTTATTTTAAATGATATAATATACACCCAGCACAATACACAATTTATATTAATTTAATTATATTTATGTATTTATATATCATACAACATACAAATAAAATATTTATTCACATTTTTTAATTCACATATAACATATACATTAACACTTAGTACAGCACGTATTTAACACATAAGTATACATACTTATTCTCTTTTTTTTTTTTTTTTTTTTTTTTTATAATTATTTATAAATAGTATATATATTAGTATATATATTATATTAATTTAGAATATATACAATTAATTACTATATATTCACGCACTAATGGTAACCACAATGTAACTCACGCACATAATATTAATATAGTAGTACACAACACATTATTTACATTTTCACTCACACTAATTACTTTACTGGTAACTCACTATTAAATATAGGACTATATGAACATGTAACATCTATATGCAACATCTACATACAAACTTGGTTTATATTTTTTATATATGTATATACATTATAATAGTGTAGATACTTATTTCTGAATGAAGCAATATATTTTCTATGTCAAGAACTAATAGTGGTTAACCCTAAAATATCCAGGGATGGTTAGGTAATTCAGTTAAATTTCCGCATCTGGATGTTTGCAAAAGCTATAAATAACATGTATATGTATTATAGGATGTATATTATTATTTCTATCTCCTTTATTTTAGATTCTAGTATTGTGCAAACAATTAACTATTTAAACTGGACTTTACAATAAAAAAGACGGCATTCAGAAATAATGGACACTACTTTGGAACATATTTTGGAACGCAAAGGGTTACTACCTGGAAACAAGAAAATTTGTGTTCATCTAATTGAAACAAAGGAGGCGTGAAGCTTTTAGACCAATAGAAGAACAGATTGGATGATTTAAGGAGAGGGCGGGCAAGGGTTTTTAGTTTATATTTTGTTAACTTATGCTTCTTGATGTATTATAACTAGTCCCTGATGAAGTCAACATATGACGAAACGCGTTGGACTTAGTTTCTTAAAACATTAAGCATTTTTAATGGGCTATTTTAAATAAAGAACTTTTGGAAGATACCCTGCCTGCCTACCATCCGTTTGTATCCAGCAGATGACCGGTTTTTAAAACTTTGAGGTGGTTTTAAAAAGTTCCAGTAAATCTTCAGGATTCCTAAGATACAGGCTATCTTTAAGGCGCAGTTCCTACTACAATCTTGTGAGTGTGGCACAACTAGTGGGGGCTGTTTTAAACCTTTTAAACGTTATTGCACCATTTGTGGTTTTTATTCTCTTTACAGAGTATTTTTAAAGCTGTATCCCCAGAATTTGTCCTGAATACAGGTACTGCATTCAACCATGCAAGTCAATGGAGCCCAGCTTTCTAATCACTATGTGATTAGTAAAATATTCAAAAAAAAATAAAAAAAAATAAAAAATGGAAAAAATAAAATAAAAAAAATGTGCTAACATTTAAAAATAATTATGCAGTGATGTCACTAGATGAACCATCCAGTACCAGCAAAATGTGTAATAAAAAATATAAAAAAGTATTAAAAAAATAAAATAAAATTAAAAAATAAAGTTTATTATTTTGAGCAAGTGCTAAAATTTCTCAAAAATCTCAACAAAGAGTTAAAATAAAAGCACTTCAAATATCCAAGGGGTGTCTAATATATAAAAAAAAATGGCTGATGGGGTAAATTGGAGTGGCCTAGCTCAAAGATAGGGCATAGTGTACCTATCCAAAATGACTGACCAAAATGGAGAAAAAAAGCGCACTTCCCAAATGTGGCATTTTAAATCTGAAACAACCCAACAAACCCATGCATGTCGGGTATCACTGCACTCAGGAGATGTTCCTGAACACACATTGGGGTGTTGTTTGACAGTGACATATACCAGAACCTGTATATCTATAACTAAAGTACAATTTGTGTGGAAAAAAAAATAAAAAAAATTACTATTACAAAGTTTGACAAAGTGTAGTTGTATAATTGGTGCATGGAAAGGGTTAAAATAACAGCATTTGGAATACCCTGGGGTGTCTAGTTTTCAAAAATATATGGTTTGAATGGGTTAAATTGAGTTAACCGGCTTCAAAGATGTTCCAAAGAGGAGATGGAGGCAGACTGACCAGATTTGTTAAAAAAGATTTGGAAATCATAAAACGCTGCTTGTACTTATTGCCCTATAACTTACAAAAAACAGCAAAAAAACATAAAAACATTGGGTATTTCTAAACTCAGGACAAGTAGTAGAATCTATTTAGCTAGTTTTTTTACTTGCTTTTTTAGGTGAGTAAAAGATTTTTCAAATAAAAGTCATAAAATGTGTTTTTTTTTCAATTTTTCACCATGTTTTTTTTATTTTTTTTTATAGTAAATAAGATGATACGATCAAAATAATGGTATCTGAAGAAAGCCCATCTTGTCCTGAAAAAAACAATATATAACTTATGTGGGTACACTAAATGGGTGAGGAGAAAATTACAGCTGAACACAAGCACCACAAAAGTGTCAAAACAGCCTCGGTCCCACAGGGTACAAAACGAAAAATGAGCCCGGTCCTTAAGGGGTTAAGAAAATGGAACACTGAGTAAGAATGATAATAACACAAGTGGCAGATGGTTTTTAGTGCTTACAGATCCATTTTAAAGAAAGGTGCTGCCCTAGTCTGGGCTACTGCAGCAAGATCCCATATGCACATCTTATCCTAATCTCTTCTAAGTTCTCACCCTCCCACATTAACCTTTCAGAGGAAGGCTCATCAGTTCTCTTTCACAGTGATCTCGATAATATTTTCTCTTGTGTGGCTTACCAGGGAGTAAATGATAGATAATTGTCCTAGATGCACCTTGGTATGTTAAGGTTTTTGATTCCCACCTTACGATTTGCCTTTCTCTAAAGGAGCATTTCCTTCATGGATTTTAAGCATGTAAGAGAATGGCCTTCTACTCCTTCCGTAAAGATTGTTGGTAGCAACAACTGCTTTTCTAAGATCATTGCTGATGTCTTGAAACCATTATTTATGCACCGAATAAGAGCAAAGGTGCAAACAAAAGTGGTGGGAAACAAGTCATCACATTAAACAAACATCACAACACTTGGGATGTAAATAGTCACAGAATCTCCACCACAGAAACTTGATCGCTAAGAGCGCAGATAGAAAGAAACTTTTTAGAGTATTTAGGTGCTACTAAAGGTTTGCCCTTTTCTTGACACATGTTATTATTGTTAAACCTAAAGCAGAGCACAGCTGTAATTACTGTTATTGTGCGTGCAGAATTCACTGGTGGGAAAGTGTTTGGTATTCTATAGTAGTCACACAGTGAAGAGGCTGCCTTTCTCTCCCTGACATCTAATGCTTTGGTACATCGGAGTTTTTCTGGATATTGTGCCTCCCTGCCGGTGTAATTAATTAAACTGAAATGTCAAACAAGCAGAGTGAGAACAGATATCTACACTTTCAAGTTAACCATAGCGACAGGCGGCAGGGTAAAAGAATCCACTAATCTATTAGTTTTCTTAATGGGATGTTCTGTTTTTACCATATTGTAACATATTTGGAAAATGCATTAGATGACGAGGCGTATGCTGGTCAAACCACAGCAGAGAAATTAACTGCCCCTATATTCACCAATATATACCTCTTTCTCAGGAGGCTGGGTCTTTTAATGCATTCAATGAAGTGTAAAAAACTCCATCTCCCATTTCAAATGTTTGTGTTGCCGAATAGTGTAGGGGAGCACTCAGGGGCTATTAACCCCTTCACAACCAATAATGTACCAGGTACATCATGAAAGGATGTCCTTACGGGACCAATGACGTAACTGGTATATCATGTGTAAAAAACAGTCACATGAAGCAGAGCTATCAGTCTACCCCAGATCCCCCACTTTTCTGTACACAGCACAGAGACATTCACTACATTGTAAGCTTGGAAAAGTAGGGATCCCTCCTTCTTTTGTTATCGTGTGTAATTTGAAATGATTTCATTGACTCTGTTGTAAACAGCAGTATGGAATCTGCTGGCGCTATATAAATACATGTAACATAATGTAATCACAGAGCTGTCTTTGTCCCTTGGAACATGAGATGGAGAGAGACAGAGAACAATTTCATAAAAAATGCCTTACATAGATGAATACAGCCCTAATTGTGTCGAAAAAATATGTAACTTGTGTGGGCACACTTAATGAATGAGGGACATAATTGTTGAAGAAGGACATGGTAACAAGTACAACATGAAAATTGCTCTGGTCCTATAAAGTAAAAAACTCATGGTCCTTAAGGGGTTAATCAAGCCTAGGTGTGGGGGGGGGGGGGGCTCAGGCCAACAGCGCCACATACTTACCCAATTTGCCACTCCAGCGGGGTCCTGCAGTGTGTGTCAGAACATATCTCATTTAACAGATGCTGGCCTTAAAGTGTCCTAAATTCCCAGTCAACCACTTAACAAACAGTATAAACCAGATACAATTAAACTAAAACAACATAAAGGTTGGAGTCTAAAAGTTGTTTTCCCGTGGGCCTAGTTGATCTAATATTGAGTTAAAAACCACAACTCCATTTGCGTGCACCATGCAGACTAATAACCATATAAACAATCAGGATCCATATATGAGTATTTGTGTGTGTATGTAGGTATATATTCTATATATATACATTTTTGGTAAACAGGAGAAAGCCAAGACAAGATCAGCAGAAAACTTTTTTTTTAAAAAAACTAGTTTTTTTTAGCTGGGGGTATAGGAAAAAAGCTACTGCTGGTCACCAGAATACACAGCGGTAATGGTAAATGCATTCAGCTGTATCTTTGTACCTTATATGTCCACCTATACTGTATCTCTGTAGCTCTTTGTTTTTGCCTGTGCAAGCACCTATCTCTCCTCTGCTCTCTTTTTGTTTTCTCCCTTTTTTTGCCTATACTTTTGTCTCCCATTTTTTAATACTGTATTTTTTAGCTGCTAGAGGGTTACGAGTAAAAAGAGATACAATCACCAGCTGTGTCAATAGGACCAAGTTTAAATTGTTCGACAGAATCGACTTTTCACACATACAACGAGGTTTATCATTTTTTGAAAATGCAATTACAAGGAAACTCTTTTGGAGTACTTAATATTTTGTCTGCTTGTGATCCACAAAAAATGTCGACTCTTATGATTCTAGGAGAAGAACACTGTTACTATTTTTTTTAATACAACACTAAATACACATTTTATTAATGCTGAATGAATATATACTGATGTTAAAATGTTGTCGTTGGGAATTATGAAAAACATTTATATCCCCAAAAAGACATAGATTCTCCTTTGCCATTCCTTTAGAATTTGTATTTTTCAGTATTACTTTCCGATTTGCGAGAGAGCCATCCTTCCATGCCGCGTCCTTGTGTAGTTTCATGCCAATGCTGGCTGATGCCTGGAGTCTGGAACAGCACATAAATCCTTAATCTCAACAAGTTGTGAAATGCATGTTCATCACCAGACTTGCTGACACAATGAGATCTGCAATCTGCAAGCCTCGAGACGTGAAACAAATGGGATGCTTGGCCAAAGAAAGAAATATATAACCAACACGATGAATCACAATATGATGATTCAGCTAGTTGTGAAGGTACAGACTTTTAGTTGTCAACAAAAAGCATTTATGTTCATACCATTGGTGCACAAGGTTGCATGCTCCAAATGTTATGTTTCATACCATCTATTAAGCAGAAAGGTTCTTATATTTGATTGATATTGAAATTTCAGGGTGATATTTCTTTCCCCACTCATTAAGTGAAGTCATTTCCATGTTTTGTACATCTTCAGAGACAGTCGTAAGACTTGCAGCAGGGTAGGCTACCCATATCTCTCCCCTCTTATGGCATAGTGGCTTTGTGAAGGGACTAACCCTTTAAAGCTTTTAGTGAATAGGGAGTGGGAGAAAAGTGGGCATTGAAAAAGTGGGGAGTGGTAGAAAAGTAGGAGTAGGTGGGGAGTGGACATGGCCAAATGCCACTCCTATACATGGAGAAAGAAGAAAGTGGCCCAGGGAAGCAACACTTCACTGGGAGACTCCAGGTCAAACAATAAGAGTTCCCAAGTATTTGATGCATTCAGCCATTCATTCACAACTGCTCTATTGGTATAATAATGGCTTCAATAGAAACACAGTGAAACGGTCATCAGGCCCTAAGCCATTTGCAACAAGACCTGTGAATCATAGTTTGAAAAATAAAGGCCTCTTCATGTATTGTATAATTCTACTATTTTATATATATATATATATATATATATATATATATATATACCTTCTGTATTTTGTAAAAACAGTACATATTATTTTTATGGTATTGAAGTAAATCAGCATAGATAGCTGTTGAGGTAAAGCCTGTCAGTTCTAGCCATTATTTCATGCAACGCTGAAATTTATACTTATTGATTTAGAGAAAAGTGACACAATAAAGCAAAGTATATTCCCCTCCTCTAGGGATCAATATTATTATTATTGTTATAAGACTATATGTGGTACAAATCAAATAAATTCCAACCAATAAAATGAGTAAATACATATATTAAATATGGTGAGCTTTTAGTATTCATTCATAAGCTTATAGGGTGGAGGAAGTGGAAAGAACGATATTAACAATTTTTTTTTAAATGTATATTTCCCACCGGCAACATCTGTTTTACAGGATCACATGTGGTAAATTCTGGTTTTTAACCCATATTCTAGGCATGTTTTAAGAATGTGACATCAATAAGCAAAATTGCACAATATAATAAAATATATTTTTAGGAAGGCCTTCCTTTTGTAATGATTCCCTACCAAAAATATTAACTTTTGAAATTAAAAAGATATTAAATATCCCCTAAACCAGCCAGCAGGGAAATGGCTGGGTTTTATCTGGAGTCTCGAGGTAAAGTGCTGCTTCTCCGGGCACCAGGTTACTCTTCAACCATTGGGCAGGGGAACTTCATTAGTCACGCCCACTACCTACTGATTCACAACTATTTTTGTCCCATCCGCCTTACTCTCCACCCCCATCCAACCCATTTAAAGGCTAACAGGGGCTAGCCCTGTCATCTAATTGTGGACACATTCTAAAAAGAACCTCAATGTCAACCTCAAGAGTATCACACACTAATCCGATCTGCCTCTCCACAGACGTGTAGACCTGATCTACACCAAGGTTCATATTATCTTTCCTTCTTACTAAGTCAAATTCCCCAGCTTCTATATCATGTCCCATTCTACCATATAACCAACACAGCCTTCATATTATCTCTCTTTCACCAGATCACCTTATAGTAACCTCTGTATCGTCGCCACCAGCCCCTATCCTGTCCCAACCAGTGCCTGCATTGTCCACATCAGCCAATTTAAGCAGGAAAACACTGACTATCCCAACCAGCCCCTTGAACATGGCCCTTTGGGACGCTGATCATTCAATAGGATGATCTGCTGCAGGTAACTCAGCAGATTGCTATTGCCCTCCTAGAGCCAAAATATACCCCTGCTGCCAACCATTGATCAGCTTACTAAGGCTGAATATTTTATTAGTTTGAGACCCAGCAGCTACAGAACCAGAGATAAATTATTGTTATTCACTTGCTTGTAGATTGTGCCAGATGGTCAGTCCTGTTACAAATCATTGTTACGCAATTAATTATGACAGTGTTATTAAACAGCTGAAACATGTAGGACCACCGAAGAGGACACAGTGACTTTAAACACACTTTGACCTATTAGCCCTGCACGCTAATAAATACATTACATTTATGTAATGAAAATGAATGACTTCCTCTCATCCTACATGTTAGACCACGCTTACTAACAACCAAGGTTCCCCATTCAAAATATAGATGCGTGAACGACATTTAGTACGGTATAGCCCCTCTGAAAATCAATTTCTAGTCAATTAGGCAAATTTTGTATTCTATTAAGTTTTTTTGGAGCAAAAGGTGAATAACTAAGTAAATAATGCATGCTATCTTAAGTTTAATGTTAAATGGGCCGGCAATAAACATAAAATACATATCCCCTATAACTAAAATTTTAATCCATTTGTGTTTCAATCCATGTGTTTTAATCTATGTTTTCTTATTTGTTTATACTAGAAAAGGAGTCTTAGAATGCATATGATGTCATTATACAAATTCATAGCGGGGCAATACCAGCTGCTCTCTGTTGTGCAAAGAATAAGAATAATAATTCTGCTAGTACGCCTTATTATATGTAATATTAGTGAATAGATCTAATATACTTCAAATTCATCACTTGCTAATTATCTGTATACTGGTACACAGTATCTATTCACATGGATGTCTGTCTAAGCAGAGCCGGCCTTAGGTGTTCTGGCGCCCTGTGCGGACTACTCCTCTGGCGCCCCCCTATGCCAAAAAAAGAAAGGAATAAAAACTTGTAACAAAACCCCAATCACTATATACTACGCCAAACATTGATGTGGTGTAGGCCTACCACTTCATTGTCTGGCTTAGTAGTAGGGATGCACCGAAAGGAATTCTGGACTGAAACCGAAAGTGCAGCATTTACCTGGCCAAAACCGAATATGACGCCCCCACACCATAAAAAAATCTAACACTTTTATTTAAAGTAAGTAACACACCAAAATAGGACAAAACAATTAAATAACAATAATATATATATATATATATATATATATATATATATATATAATTAACAGCAATCACATTCCTATCATGCCCAGGCATACCCAGATTCCAGGATGTACTCGCAGACTTGGCATGATAGTTGTATGATTGCCCTATCTACCCCTTCTCACTCCCTTCTCCCTATCTACCCCTTTTCCCCTGTCTCACTCCCTTCTCCCTATCTACCCCCATCTAACTATCTACCCTTTCCCTCTTTGAAGTTCACTTACCTTTCAGGAGTCCTGCGGTGGGGGTGCAAGGCCTCTGCCTCCCAGCTCTGCCACTGTATGGAACAGTATAGAGTGATGGGAGTTATGATGTACTTTTAGAGCATAATTAGATCATGAAAAAGACATTGGAAATGGTACAGCATAACACCCATCACTCTCACGCATTTACCAATCCACACGCATACCAATCCACACGCATACCAATCCACACATATACACTAATCCACACATATATACCAATCCACACGTATACCAATCCACACGTATACCAATCCACACGTATACACTAATCCACACATATATACCTATCCACACATATACACTAATCCACACACATACCAATCCACATTTACCAATCCACACATACACCAATCCACACACATACCAATCCACACACATACCAATCCACACATATACTAATACACACACATACCAATCCACACACATATACACCAATCCACACATACACCAATCCACACATACACCAACCCACACATATACCAAACCACTCTCACTCTCACTGAATGCTTTCCTACCTTTTCTCCTTTCTCCTTACAGCTCCTTTTCCTTCTCTTCTTCAGTTCTTCTGTCTTCTTCCGGGTCAGAGGGCACGGACAGCGGTGGGCGCGGCTTCAGTGTTGTGCGCCGGGATCTGACAACAAACCCCGGTGCACAGCAGCTGTTGCCGCGCGGATCACAAGGGAGCGGTATCGGAGGTCTTTAAGAGACCTCCGGCTCCCTTGAGTGATTTTAAGCCGGGTTCAAGGGAGATCCTTGAACCGGCTTAAAATCACTCAAGGGAGCCGGAGGTCTGTTAAAGACCTCCGATACCGTTCCCTTGCGAGCCTGCTCCTCCAGCGGCGGACATTACTGTCCGTCTCTGGAGGGGTGCCGGGTGCCCCCCTGATGAGCGGCACCCAGTGCGTACCGCCCCCCCGTAGGTACGCTACTGGCGGCAGCGGTACGCTACGGTGGCGTCGGACCCCGCTGCGGCGGCGTCGGACCCCGCGTCGGCGTCGGACCGCGCAGCGGCGGCGGACCACGTGGCGGCGCCCCATGGAGTGTGGCGCCCTGTGCGGTCGCACAGATCGCACACCCCAAAGGCCGGCCCTGTGTCTAAGTATCCCAAAGTAAAGGCAACTCATGTATACATGCATATGGTGAATATAATATTTTTAAAAAATGTATGGGCACTCTGATGCATTTTTTACAATCAGCAGAAAACTTGCTGTACAAATCCATTCTTCATCAAGTTAACAATTATTAATAATCCAAAGGCCTCCAACATTTCATTTAATGAGAGATAGTTACTTAATGATTAAGGGGTTTATGTAGTAGAGATGATGTACTAGAATAGATATACGGTACATACCACCCTACTTTTCTAGATATGGAGTAAACAGCTTGCTTAAGATACATTTAGTGGTAGAGCCACCTCTTGAAGACCCTTGAAATAATCTTTTTCAGTTTTTACTGAAGACCTGTAAAAACATTTTAACATTTTATCATGGTTTTGACTGTTCCACTAAGGTTTGAAAATCCTTAATAGTTTAAATAGCAATGTTTTTCAAGAGGTCAGGAAATTAAGGTGGCTCCTCCTTGACCTCTGACAGCATTGTCAGATATTTATTAATAAGAAACACCAATGTCCACAAGAGCAACAATAGATGGATGTAACAATAATATTTCATGTTAGGCAAATGCAGGCTAGTACAGACGCCCATATAGTTTCCTGTTAAAATAATGATTTGCTTCATGGAATGAGTCTTGTCTCTAATAGTTACTTAGCTAATCTGAACAAACTATTCAAATTTCTCTGCCCCCCCCCCCCGTAATTAGCACACACACTCACTCTAACACAAACACTTACCATGAGTGTAGCCTGTCTTCAGAGCTGCCCATTACTTTACTTTACCCCAGTTTGTAGAATTCGAACCAGACCAGGGGCGATGTCACCCCACCCCCAACCATCTAGTGCTCAAAAAGCCATCTATCCTTAAAGCTCCATTACAGTTTGTCAACTAAACCCTAATTCCACTGTGATGGAGCTGACTCTTGGGAATTCCAGATTATGTAATTATCTCAAGTTTGTTTGTGACCACAGAATCCTAAACAGTTGCTAATGACTTATGTCGTTAAAAGTTACTTAGATAGCAATAAATTTCACTTTATCATCTCCAACCACAGCAAGGGAATTTGTTTGGCTTCACATACACAGCCACTGCTTGGAACCAATAATTAACGGTCACTAATTTCCCTCATGCTCCCGGAATTAACCAAATAACTTTTAATACTAAGTAAAGAAGTAAAGTGAAAGTTAACCATTGGTGATGGGCTCTAAACAGACATCAGTATTGTACATTTCATAAAGTGACTCTTCCTACTTATTATAGGGGGTCTATTCACGAAGACCATATTTCACAAATCAATGTTCCTACAACAGGTTGAAGTCAATGCATTTGTTACAGTATTACTATAGTGCCTCACAGCAGCGGCAGACTTTCTCTCTTTGATGTTCCAAGAATCTCACTGCACTCGCCTAATGAGGAAGGAGGATGCTGACAAGACTTTTTGCCAAGGCCAGCAGTCATGTCCCCCTTCCTTATTGGTCCAGGGGGGCCCTTTATTAAAAGCTATTGTTTTTGGTGCAAAGGTTCAAAAGATGCTTTTGCTAAAGGCCAGGTACTGCATTCCGTGATGCACAATTTGGCTGCAAAACTTCTTACGCACCTTACCAAAGCTTATCCATTAAACATGACAAAATCTCCTCTGGCTCTGAGCGTTTTGCAGGGTGATTAAAGCACGTTGTATTATGCAAATAAAAGGCCGAATTCCAAGATGACTGCAACCTTCAGGGATGAACAATTTCCAGTTCCCTGGCAGGAATCCTGCAAACCGTTAAGTTAATTGAGCTATTTAAATCTGCAGTCAATTATAGCAACTTTCAACGTCTGTGCTGCCGAAATTGGTAGCTTAACTGTAAGCGCATTGAGAAAAACGACGTCTTTAACTGTGAAGACCTTTTTGAGGTTTCTAGCCACCACATCAATCACAGAGGATGACACGGGGAAAAGTTCCTGAGCTTGGAACCTCACGTAAAAGGGACTTAAAAAAGGGACAGCCATTTCTGAACAGTTATGCTGTTCTCAATCTATTTAAAAAAAAAGTTTTTTTGAAAGGTAAGTTCACCCATTCCTAGAGCTCCATATATAATGGGTACAAAGATATGCCTTTCTGTCTGCCCACCTACCTATCAACATATCCAGAGAAAAAATAGTTGCTTTCTTTTGTCTGACAAAGATTAGAAGGCATGTAAAACCTACTAAGTGATAATGAACTAAATGAAACAAAAACTGGAAGTTTTACTAATGTAAATTCTACTCTGCCGCAGTAAACCAATTACTGAAATGATTTAAATAATTGGAAACATAATTAGGTGATTAAATGGAATAGATTCCCGGACACTGGTGATTTTTGGTATAAACCCATAATAGGAATGTCTCGACTGTGGTGCCGCCACGTGACCCAACACAACTCGCCCTCTGCTGTCAGGAGACACTGTGCTCAACCTTTGCATGCTCAATAACCCATTCACGAATAGAGTTCACAGGCCACCAGAGCCAGGTAAAGGCCTGCGGGGTCCCCTAGACCCTAGGTAGTACATCCACCCTACCACAACTGTAACGCAGAGACACACAAAGTGTCCCTGTTGAGCGCCAGCCTCTTGGCTATAGTAGCCTACACGGTGCAGTTACTGCCATGCGGCCAGTGATGGTGTGTTGGCAGATAATACATTAGAGCATGCGCCAAGTGTGCGAACCACATTTGTTTTAATAAGACAACCTATGAATCTTCTCACTTAAAGGAACAGATAAAAAGTTATAGTTCTGCAACTGCACAGACATTCATGGTTTGTTTTTACTCTGTAGGCTGATCAGGGGAGATTAGAGGAATTTATACACTGTCAATAATTTGACAGTGACTTTAATGTTTTCTAGGTTGAAGCCAATGGTATGGTAACTGTGTCTTCGTCATGGTAATTTCCTTCATCTGTGTGAACGGAGGGCTTCCAAAACACAAGCACCGAATACTTATAGAAGCAAGATATTTTTTGCTTGTTTTAGTATAGTGTTTAGTTGTCGTAATTTCGGTTTACTAAGTTAAACTGTCAACCTGTAAAAACTTATTTTACGTTTTAATGCTTTACAAAAAAATATTTTTAATGAAAGTTAATTTGCAATGTATTAATATGAAAAAAGTGGTAAGGTGTCTCAATCCTTGTGGAGAGTACTATATGTATCATGTTAATGTGGGCATCCTACTTGTGTCAACATATCAATGAGAGAATCACTGGTCTATATATCCTTTATATATTCCACCTACTGATCCGTTCCGTTTCGGTTTTGGAGTTGTAGTATAACAAGTCAAACGTGCTTAGAAATAAATTGAATTGATCCACAGATTTTATTTGCAGTCCTCATTATGGGGCAAAAGATCTCATTCAATTTCTCCTCCCAACCGTCTGCCGTGATATTTTGTAACTGAATCGATTATACACGGCCAGGTTTAACTCTTCGAACATTGAGTGCTTCTGGCAGAGAACTGAGGCTGCGGACATGCATAGAAGACAGAATTTATTCGGGAATACTTATACTAGGAAGCTGCAAGTTTAAATAGGGTATTATTTCATCCTTTGTACCAAGAATGTAGTTACAATTGGATGTTGTATAAAGTTATCAATATTATTATCTTTTTGAATAATCTGTTATGTATATAGTGCCAGGGCTGTACAAAAAGTTGACAAAACGTATCGAGGGGCCTGATCCTTAGAGCATATAAAATGAAGCATGCAAAATAATTTTAAGTAAATTTAGTTTGGTTAATAAGCATAAGTTGGTACAACCCAGGGAAGGAATCTTGAGCTCTCCAGCTTCTCGGGAGTAGATTCACAAAGATGGGACTAGTGTTGCATAGTGGCATGGCTAGCTGCATGTTGGGATGGTGATAGCTACCTGTTAAGACCAGGACCAGGTGAAGTAGAGCTTCACCCGAAGACTCCAGGTGAAGCTTCCAGGTATTTTAATAAGATTTAAGAGAGAATGGCAACAAGGTATATGTCAGACAAAGTGAAGATTAACTCCTTACACAGCTGAAGAAAGATTTTTTAGAAACGTGTCCTGTGGTGCTATCTTAGCCAGGCATTAGGACTATCTGCTGGACTATCTGCTGGACTATCTGCTGGACTATCTGCTGGACTATCTGATGGTAAAGCGTTTATTTATTGATCTATTCAGATTTATATATATATTGATTTTTATGGGATTTTTATACCC
Source organism: Spea bombifrons (assembly GCF_027358695.1). NCBI lineage: Eukaryota > Metazoa > Chordata > Amphibia > Anura > Pelobatidae > Spea > Spea bombifrons. Next base: position 93,835,058 of record NC_071090.1, read on the forward strand.
TTTATTGCAGAGTTTTGTTCTGTTTCGAATATATATAGTGTCCTTTTATGTTATTTTTACACATTAGAGATGTATTTGATGGAATGGAAAATGTCAAGCGTTCAGCCTAAAGGCAAAAGAACAAACACAGGGGAAAAGGAGTTTGTATGTATTTGTGCAGCTGCCATCTAATCACTTCTTCCCACTCCACATGGGTTGATTCACCTACCCTCAGGGCTTGTCAGCCCAGGAAAACAATGGATAAAACTATGTTTGCGTTACTCGGACCAGAACAAGTATTCTTGAACAAGTATTCTTGAACAAGTATTCTTAACAGCTTACGGGTACACACAAGAACATAGGCTGGTGCAGTAGTCACCTTTCTGCAGCCCAAGTCTACTTCCCTCTCCATGCTCTATGAGTAGATTAGTGCACCTATAATGAAGAAACAAAAAAAATACTCTCATACACATTCATAAACTTTAGTTTGACCATAAAAACCCAAGTCTTAATAAGTGTTTTTTTTACGTAAGAGCAGTGTACACTTTTGGGCGTGATTCAGCGGGGCTTGGTTTAATGACCTGTCTAAAACTTAATTGGTTTTAAAGTGGGTGAAAAATGCACGGTTTACATACAATACATGCATACAAAACAGTGATGATGTACATATGATGATGAGTAGGGTGTTTTTTACTATATATGTAAAGCATGTCTGTCATGCAGTTTCTTAGCTTAATTGCTTTGATCTTAATTGGTTGCCAGGAGGTTTTCTTTGATCCTATTTGACAAGTAGTGATTTTTAATTGAAAATACAGCATGTTGTGCTAAACGTGTAGATGTGATTGAATGATTAGTGCGAGTTACTTGACTATGTGATCTGCACGTTGAATCACTCGTTACTTACAGAAACAATTCAGAGCATGTTCTTTTTTCCCTGCAATATTACCTTCTTGCCCCTTCTCCTCACCAGATGCTCAGTGTGATTCCAAGACGTGCCCAGGGAACTGGGAGATCAAAATGTAAGCTGTTTGTGTGCAGTGTACATATTAAGACCAAATACCAATATAAGTTTTTTATTGCTTTGAAACAAGTGAGGACTGGCACAATCGAACTCTAGCGTACATACATTCATATATATTCCCTCCTTTACCCACTCACCTCACCCGTAACTTTCTTTCTTGAGCACATTGTGCAAGCAGCCTTGTTTTCACCGTGGGGTCACACAACATTCCATTACGTGACCCCACTGTGCTCCTGCCTCCCCTGGCCACTCCAAAATCGCTCCAAGTTCAAGTCAGACCAGGTCCAAGACCTTTGTGCTGGCCTGGGGGGCAATTGTCTCCTGCTTGCATAGTGTATTATGTCATTTAACCCTTTATTTTCTGCATGCCTACCCTGCCCTATGGCCCATGCTGTCATGCAGTGAAATTAGAGTGTCATGTAGTGTGCCCTGTGGATTTCCAAAATATGTAATAACCTATACATGTGGGATATTTTCTAATCAGGAGGGGTAACTGAATACATTTTGGTGATTTTTTTGTGCACTTGCACCTAACCTGCAAAAATGCTAACCAATCCAGGAACAAGAGCCTAAAAGCTGTCAGTAAAATACACCAATTTGTCTGCTTTCCAGTAATATATCCATTTCCAGAATGAATATATTTCAGGGTATTTTGGTTAACAGAACTCCTTTAGTGACAGTCATAGCAACATCATACAAAAATGTGACTTTTTTCACTTTATTAGATATGACTCAAGTGTTGGCCCTGTCTGTCCTTTATAAAATGATGTATAATTTGTATTGGTACAGTAAAAATTAAAAAAAACATAAAAAGTTGTAGGTTTTGGGATACAAAGTACCCTCAGTCAAGAATTGTTTAATTTGTCCACCAGTAGAGGGCACCAATCCTTGTTATTCCTGTACTACCCACTATGCTTAACTGGACTAGTTGAAATTTTCCCATTCTGTCTTTTCTCCACCCCATTTCTTCTAGATTGCAGGCATGTAAGCAGGACCGTATTTACTTAATGCATCGGTGTGTCTTAGTCTGTTAATTCTAGTTTTGTCATAACTCTTAATATATGCATTCTATAAAAAGGCGCTATATAAATAAAATTTAACAATAAAGCAACAAGTACTCTGGAAATCTTGATGAAGGTCAATCTACCAGTAGTTTTTTTCTTCTTGGAAAACTTTATTGTTAGAAGGGCTATTAATATCTACCCCAAATTCACATAGCAACCAGCTCAGGACAAGCAAATGCTTAATTTCCTGATTTCAACCTTAAAGTCATTCCTTTAGTGGATTATCTTGTTTTCTAACAAACCATCTTTTGATGAGAATCTTGCAGCACTCAGACTAAAAACAAAGTTGTCCAAGTGCAGAGAGCCAGTTACTTTCATGAAGATCAGGCACATCAGGGTTAGTCACTGATGTTTACTAACACATTCCCCATCATTGATGTCAGCTCTATTATGACATTGAACTCATTTGTAACCTACAGTGGCAAGAAACAGTCAGTGAACCCTTTGGAATTACAACGTTTTTATGCCTAACTACAAATGGCGTAGTTAGGCATAAATGCCTAACTAAAAATGGCGTAACAAGGGCACCGCATAACCACATGAAAACATCATCCTAGTGTTGATGCATGGTGGGGGGGGGGCTGATTTGCTGCTTCAGGGCTTGGACAGTCTGTCATCATTGAGGGGACAATGATCAAGGTATCATTGAGGAGAATGTCAGGGTGGCTGTCCATGCAGCAGGACAATGACCCTAAACATCAGTAAATCTACTAATGAATAGCATCAAAACAGAAAATCCATCTTTTAAGTAAATAAAGTTCAATAAACAAACAAAATATAACACTGTTTGTCTATACAATTAGTGCAGAAACTCAGGTAATTCCAAAAGGTTTATTTACTTTTTCTTGCCACTATGTATATTATATAAGAAAGTTTAATCTGTTAAAGAGACTAATTATATTGCTCTTTTCACTCAACAGTTGGCTGGTCCTCTTGCTTGTTCCAAATTTGTCACTTTGTAGATCTAAACAATTGTGCTCTGCTCTGCAAAAAAATGATAAGTGCCTCCAGGCATGAAAGGGTTACATAATAAAACAGGACTGGCAAATGAAGAAGATGGTAATTCTCCCCAGGGCTGTAATTCTCCCCAGGGCTCCAGTGACTTAAATCCTTGACTATAGCATCTTTGTCTTCCTACAGTTTCTACGTGGGCAAAGACCTTCAAATTCTGGATGTCAGATGTGGTTTTGACCTAACATCCTACTACGTGCCCTGATATGTGAATTCTTTCATCTGTGCCCTTAGTATTCAAATCTGCCATATTCAAATCTTATACCACATGGGATATACTATATAAAACTACATGTAGGTACTTACACATTAAGGAAAATACATGAATATCTACAGTGCATTCACAGGGGGTAGGAGATGAGAAAGAAAGTTACCAGTTTTCCCATCACTAACATAATACAGAATATTATTAACACACAAACTGAGGATGGCAAGAAATGACATATGATGAAACAATAACTATGCGCCATGCATGCATACTCCCTACTCCCACCACCACCTTCCAATAGGGGCACCATATAGAGGACCTCAGCTGCTTACATGGTAGATATAAGACAGAGAAAATGGCGCCGCATTTAAAGCAGATCTGTAGAAATCATACATTTTACAATGAAGTACAATACATTAACGTTATGTTGTTGCTAGATTAAAAAAGCAGTATGTTCTGGAAACATCTTATCTGTATCACATGAGCAGCTTTCTTAACTTCTTGTTCTTTTCCTTGCGTGATTATTCACTGCCGTTAAGTAAACTGAATACTTACTTTAAACCAATCACTTCAGTTATACCAATTGAAAAAAATAGTCTAAAGTTGTCAAAGAACTAGCATTAAATTATAACTTCAATTAAAACTTACAGTTTACAACAAAAGGCTTGGTACAGCAGCAGATGGCACAGAATCTGTGTAAGGATCTTGTCACCTTTGGAGCTTTTAGCATCATTATAGTGGAACTGTCACTGCTAAGCATAACTAAACTCATTAATTAAAACTGCCTATAGCCTGTGCTTTTGTTTGTGCTACTACAACTACATTAAGTTGTTTCCACTTTTGCAATGTTCTCGTCCTTTGAGTAGAAGCTGTTCTGCATATGTAACAAAGAGGAGAGGAGAAATAACACGAGTTAGCTTTGTCAACATTTGCACATATCTCATCTTCCCTATGGTGCAATACCTTTTTAGTTCAAATATCTCCGCTAAGTAAACCCTACCCTTCTGTTAAGTTACTATTCCCCATTAGGCTCTATACAGTCTTGGATTTCAGATCATACTAGATTCAAGAGAGTTTCAACAACTGTTACTATTAATATGCAGAGTCCTATATACGTCATAGACAGACACTACACGATATATAATACACACACACTTTGCACAGACAGCTTACATTTCATACAAACATTGTGGACTTTCTTAACTGCATCCTTGGAATGCCTCTGGGTTCTAACAGGGGCGATGAGAAGAGAGGGGAATTCTGAATAAGAAGAGAATGTACTTCTTACTTTAAACCAATCATTTCAATTATACCAATAGAAAACCAAAGAGTGAAAGCTGTGGAAAGTTTAAATAAATCAATTACTTTAAAAAAAAGTCGACAGTTTCCCATCAAACAAATCCAGTCATAGTTATTAATTGTGATATCATCATGACTAGAATCACAACCATTTATATTCCGATTCATGCATTCAACACTCAGCAGTGCATATAAATTATTTGCCTATTTTTTTTTTCAAAAAAAATTGAATGAATTCTCTTAAAATATAATAAACATATTGGCAACAGAAACAACAAAATATCTGTTTTCGTCATGTAGCAAGTCCTTTGATTTTTATTTCTCCCTCTTGCATTCTGCAATGATACTGAGAAACGTGCATATTAGTTTTAAGCAGAAAAGTCCATAAAAATGCTTGCAGACGTTCCAGAGTTTTCAGCAGATTAGACAGTCAACGTTAAGACACGCATGATTGTGGTTAACAACAAGGCCTAGCTTTGGTACCACGATGCTACAAATGCTTTAAGCTGTGAATTCCATCTGCAGATATGTAAACATAGGAGACGGTTCCAAGTGCTCTACAATGAGTCACTCCAACGTTCTCACTGACAAAAAGCTGTGAGAAGACCAGGAAACTGAAAAAAAAGTACATGTCAGCGTGGGAAGGGATCATTTGGGGCAAGATGCCCTGACCCTGTATTTTGCCTGAAATCCTTCTACAAAACGTAAGCAACTTGTACCACAAGAGCCCAAACAAAAAAGATTATGCATCTCAGCCTATACCACATGGCCTAATAATGCTCAAGTTAGAACTTGCTGCTATTGATATAATGGTTGACAGAACAAATACAATCTACAAAAAAAAGAATAACTCTAATTTATTATTTCATATAAAAGTTACACTTCTGAGCTTTTAAGTAAGGTACAGATTACCTGAGGTCAAGTGCATATTCTGGCCTAGGCCTTGGTTGTTTGGTCAGGCCCTTCTTCACAAAACCAGGGGCAGATCGCCCAAACCGGACCATCTCTGCTATGGAGGACTGTGCCGAGATGGCACAGCCTCCATAGCATACTGTACCACGTGTCCTTAGTGGCTGTACTCATTAAGTGTTTTTTTATATATTTTTTAATACAGCATCACAAATGTTTTTTTAGTAAACACAACTGTAAAAGTGACAGATCCACTTGGTTCATGTAAACATGAGAGGGTAATTTCTTGTACATAGGAATATTTGTCCTCATTAAGTTTTGTTTCCGCTTTTACAAAGTTCTCGTCCCTCGAGTGGAAGCTGATCTGTCTGCATATATAACCAAGGGGAGAGGAGAAGTAACACGAGAACAGAAAATGTATCGCAATGCTACTTTTGTCAACAATTGCCACATATCGTTCCTATGGTAAAATACTTTTTAACTCAAATATCTCCAAAGTAATTAAACTAACAGCTCAGGTAGTTGTTATAGGTCTGTGACAAAAGTCATCAGGATTATTCCCATTGGACATGGGACAAATTCGATGACCTTCACCAAGGCTGTTACTGCAAACCACTGCCACTAATGCATCTTTTAGAGAACATCACATTATAGCGTTACTTAGTGTATTGATCTATAAAATGCAGGAGCTGGGAGAATTACGGACACTCTTATCTGGGACTGAGATTCTGTGGAAACAAAAGCCAGGAGCACTGATGTGAAAATATTAGAAGTCAAAATGATGAATTTTTACAAAACATCGCTTTGGTATCTGGGAGAGGTACTGGTTGAACTAAACTATTATTATATGTTAAATGATTAAAAGGTGCAACAATATACCATACTCACTTTACTTTATAAAAAGTAAAGGAATTACCGTATTTGCTTCCCTTTTTTGTGGCAAAAGTAAAAAAAAAATAAAAAATAGAATTTACCATCTGGAATATCTAGGCAGCCATTCTGCGTTTAAATGTTGCTGTATCCTGTTGATTGGGAGGGCAGAGAAGACGTGTGTGAGTGTGTGAGTGTGTGAGTGTGTGTTTGTGTGATTGTGTTTGTGTGAATTGGGAAGAGAGCTCTCAGTTATAGCATTTTTCCCAGGTTGGTTTTCAGCCTGAGAATATTTAATTTTAATCTTGTCCTGCAATCTTACGATTTCCTCTAGCTCTTAATGGAACACGCATTCTAAAAATAGCCCTTGGGGTCATTAAACTGACAGCGCCCTGTAAGTGTCCAAACCGAATAACTCACAACTCGGATAAATCATGCCGTAGAATCCAGATGTGATTTAAATGAAAAGAAACAATGCAATACATGTTTTTATCGTGGCTGGAGAAAGTCTGCCTGCTCCATTGTGGGAAGATCCCTCCTAAGAATCTTCCCAGAGGATACTGCACATATCTTTAAATAGAGCAGTCCCAGTCAGAAACTAAAAATGATATCATATCCTACAGGCATAAATACAGACCCCACAGGTTGAAAGACCCTGTTTTTTTTCAGGTAAAAATTCCCCAGAAGGATTAACAATCATCCCAATGGGACTGTGCGGGAGAGTTGCTGTTAAAAATTATAAAAGTCTAATCTAGAAAAGTGTATCCTGCAAGAAGGGCTGAACTGGCCCTACACAATGCAGCTAAATCATTAAGATAGCTCAAGAAATCACTATTTTAGCAGGAGAACATCAGTCCTGGACTGGTTGACACAATGGGTAGATGCCCAAATGGCCAGTGGTGTACAAAGTTATATATTTGTTTTACATTTATTTCAAATAGAAAATTGGCCTGATTGGGTACCTGTGGTGCAGAAAGGGACATGTTGTGTATTGTCTTTTTAACATGTATTTTGTTTTTTTAGCATGATTATCAAAGTTAACCCCTTTTCATCTGTAATGCTGTGTACTGTGACCTGCTTGGGTTACACGTGTAATTTACATGTACTGCATGTTCTGTGGCTATAGCAAAACTATGACAATTGACCTGGCCTCTAGAAGAGGAAAATGTGTTAAAAGTCATTTGCACCCAGAGGGTTAAATCATGAGAAGCAATTACTTCCAAGTCCCTTATGAGTAGTTGACAGTACAGTCATTTTAATGCTATATTCCGTCTGCGTTACTTTGAATTTATGAACATTATACCGCAGTTGCCACTATTTATCCATTCTTCATTCCATTTGACAAAATAATTTGCCATATGGCTTATTCCTTAAGGAATAACACATTTAATGCAGTTCTTTGTATTATCTGCACTAAAACATCTTTATTATTATTATGTTCAGAGCCGGCCTTAGGTGTTCTGGCGCCCTGTGCGGACTACTCGTCTGGCGCCCCCCCATCCCAAAAAAAGAAAGGAATCAAAACTTGTAACAAAACCCCAATCACTATATACTACGCCAAACATTGATGTGGTGTAGGCCTACCACTTCATTGTCTGGCTTAGTAGTAGGGATGCACCGAAACGAATTCTGGACTGAAACCAAAAGTGCAGCATTTACCTGGCCGAAACCGAATATGACCCCCCCCACACACCATAACACATAACAAAACAATTAAATAACAATATTTATATATATATATATATATATATATATATATATATATATATATATATATATATGATTAACAGCAATCACATTCTTATCATGCCCGCAGATTCCAGGATGTACTCGTAGACTACTTGGCATGATAGGAGTATGATTGCCCTATGTACCCCGTCTCACTCCATTCTCCCTATCTACCCCCTCCTAACTATCTACCCTCTCCCTCTTTGAAGTTCACTTACCTTTCAGAAGTCCTGCGGTGAGGGTGCAAGGCCTCTGCCTCCCAGCTCTGCCACTGTATGGAACAGTATAGAGTGATGGGAGTTATGATGTACTTTAGAGCATAATTATATAATGAAAAATACATTGGAAATGGTACAGCATAACACCCATCACTCTCACACCCTTACCAATCCACACGCATACCAATCCACACACACATACACCAATCCACACACATACACCAATCCACACACATACACCAATCCACACACATACACCAATCCACACATATACACCAATCCACACACATACACCAATCCACACATATACACCAATCCACACATATATACCAATCCACACACATACACCAATCCACACACATACACCAATCCACACACATACACCAATCCACACATATACACCAATCCACTCCACACATATACACCAATCCACACACATACACCAATCCACACATATACACCAATCCACACATATACACCAATCCACACACATACACCAATCCACACACATACACCAATCCACACATATACACCAATCCACACACATACACCAATCCACACATATACACCAATCCACACATATATACCAATCCACACACATACACCAATCCACACACATACACCAATCCACACACATACACCAATCCACACATATACACCAATCCACACACATACACCAATCCACACATATACACCAATCCACACACATACACCAATCCACACATATACACCAATCCACACATATATACCAATCCACACACATACACCAATCCACACACATACACCAATCCACACACATACACCAATCCACACATATACACCAATCCACTCCACACATATACACCAATCCACACACATACACCAATCCACACATATACACCAATCCACACATATATACCAATCCACTCCACACATATACACCAATCCACACATATACACCAATCCACACATATACACCAATCCACACACATACACCAATCCACACATATACACCAATCCACACATATACACCAATCCACACATATACACCAATCCACACATATACACCAATCCACTCCACACATATACACACCAATCCACACACACATACCAATCCACACATATACACCAATCCACACATATACCAATCCACACATATACACCAATCCACACATATATACCAATCCACACATATACACCAATCCACACATATACACCAATCCACACATATACACACCAATCCACACACACATACCAATCCACACATATACACCAATCCACACATATACCAATCCACACATATACACCAATCCACACATATATACCAATCCACACGCATACCAATCCACACATATACACCAATCCACACATATACACCAATCCACACATATATACCAATCCACACATATACACCAATCCACACATACACACCAAACCACACATATACACCAAACCACACATATATACTAATCCACACATATACCAAACCACACATATATACCAATCCACACATATACCAAACCACACATATATACCAAACTACTCATATATACCAAACCACACATATATACTAATCCACACATATACACTAATCCACTCTCACTGTCACTCTATGCTTTCCTACCTTTCCTCTTTCAGCTTCTTTGCCTCCTCTTCGCTCTTCTTCTTAGTTCTTCTGTCTTCTCTTCTTCCGGGTCAGAGGGCACGGAGACCAGTGGGCGCGGCTTCAGTGCTGTGCGCCGGGATCTGACAGCAAACCCCGGCGCACAGCAGCTGTTGCCGCGGGGATCACAAGGGAGCGGTATCGGAGGTCTGTTAAAGACCTCCGATACTGCTCCCTTGCGAGCCTGCTCCTCCAGCGGCGGACATTACTGTCCGTCTCTGGAGGGGTGCCGGGTGCCCCCATACTGGCGGCAGCGGACCCCGCGGCGGCAGGGGCGTCGGACCGTGCTGCGGCGGACCCCGCGGCGGCAGTGGCGTCGGACCGCGCTGCGGCGGCGGCGGCGGACCCCGCGGCGGCGCCCCCTGGAGTGTGGCGCCCTGTGCGGTCGCACAGGTCGCACACCCCAAAGGCCGGCCCTGATTATGTTTTTATTTACATAGCTCCAACAGTTTACGCAGCGCTTCGTACAATACATACAAAACTAGACTTGACCGACTAAGAAAAAACGATACATTAGGTAAAGAGGGTCCTGCTCACAAGTTTACAATCCTTACTGATCTTTTCTAATATCACAAACAAAAACACTGAACGGATAAGTGCCGCTCTTTTTTTAAGTGCCTATAGCCTGTGACTTATTCCTACACTAAACCTCATGGGATACCCGACCCTGGATGCCCCCTGTTTACAATGCGGGAGAGGGCAGTAAGAGAAACCACAAAATATTTGGTGTGCAGTGGTTTTTTATCCTTAATTTACCCATTTCATGGTTTAGCCACAGTCCACAATAGCTGGAATGAAGAAGCTATAACTGGTATATGTAATGTTACATTGTGTCATTTTATTACATGTTTGATCCATATCTCACTAAGTAGTTATCCACCACTGAGAACTAAATATAAATGTTTAATCTAAACGCTACTACAGCCAGGTCTATGTGCCTCCTAGTATTCTCTGGTAGAAAGTGTTTAAATCGCTCTTCCAGAGATGATAGTGAGATGACATCCCGTGGAACACAGATTAACAGATTTGGTTCCTGTCCTCCTAGTTGTTAATGTGAAGATTTCTCCGTTCACGATAGAGGGAAATTTATGAGTGACCTTCATCAGAAGTGTTCTCAAAAGATGTAAACTCAGCAAAAGGCAAGTATATGAAATCACGAGGGACCAGGAATTTATAACCATTTTAAAGTATTGCTGCTGAGAAAATCTTGGCGCAAGATATTTAAAAGAAACACCTTCACTTCCATGACGGCTCAAAGTAGACATGTTTACCTAAAGCCTTGATAATCTTTGTATAATGCGCATCCGATATTTTTGGTTGACAAAATAATTATGTTGCGAGAATTTATGCATTCATGAAAAAAATGTCAGTTGATTCAGTGGATGGACTGCAGCTGCAAGATGCATGAAACTGTTATCAAATCTACTAAATTACCACCAGAAATTAAATATCAGATCAGAGATAATATACAAAATTAATATATACAAGTGACAATTACTCTTTTTAGCAGTAAAAAAGTGTGTTGGATAATTTTCTTTGCTCCCACTGTGAAGATCCTTTACAGTGTATAAGAAGTCACTGCATAGCTGCCACTTCCACCGTGGTCTGCTCCAGTAGGTGTCCTACTTACCACGATGCTGGAAGCACTGCATCTGAAAAGCCAAGATTCCGTACAGTGCATGCAATAAAGAAGTGCAGGTATAGGACATAAAGCTGATAAATGAAACAAACAATCCGCACTCACTTGCCCTCGATATTTAATAAAGTAACTCTTATGTGCTAGTATAAGCGATAAATGTGTTAAGCCTCAGTTGACCTATACCCACCTGTAAGCATGAAGTGAGTGCGAATTTTGTTTCATTTATCAGCTTTATGCTATATGGATTTTACCCTGGGTTACGGCATCAACCTGTTTGGCATCCCCGCCAAGGCTGGAGCCAGATGTATTTGTTCAGGGCATGCTATGGTGGAATATCCCGCTGAAGTCACACCTTATGTGTAACATAAATAAGAGAGAAACTAACAGTTTAGGCTAAATCCTAGGAAAAACGTTTCTGTACTGTACTTTACTGTACGTGGAGAGAAAACACTTAAGGTGGTCATAAGATTAGTGGTGGTAACAACCGGTATGAGGTTCCTTGCTGGTGTGGTGCCTGGAACCTCAGGTCTGGGTGGGGGCATCGGGGTATGTCTCTTCCCTAATTGGTGTTTGGCCCTGGTACCTGATAACTTGGTGGGTTTTGTTGTATGTATTTACATTTGTATTTTAACGCACCTATGTTTATTGTTTCAGGTTTTGGCGTGACAAAGACTTGAATAATATATTGGCTGTGGCCTTTTTTTACCCAAAATAATTTTGGGTAATCAGGGGGGTAAGCCTAGCCCGCAAGTCGAGGCTACAACATTCAAACCCCTTCTTGTCTACAAGAGGGAGAAAAGGACCCCCAACACCAATGCCGCAACTCTTCCACAGACATATCTCTAGACAGGCCTCACTGAGTCATAGCAGCTCCAGGATGTCATTTCCCAGCACTCAGACTCAGTAAGGCACTGTGTGAGGACACAGCCCACCCGCTGTCACCAGTTAGTGGGCTGCACCCTCCTAAGTCAACTGGGTATGTGTAAGTACTGTATGTTGGGTGTAAGTATGTTAGTGTGCAGAATTGGATAAGCAGTTGTCACACTCTCATTTTTGTTCACTCTCTTACGCCCTCTAAATGTTTTCCTACTTTCTCTGCCAACCACTTACGCTTCTGTGAACCGCTTCCGCATCTTCGTCCATGTCTACTTTTTCCTTTTATTTTCTTCCTTCATGTCTTTCTTCTCTTCTGTCTTTAATCTTCTATCTTTGGGCTCTCTCCACCTAATGTATCGGTTTGTCTTAGTCTGTCAATTATCGTCTTGTCATATCCCTTGAATTTATGTATTGTATTAAGTGCTGCGTAAATTGTTGGCGCTATAAATGTTGGCTTCACGGACTTCCGCCAATATGGGGCTCTTGCAGTGACATCTTCTCCCCGATTCTCTAATTGAGAGTGTGAGAGAGTGAGAGTGTGAGAGAGTGAATGACAGTAAATGTGGGCACCGGGCAACGAATTTCATTCCCAAATTAAAAATGCCCCCAAACTTTCAGCTGAACCGAATGGGTAGGGAATGAAATGTGTTGCCGCAAATGGAATCGACCAATCGTTTTTGGCCCATTTGCACATGTCTAGTTTGTAATGACTTAGGATGTATGTTTAGGGTTGTAGGGTTGGAGCCAAACAGATGCCTTTGTATTGCACGATGGATAAGTATCTGCCTGTATATCTCAGTATTGAGGAGACCATTAATTCTGACTAAATCTCCAACCCTAGTTTGTAGAAATGAACCCCCAAGGTTGCAAGGAACCTCAACCTCCACTGTTGCCTGCAAACAGTCATTCATGTACCGCTCTCCACCTCTTTCTGCCCCCATTTTGGCCACAAGTCTTCCAGGCTTTTGCCCTGAGCCCTTTTTGCCTAACCACCCTGAATTGGTCTCCAGCGCATCCCAGTCAAGACCCAACAATGATAAAACTAAACTATAAACATGTCTGTTTCTGAAAGCATCCTTGCTTTACAGTGTCTTTTCACACCTGCACAGCACTGTATATATTATACATTACTGAACTTACTTTGAAATTTGGTGCAGGGATTTGTTTTAAACTGATTGGACACAACTTTGGTTTTACATGAATTCAGCAGGCACTGTGATCTGAGAAAGATTGTGGGAGCTGATAACAATGACTGTAGTGCCTTCTAGTGGCAAATTCTTGGTAGCAGCTAAAGGATTTTTTGAGTTTGATGTTTTAATTTTTTCTTTCAAAAAAAGTGGATTCTAAATGTTAAAATATGCTATTTGGCGACACAAAATGAGGCTGTTGGTTTAAAAACAGAATCAAACAAACTAAAATATTTAATAGTGTATACGAAAAAATCATTGCTTCATAAAATAAAACGAGAGTACAAAGTACTAAGAGGAACTGCGGATTTTAGCTATGGGAAGCATTTAGTTGAATTGGTTTTATTTACACTACTGAGAAGGTGACTTAGTGGTGACAGCATCACAATGTTCAAATACATATGATACACAAAAAGAGAGGTTGGAATGCAGCACTCAGCAGTGAAATGGTGCACGAGCCAGGGTACCACCAAGTCCCTCAATAAATCCAAAATAAAGAAGCAGAGGCTCAGCACTTCAAACGATAAGGTGAGTTTATTTCACACAGGCAACGTTTCGACGCACAGGTCTTTCTCAAGCCTTTCTCAAGGCTTGAGAAAGACCTGTGCGTCGAAACATTGCCTGTGTGAAATAAACTCACCTTATCGTTTGAAGTGCTGAGCCTCTGCTTCTTTATTTTGCAAATACATATGATGTCTGAGACTTTCCAGAGAAAATCATCACTACATGGATAGAGCAGATACAATGAAAGTTAACAGGAACCATACTTTTGTTATAAACACATTAGTAGTAGTTTCTTCACAGTAATGACTATAATGGTGCTTAATGCGCTACCTATGGGGATGATGATTGCAAGTTCTGTTCAGGCATTTTTTCAGGGTTTTTGTAGGGTTCTATGGGTACACATAGTAATTTTAAAGTTGTTGATCTGGAGTTTATTCTGACTGCAAATGGAGCCATGCTCAGAGGCAGGCTGGCCCAGGGGCCTCTGGAAAGGGGAGGGGAAGAAGAGAGTGAGTGAGAGCTTGAGGGAGTGAGAGAAAGGGTAAAGGAGTGAGTGAGGCAGACAAGGAGAGAGATGATAAGGGAATTAGAGAGGAAGTATGTATGTATGTATGCATGCATATATGTTACAATGAATGTGCGTGTTAGCCTGTGTGTGTATGTATGTGTGTGTATTAGCATGAGTGTGTATGTGTTAGTGTGTGTATTGGCATGGGTGTGTCTAAAAGTGTATGTATATTTGTAGCATGAGTGTGTTAGTGTGTAAAATATATGTGCCATTGTTTATGTAAGTTATAGTTACTAGCAGGAGGAGGGGCCAAAGGGGCCTTTTGAGTTTTCCTGCACCTGGACTAAAAGTCCGTCCTTCTCTCTTTTATTTTATTTTTTTTTAAACAAAATTGGCATTTGCTGAAAAGGGGTTTTCACCTTTCATTTGGATCAATGCTATGCAGCCAGTGGTAACTTTAAGGTTAAACTAATTTATTTTCTGAACTTCACTAGTTAACAACGGTTCAATGTTCCTAGTCCCCTTTTACAGCAGTTCCTAATGTTGATCTCTTGATCGCCACATGATGAAGGGAAAGCACCTTTTCTACGGGTGAAAAATGTTTAGCATATTATTATATTATATACAATATTTTTAATAATAAATGGGAATCATATTGTGCTCTAGTTTTCTTAATAAAATGCATTGAAATTGTTCATTTCAATCACTTTTTTTTATTTGGCAAAAAATAAAATAAAATAAAAAATATATATAAATGACTGACTAAAATATACTGAAATTAGAATCGCTCAGATACTTGTCACATTGTCACTACCTCCTACCACCAATTCTGTACAAGTTGTTTGCATGTATGCGTTTTATTAATATAGCAAATTTAAACTTTATTGGAGATTGGCAGAAATCCGGAAATTCACATTACTTTAAATTAAATATAAATTAAATCCAGGTTTCTACATTTGCACGCAGTTTATCCTACACATGCTCCATGTATGTAGGTATTAACATAAACACAAAATAAACAACCAAACAACAAAAGTATAAATAACAATAAATGCCAATATACAAATATACATACAGATTCAGTCTGAGTCTCTCACTCTTTCACACTCTCATTCGTGTTCATTCTCTCTCACTCTCAGTAAATGGTTTCCTACCCTCTCTGCCAACCACTTCCACTTTTGCATCTTTGTCTTCATCTTCTATCTTCTCTCTTTCATCTTCTATCTTCGTTTCCATTTTTGCGAACATAACCTGGTGTGAACTTCCTCCAAAGTCGGGGGTGGGACATCATTGAAAGCGCTGCCATTTTGGTGGACCTTAGGGTAACGGTGAGAGGATGTCACTATTTTGGTGGAAGTTTGCACCCGGTTATGTCCTCTGAGATGCAGAAGCCAAAGTCGAAGCAGCTTGAGAGAGTGAGTGAACGAGAATGAGAGCGAGTGAGAGAGAATGAGAGTGTGAGTGAAATTTTTGTACAAATTGCTGAATTTGCCAAAAGTCAGTAAATTTGCAATTTGTATGAATCTTAATGCACAAGTCTAGTATTTGTCTTCATATACTGTAGCAACTTTCTTGCTGGTTTTAGCTGGGTATCTTATATGTACATGAACAGGCTTTTTCTTCTTTATTTCTGCTAGTATATTTTGTATAATATTGGAAAGATTGGCATTTTGGTAGAGGGATCCAAGTAGGAAATGGTTAATAAGAGTTTAGATGAGTAATTTTATATCTACTGGAAATAGTTACTCACAAATGTATCCTGAATACAAAGGACAAGCTACATTTCCAGTAAGTGCTGTTGGTTATTGTACCTCATCAAGATTGATTCTGGATAATCATCTTTTCTAGCTTGATAGTGGAGAGTGGGCGCATAGTCGTTCCATTTTATATAAAAATTAGTCTATTAGTATATATATATATATATATATATATATATATATATATATTAGTATATTGTCTGTATAGTTGTCTGCGTGAGAAATTTCGGGGCAGTCTTCTATACTAAGCATTTTCATTACCATCAATTAGTTTTTTCTATATATAGACTGAGTAAAGTAAAAACAAAAACTGATGGCGACACGTGGACACTCGCCTATAGATTTACTTATTAGATCACTGCTTAATGATAGCTCCTCACATTCCTGGACATTGTTTACAATGCCTATTCTTTGATCCTTTCCATTAAAAACATCTAAAAGTGCTTGCCAAAACAGTGACACTGCAATAATTGTTACAATAAATATCAAGTTATTCCATGAAGGTTAAAAATACATTTCAACATATCAGCTATGGGAAACATCCATAAATCAGTTATATGGAGTTCCTAGCACTTCCAGGCCCAGCTTGGCATTCGAATCCGTTTAAGCTTAAAGTTATATTTGGTGGGGCTGTGCAATTGAGGTCGATCAAAGAAGAGGGCTGCGTTATGCTATACTGTTTAATAAACCTTGCTCAGGCCCGGGGCATATATATATATATATATATATATATATATATATATATATATCTTACCCTTTGCAGTATACAGACAGGATTTCTCCTTTGGGGAGTAAAATAAAAATGCAGACAGAATTGGACCCAGAGTTGATTCACTCCTTGCCCGTGAAGGGTGGGAAAAAAAATCTTTCATGGGCAGTCAATTTGGCTAGTAGGGTTATAGAATTTGATGGGCAACAAGAACCATTGGGCCCATCTTGTCTGCCCATGTATTAGCCACCGCCACCACTACCGAGAGACTGTTCTACTTATCTACCACCCTCTCAGTAAAGTAAAAGTTTTAGCTAATGGACAGTATGCAAATTCATATCCAGCACATATCCAGCAGCATATTACCGGTACTTCAGATGCTTAATTCATAATTATATTCATTTATTTATGTAATGGCTTATTGAAGTGCTGGGAACATGAAAATGCAGTCACACAAAATAATCTATATTAATGGTGTTATTGACCAACTTTCTAAAATAAAAAGTTCTATATAAATATATAGTAAATATAACTTGAATGCCTTTTTTGCAATAGTGAAGTGAAACAGCCGGTAGTGAATGACTTTGTGACGGGACCCAGAATACAGGCTTAACCTTTGGTCATTATTGTTGCGTCTCACTCATCCATGCTCCAGTGCAGCTCCACTGCCAGTCTGGGATCCAGCACTAACTGCAAACCTTAACCTTTATTGATCCCCGACACACCCTTTCCCTGACCAGGTATATGTACTCCCAATCCCATCACACCACCTCATTATGATTTATCTACATGAATCAGTCATTTCCTTTTTTCCCTATTAGACCAGTAAATATTCAGAGCACCCAGGGCCGGCCTTAGGGGTGTGTGACCTGTGCGGCCGCACAGGGCGCCATGGCAGCAGGGGCGCCTTCCGGGACTTAAATTAAAACATTGGGTTTTTTTTGTTTGTTTTTTAAACTTTATTTAACCTCCTTCATGTTAAATAAAGTAAAAAAAAAACAAAAAAAAACAATGCTTTAATTTAAGTCCCAGGCAGGGGCGCCGAGCAGTTGCTCGTGAAGTTTTCAGCAACTGCTCGGCGCCCATTCCGGCGCTTAACATGAAATGCCGGCACAGCACCAGGCCGAATACGGATGCCTCCCGCTCCCACTGCAGGACTCCGGCAACAAGGTAAGTAGGGAGAGGGGGTAGATAGTTAGAAGGGGCAGAGGGGGGGAGGGAGTGAGAAGGGGGCACCAGAGGAGTAGTCCGCACAGGGTGCCAGAACACTTAAGGCCGGCTGTGAGAGCACCATATGTGTATATATATATGTATTACATTTTTAAATAAAAAATATGGATAAATATATATATATATATATATATATATATATATATATATATATGTTTTACTTAAGGAAAAAGTAGGCATACTGGATGGATGTTATGGTTCTTATCCGATGTGAAATTCTACGGTTCTCTGTTTCTATTTCCGGTAACTACAATCTCCTACCTAACTCAAGTACTTTGTTTTGCAAACTATATTACATGATCCACTGCAGCCAGTCTTATACTGTAGACATGTTTAAAGTTGACTGTATATATATATATATATATATATATATATATATAGTATTTGTTATACTTAAAGTGAACCAGAATACTAATGGAAAGGTAATTTCCAGAGGTTCAATTCAACTAGATAATGTTTCCTCTTGAACAAAGGTTGCAAGCGGAATACGTCAATTCTCTGTCCTGCTCCCACTGCAAGACTCCGGCAACAAGGTAAGTAGGGAGAGGGGGGGATAGTTAGAAGGGGCAGAGGGGGGAGCAGTGAGAAGGGGCAGAGAGGGGGGATAGTGAGAAGGGGCAGAGGGAGGGGGGTAGTGAGAAGGGGCAGAGGGGGGGAGGTAGTGAGAAGGGGCGCCAGAGGAGTAGTCCGCACAGGGCGCCAGAACACTTAAGGCCGGCTGTGAGAGCACCATATGTATATATAATTGTATTATATTTTTAAATACAAAATATGGATATATATATATATATATATATATATATATATATATATCTATATATAGGTTTTACTTAAGAAAAAAGTAGGCACACTGGATGGATGTTATGGTTCTTATCCGATGTGAAATTCTATGGTTCTCTTTTTCTATTCCCAGTAACTACAATCTCCTACCTAACTCAAGTACTTTGTTTTGCAAACTATATTACATGATGCACTTATACTGTAGACATGTTTAAAGTTGACTATATATATATATATGATTTATATAGTATTTGTTGTACTTAAAGTGAACCAGAATACCAATGGAAAGGCAATTTCCAGAGGTTCAGTTCAACTAGATAATGTTTCCTCTTGAATAAAGGTTGTAAGCGGAATACGTCAATTCTCTGTCCTTGACCCATTTCATTTTACTGTTTAGAACTTTTTTTAAAAACTGGAAGGCGTCTCTCCATTTCCGCACAGAACACTAAATAGTGAGACATAATGTTCCCAAAAGAACATTGGGAGATGGGGTGGGACAAAAGCTAGGTAATTATAGACTCAACACAGATAGAGGTGACGGTGTATTTGAGGAATATAAAAACCATGGAAATGATATATTCAGTTGCCATTTATTTGTAGTTTATTTGTGACTTAGTTATCTATTCATTAGGACTTAAGACAACAACCTATGTGAAATGGCATGTGAGGGGGTATGTCTGTGTGTTACCTGACACAGGTGAAATGCAAGTCTTCATGATATGTTGGGGATGACTTTCTAAATGTTTCAAAAAGACCTGGTGGGTGTGGGAAAAATAAAGGGACTTGCCTGCTGGTGCATTATTTAGATGAAGACCAGTCCAGATAATACCTGAAGCCACTGCTGGGAGGGCTGAAAACATCCATCACATGTGGCCAAGAAATAAAACAGCAAGCAAACAAGGATCACATAAATGACCCAGTCAGTGGGTAAATGCTGTCCAATGTCCTTGTATATACAGGTCTTAGACATTAGGTAGGAATCTATTTTATGTGTCAAGATTGGCTAGGCAACAAGTATGACTTTAATTGTTACAATCAACCCATTTTGATTACAAAAAATGGTAAAACTCTTTAAGAAAGAGAAAAACATCTGTAATGTTTGACACTCTGAACACACAAAACATCTTGGACTTGTATAGCCCACTGCATCATGTCTACAAATATGTGGACTGAAGAATATGCATGATATACTCACATGTAAAGATATTCATAAAATAAAATATTTTATTGCATGTATTAATATAAACACTAGATGGCGCTCCAACAACAGAATTACAAATCTGTTTTTTTTTTGAAAGGTAACAATAACACCCAGATCAATCCACCTTATTGAATATAAGTCTAAAGTATCATTTCATACAAAGTTATCAGTTGTAGTAAAATTGTGTCAACATCAAAAATATACTCAAGGTACAACACGCTTCCGCTAAGCTTGGGCATGACGCAAACTGTATTAGAGATACCATAGTCTAACCTGAAAGATAGAACTTCAATTGATATTGTGTAGATATTAGTAGAACAGTTAACAAGGACAGGTTCTCAACTATCTTCCTGCCCTCATCAATTATCTATAGGGCTGGGATTTGTACCTGCAGGGAATCTTCCATATACAAAGAATATTGAATGTGTTTCTACATACACAAAAAGCAAAAAGATTGCATCAGTGGTTTTCAATATATAATGTATGTAGCAAAACTGCAACACAGACCTCAAAAAAAGAAATATATATATATATATATATATATATATATATTCCTTAAAACCCTTCAATCCCAGGGGTTTTTGGTACCTCAAAGCCCAGAGCAATTTTGCCATTTTTGGGGTATGTCAGTTCAGCGATGATTCTCGTTTCCTGTGAATAGTGTACCCATATAAACTATATATTGTTTTTTTTCAAGGAGAGATAGAGCTTTCGTTTGATACCATAGTTGGATGATTATCTGAAAATTTAGAATGAGAAATTTAGTAAAAACTAGCGAAGATTAGAAAAATAAACTAATTTTTTTTTACATTTTCTCTCTGAATCCTCACAAAATTAGGTGGAAAATCCCCTCCAAGTTTATTAATTCAGGTGTCCTGATTTCAGAAATACCTAATTTATATAGATTTTCCAGACTTTCCCAGCACCAGGGAGCATACTATAAGGTGTAAAATTTTGTATAATTTTTATGCCTATGGCTTAACTGGTTTGGGGGTTGTGAACGGGGGCAGGAGGGTTATACTGGCTAGATGTTATGCTAGGGCAATGGGATGTAAGGTTTTTTTAAGAATTTTTTTATTATCTTTTTTTATATATTTTTTTAAATAAAGCGCGATCGGGCACTTTCAAATGTAACAGCTTACCGGCTTTCATGCCGGAAGCTGTTACAGGAGATCGGGCAGCAGAAAGCCGGCGATGCCGGCTTCTGCTGCCAGGGGGGAGTCCAGGCTGTCAAACGACGCTGCACGAAGGGCTGGACGTACCGGGACGTCCATAGGGGTTTCTTAGTGTGCGTTTTTTGGACGTCCCGGTACGTCTATAGGGGATTGAAGGGGTTAAAGCCATGGGACAATAACTAAAGGATGAAGAATTGCCTTTAACCACTTCCTGAGCAACAACTCTTTGTTCTTGCTGCTGTCACTCCACATAATACCACATTTAGCATCTATTGAGGTCTTAATTTTAACTAGAGTTGCATGTATTAGGACATACCTCGTCCATTTGTACAGAGAAGTAGGAATTTTCGAGAAGCAGGTACAGAAACAAGTCGGGTTTCTATTTTTTTTCAGCTTGATTGTTTGCGATTATATGAGTCGAGATTAGTGGTGAGTAGCATTCAAAGGCTTTTCAATTTCCAGATTTGTCTACTGAATTACATAGATGTAACACTTGGGCAAACATAGCTATAACAGGACGATTTAGACTTTCAGTGGCATTGTCATCAACAGCCCTAAAGTCCTACTACTGGAACATTTAGTGTAGTGTAACCTGAGCAGATTTATTATTATTATTATTTATTGTTTTATATAGCGCCATCAAATTCCGTAGCGCTGTACAATGGGTAGACCAGACATAACAAGTAGTATATAACATAATAATTTGACTTACAGAAACAACAGGCTTACAATATAGATTTAATACATTTCACATGCACAGTGCCTATTTAGTGATTACTCATACCATGTGCATTTAAGATGCTGGAGGAACTTGTAAGAAACATCAGCTTTTGTTTTCAAAAAACAGTCAGCCAAATCGAACCATACATTCTGCATAACTGTGGTGGACTAATCTTCTTATCTCATGTTTCTTATCTGCTGCCCCACTGTGTCAATCCCTCCACTGACACCAGATTACTTCCATAATAAAGCTTAAACTGAACATTACTCACCAGAGTCATCAATGATGTATGTCTGAAATTCCTGGCTTGTTCTGTCAAACTTATCTCTAACTTTAAAAAACCTAGTGAAAAAAACACCAGTTAAAAAATGTTTTTCATTCCTGCATTCTGGAGAGAAGCCATCTGCCCTACACCTCTGAGACTGATGTCTGCACTTGGCCTTTGACTGCTTTGGTCACTATAAATTGATTGAAGCAATTTTGTAAATAGTATATTTATACATTATTGGTAATTTTACAATCTCCCTCATTATAATAGGACTATGAAACCAGTAAATCAGTAAAAAGTAATAATAAAGTAATGATATGTAATAATGGTACCTAAGATACATGTTTCACAATGCGCGTTCAATACTTGGACATTCCAAGTTAAGGGTAAACATGATCATGCTTGCTTGCTTGCTCCTGACAAATGTTTTTCAGTGGCCAAGTATGGAAGCCAAAATCAGATAATGAAATAGTGATGTTATAGTATGTCATTATGCATGAACAGGTGAAATTCTGCAGGACCTGTTTTTAGGAGGGGAGGGATAGTGAGGAAAAACTGTGTAGGTTGTGTGTATATGTATTTATGTGTAAGTGTTTGGTGCTAGAGTGAATGTGTGGTGTTAACAAATGGAATTACTGTGCCCAACGTGTTTTCTGTGCCATATTATTTAACCTGGAGGAGGGGGTCTAATGAGATCACTCACTGTTCTTTTAGCTCTCAGGAACTGACAGAATGGTATAGAAGTCTTCTACCTGGAAGATGAAAACTTCTGGCATTAAGGAAACTGTTAGCTTGAGCTGTGTTGTATAAATTTGTCAGCTGTTGTTGCTATTTAACAAAGTATGCAGTTCTATTAACCGGTAATCATTGCAGCAAACCAGATGCGGAGAGACACTGAAACTTCCTTACAGAACAAGATTTATGATGACTAAAGTTAAATTATGGCAATGTAACAGAAATCTTATAGAACGTGATTGCTATAATGTCTGTTTTCATCAAATATCATGGATGTCTGCATTGCCTCATAAAAAATAACACAATTTGAGGAGCCTTAAGCCATTTTAACGATATCAACACTAAGGGCTTTGCATTGTTTCAAGATGGGGGTCAAGGTTTCTCTCTACAAATTATATTGCTCATTTTTACTTTTTAGCATTAAATACCTTGTTGTTGATGGGCCCTCTGTACATTTGAGTCACTCTGCCCCTAGAGTTTCTATGGAAACTGTGTTGCCAGCACATCAGTGACTTCAGACTCAATAGGATTCTAAATAAACATAGTCTGCTTGGTCTGAAGTAGATACAATAAAAGATTTGTACAGTACCTGGTGAATGACAGCCCACATTGCACGAAGACGTTGATATAATAGGCATGTTTTCTTTAAATATAAAGGAAGAGTATATAGAGCACATATGTATAGCAACAAACATATATGAAAAGTTGAACCATTTCTATAAAGCATTTTTTCCCATGCAGTATTATACCAATGAATAAATAAGTAGACCGGTACAAAAATACAGTCAATACTATTTTCACTGACATGATGTGAGTACTACTATTGAGGAGGTCCGATGCCCCTTTGAGCACCCATCTCCCAGATGCTATGGGTTACCACAGAATGTTGGCTGAAGACGGGGAGCACTAGACTCGGAATAAACTTCAGAATAAACTTCAGCCCAGGAGACTCCATTCAGGCCTGTCGACCAAAATACTCAGAGCTTTAGTCCCCTTACCTCCCCTAGCAATGGGACAAGTTATAGGCATCCAACCCTGGGAAGTGTCCAGGTATGATGATAATAGGGTAGTAGAAAAATAGAATTGGTGTACTAAAAATTAAATAATGTTAATGAAAATAACTAGATATTACAATGTGCCCCTAAAATGATCAAAACACGATATGATCAGCAATGAAACCTGAACCATGACCGATAAGCTAGGAATTTGGTAAGTTCAGCTGTAAGGTTAGTTTTCCATTTATTAATTAATTGCTGAAATTAATAATTACCCCCGCAAAAAATCATTTTTTTTATTATAAGGGATTTGTTCTGTGTCCCTGTCTTCTTTTCCGCAGCTCCGCTTCTTATTTGCATCTTCTTGTTCTTCTGTCTACTGTATTTTTTCTGAAACTTTCGGTAATGTGTTCAGCGTGACTGGGGTGAGGGGTATTGGAGGGAGTCTCCTGACTAGGGATATGCTCTGTTTGTCAGGTTAGCTGTATGGGGGAAACATTATTGGGGGGTGAGCCATGGGGTTGCCATAGGGAGAGCTGTTTTGTTGGTGCCTAGGGATAGCTGTGGGGAACTAAATGGTTCCGCCATGGGGATTGAAGCTGGCGGTTGATTTGATTTGCAGGAAGAGTGTCTGTCTGCATTTCCCGGTGCCGTGGGGTCCACAGTTTTTTCAAAAGCTTCAAGCGGGCTAATGCCGGGCTACACAAAGATATATTGGGGTTGGAGGTGGAGTACGCCAGTGTTGTGGACACGCAACTACTAGGGCTATGTGCTGTGGAGTGTGCGGTCACTGCGTATGTACACGGGGCTTGCGCTCGGGTGGCATGTATTACACGGCCCAAGGTGATTTAGTGGGGCTGCAGGGCGAGTCTCCTGTGTTGGGAGGCTCTGTCTGATATCAACCTGCTTCTGGTACGTCTAAGAGGTCACGTCTTTGGGGAGGGGTGGTAGTGTTCTATGGCTTTTCTGGGTTCCTTCGGTTTTTCGTGCACCTACGGTTTGGCTTCTCGGAAGCTGGGGGCTCTGATTCTGTTGTTGTTGTTGTTTGTCCCGCCCTCCATCCCTTATGTGGTTGGGTTTTTGGGGTAGTGCTGCTGCATTAGTCACAGTCATGGGAGATAGCTTGCCAGGTATCCAAGGGGTTAATGTTGTGGTATGATCATTGGTGGTCATAACCGGTGGGAGGTTCCTTGCAAGGAGTGGTGCTCGGAACCTCAGGTCTGGGTTGGGGCATCCGGGTATATACCCTCCCAAAATTGGTGTGTGGTATGGTACCGGGATAACTTGGCAAGCTAGGTTGGTTTTGGTTACGTCATTGTCTCTGTTAACGCATCTATGTTTATTATTTCAGGTTTTACGGGACAATGACTGTTAAATAAAACGGCTATGGCCTTTTCAAACCCATATTGTGTGTTGGTGTTTTATTTGAGTAACTGAGCTGAGCCTGGACGTGGGTTGAAGTTACATCTGTCAGAAATTCTCCAGGAGGCCAGAGTAATGCAGTTTAATCTGTGGAGAAAGAGATGCATTTCTGTAAATTAATACCTTTGAAACAAGCATGTTTTAACATTCTAAAAACAACAGCTATGCAAGTTATTCATTTATGTTATGAGGTATGTGACTGCTTTCAGGGGCGGACTGACCCATCGGGCAGTTGGGCATGGACCAAGGGCTGGGACGGTCGGGGGGCCCGGGAGGGTTGGAGAACTGTCAGGGGCCTGGTTAAGGTGACCACATGTCCCGGATTTGAAACGCAGTCTTGATTTTTTTTCTTTGACATGGAGGAGAGAGAGAGAGGGGCTCCCCTCAGTCTCCTACGCGAGGCCTCTAGCTTGGTTGCGGTGCCACTTAGGGGTGAACTCACTTTTGTTGCAAGGTTTAGACATTAATGGCTGTGTGTTGAGTTATTTTGAGGCTGTACACTCACTATTTTACATTGTAGCAGAGTTTAATTTCTTCAGTGTTGTCACATGAAAAGATATATTAAAATATTTACAAAAATGTGAGGGGTGTACTCACTTTTGTGAGATACTGTAGATATATATATATATATATATATACACACCTGTGTGTGTGATCTCATGCGCTTTATAGTGTGAAAGGTGGTCACCCCATTAGAGTTACTTGTATTTTGCAATTTCTGTCAGTATTATTTAATATATATGTAATAATTAGATTTATGTGATATGTGAAAACCACAAATTAAAACATGGTTACACTGTTTAAGAGTTATCTTTTTCATTACGACCACGGGGAGGGACTTAATCAGGAAGGGGTGTGGTCACAATAGGGTGTGGCTAGGGGATGGGGCATCACCACAGGGGGCCCATGGCTTTTTGTTGCCCGGGGCCCTTGATGGTCTCAGTCCGTTCCTGACAGCTTTCTTACCTAGTATGCTTTGCATGTTTAGTAGACAGTTTTTGCAAATTGGACGCCTCCTGAAATGCCACCACAGTGGCTTCAGTATTAAAGTACGTCTGTAAATCCATTGGAGTTTATTTTGAATAGATTTGTGAATAATTGCATCCTATCCATACCTGGTTGCAATAAACTGGATACCTAGAAACTTCAGTCTTTAAAAAGTGCTACCCAGCTTCTGGTCATGCTCACTCCCTGTCCACATTCTGCTTGCTCCCTATTTCCCAGCACTTAAAAATCTACCTGGAGCTGTCTATGTCCCATTATCATGGTCACCCACCTATTGCCTCCTATATGGAGCAGGACATGGGGAGCACCGGGTCACAAGTCTTGGGAAGTTTTCATGTATAATTATTATATTTGGATTGCCAATGGGTTTTGTGCCTGTGGGTAAATATAAATTAAACCATGTCTTTACCATAAGTAAATATATTGAAACATGAGTGAGAGCGTAATATAAGTCTTTCAAGACCTTTAGCAAAAGGATATTGTATTTGTACAATTCACTAGAACATCCATATTTTTCATTATGTGTAGCAGCCTGAACTTTTATTTTTATACATTATGTGTGGCAGGCTGTACTTGTATTTCAATATTAAACAATGCAAACCACTTAGAATTAGGAACAGTTAATGGCAGGTAAACAGACTGAAGGGCAGGATTATAGCTTTTAGAACAAGTGGAGCCTGTGTAGGGTTTGTTTTTTGTATGCAAGTACTTTTCCCGATAGTGAAGTAGTACATAGACATGAGATGATCAAGGTCATCTACTTTAAAACAGTAAAAACTGACTGATGAAAAAGCATGCGCACATAAATATATCTGATTTTTTTATCCTTCAGCTGGAATATCCATGGGTTGTTATGAAAGTTTTTATGGGTTGCTCCTATCCTAAATTTAGTACATTGTGCTCCTGTTTTGCTAGGTATAACCATCAGGTCTATTCGCTAAAAATATAAGCTGCTAAACGAGTCAAGGATCGACCCAACTCATGTAACTCGTATTTACTCACAAGCATTCATAAAAATCACGTTCACAAGGCAACATGCAAAGCCATTAAGAAAAAATTTGTTTGTGAGTCCTTGGAGGTGGGAGATGGCTAGAGATCTTCAAAAACCAGACTTGCAAGTACATGCAACTTGTACCGTACACTTACACACTATAAAGTGCTGGTGCAAAGGTTGTGTAACAAGCCAGAAATAAATGGTAGTGATATTAGGAGAATAATCCTTAACAACCCAGAGGTGAGACAGAAGGCCAGCAGTATTAACAGAACCAGTATCAGGATACCAGAGGTCAAAATCAGTAGATCAGAACATATCAGTAAAAGGTTGTGATGGCAGCAAAGAGTGGATGCACAGATGAGTCCTTACATCCGTACTGCACACGTGGAACCATGACACACACTCTATCTTGAAACGAATTCCATGACTGGGTCATGTGATATGCAATACATGGCCCTTCTAAGTGCTTTTACAGAGGTGCCTTGGAACGGTGCACCCACAGCGCCCCATTTTTGTTTGCCCCTTAAATAATGTTTTATATAGCCACTCAGGGGCACATGGTCACAGGGGTCAAAACTCCTACCAGGCCCCTTCTCATTGCCTGTGATAGTTATCCTCATCTTGTCTCCAGATTGTGTTTAATGAGTTTTGTTGTTTCAGACCTCGGCTATCTGTTCACTCCAGTCCGTTTTTAGTAAAATATTTTATAATGAACAAAAATATTGCCCCTAGGTATCAATGGTGCTGAATTATTATTAAGTAAAGATGATGATTAATAATGGGTATTTTCTTATTTTTCCTTCCGTAGTACAAAAGAAAATCTACAATACTTGCATTAGTGAGTGGCAGAATATGCCATCCAAGGACTACTTTATTTGAATAAAATCCATTATTTAGGCTTAAACAAAACAAAACAAAAATGAAGCCCACTTCACACCCAAGTGAGGGGGCTGATAATCCTCTCGAGCTATTTTCAAAGCCTTTCGCCGTCAACTCCTGCTCAACGTCGGTCTCTTGACATTTGCCAGTGATCAAAGCAGCATTAGATAGATGAGGAAGGCAAACTTTTCAACAAGAGCAAATCACTTATGGATAATGGAATAAGACAAGGGAACCACAGGTGTAAAAGAAAGCGTTAAAAAAAGAAGAGGTTCCTTAAATACACCCTGGTAAACAAGGCACATGTTGATTTTCTGAAGGAGTTTGTTTTTCTTTGGGTTTCTGAAGTTTTAGGTAATCTAAAGCTTTTTCCCCCCCAATTCCGATAGGTGTGTAACAACAAAAATACAAAAGGAGCTTTTGTGAGCATGTACAATTACAAGGGCTGCTCCACATTCTATAGTGCCTTAAATTATTTTGCTTCTTGAGAGTTCTGGAACAATTTGCAAAGACTTCATGCAGGATTAAGCCATAATCAAGCACTGAGTTAGGGAGCAAGCTATGATGTCACAGACCGGCTTGTGTTCTATTTTCAATGTGTATTTGCTGTTTTTTTTTAGTTATTTGTGTCCTTAGTTATGAGAACACCGATTCAGACACCTGAAATGTTGGAGGGTATGCCAGTATTAATCTCATCATTGACAGTGGCAAAAGGATTAGGGGGCGAGGGGTTTTGAGGGGCACAACTGTTCATGTGGGAGTCCTGGCCAATTTTCATAGTTATGCTGTAGATGACAACTGAATTCACATTACAACTAAATTTAAAATAATAACTTTTGTTGGCATCCCCGAGGTTGACTATAATGAGCTGTGTACGGTATTCTCCATGGTGATGGTGATAATAAAATAACTATTCTACCACACTATGTCAACAGAGAACAAAATCATATTTCGAGACCTGATCTAAAACAAAGAAAAGAGTGACCAAATAAGAAAGTTAGTACTGCTGCGGGTGGGTAAATTAATGCTTATTGTATGTACTATTATTTTTTTTGTCTAGTTTATCCATGCACCCATTGTCTATCTGCAATTTCTTTTTATTGGAAGGACACA
Organism: Spea bombifrons; assembly: GCF_027358695.1. Lineage (NCBI taxonomy): Eukaryota > Metazoa > Chordata > Amphibia > Anura > Pelobatidae > Spea > Spea bombifrons. The sequence goes on from NC_071090.1 coordinate 93,864,705, forward strand.
AGGAATGGTTGTAGTCTTTATGTCAGCAGGTGGCTGGTATAAAGGGTTAAATGTATGTATTTTCAATGAAGGATAGGCAGATTACCCGGGACACTTGCTTCGTGTCTGCTGGCATAACCTATATTTATATGATGTTGAAATATTATGGTTAGGAAATGAAAATATGAGCAAAACGTTAAGTGATCAGCACTGGAGGTACTTTTCTGTTAATTTTCATGTCTGTCCTCCAGCAGACACAAGCTGTTGAAGCAGGTTAATAAAATCTGCCACTGATTTGAACCACTTGGCAGAAACATTTCTTATGTGATAAATTACAGCGAGAGGTAAGATGAATATGCAGTCATGCTGATAAATCACTAATTTTTTACCTTTAAACTCAATATTGTAATGCAAGTTCGTTCAGTTCTTAAACTGATATTGGGTTCATTGTTTGAAGCTAGAAGTTAGAAACATAAATATACCCATACCAAGAAGAGCAGCTCCAATGTGAGGGTGCACTCATGTGACAGCCCATATTTCCATGTGCCCCGATAAGCTAGCTTTGGCCCCTCTTGATAAAACATATACACTAAAGTAACAAAAAATGTTTTCCGTGATACTCCTATGTGGTAAGGTAAAAATACATTACAATTATTAATATAGTTCCAGCATATTCTGTAGCACTGTTACAATAAGTGGTAGTGAAAATAAAAAATTATATAACGTACTTTGTACAGAAGGAAGAGAGGTCCCTGCTCTTGTGAGTTTACAATCTAATCTGATACATGTTGGTAAGCTCAAGACCAGTTTTTGATAAAGACACATTTTCAGACATTTTTGATATGACCCCCAAACGCTTGGAAATTAGTTTCTGTTGATCTAAATGTTACCCACTAGACTTATGCATTCAGAGTCATATGGATTGCAAATTTACCCAAAACGAAGCAAGAAGCTCAGAATTTTGTCCGAAATTTTACTCACTCTCGTTCACTCTCATACTCTCTAAATGTTTCTCTTACCTTCTTTGCTTCTGCTTCTACTTGCACATTTTCCTCCGAATAATCTTCATCTTCTATTATCTTCTCTTCTATCTTCAGTCTCCTATCTTGGTACGCACCTCCACGGAAATAACCCGGCAGGAAGTTCCTTCAATATGGTGAGATTGCGGTGACGCCCTCTCCCCAATCCTCTATTTGAGAATGTGAGAGGGCGAGTGACAGTGTAAGAGCGTGAGTAAGAGTGAATGTGGGCAACAAATTTCGTTCCCGAATCAAAAATGTCCCTGAATTTTCAGCCAAAATGAATAAGCAGGGAACAAAATTTGTTGCCCGAAAATGAAAGGACCAAAAACAGGCTTCTTTTTAACCCCGCCATCCAGTGGAATTTCAGCTGAATGTTGCCAGCCCTGCCCTGATGGAGACATATTGCCTTGGATTGTTACTGGGTTTTTTTTTGTTCTTCTGGTTTTTGGAAGGTCCAGGAAACTGAAGATTTTGCTATCAGTAGTAGATGATTATGCAACTCTATGATTCTTTTTTTTGTCCAGTCTAAACTTAGCTAAGAATGGCCTCCAGGAAGAAGAAACAGATAAAAGGCTTTCTCTTGTTACTATAGTAGCAAGAACTATATACAAAAGGTAAGTGCCTATAAAGTAACAATGAATATAAAAATAGAAAAATAAGAAAAACAGACGGCAAGCTAGATCACAGTTCAGAATGTACAATATTTATTTTGTTATTAGCCTTACTCTAATATTCCAGTGCAAAAGCGTCATTAAAATTGCAGGATTGCCATCAGGGAACACAATAGGAGATTTGCACCTTTTTTCTAGTAATGTACGATTTCATGCTAGATTACTATTTCTGTTTGTAATAAATGAAACAGCCTAACTGAGATGTGAAATAACACCAGGAGGACTTCCGTTCTCTGAGCGAGCAGGTCATCAAAGTCTATATTTTCTTGATAACTGGGAGGTTAATTACTGATTGTGGTGATCTTAAACCAAGCAGAATATCATTTTAATTGCTTTGAACGTGCAAGCAGCTTTAAATTGCTCATCCTTATTAAGTTGCTTTCCAGATAGATATCTCTTTAAAAGGATGACTGGTGATAAAAACAGACCTGGTATGTGAGCATGATTGTGTGGCATTGGAATACTCTGTTCTCTTAAGAGATTTATGCCTTCTGTGTCCCAGGCTTTCAAGATGAGTGCTATGTACAGACAAATGACTGAAGGGATGTTTATTGGTATTCACCACTCAGAATCCACACGGCAAGACTGATGCTCCAAAATAAATATTGATTAATGACTGTTCTGTTATATAGTACGGTATTATATTTAAGCTCTATTTACAGTGCCCATCTCGCTAGACACACTTCTGATATACAGCTTCTGGAGAACACAGATGCAGAAACAAAAATATTTCTCTTCAAGGGCCACCAGCACTTTGTATCATTTGTGAAGAGACACATTCCTCTCATTTTAATCAATCCTACATTTAAGGGTCTACGCTATGGATGTCAAGAGTTATGCAATCCACACTGGGTACCCAACCTTTCTAACTGAAACTTACTTAAAGTGAATCTGTCAAATTGCTATACTTTCTACTTTTTACTGGATGTTGCTTAGTATAAATAAACTATCTTTCTATTGTATAAATCCAGCATATAAGTTTTGCATGGAGCTGATGGATATGATGTCATATTTTAGTACTCTTAGGCAGTAGACCTAGGCCATGCTGAAAAGATACAATGAACATCTGTGTAGACCTCAGTTTACCAAACAGGTTCTAATCATCCTTTAATACGCATGTTGAAACAAAATCATTAACTGAAACAAAAACAGCTGTGTAGGATGAATACAACTGGGTGAAGAACAGCCAAACTTTCTAGCAAGGTGAGGTTGCTGAAGACAATTTAATGTCAAAAGCCATACTGCAGTTATACTGCATCAGCCGGGAGTTGTCTAGATGTTCTATCACAGGTCTTTTGAAGAAGCATAAAGAAACAGACAGTGTTGAGGGCTGTAGATGCAGTGGTTGGCCAAGGAAAGATGAAAGACACATCACGCTTCGATTTCGATTCATGGAAGACTTGCCACCAAAAAGCCATACCTTTGCCAAGCGACCAAACTACTCATGAAAAAACACAGGAACTGTGATGCAGAAAATGGCAGCAGGTCCTCTGGACTGATAATTCAAATTTCAAAATATTCGGCTGTAGCAGAAACCTGAAGAGCGGTACAAGAGTGCAGGTAACATTGAAGCATGAAGTTTGGGGCAGCATTTCTATTAATAGGTTACTAAAAGTTAGATCAATGGATAAGTATAATTGCTAATTCTTCTCTCCTATAGCAAACTTCTAACTAATGATTATAATACATTCACCTCTGTGTACACGCCTTCATGAGATTTATGTTGCTCATTTATAGATATGGGCTTTGCATGGTCAGTTTCATTTCCCTGATTATAAAAGCACATTTGTCTTGATAATGAAGTGTCTTCTGGTATATTCATTAGCTTCTTTTTTCATCGGGCTTTTGATATTGTATTCGGAGGATGAGAAATGTCACCTTAATCAACAATGGTTTGTCAAGGTTAAAATGTTGTCTGTTAAGTACATCATTGAGAACTTTTTGTTCTTTTTTTTTTTTATTTTTTTTTTAGCAAAAGCTACCTATAAATTCAGATGTAAGCATATATTATGTATCGCAACTGTCTATTTTCTATGGGAGAGAGCTGATTTTCAGGAACATTCCAGCTGTGTTATGTTTAACATTGTTATAGTCAATCTGGCCAATTAAGAGATCTTTGAAAACACTGCCAGCAAAATGTTACAAAACAGAGGCATAAAGACATGGGTGTCATGGGTGTAACAATGTCTGTGTGTTAAATCACTGCACCCACTGGTCATGTAATGAGAAAGCAGTGAGATTAGTGCTTCCAGCAGGCCCTGCATTTAAAGTGTAACACTAGAAGGATCAATGATGCGGAAACCTGTGTAACGGGAGGTTGGTGGCTATAGTGGTAGGTGAGATGGTATTCACCTGTATAAACCCAATAGTATAGCCTCAGGTTTAAATGGCCTCAGAGTGATGCGGCCCTCAGGAGTATGTCACATATACCTACACATCATCAAGGCAAGTATCCAGATGAGCAGGTAAGAGGATAACTATGGTCAGAGGCATGCTAGAGCCAAAGGACTGGCATGAAGAGGTTGAATGTATACTGAGGTCTTAAATAGCTCTCCAAGTCTAGCCCCCACCTCTGGAATGAAAACGAGGCTTGGAGGATAACATTGATATACGTCCTTTAAAAATTGACCGTACGGAACCCAGAACTAGCCGTTGGAACTGCGCATGGGTGGCATCACAGGATTTCATGCTGCCAAGGGGACTGACAGTATTGGGCACCCGGGAGGTGGATGCCTGGATGTGGGGATGCTCGAAATGAAGGGATGTTCGAGATGAAGGCCAGACAGTCAAAAAGTTAAAGAATTATTATACATATTCACCCCTCCCATAGCCAAAAAGGAAGGGAGAGCATGACTGCTAGATAAATTGGGCCATTAGTTCTGGGGTACATACATTGTTGCAAGTGTGACTTTATAGGGCAGCGCATGACTGGGCCCTACCTCTTTCCTGTCCAGCAAGTGCAGCTTGTCCTGCCCTCCCTCTCTGCTTATTCTGTTTGTCTTCTTTTGTTTTAGTCACAGCGGGATGTCCTCTGGCCAGTGCTCCGAGACAGTGACAACAGCAAGGTCTGTCAAGAAGACTGGGCAGCCAAATCCAAGGAAGAGTCAGATGGCAGCTCAGGACGAGAGCACATGGTGTATGGTTTATGAGCTGCAGCTCACTGGGATCAATCTTAGCAGCGGCTGGTTATACGTTGGAGTGCATGGCTGGTTGTATTTGGTTAAATAAAGCTGTGACCAATCCGTATCTTATTGTTTGGTTCTTATGCCATTTGAGTGTGTGTTATCCAGCTATGAGCCTAAGCAATTGGCACACAGTTTTTAGGACACGATTTTAGGATGATTGTGTGTGAAACCCATAATGCATAGTGTCTTAGAATTTCTGGAATTATATTCCTGAAGTCATTTTCCTGCACGACAAATGCTATTATTTTCTCAGCCACATCCACATATATAAATTGCTGCTGTTATCAGGGATGCGGTACAATTTCTCCTATTGTATTCTGTGATCCTGTAATACATCAAGCAATCTCTAAGAATGCTTTTACATAATATTGTTTAAATAGGCAGAGCAGTGGAAGAAAAGTAGGGCTGCAACTAACGATTATTTTAATAATCGATTAATCGGCCGATTATTTTTTCGATTAATCGATTAATCGGATAAAAAAAACAATATGCAAATTTTTCGTTTATTTAAAAGAATTTTGCATTGTGCCCCCACCCCTTTGCACTGTGCCCCCACCCTCACTCTGCCCTGCATCCCCACCCCCACTCTGCCCTGCACCCAGTCTCACAGCCTGCCCTGCACCCAGTCTCACACCCTGCCCTGCACCCAGTCTCACACCCTGCCCTGCCCTGCACCCAGTCTCACAGCCTGCCCTGCACCCAGTCTCACAGCCTGCCCTGCACCCAGTCTCACAGCCTGCCCTGCACCCAGTCTCACAGCCTGCCCTGCACCCAGTCTCACAGCCTGCCCTGCACCCAGTCTCACAGCCTGCCCTGCATCCCCACTCTGCTCTGCACCCAGTCTCACACCCTGCCCTGCCCCCCCACCCCCACTCTACTCTGCACCCAGTCTCACACCCTGCCCTGCATCCCAACCCCCACTCTGCTCTGCACCCAGTCTGCCACCCTGCCCTCCCACCCCCACTCTGACCTGCATCCAGTCTCCTGGCCCCACTCTGCCCTGCACTCACATCCTGCCCTGCATCCCCTGCCCCCCCACCCCCTGTGCCGCGGACCCCCCACCCCCTGTGCCGCGGACCCCCCACCCCCTGTGCCGCGGACCCCCCACTGTGCAGCGCACCCCCCCCACTGTGCAGCGCACCCCCCCCCCCACTGTGCAGCGCACCCCCCCCCCCACTTTGCAGCGCACCCCCCCCACTGTGCAGCGCACCCCCCCACTCACTCTGCCGCGCACCCACACACTCACTCTGCCGCGCACCCACACACACACTCTGCCGCGCGCACACACGCACACACGCACACACGCACACACGCACACACGCACACACGCACACACGCACACACACACTCTGCCGCGCACCCAGTCTCGCACATAAACATTCGCACAGACAATAGACATGAAGAGTACTTACCTCCGCTACGAACTTGTTCCACTTCCAACTTGATAGTAGACGCGCGTCACATCCGTCGTCACGTAGCTTGAAGAAGGCGGAGACTGCAGAGCGTGGAGCAGAAGCGGGGAACGCTGGCGGAGGTAAGTAAAAGGAGCCTAGTGCTCCAACGACGAATCGATCACTCGATTAATCGATAACGGAAATCGTTATCGATGATTTCCGTTATCGATTATTATCGATTTTATCGATTCGTTGTTTCAGCTCTAAAGAAAAGTAATGAAACAAGTATAAAACATCAACCTAAGGAATTTGTAAGGGATGTGTATATCTGTGAATAATGTGTTTTTCATAGTATATTGCGTAGTTTGTTTCCTAGTGTTCAGATATATATAGATTTTTTTTACCGAGTCAATTCTCAGTTTATTGAAAATATGCATAATGACAAGATACATGCAAATATGTGACAATGGATTACAATATGCATAATCTTATAAAAGACATTCGTAGTTTTAGGAAACAAGATAACAAATGGCATAGGGTTGATATATCAGCACACCAGAGTCAATACAGCACCATCTCAAGTCATGATACAGTGTAATACATTATGTATGGAGAATATTATTCACAGTATTATAATGTAACAATGTTTGAACTGAAAACAAAAAGAACTAAAAGAGAACGCTAAAGGAATTTATCATATGTAAAGTGTTTAGATATATTTCACACTTGAAATTGAATAAATGGGTGGCTTTGACATGTTCTTTTTTCCGTTACAGGATACACACAGGGTTGTACTTTTACTTTTAGCTAATATGTCAATTAATCAGGTTTTTTTTTGTCCAATGATACCTTTTTGGGAAAACAAAATACATTGGCATATGATGAAGTTAATGTACCTCCAACTGAATGAAGGCAAGTTGTGTGGAGGGGTTGCTAGCCATGAGCAGGAAGGGGAATGGGTAGAACTAGGAGAAGGTGACACAACGCTCCCTCAACTGAGAGATTTAAAGTTGGGGATGGAGCATTTAGACAACAAAATATCTCCTTGGGGCTTTGGAATGTCACAGAGGTCACAGATGATGTTCTCTGGAAATATATCACACCATGTTTTATTTAATTTGCTCAATTCCTCATGATTCTATCTATTTGTGTACTGACGTTGTCTGTATATACTCCGTCTTTGTTTTCCAATAATATTCCTTGGATTATGTCTGTCTTAATGCCATGTCAGGTTTGATATATTATTTCATGACACAAACGCAATTTAGGTTCTCTTTCGCTAATGTATTGCAACCCGTGAATTAAATGTCTGGGAGAAAATACCCCGAATCGCAAGGTAACTTACGCCACCTCACCCGAGAAGATGATAGTCATTGGTTGAACTACGTGAGGACTTGTGTTACCATGCAACTGAACATAATCTGCTCACTGAAAGACAGTCATTTAATTTGCCTCTAGGAAAGGCCATTTGAAAAGAAAAAGAATGTGTGGGATAACGCACCCTTAAACAGGGAACATTTTATAGCTTTACATCGTTATTTCAGACCCAGTCTCAAATTCCACATTAAATCATATTTCAAAATAATTGAAACAATTTTTCCGCTGATAATGGTTAAAAAGATTATGCCACCAAATTTAGTTGGTGAAACTACCTATATCAAAGAACAGGATCAATTCCGATTGCAATTCATACACATTTTCATTTTAACAAACCTTGTTTAACAAAAAGGCCCCAACAAAACAAACAAAAACAAAGAGCTCCTAATTTTCATCTTCATTTCATGGTTTCTTTTCACTCTCACATGCCATCTCACACGCTCTGCCCTGTCACAGAGCTACTGCACCTGGCCGGGATAACGCCCGGGAAAAGAGAGAAGAAAGAAAACAGAATAACATTGACAGAGAACTGCGAGAGAGTAAGTGGGAGGAAAAAGGAGAGAGTGAGCGACAACAACTCTCATTAGAATGGGAAAAGCCCTCACCTGAACCGAAAGGGCTGGAACCAAAATTCTTTGAAAACGAATGGACTAAAAACGAAATGAAAATGTGTCTAAATCATTTTGGTCCATATGCACATATCTAATATTTAGCATCAAGAGCTTTTTTATTTTTTTTATTTGGTGTCTATTCTATGTAACCTAACAGAAAATACTTTACACCAGCGAACTACATTCGGATCCCAAAGTAACCTAACCAACACATGATCATTTACTTAGCTTTCGGTTACTTGAGCAATGCGAGGAAAGCTTGTGTCAGCCAAGCCCCAGGTTTGAGAGTACACTGCACACGCGACGATGTAGAGCCACGTTCCAGCAGAATTTCAAATGAATAACTGTGCAACAGGTCTTTCTATTACTCTTATAACAGCGCACCAACAATAATCCAAGGTATAACAAGCGCTTTACATGTGCAATCTAAGAACAATGGCACAAGGTTAGCATTTGTTACGGCTATCGAATAGTTCAAGGAAAAAGAGCGAGTAAAAAGAACAACCAAGAAAGAAACAGTGTCATGAGCACTAAGGAGCCATAAAACACCCCCATCAGACTCTTACATGCCATGGATACATAAAATATACACCTCAGAGTGATACAATTTTTAATGTGATGTCCTTAATAACATAAAAAATAACACATACATTGAAAACAATCAGTACATATTGATTACAGATTACACACGCACAATCAACAACACTAAGTCATAGGCTACTAATTGTGTTTATGCCAATTTAATGAAAGAAGCGGTAAAACGCGTGCAAATCATGTTTACAAATTGCTGCAGATTTGGCAATGTAGATTTACTAAAGGATCGTAAAAAAAAAAGAATACTGTAGGTATAGAATTTAAAAAAGAGTGAATGAACAGTTAAGCAGGAAGCATTTTATTCAAGTGGTTTATGAAGCATTGATGTTTTCAGATCAATTTAAAAATGTAGTGTGCTAAAACGGTTGGAGGCGTATGGGGTATATGGCTACAGTACAAAAACAATATAAAACAGAAGCAAAAATAAGCTACTAAAATAGCACTGCTTACTTCATCTGTATTAATCGGTAAAAGGAAGGGTTTACTAACTACGCAGTAGAGCATGGACTTATGTCAAAGTATATGGTTGACGTGGCAATCAAAACACACCCATCCCAATGCTTTACATGGGACATGCTGATTACATTAAAGGTGCTCCTGGGCACGTCATTGTCTGGCTATCCCATTTGAAGGAAAGAAACTAGTCCACCTTATGGAGGATCCAGCTGTACTCTGTAAGGCGTATACCGGTATATAATATATATATGTACATACCCCTAAAGAATCAGGTACCCTTAGATCTACATGTATGGACTACATTTGCTACGCCCTTGTGTGTTTTCTAGTGATACATACACACACATATAGAAAATATGTTTAAAGCTTTAACTGGGTTGCTTTCAATCTAGCAACAAATTGAATGTTCCTGATTGCCATAAGACCACATTTACAACTTCCAGAGTCACCTTTTATACAGTACAAAATCCCAATGGCACATACATGGCTCCCAGACGATGGATAGATAGAACTGGGCACAGCTGCATGAAAAATGTTTCTGTGACATTTCCAGAAAACACTACCTGCATCATGACACCATGATCAGTCGTGTAATGTATAATGCCCATGATACTCACAATAATTCACAGATGATGAAAGTGATGTCAACGGGGATTAAGCGCATAAACTGAACTCATACTAAATTACTCCCTCCAGTTAGTGTGATTTTTCGACATGCTGCACAACTCGAGTGAATTTCAGTGGGCCTGCTCTTTACACACAACCTCTTTTCTGAATTATTACTATAAAGGGTTATACTTCAAATATGTCTCCAGCTAATGCTGCTTTCCTGATGATTCCTAAAACTTTCCTGTCAAAGGATACATGAGTAACATTCAGATACCGGAGAAATTAGCAAGTTTGTGGGAACAGTTGTCTGAGCTGACCTTTACTTACTTCTCATGGTAAAGTCTGCTAATTGCCGTTAGACGCGTCACCTGTCTAACCGTAGATATGTACCTCTTTGATAACAAACCATTTCATTAAGGTAAAGTGATAAAATGCCAATTTTTTTTCTCAATATGCCAGCGGATCCATCCAGTATCCCTTATAGTTACATTACTTCTTGTCGTCTAACTTTCCTAATGATTTTGGAAACTATAGTCAGCTGACCGTGACAAGCACTAAAATGTCTGGAAAGTTCTAAGCTCAGTTGAAAAGCTTTAAAGCTCACTGGAAAATATCAGATTGGTGACTGTTGTTGTGTCAGTCTGTAGTTGTATGGCTAAGGCTTTACCAACCAAAGCCAACCAAATAACACCTTTATCCTGGAGATCTTCACTGCACTGCTTCTAAAAGGGGCATGCTGTAGAGGTCTGCGGACACAACTAAACAGCCCAGCTCTGCAAGACAAATGCAAAAGGTTGGTCAGAATGAGTCATGGAGGGTAGAGGATCGGGGGCTTCTTTTTCTTGGCAGAGTAAGGGTGCAACTTCTATAAATACATCACTTGACCACACAGCAATCTTGAAATTGAATATAGAAAAGAGAATATACAGAAGGAAGCAAAAGGTCTTTCCGCTGTGCTTTCTTAAAGATTATAGAGTTGAATGACTACCACTTGGCTCCTCAATATACTGACTTTGGTTATCCCCTTAGGTTTTTCTTTTGTCTTAGTAACTTGTTCCTCTTCCAATTCTATATCAGAAAAAGAGAATATGTTATTAAAGTCATTAATAATCTCTTTTAAACTCTGGATGCTTTCTCACTGGTTTCCCATAACTCTAAAAATTGGAGAAACTCTCTTCTACTCCTCCTCTTCTACAGCTTATAATGGCTTTCTATTTTAGCCACGGCAGCAGGTTTTTCACATTTGTCCCCATAAACACATATAATGTTAACCTTCTGCAACTGGTCAGCGTTAACATCCAATATAAGAGTATAACCATGCTTCCTGAGACTAGTCATGCTTAGGCCCTTTTCAGTTAACATTTACATAACTTATGTGAGAACATAAGAACAATTGGCAGTAGCAGAACTTGCTTTGTTTTGTTATTTATTGGTCGTTATTATTCTAGCAACAACCCAGGATCTGAACAGTAGCAAGACAAGGGAAACTAAAGACATGCAGCTCTGCAGCCTTGATGGGGCGTGACAAAGGCTGTGAAAATTGTCTTTATTGTTTAACCTTTTGATTTTTTCTTCAAAATACATAAAAATACTCTCACGGATATGTATATATATATATATATATATATATATATATATATATGAGTGTGTTTAATTGTGTATATACATGCAATATATTTATATGTCCAAAGTTGTACACCCAAATTTTACAACACAACCGATTTGTGTTTTAGAATCTCATTACATTTTCTGTAGCTGCTGTGATAAATCTAAACCTTAATTCTGTGCAATCTCACCTTGTTATGGAAAAGGGAGAAGTGTTGGAGAGATGGATTGCTATCCATCATTTACAGTTCTATTAATAGTGAAACTCATGTCTCAAGCAAATTAAATTGCATCCGCTTTAATCAAATTGGTTTGTAGTTTATTCCTGTGACCATAAACATGTACTGCATGAATCGATTTAGTTAGGGTAGAATGCTTTGATTTATGAGACAATTAAGGTGAGTTTCTTGGAAGAGCACACACATCTTTTTAGACTTATTTGGAGCTCGCAAATGATTATTTTGGAAACTCTTTTTAGCACAGCTTATCTATAGTGTTCTTCTTGTACAAACTAATATAAATAACCTTTCATATTTGAATGAGTGCTGCTTTCTCTCTCTAGCAAGGGGTACTCAAGAATTCTTCCAATCTTGAGTCTTTAATTGGAAATGCTGTGACATAAGTGCATTTAGCCACATGAGGACTAACTGAGGCCAGTTTATAATATAGTATAGTTTGACTTTATTTTGGTATTTAAGTATTTATTGTCTTGTTCTAAACCATAAAAAACACAAAAATCCATCTTTTAACTAATTCAAACTGGTTGTGTAGTACATCTTCAAATTAATTTATTTACTTACAATAAGGGGCGTACCTAGAGTATTTGGCACCTGGGGTGGATCTTGTATGTGGCACCCCCACTTTAAAACTGCAAAACTGCAATCATTATATACTGAGGCAGACATTGACAGAGGTACAGGATGACCGCTAACATGATAGTCTAATCCTAAATCAATTAAATTTAATTCTAAAGGTGATAGGGGGCAAAGGAGGATTTCAAAGAGTGGGGAAGCAGAAGAGGAGCGGCGTGCAAGGAAGATAAGCCTAGCAGCAGCATTTAGGACAGACTGCCTAGGAGAGAGTCGTGACGGTGGAATGCCAACCAGAAGAGTGTTGCAGTAGTCAAGACGGAAAATAATACGTGAATGAACCAGAGGTTTTGTGGATTCTTGGGTGAGGAATGGGTGGATGCCGGAGATGTTTTTTAGGTGCAAGCGGCAGGATCTGGCAAGGGACTGAATGTGAGGGATGAAGAAGAGGTTTTAGAAAGTTGAGGAAAGATTAAGTTTCAGGTAGCATTGTGACATCCATGAAGACAAGCAGTTGGTAATACAGGACATGAGAGATGGACAGAGAGATCAGGAGAAGACAGGTAGATTTGGATATCATCATTCTTGGTTTACCAACCCATGTGAGATATAAATGGTTAATATCTAGCTTTCCTGGTTACGGCAAAACGAGAAGAGTGTTCTGTCTATAGACACTATAGTACGTGTGACCTTTGTTGTATAAAAACAAAGACACAATAAATCGAGATGGAGCTTCAGGCTAATTTAACAATGAAAAGGTCATAACAGTTTTATGAAGCACTGCAACTATTATGGCAGAAGTTAGATCTCAACGAGTAAAAATAACATAAAAATAATTTTATTCGTATACCCAAACAATGTATCACCTTATATGCTTATATGTTCTAAATAGGAACATTTAATGTAAGCTATGTATACACCAGAGTGTAAACTGTGACATTTTTATTTATAAAACAATCCAACCAGGTGCGCTCGTGTTAACCGATAAAATAAAATAATATGAAGAAAAAATAATAGTGTAGACGTATAGTCAGTCAATTTAACGGATAAATATACTGTATGCACTCACAAGTGTACGTGATGCTTCAAAGTGAAAGAAAAAGTCCTCTATAGACCCGTCTGTCCGCTTGAATATGTGGACAAAACACAAAACCAAAACAAACATGGGATGGTATCTTTCAGGGAGGGAGTACCATAAGGTGGTGGATGCACTTACTCTTATGTAGAGAGTGTTCAGCGTTGGATTCTCCAGAGGGTGGCTCCTGATCGATTCCTCCTTTACCTTTGTCTGCAGTCTCGTGTTGGTCTTTAGTGGATCTTCCCCAAAAGTGTAGTATCAGTATAGGAAGCTACCATAAGTTAGTGGCCAACCAAGTAGTTAATCAAAGAAAATTTTATTTGAGGGCAAAGCCCTATACAAAAAATACCGAATGGACTACAAGTACATGATTTTCAAAATAAATAAATAAATATCGCCACAATAAATAGATAAATATTTAAAAATCAGTCCGTTTAGTCCAAAGATAAAAATAAATAAATATATTTAAAAACCAGTAATCAGAAAGAGATAAAAGTACTGGAATAAAAAAGTCCTCTCTCTACGCGTTTCGCCTGCTGGGGCTTCCTCAGGATTTTTATTTATATCAGTTGTTCTACATGTGCATTTTTTGTATTTTATCATAAACGACTTACAAATGCGTTAAATCTGCAGGTTGAAGCATCAGAATCTTATTATTGTTTTTCTCTGCATTATTATCAGTAGTATTTATTAATGGATTGTTTTTGCAAACTTAGATTGTGTTTGGAGAGTAACTATCATGAGTTGACCTATATCAGATCCAGGCAAACCCCTTCCATGCCTGCATCACTCATGTCTAAGGTCATTTGTGGATCAAACACCACCCATGGTTTTCTGACCTAGATCCATCCACTTTAAGCTCACCAGAATAAGGGTTTACGGAGGACAAAGGTCTGAACATGCAGGGGATCCTTTTCTGCTATTACCATTACTTTACTTTTATATACATACACACTCACTGGCCACTTTATTAGGTACACCTGTTCAATTGCTTGTTAACACAAATAGATAATCAACCAATCACATGGCAGCAACTCAATGCATTTAGGCATGTAGACGTAGTCAAGACAATTTGCTGAAGTTCAAACCAAGCATCAGAATGAGGAAGGGATTTAAGTAACTTTGAACATGGCATGGTTGTTGGTGCCAGGTGGGCTGGTGTAAGTATTTCAGAAACTGCTATGTACTGTGATTTTCACAAGCAACCATCTCTATGGTTTACAGAGACATCTCTATGGTTTACAGAGAATGGTCCGAAAAAGAGAAAATGTCCAGTGAGCGGCAGTTGTGTGAACAAAAATGCCTTGTTAATGTCAGAGGTCAGGGGAGAATGGGCAGATTGGTTCGAGATGACAGGAAGGCAACAGTAACTCAAATAACCACTCGTTACAACCAAGGTATACAGTATACCATCTCTGAACCCACAACATGTCCGTTGTATGCCGGGGCATCAACGTCCGTTGTATAGCGGCGGACGCCCGTTTTAAAAGTGTTTAGGAGGCAATCAACGATCACCTCCTAAACTTCAATGGTGTTGCTGAAATGCCTCGATCAGGACAATTTCAACAATTTTCGCATCCTTTCATTTAACCGTTATTCCTGGTAAAAGTTTTGCTTTTTTCAGCAGAAGTTCAGCTTTTCATTGGTAGCTCTCTTTTGTGAATTTTGTGCCATCGAACACAATATGAAGCCTTAAGTACATATTCTTGTACTATTTTATCTTAAAAAAAACCATAGTGCATGAGGATTGTTTTGTAAAAACTACATCTCCTGAGTATATTTGTATTGAATATGTGTAGATTTAAGCACATGTTTTGTAAATACGTACTAAAAATGAGTGATAACTAGACTTGTGCATTCGTATTCGGGCGAACATGAAAACGAACACGAAGGGTGCGTTTTCGTTGTTCAGCCCGAATACCGAAGAAACAAATATGGCGGCGTCAAAACGTACACAAAGACGCAGATACAACATGAAGAATCTTCATGTTTGTCTTCCTCTTTGTTTACTAATCTCCCTGGTCCCTTCCGCATCTAGTCTACCTTTTCTACGCAGCATCGCAGGGGTTAACAGGAGCGGAAATCCATAGTTTCGCTGTCAGGGACTAAAGGTGACTCCATTGGTTGCCTGCAGGGGTCTCCTCTGGCATCAACCAAAATGACTTGCCCAGCACCCAGGTTGCATCCACAGGACTTGCCCAGCAGCCAAGTTAATTTCATAGGATTTGCCCAGTACCCAGGTTGCATACACAAGACTTGCGCCAGCACCTAGGTCGCACACACAGGATTTACGCCAGCACCCAGGTTGCACACACAGGACTTGCCCCAGCACCCAACTTACATCCAAACGACTTACCCAGTACCCAGATTCTCCACATAGGATTTACCCCAACACAGAGATTATTTCAACAGGACTTGCCCCAGCACCCAGGTTGCACACACAGGGGTTGCCTCAGCACCTAGATTGCACCCATGGCCACCAGAACTGCCACCTTTCTTTCTACTCCTCATTATCCCTCCCCTATATGTTTCTCTTTATTCATTTCAATATCTTTACTACCTCTCCCTCCTTTGTCACTGTCTACCATCTCTTTCCCTTGTTCACTGTCTACTCTCTCCCCCCTTTTGTCAACTATCTATCCCCTCTCTTTCTCACTATCTACTCTTATTCATAATGGACTGGAATAGTGAACAGCTGAAGAAGGGACAGTTTCAGGATATGACATAGGAGCATTTTAGTTGTGTCTTATGGGAGGAAAAGACACATTTTTGAAATGTTTTACTTGTAAATATGAGTAAGTGGCAGGATATGAGAACTGGTTGAAAGATAAATGGTAAAATCATAAACTGCAAGGAAAATAAACATTAAAAAGAGGGAAATACCCAGTAGCTCAAACAGTTAATGGATGTTAAGTTAACAGGAAGCCATTTATCTGCAAGCAGTTTTTTTGTTTAATTGGGCTCACTTCGAGAATCCATCCTTGAGTGGAATGTTATTAAGAATGCAGGTATAAGCTTATATAGCCAATTATACTGACTCTAGGAAGCTCACTGGCTTCCAGGAAAAATAACTGATTATACCTTTTAGTTCTTTAGTTCTTAGTATTGTTTGTATGTAGCTAAAATTAAGTTCCACAGTTTCTGAAAAAAATCACTCCATATTATAAGTTCATAGGGATTTTCATTAAGTAACACCTGGAAGATATTTGTTTGTATGAATGAGTATGCCTGACTGAGGGAATAAATGAGTATCTGTGAATGAGGGAGTGAGTATCTGTGAATGAGTGAATCAATAAGTATTTGTAAATGAGTATATGAATGAGTAAATGAATGTTTGTGAATGAGTAAATTAATGAATATGTGTGTAATAGCATGGATCTGTAAGTGAGGGGGAGCATGGCACAAGCAGGTTGTTTGAGGCTAACATGTCACTAGCAGGTTGTTTGGGGGCAAATATGACAAGTCATATGCTTGGGCAAGTCCTGTGGATGCAATCTGCGTGCCAGGGCTGACATGATACTAAAGGTGGGGGGCAATATGCAAGGGTGTGGGGGCATTAATTCATAAAGGGGTGCTGGCTGGGGGCATCACATAAATCAATACTAAAGGGGGAGCTGGGTGGTGGGATAAATATACAATGTGGGGCTAGCTGACTAGGGTGACCACATCAGCCATGTTTTCCAGGACACATATAACTTTTACATTGCTGACCAGCCCAGATAAAATGCTGCCCTGCATTATGGGGGGTGTATAAACTCATGGAAGGGAACCAATTAGTAACTTATACATCATCCATACTGCAAGGCAGCATTTTATCTGGGCTGGTGGGATCAATACACAAGGAGGGCAGCTGGGGCCATTACCTTACATTTATTTATTTCATTGTTGTAGCTTAGCCCATCCGGATGTGGGTGTCAAAGCCTTTCCTGGTGTGTGTGTTTGTGTGTCGGTGTGGCAGAGCCTGTCCTCTTGTGTGTATTTGGGTGTTGGTGTGGCAGAGCCTGTCCTGGTGTGTGTCTGGGTGTTGGTGTGGCAGAGCTTGTCCTGGTGTGTGTATTTGGTCATCTGTTTCCTGGCACTTTACTTACTGTAGGAATAAATTGAACAATGCAATTTTTACTTATCAAGAGATAAACATCCTCCTGAATTTTTAGTCACTTCAGTGGACAAAACACTCTAGGCGCATACATCAGTGAGAGGAAAAGTAAAGGTTTTGTGTTATTTACTCTATTTCAATCGGCATATTTTATTAAAAAGGATAAGTCGCCCTAAATTGTGGCTTCAGGCGTTGCATGAATGATGACTTTTTTAGTGTACTGATGTACTTCCAATTCTATCACATAAGATTCTATCCTATATTATCTGCCTAGCACTGATGTCATCTTTATCCAGTACACATGAATGTGGAGGAGGTAAGATTCTGTCTATTTTATTTATTTCTATAAAAAGGCCAACCAAAATCCTCAGCACCAGGCCCATGATGCTCTTAATCCCGCCCTGATGATGTACCACTGTCAATGTTTGGCTTAGTACGTAGTGATGGGAGTTATGCTGTACACATTCAATGTATGGCTCAGTATATAGTGCTGGGAGTTAAGGTGTACGACAATCATTGTCTGGCTCAGTATAAAGTGATAGACGTTATGCTGTATCACTGTCTATGTCTGACTTAGTATATAGTGGTAAAAGTTATGCTGTACCGCCATCAATGTCAGGCTCAGTATATAGTGATAGGAGTTATGCTGTACCATCGTCAATATCTAATTTAGTATATAGCCACAATGATATACCACAATCAATTCCTGGCTCAGTATATAGTGATATGTGATATTCTGTACCATTATCTGTTTCTGGCTCAGTACATAGTGATAAAAGTTATGCGGTACCACCGTCATACTGGCTCATTATATGGTGATAGGAGTTATGGAAACATAGAAAGTGACGGCAGATAAGAACCACTCAGCCCATCCAGTCTGCCCAACCTCTGAATACTTTCCTTAGTCCCTGGCCTTTTCATATATGTAGCTTAGCCTCATTCCTATCCCATGCTTGTGCCTTCAGTGTAAACATCTACCACTTTTGCTGGAAGGCTGTTCCATGAATCTACAACCCTTTCAGTAAAGTAATATTTCCTGTTACTTTAACCTACCTGGTATACCATGGTTACATAGTAGCTGCAGACCGGGACTTACCAGGTACGTCATCCCAAAAAAATGCCCCCACGTCGCCACAATCGTGGTGATCACAGGGGGCTGCTGCTGTCTGCAAAGGTGTCTGGGCAGACCGGCACAGCCACCCCGGCTAAAAAACCGGCAATCGCGTTTTCAGCTGCCACAGGCAGCTTCAGGGAAGGGGGTTGTTTGTTGATTGGGTCCCCACACAAGTGGGGTTAATACCGTTTTGTACGGGGCTCTGCTGCTGTGGTCTGCTACAGGAGTGATCAAAGAGACTCATTCCTGCAATCGCCGATGTACCAGCAATTGTGTCCCAGCTGTCCGATGCAGCTTCAGGGACAGGCTTGTGGGGACTAAATCTCAGTCACTACTGTGCTTTAATGGCACATTAGCATTGAAAGAGTTAAATAAATAAATAAATAAATAACTGCACTGACCTGAAAGTCCAGGGTGCTTCCAGGTCAAATACTTTGAGTTTAGTAACTGCTGCAGAACCAATCACAAGTGGGCTGATGATGATCAGATCACACCTGGCCAATAGGAGTGATTTGATTGTTATGGCAGCCAGGGCCGGACTGGCCCACCGGGATACCGGGAAATTTCCCGGTGGGCCGGAAGGTCCGTGGGCTGGGCAGCCGGCAGACTTACCATGAAGACAGCCGCTGAGCGGCTGCAAATGGCATTGAACGCCTCCCTCGGTGCCAGGAGCGGGCTGGGCAGGGGGGCTATTGCCCCCCAGGCTGTCCGAAATCTAATCAAAGCGGCCGCTGGGTGCTGATGCGGTCGGCCGGCATCAGCACCCAGCAGCCGTGTGCGATGGCCGTCTAGTGATGGGAGCAGTGTGAGGGGTGAAAGCTCCACCCCCTTGCACTGACCTTTCACCCCTCACGCTGCTTCCATCACTATGCGGCCATCAGACTGCTGGGAATGTAATCTAAACGGCCGCTGCGTGCTGATGCCGCCGGCCGCCTCTGCTTTAATACTTTTTTTTTACTTTATATGGCAAGCCGATCCAGTTTACCATATAAATAAAAAAAAAGTGTTTAAGTAGCTCCGGCCGGCGGCATCAGCACGCACCGGCCGTTTAGATTACATTCCCAGCAGTCTGATGGCTGCATAGTGATGGGAGCAGCGTGAGGTGGAAGCTCCGCCCCCTCGCACTCAGACAGCTGCAGCACCGGATGTCAGGTCAGTGGCATCCTGTCAGCATAGAGGAGAACAGTGTGCAGCTACCAGGAAGTCAAGAGAAGTAGAAGGTGAGTAAAATAATGTATTTTTTGTACTGTATAATGTTTTTTGTATTTGTTAAAAACAAAAAAAATCGGCATGTGTGTGTATGTAAGTGTGTCCCCCTATATGCCACTCTGCCTCCAGAAATGCCTTATACCCCCTATATGCCACTCTGTCCCATGATATGCCTTTTAACCCCCTATATGCCAGAGTTGCATATAGGGGGTTAGAAGGCATATCATGGGACAGAGTGGCATATAGGGGGGTATAAGGCATTTCTGGAGGCAGAGTGGCATAAAGGGGGTTAAAAGGCATATCATGGGGCACTCTGCCTACAGAAAAGCCTTATGCCCCCTATATGCCACTCTGCCTCCCCAATATGCTTTATACCCTCCTATATGCCCCTCTGCCCCATGACATCCCTTTTAACTCCCTTTATGCCACTCTGCCTCCAGATATGCCGTTGACCCCCTATATGTCACTCTGCATCCAGAAATGCCTTATACCCCTATATGCAACTCTGGCATATAGGGGGTTAAAAGGCATATCATGGGACAGAGTGGCATATAGGGGGGTATAAGGCATTTCTGGATGCAGAGTGACATATAGGGGGTCAAAAGGCATATGTGGAGGTGGAGTGGCAAAAAAGGGGGTTAAAAGGCATATCACGGGGCAGAGGGGCATATAGGAGGGTTGAGGCATATCAGGGAGGCAGAGTGGCATATGGGGGGTATAAGGCATTTCTGGGGGCAGAGTGACATAGGGAGTAAAAGGCATTTCTGGAGGCAGAGTGGCATATAGGGGATTAAAAGGCATATTATGGGGCAGAGTGGCATATAGGAGGGTATAAAGCATATCAGGGAGGCAGAGTGGCATATAGGGGGGCATAAGGCTTTTCTGGAGGCAGAGTGCCCCATGATATGCTTTTTAACCCCCTTCATGCCACTCTGCCTCCAGGAATGCCTTATACCCACGATATGCCACTCTGTCCCATGATATGCCTTTTAACCCCCTATATGGCAGAGTGCCATAGAGGGGGTTAGAAGGCATATCATGGGACAGAGTGGCATATAGGGGGTATAAGGCATTTCTGGAGGCAGAGTGGCATATAGGGGGTTAGAAGGCATATCAGGGGCAGAGTGGCAAGCCTGGGGGCAGAGGTGCATAACTTGGGGGTAGGTTGTCAAATGAAAGGAAATAAAAACCAAACTTGTCTCAATCATAGCTTTTATTAAATATGGAAAAAAATAGTCTACATGAATTAATAAAGAAATAAAAGTTTCTTACCAGAATATCGTGAAGAATAATGTGATCAGTGTTTTGTTCCACTGAATAAAATGGAACTCTTTCATCTAAAAATGTTCGCAGTAGTAAATGTTTTGATCCCATTATGTGTAATGTATTTCATTTATTAGGGCCTTTTAACACTTTTGCTTTCTGGCATTTTAATACAAATAATGAGATAAAAAGAATGGCACATAGTGTGACTCGGGTGTGTATAAGGGGTGCGTGTGGGTATAAGAGCTTCACCGTGAGATAAACTATATGGGGCTGGTCTCCAAATTTTTCCAGGGCTGCGTTTCAGTCCCAGTCCGGCCCTGATGGCAGCCCCCTCTTAACACTTTGGATGAATATTGATGAGTATATGCAATTTGATATTCCTCACCAATCCACAATTACTTTCTATATTATATTAAATAATACTTTTCTAGTATAGTCCCAAAATAAGCCTAATATAACAGTCTAGATTGTTTGCCTTTTCAAAAACATCCACTCATGTTGGGTTGTGTATATGAAAATATTCAGTTGGCTAAAAAAGTAGGTTAAAAGTCTAGGCATATGAGGCATTTCCATTCTTACGGTAAACAAATATATTGAGTTTTTGTTTGATCTGTATGAAATTTATAATAGGAAGAACTGTGACACAATGTATTAAAAAAATCTTATCCCTCATTTTTTTTTTAGATTTTTGTTACACAAACGTAAAACAATATATATCTGATTTGTGTGTGTTACTTAAGTGTTAAAAGAGGAAATTGTGGGTGAACAAAGGCAGAATAAGTGCTAAAATTGTTGTTGTCCTTACATGAAAAAAAAATGAAGACAACCTTTGTCCTTAAGAGAGTCTGGCCCACGTGGAAATTGGAATCAGCATGTGTGTTTGTAGGCAAAGGGTACAACACTATTGATTTTACGTAAATTTCCATTATTTTCCCAGTGTTTGTTTAGCTTTGTACCGGCCAAATCTGATAAGGTATAAACTTAACAGCTAAAGGAACAAGAAATGGAGTGTCAAGAGATGACCGAATTGTTCTTGAAAAAATCTTGAGTGAAAATGTGTTTGGCACACATGTTCCAATATTTAATTTCTAGAGTGTTTTATTCAAAAACAATGATATGTCTACAGGTGAAAAGACTAATTTTTAACTGAGGAATATAAGCATATTTATATTGAGATAAAAAAGCAATTGATCCATAAATAGTGTAAGGAATAAGTGATGTCTGGCCATGATAAAGGACAATTTTAGTTTTATTTTTTAATATATGTTGGAGTCCACTTTTCTTGAACTCTGATGCATTTTATTGCATGTAAATCGGTGGTTTTTTTTAGCACCCAGACTGCACACATAGGACTTGTCCCAGAACCCAGATTGCATCCACAGGACCTCCCTAGCACCCAGACTGGATACATAGGACTTGTCATCTTAGTCCCCAAACAGCCTCCCTGTGCCACCGTTGTCCCAAACAGCTTGTCTGTGCCATGCTTGCCCTTAAAAATCTTGCCTATGCCATGCTTATCCCCAAACAACCTGCCTGTGCCATGCCTGCCCTCAAACAGCTTGCCTGTGTCATTCCTGCCCATAACAGCCTCCTGTGCCATCAATGCACCAAACAGCCTCCCTGTACCATCTTTTCTCCCCACTTACACATCCATGCTATCATACACATATTCATTCATTCGCCATGACATATATCCATTCAAAAATACTCATTAATTCACTCAATCCCACATACTCATTCATACACCCACCTCCTTTCCTCTACATTGCTCGCAACCTCTATTTTATCACCCAGCGACGTTATTCGCACAGTGTGAGCAACGTACAGGTAAGCAGTGGGCATGAACGGAAGTGATCGCTCCCTCAAGGAGCCGCTGCTATGTGCCCCTCAGCAATGACGTAGCCCGGGACAGTTGCCACTTTTGCCCTGCCTTTTGCTCTGCCCTGGGCAGAACAAGAACGTTATTTATTTATGTGACTTCATTCATATTATTGTAACTCATATGGCTGTAGGACACTGTGATACCCAGTAAATATTCTGAGATTATAAAAAAGATGGACACTAGCAGAAGTAAGTAGGACCAATGGATTTGGATTTCAAAGATGATGTGTCCCTGGTAAGCAAGGACAATTTCGAGATACAACATAGTATAACAGGGAAAGTTCTTCATACAGGTATCCTTAATATCTCTGTTATCTTTATTAATGGGTCAATAGCACCTAGCACATAACTGCTTTTCTTTAGCTGCTGATAAGGCATGTGGATGACTAATGTTCCACTCAAGCAAGTGACAAGTCAGATAAATTACTAACAGATTATACCAGACTCTCAATTAAGAAACAAAAAAGTACTGGTTTTAAAAATGAGAAAAATAATAAAATGATTTTTAAAAAAGCATGTTCATCTCATCCACTACTTATATTATTGAGAGTAATGACATTTTCTTACAAAACAGGATCTGCCTAATTGGGCTTTAGGTTTTGCATTTTTCAATTGCATTGGAGGTTAGGACTGGAACAATTTGTTTCTAGATGCAAGCAGCAAGGGTTGTTTACAATAAGACAATTTTCTGTAATGTGAACTTCACAGTTTTACGAAAATGTATGTTTAGATTGGAATCAAATATTAAACAAGCATTCTGATGAGATTGTTTATTTTTCATCCGCACAGAAAAGTGGGGTTTTTTTATACCTAAGAGAACAAATTACCATGGAAAAACG
The DNA here is from genome assembly GCF_027358695.1 of Spea bombifrons. Classification (NCBI taxonomy): domain Eukaryota; kingdom Metazoa; phylum Chordata; class Amphibia; order Anura; family Pelobatidae; genus Spea; species Spea bombifrons. The sequence goes on from NC_071090.1 coordinate 93,888,500, forward strand.
GAATATTAGAGAAGAAATAAAAGACCAAATCAGAAAGTCCCCGGTTGTGCATTATGGGATTTGAGATGTAGTACTTTATGAAGAACTGTTTTTCATCTACTGTGGTCAAAGCAGGGGCAAATGAAATTGATTGTAAATGGTGTAGGAATGAAGCCACATTCATTTCACGACAGATTGCATATGTTCAACGTTCTCATTAAGATAAAAAAAAGCTGTTGCCCTAGGACATATGCATTAAATAGGGACCCACTGATAAAGGCGCCTGAAGCAGACAGCCTCCCCTGAGATATTAAGGAGTCTTTTGGAAATACTTGAGAAAGCCCTATGTTGCATTACTCAGTTCTATTAGGGAAGCAATTTCCAGAAGACTTGACGTACACTTAAAACTGTGTTCTGGATTATCCTTGGAAGACAAGCATCTGGAGACCAGTAATGTTGTATGTATGCCCAGTTTGAATATATATAAATACACCTTCTTAGATTTAAAATAGATCATCTGTTCTATTTGATAGAAATGAAGCCTTCATAAAATCTGCAGAGCCATTTGTGGGGCACATCTGGCATATATATAGGTTGCATGGAATTTCTGGACCGTACCTTGCTGCCATAGATGAATATAATAGGGCCTTGCAGAAGACCGGAAGCACCCATGGGGAAAATAAACTCCATTTTTTGGCTTTTTTAAACCCTGAAAAACTAGAGGTATATGAATGAGCCCGGAATTGCCAAAAAAAATAGACTTTTGTGAAGAAAGTCAGTTGGAAGGCGAGAGGAGATAGAGGTCATCCAGTCAGCTAAATTCAGGTACAGAGACTTGCTCTGGTGGCAAAAACAAAATTAAAAATAAAACACCTTGGGCCTGGTTTAATGACCCATCTAAACGTGTATTGGTTTTAACAGCAGTCAGTAATGCATACATAGTTAAACAAGCATTCAATGAGCTGTCTAGAATCAGATTATCAAATTGTAGAATCCACTGCTACAATGACAGCTAATGGAAGCATCTGCATTTAAGCAATTTAATGGGGTTCGTGGAAAAATAGCTCATGCTTAACTCCTTCAGTACCAATGGTTACCAAGGGTTTTAACACATTTCTTTAGCATATTTTTGTCAATTTTACTGTATGTTGGTTTAAACAAGATTCTCCTTTTCTGTGTTGATTTACCCATCCCTAATTATACATCCTTTTTTTCAGAAGGGCTTTCTTTTGAAACCATAGAAACACACCAAAATAATTATGAGTGCTGTATGAAAAAACATGTACTAGAATTAAAAAAAGCAATTTTCCTTACCATTTCTTTTACACAGAAGGTGCCACTGCTGGACAATGACCCAATTTATGGTTGTCCACATCCCTTAATTATAGTAATACCCCACATGGTAGCAGGCCACATCAATTCTTTCTATATTACCCTCTATTGTTCTATTTTCAATACTACTGGCTTAACTGGCTTGGGGGGAGTGAGGAAAGTTTTTTTTTTTTTTTTATAATCTCTGCTTGCACTGCTAGGGCAATATAACATTATTTAAATTATTACATTTTTATCCGTGCAATTTTGGGATCTCTTTTATATCGTATGGATGCCAATGTACCAGACATCACTGAGCTCACTACAACTTTTTTTTTACTTTCTCCCTTCTTTGAAATGTTGTTTCCCCCCTCGCTTCCCTATGATGCCCCCTGCGCTGATCACACTGTGATCAGCAAGCAGGACTCTATAATGCATGCAATCAGCCATCAGGGAGAGCAGTCGGGGGCGAACGCCAATGAATTTGATAGGTGTCTCCTGTCCCATAGTGAGCATTACCACCTACTAGAAGCAAATGCCCTGTATTCCTTATGTAACTGTGGACCAACGCTTGCACTAAGCGACATTACAGCCCATCTGTCACCAGGAAACCAGCAATGCTAGACAGCCTGATCTCTTGTGCAGCAGCACGAAGATGTCCCTGCCGCTGCAAAAAACACATGACATACAGGTACATCCTAAGAGGCATGTGGTCTCACCTTTTATGGACATACCTTTACGTCAATAGGGTAGTAAAGGAGTTAAATTATACATTTTGGTCCGATATTGTAGACTAGACAATTAAAAAGCAGGTCTATAAATATTTACTGACAAATTAACCCTTTTATTACTGGAATAAGTATATTACGAGCCAGCTTTGCACCTGTAACACTGATAATAGTAATGATAATAATGAATACATGAATAATGAATGCCTGTATTTAATATTATTAATTCACACAGATACATTTGTAGCAAAGTAAGCAATCTAGGTTAATAGGTTATACATATACTTTGTGATGGAAGAAAACAATTATAGAGACACTCAATCCATCATATATATATTCACTTTATTCCATATGTTATCTGAGCGGTCCCTTTTAAATTTATGTGGTTTCCCCTCACAATAAATACATATTGTGCCAGTAAAAAAGGGTTTTAAAAATAGCTCTTTCAATGCTGGTACATTTTTGATTTTCAATATTAACCCCTTAAGGACAATGGGCGGTCCCTAAACCCATTGAAAACAATGAATTTGGAACCCGTACATGTACGGGCTTTGTCACTAAGGGGTTAATGAAAGGCTAACCCAGCCGTACATAAACTACAAAATACGAAACAAAACTATTTCTAAAGATTGGCTTTCCAATCTGCATTTCCAGTACCAGACACCACTACTTTCATTGTAGATTATAATATAATGTATTTTCCTCAATGCCTCTTTCATTATTTATTCAGCTGTCTGCTTTTTCACATACATTTACATCTCCTGCATGCAAGTATGCACGTTTTTATTTTTGCAAGTGTTAATGTGAGTTGGCTTTAGTGAATTTGAAAGTTGGACCTTGCATTTTTGCCAAATAGCAAGCAATTGTACTTTAACGAATAAAACCCAGCAACACAGTGAACAATGGTTCCAAAAACCACTAAACACGTACAAGGGGTTGGATGTGAGTTGTCAGCAGTAGCGTACCTAGCGGGGAGCGGGGGGGGGGCGGTCCGCACCGGGTGCCGCTCATCAGGGGGTGCCAACTTGCCGGCACCCGGCACCCCTCCAGAGACGGACAGTAATGTCCGCCGCTGGAGGAGCAGGCTCGCAAGAGAGCGGTATCGGAGGTCTTTAACAGACCTCCGGCTCCCTTGAGTGATTTTAAGCCGGTTCCCTTGCTGGCACATTAATTAAACAGAGTTTTGTGGCGTAGAGGCCAGGGAGCTCTCTGAATTCTAACATTTTTTTCTATACATTTGCTGGCAATTTTACCAGTGCTGTGTGTCTAACATGCCGTTCACCTGTCATGAAACCTGTCATCCACATGTGTGTGTAAAAGACAGGTCTGCCTTTAATTTTAGCAATCATCAATATATCTAGACCTCATTGTCAAATGTCACAAAGTGTGCGGTTTATTTTTTTAGAATGATGAAACCCTTCCTGCCTACAGAGAATCAGAAGATGATTTGCAATTTCTTTGAAAAGCAAATGTTTTATTCTATGTGAACTTGGTCCTCTTGCAAAAGAAAATAACACAGTCGGTTTAAACCATGAACGCAATGAATGGTCTTATAAAGAAACAAATATGTTACAAAAAATGTAATATTGGTAATATTTTTGAAACTTTTAGATATAATTTATGTGTATTGTATTTGGGTGTTTATGCTAAAGTCAACAATATTAAATCACTTCACTGATTTGAAGAACATGTGTTGTTGATGCCATCATTTCGGTATGACATTTTTCTTTGTGATTTAAGTCCCTTTCTATGATTTATATGGATACTTCACATACACTTGTATCAAATATATACAGTATTCTTCAGCATTGTACACACTGGCTTGTGCGAGGTTATAACTTTGTATAATACATCAGGAAATGACTGGGCTGGAGGCAGCTGCCCCTTTTGCCCCATGTTAAAGACAACCCTAAATACATAAAAAAAACAAAGGTTGTCAAAGTGTAAATTTTATGTTAAAAGTATTTGTGGTAAATGATTTTTAAGTTTTAGCAACATAATTGCTGTGGGCATTTAATCATATTCAGTTTTGTTGGTTATTACAGAGGATCATGTATTAAACTTCAAACTTTTCTTAGGCACAGAATAATAAATACAAAAAAACTCTGTTGCCGTGTATAATTTATTAAGCAACCATTAATGATAAATGCATTGCAAAAAAAAAAGAAAATAGAAAATAAAAACTGCAAGTTTTTGATCGTAACATATTTTATTTATTTTCAATAAATTAAAGATGTAAGACTGGGCATGGTGCCATCCATGAGGGAGGAGAAATCTGGCCCGGTAGAGTTGCCAAATATCTTCAACGAGTACACAGAACACAAAACAATTTTGATCCATTTTTTCGTTTAAATATAGGTGGCCGTTGTAGCGCACATAAAATGAAATCAAAAGAACAAGTTAATTGCCATAGTTAGTCATCAAAGAGCACTGTTTCAACGTGCCATACAACTTCATTTACTGTCCGGAGTTTAATGAAAAAAAGTTTAAAAAAAAAGACTCTCCATTGCCTAGAAACACACTCATTTACAAAAACATTTCCCCTTCATCAGGATCACTCTTTTTTTTATTTATTTATTTTTTTACAAAAAAAAGCCCACTCACCCTTTTGTTGTAACAGATCCTCTTAATAAAAAAGGCCCCCTTTAGGGATCTCTATTTAGAAAAACCCCAATGGGGAAAAAAATACATACATTCTTACTGACTAAAGCCCCGTATACAAAAACAATCTCTTGGCCTTCCTACCTTCTATCTAATCAAAAGTAACCAACCAGCTTGTCTCATCTATACTGTAGCTGCTGGGGGACTATTAAAAAATGGTGATCGGCTTGTGTAGACCAGTGGACAGCGGCATGCACTTAGACCGCGTGAAAGTCAATAGTCAATAGTCTGATATTGGGAAGTTTAATGTCCATGTCCAGTAAGGCCCTTGAACTTCAACTGGATGGAGAAATAACTCAATGCCTGATCTAAAAAGACCAATAAATGAAATTATATATATATATATATATATATATATATATATATATATATATATATACATACACAGTATGATATGTTCTGTATTTACATCAACACAGTAGTGGTACAAAGAGGCTGTCCTTTTCAGTCCCTATGTTGATGTCTCTGGGGTGCTCAGCTAGGACTGTGTAAAGACGTACAGGGGAGATGTTTTACATTTCCTCATTCAAATTCCTTATCGAATAACTTAATGGAAGGAACAGAGATAAACAGAGATAAACAGATAACGTCACAGAATGAGTAAGGAAACAATTATAGTACACATTTGATGGCTGGAACTTATTGTGTTTTATTTACACATTATAAAAAAGGCACACAGAATTAGGTGACTTGCCCTTTTATATATCTTGTAAAGATTAGCTTGGCTGGTGATTTTTCACTCACCTGGATGTAGAACATTGGCTTTTGGTCTTTTTGGTTTCAACAGAAACACTTTCCTTCCAAGTACGAAGTAGGGCAGCCTTTAAATCAGTATTTTTTCTAAAATGCAAAACTATTAATACATGTTTAATCCCTTAAGGAATAAGATTATTTTTTTTACACTTAAGGACCAAACCGTTTACATTACTTTTGCTATCTTGTTTTCAAGTATAATTTCCCTGTCTATTGAGTTAAACAAATGAAACAAAAATTGCCTATCGTGCATGACCAGCGCATATGAAAAAAATATCTACATATAGTTACATATTTGTCCTGATTTTGGAATCCCGTCAAATTCTATGGTATGTCATGTTTTCTAGACATATTGGGGTTAAAACTGGATCATGTACATCGAGTTTTATTTATTTATTTTTTTCTCTCATGATCACAGTGAGGCATGGAGGCAACGTCGATGGATATTGCTGTTGGCAACATGATTGTTCTTCGAGAAATGACATGCACGGAAGTGGCTCCTATTAGCTGCTGCAGGTCTCCAGTTAGCCAGCAGCAGTGGTCCTGTCAATTATCAGTGACAGAAGGGACATAGTCTTACGTCATCCATCCTCTATGGTGATATTCAATAACCTAACTTGTCTGGGGAGAGTTCTATTATTTCCTTATAAGAACTTTAACAACAGTAGATATATCTTATGGGATTTAAAGCAAAAGATCAGCCTACTGGTATCTGCTTTTACCTTTATGTTTGATAAGGTTTCAGATGAAAATTTCTGGGGACAAAAGCCTAAGGCAAACCTAGGGACTTTCTCCTAAAACTGTGGCCACATGGTCATACTACTTGGTGGATCCATCTTATTGAACTGCCTGTGTTGACCTCAGTTGATCATCAAAGCCTCTATTGCTGTGGGGACTTGGGAACCAGCATTTGGGATTATTGGGCCAGAACATAATAAAAGCATATAATAACAACTCTTGCTTCAGATCCTGTTACTGTTGACATGCTTTACTGGGTATCAGGTAAAACAATCTAGTTATTTGTCATATTTATATATTTTATATTGGAAAATATTTTTTAAGATGAAACCACAGATCCCCCTTTATGCTTAAACGAAGGATTGATAATACAATAGGCTCTTCTGGTGATCTAGGACTTAAAATAGGAAGTAAGTTGTAGGCGTTAGACTGAATACTAAGCCACAGACTTTTTTTTGTCTTAGAGCTAATGTCATTTCTGATAATTACGTTAATTTTACATAATTATCAGACATGCTTTTTTCACGTCAAATGTTAACAAAGTTTTCAAATTGAAAATGTGGAAGAAGAATGACTCATAGCTGCGTAGGATAAAGATGTGTATAATGATCTTTTGTGGAGCTGTTGATCTCAAATTCAAGAAATAATGCACTGGGCCGGCAGTGAAGATCCATACACAATGAGAAAGCCAAAATCCAATAATAAGGGTGAATCGGCCAAGGAGAAAAGGTGAAGGTAAAGTAGGGGCAGAGGTAAAAGAGTGGCAGGTTTTATGTCCAGACTTTGTGACACATGGTGATGCACTATGGAGGATAGACTTGGACACCTAGCAGTGGATGTTACCTTGGCATTGTGCTGGTCAGGTAAATGGTTGGGAATGGCACCTCACACAGACACATGTTTACTTGAAGAAGGAGAAGACTCTGCAAACATTTACCAGCAGATACAACAGGGTGTTGTTGCATTAAAAAGTTTTGCAGTGTCAGATATTCTGCTGTAGGGTCTATACATACAGCACTGGGGTCTCTAATGGTGCCAAGGGAAAGCACTGTGGAGTCGACAGGCAGTTTTGTTCCTGGGCAGAGCAAGAGAGGAGACACTGTAAGGGAGCAGCGAGATGGCAGCCTTGCGGGACTGCGTGGGATTACCGGGGCCCGCAGGTACGGTGCCTGATCGCCCGCTCCCGCCCGCAACCCCAGCAAGACCGCCCGCAACTTTCTTGGCGGGTCCCGCCTCCCAATGCAGTCCCCTGCTGCAAATTTTCATCTAGTGCTAATGCACAGGGGAAAAAAATCCTCTCTCTGCAATCAGAGAGTTCAAGTAATATATGTATATGTATGTAAAGTTTCACTATATTTCACTTAAAAAGGGGGAATGATTTCCGATAAATTCATTTTATCTCCTCTTGCACAATTCAAGAAAAGAGTAAGTCCTGTTTCTCACACGTTATATTGCTAGAAGTACAATCTTCATTAACTCTTTTAATAGTCCCATCCAATTTCAAGTTATTTACGTTTTGAGTTTTCAAGTGCAAAACCTGCCAATTAACTGCCCCCAAGGCTATTCATAAACGACTCTCATCCTCAGGCTTGTTATTACACATGCTTAATGAAGCCTTCTGTTCTCGGTTGGCTTTATGACATTAGTCATTATGGTGACTTCTGTAACATATAAATATTTTTATAGGCTGTACAAGTAAAGTAGCATATAAAGCTTCAATTAAGCCCTGGGCTTTCATTCCTTTATGCGGCAGTCTAAGGAGAGACCTATAAAATTGTCACACATTTATCGTCATCATTATTATTATTAACAGAAATCACTTTTATGCAGTATATTTCTTTACAATATAATCAAGCTCTACAAGTATTAATTAATTAATGGAGAAACCCACATTGGTATTTTGGTGCTCTATTAATAAAACTTAGTTTTATTCTTTAGATTGATACAATATTTAGCTGCTAGAAATAGAATCTTTCAGCTGCTAGAAAGAATGGAGCTATTATGATATTGTCCTACGCATGAGATACTTAGGTGGATGTTATGTATCTTTAGACACTAGTTAAACTGAAGGTAGCTGTAGTATACTGTTTCTATTATTCAGAATGATATTGTTCCACTTCTCCTGCAACAAAGACCTTTTTTAGCCTAGTATTAATAAAAGTTATGTTTTTAAATTATTGACACTGATAAAGTCGCTGTCAGAGCTGCATTAATCCCCTGAACATGTATAACAGTGTAACATTACTAGGCCCAGGCTGGCCATCTTGCATACCGGACAAATGCCACTTGCTGACATCATTCCATACTCACCAGATCTCCTACTCCACATCAGGTCCTACAGCAAGCAGCCACCAGCTGGACATGACTGGCCACACATTGCGTGAGCTTATGAGGTAATTTATTCTAGCCATTGGCTGCACCTATGTCATTGGCGGCTGCTGGCATTAAAGTGTTGTCCCTAGTCCAGATCAGGATGCTACAGCTTAAGGCAACATGGGTAGACACTGATACAATCACACATTTTGGATATCTAGTTAGTAAATAACTTTTTATCTTGTCGAGGCAGATATCTGAAGCAAAAGGTGGCATAAACTAGCATAATATGTTTTATGCCCTGATGTCCACTCCTTTCTCCTCACTTACCTCTATAAATGGATGGGGGGATGCCATCAAACAAACAACAAATAAATATGGCAAAAAAAGCATCCTGTGAACGAGATGTTAAGATGGCTGCTCCCATGAATAAAGTGAGTAATAACACCAACTACATCGTATTACTTAGTGTACCATAGTTGAAAATATAGTTTCAATGTTAACACCATGTTCCAACCAGTGGAGTAAGATGTCTGACCACAGAGATGTGCAGCTGCAGCTTCTCCTTAAAACAATTCTTTTTTCCTTTACAGGTTTCATTAATGCATATTAAAGTGCTTATTTCGTACTTTAATATACATTATGTTTAGGGGGCTGGCTAGGACTCTGGAATGGTCCTTTAAGATTTTCTAAACATTAAATAATGTCTCCGATGTTCCATAAAAGAATAATTTCCCATGTTTGACTGATGCTCCTAGCCCAGCAATAATAGCAAATTACTTCCCTTTAAACTTGACGTTGATTTGCAATGAGAAACTGCCCTCTTCGCTCCTTTCTTCCATTATATCCCACTTGACTGCTCACAAATGCATTGTTCAAGAAAGGCATTTTATCAATGACATTATGTCACACAGTGCATTTTATTCATGAAGCTTTAAGACATCTATTATATTTATGGAGCTGACACTAAAGGTATTTCAAGTTTCTATCTAAATTTATAGCTATGGGATGATGTAGCATTAAACTATTATATTCATTGTGCTATTACCTATTGTATTTTCAACAAAGCTTTAATCAACAAGAGGTTTACTTTGCATGAGAATGTGCATGTATCCAACAATCTACACACGGCGTGTTCCCAAACAGATTGTTGTTCTGTTAATTGCTATGACTGGCTTGGTATAATTGCACGTTGTCACCGATAATGCCATGTAAATGTAAACCACACTTGTATTTTCTAAATAACATTCATCCAAACCATGTTCTCCACGTTCTCCAGTATTCTTCTGCTTCTGACGGCATATTCTTGGCTTTTTCTAAAGGAAAATCTGAAAAGATAGCTGTTTAATCATCCCAGCCACCATTCATTTTTATATGTAAAGCTGCACGGTATTTTATCCTGCTCTTGGAACAGAATGCTGTGCTGGCTGATGTCCGATAAGGGCCTAGATGCTCCATGCAGCAGGGGTATTTGTCGAGACACAGACTCAATTTCTGGAGTACGAGCAGTGATGGTAGAAGGAGCTTCTTACTTCCAGTTATGAGACAATATCAGCCAGTCAGAAACTGCTTTTGTATTCGCTTGCTTAAGTCGGTAATTGTGGAAGTTGGATCTCTTCTTGTAAGCAACAGGCAAGGCCCAGAGCCAGGATCTCGCAGCCATTAGTCTGTTTACACCTTGTGTCACAGACACTTGGATATGCTTGGACATTCAGTTAACTATTAAAAGTTCCATGCAGCTTTGTGGGGACCAAAACTTGCCTAATGGTCCACTTAGTTCAGTCTGTCCCATTGTACATGATTCCGCGCTGGTGGCTTTCCCATCTCCAAGGGGGCACCAATCGCTCAACATCAGTGAAGCAGATCAGAGGCTTCCACCCCCACCCTAGGACTAAGCAAGAATATGTCTCTGCATTTGGGAAACAATCAGGGTCCAAATATATCTTAATGATTGTTTTTGGTGGGGGCGGTGGGAGAGGAATCATGATGCCTTTAGTATACTGATCAATTCTCATGTGCTTGCATTTCATACCTTGGTGAACAGTACACCATCTTGTATAGCACAAAAGCCAGATTTACAACCCAGGCTCCTCGGGAGCACACAATCTAATTCATTTCCTTCCAAACTGTTAGCATTATTAGTAGCTTGAGGAAACAGCCAGGTTATATGAGCAGCATGTGCGGTACCTGTCAAACACACTAAAATACTTGGCCTGCCAGTGCTATATAAAATAGTTGTGTTCTCCTTATCATCATACAAATATGGTGTTACAAACGTACTTGACTTTTTATTGTCATAACATGTATTAAGATGGTCAGCGCACTGCACTGATTATTAAATATTACTAAAATTGATGCGCACACCAAAAAGCTGCTGCTGAGATTAGAGTAGAACTGCGATCTCCAGAAAGCAAGGACTAGCTAATACACATGCACTGATTAATCCGTGGAAAATTCAACACATTATTTTTTTATTTCATTAGGAATTCCAATGCACAGATTTTTTGAAAAATAGACCTTTTGGAAAGAAAAAAACCCAACAATCCTAACAAAACAATATGTGACTACTAGTCCCTCACCAAGCTACCTTTTTAGATTTCACCATTCATCCCATAACATTTCAACCTTGGACATCACCCCCTCTGTATTGCATAGTCTCAATCCCGCGGTCCCAGGATCCTATTAACATGCAGCATTAGACTTGTCTTTCAAATCCAACTTTACATATCCAAATCAAACCTGTGCACCCTAGAGAACATTACATATCCAAATCAATGTTACACAGCCCAGAATTAGCCATCTTTTTTATATTCCTGGCCTCTCCTGTGCAACGCAGCACTGGCTCCGCATCCCCATTCATTTAACCTTCACACAGCTGAAGACAGATTTATACAGCTTGAACGGTAGGAACATGTGCGTTATTTTCGCAGACGGACATGTTGAACTTTATTAAAGCAAAATATGCCAGTCTACTCTTTACACCATCATTTACTCATCTCATACTTCCAGGCGCATATTAACCCTGTAACTGATTTAGACATCTACATTTGCCATTTTCTTCTGAAACGATCCATTCCAATTATATCCAAAGTCTCTATCCCTAGCTACACTCCATGGAAAGATGCTGTCTAAGGCTGGTTATGAACAGCTGGATTAAATTGTTGGTCTGTTGGGTATGTAGAAACCTCTGGTAGAAACAGAACTCTTAAAAACTAGAAGCCCTTTCCTGGAGGATAATTACGTCACATAATCCGAGTGGGAATAAACAACGCTCTTTCAATTATACACTGTGAAAAGCAATGTAACAAGTTCAGGGCACCCAACCGTGATTCAAGACTGCCGCACACTACATGATGTGAATGATTGGAGCAAGAATCAGCGACCAGGCTATTTGTTTTTCTGAAGTCTATCAAGTTTACTCAAGCATTAGTGAATATCTCAAAAGTACAAACCTAAAAAAATCAAAGCTGTAAATTCTAGCACGACAGCACAATAAAACCGGGCACCGTAATATGAATGAAAAACATAATCATATTATATTGTCACAGGTTAGGTACTCTGACGTATTGTCGCACTGTTTTTTTTATATCGCATTCAAAGAGTGATAGATGTTGTACTCCTACAACAACTGAGGGCCGAAATAGCCGTATACCTTGGGCTATATTTTTAAACAGCATTTTTGGGGAAAAAGGTTTTAAATGTGGAGAAACAATCAAGAAAACCAGACGAGTGTTCATGTTGATTGATCCAGATTTGTATAATTGGTTTCTGTGCTCTCTATTTAAAAAAAAAAAAAAACAACAAAAAAACAGTTTAGTTTTACCTCTGAGGAAGCCTGTGCTAGGTGAAACGCGTTTGTGTTTTTTTATATTAACCTTTTGTTGGTTTTTTATTAGTTTTAATTACCAAAAGTTTAAAATAAATAATTTAAAAAAAAAACTATTTTATCTTGGTCCTGGACCTTTTTTAATTTATACCACTTATGCGCTAAGGAGTGAGCAATTCTATCACTACTCACCAAAAAGGAACTGAGGACATGTATGTAGGTAGTGTGTATCGTGCATTGTAACCCAATACCAGTTTAACCCACCAAATAACGACACGGAGACCGAAATTGGATAAAGCAGGCCACAGCACAATTTTATTATAAAACCATAAAACACTGTGTTGGCCCAAAACACCATAAACCAATAAGAATAATATACAATAACCAATAAATACAAATATACAAATATACATAACACATTACTGTAACATATTCAAAACATAACCAACACAGGAACCGAATTAACCTCGTCCTTGCCGGCCTCTCACACTGCACAATCCAGACCACAGGTACTCACCTCACCCCTCGTCCAAACCAAATTGACAGCTACCTTTCGCTGTCCCACCACCAATGCTAACCACCAGCCGTCCAACAAGCTCGGTGGGCACGTCCAATAAAACACCAGAGGTTAGGGGAGGATTGAGCCTTCCATTACACCATCATCCAAACTCCATCACTTACCAAAACCAGACCGGCAAGGACACACAAACCGCCAGCTGTGACAAAAGAAAGAAAGTTAGTACACAAAAAATAGGGAGGGAGGGTGGGAAGCAGGTAAGACTGTTGGCCGTGTCTGTAAAAAAGGACAGTGACCGGGGTCACCCAGAGGGCACCTTATATCACCTAGGGTCTCCCACCCCTCAATTAACATACCCCAATCAAAACACGGACATGCCCTGAGCATGCACTAACCCACACACATACATGCTCCCTGTCCATTTAGCTACGCTGATTCCCAGGGGCCTCTCCAGACTGCTCCAAAGGCTGCTGCTAAAGAAATTCCAAGGCAGGGATTATACCGCCTAAATGCACATTTTGGGCCTAACTGAAGAAACCCATACTACATAAGGCGAGGATTATATCTCCCAAGCGCATACTATGGGCCTAACTGAAGAAGCCCCCACCAAATGAGAGTAGACCCTTGCGGCCTTCATTTTATAAAAAATAAGTTTAGGGGGAAAAAAGAAATAAAAGACAATAGTGTAATATGTACACACAAGTAATACACTAGTGTGGTGGCTTATCAACTCACAAGTGGGCTGAACAAATCGGGCTCATCAAAGGTATCCGTAAAAAGTTATTTTAATATCTTCTAAAATCACTAAAAAATATAAATAAACCGACAATAGTGCAGTATATCCGTGATACAGATCTTTAAGGTAAGGCAAACAATGCACTCACAGTTGGACGTGGCACTACTAACCTAATAGAGTGCATAAACGTATCAAGATGGTAGAATCAGTGTCAGCATATGTTCCGGGGGAAAGAAAAAGGCAAATTTTGTAAAGATTACATATTTATTGGCTAACTGACGTATAACAGATTACAAGAGTTCAAGACTATCTAGGTCTCTTTTTAAGGCATAATATATCTATATGATATAATAAAACAAATAAAAAGGTAAAATCTTTACGAAATGCTTATTCATAGCAGGAACCTGTAATTACAACTGAGTCCTAGTTCCAGACTTATTTACAAACCCAATATTCACAATTTATATTGTTCATACAGCACATTATTTGAATTTTTCAGATGTTTATACACTTTACATATGTTCCAAATATAAAAAGCTGCTGACCCATTCATTTTAAATGTGCTAAATTGTTTTATGATAGGTGCTTTAAAACTACTTTTCTCTTATTTACGAAATCTTTGGGTCAATTGAACCAGAGCTCATACATTTCGAACGTGCGGGACAGGTGATGTGTTTTATTACTGCCAGCTCTGTAATACCACTGAAAAAAACAGCTTACACTGGGTATAGGACAGAGATGAAACATCACAGGCACAAGGAAATACTTTTGTAGAAGACTTGTCCTTGTTTTATTGTGTTCAATGTTTTTCCTGTCTATAAATCCTTGAAAGTCACTTTGATATTATTTTGCGCATAGTTTGAAATTTATCATTTCAATTACATTGTAATTATTTACAGGTATAAAGGTCAGAACACATTGTAATTTCTGCATAGGCTGATGACCTCATTATCCTAAAAATCCTGCAAATAAGGTAGGACGTGCTTGTCTTACTTAGTTTGTCATGGAGGGGAGGGAGTGCAGGCCGAGTTGTGAGTAGTGTGACCTCCCTTTCCACCAGATGGTCCTCGCAGCATCCTTTTGGTCTGTTCTTAGTTTATGCATTGGATCCATGGACATAACTCAGACTCAAGTGTAGCTGCAAAGTCACATCAAGTCAAAGGCATTCCAGGCGAATTCCTAGCATCTTGGGGCTGAACCATAATAAGCCATGGTACTACTTGGATGGAATTCTCCCCAGGTACTGTTCTGTTAAAGAACCAGATCACTTGGAAAATAATTTGTGCTAGTACACAAGAACTAGAATAGATCACTGGTATAATGATCTAATGAGCTTTTCCTGTGAGGAGGTGGTGGTGGTTGCCGAGCTGATAGCTACCATACTATTCTTGTGTACTATTCTTGTGGGGTGGGGTAGATTACTACCAGAGCCGGCCTTAGGCATTGTGGCGCCCTGTGCGGATTACTCCTCTGGCACCCCCCCTTCACTACCCCCCCTGCCCCTTCAAACTACCCCCCTCAAACTACCCCTCCCCTCTGCCCCTTCAAACTACACCCTCCCTCTGCCCCTTCAAACTACACCCCCCTGTGCCCCTTCAAGCTACACCCCCCCTCTGCCCCTTCAAACTACACCCCCCCTCTGCCCCTTCAAACTACACCCACCACCTCTGCCCCTTCAAACTACACCCCCCCTCTGCCCCTTCAAATTACAACCCCCCTCACTTACCTTGTTGCCGGAGTCCTGCGGTGAGAGCGGGAGGCAACCCGTCTTCTCGCTCTGCCACGGTGCCGCCATTTCATGTTGAGCGGCGGAATAGTCCGGCGCTCAACATGAGATGCCGGCACTGCGACGGAGTCACGGAGAGTGAGGGGCGTCGAGCGGTTGCTGAGAACTTCACGAGCAACCGCGTGGCGCCCCTGCCCGGGACTTAGATTACAGCATCGGGTTTTTTTTAACTTTATTTAACATGAATGATGCTAAATAAAGTTTAAAAAAACCCCGATGTTTTAATTTAAGTCCCGGGCAGACGCCCCTGCTACCATGGCGCCCTGTGCGGTCGAACAGGTCGCACACCCCTAAGGCCGGCCCTGATTACTACCTTGCATAGAGACCTGCAGTCTTAATCTGGTTGAAAAGAGTTACATCAAACAATGTAAGATGAATTTAAATATTCTAAATATAGTGCAGATTGAACAGTGCAGTCAAGTAATAAATTAAATACTAAAACACAAAATGTCAAGTACAATATCAATGTTTATGCAAATGAGCTTGCTGCAAAACTAACAAAACGTTTAAAAAAACAGATGTAAACTTTCAAAACTGCCGATATTAATTAAATAAAGTGCTGACTGAGCCGAGCAGTCAAAAAAATATTAAAACAGGGTAAACAAACACACAGCATCAATAACAATATCAATGTTTAGGGAAAAGGGCTCACCACAAAATTAACAAAAAAACAAAATGTAAAAAGCATCATTGCTATCTAAATAGGGCAGATGAAAAATGCAAGGAAATATTAAGAAATATTTTTAAAAAAGAAATATTAAGAAACAAAATATCAAAATCGCACAAATGTCAATACCGCACGAAATAACAGGGAATGCTTAGGGGAACCTACAAAACTAGATTAATGTTCCCAACTATACAGAACCTATTTAAAATGTAAAACAGCATAACACAAAGCAACCAACAGTATAAAAATAAATTTAGCTACTAACGAGGCACCCCAGTTACTAAAGTGAGTCTGAAACACTATAGCTGGTAAATTTCTGAAAAATCAGGTGTAACTTACCAAAGTAGCCTTTTGCAGGGGGCTTGAGCATTACATACACATTAGCAAAGCCTTACTCATCTCTCTTTGGTCTTCAGAATTTCATCACCTGATCGTGTCTGTATCAATAAAAATAGGGCAGTTGGTAAATGGGCATCCATACTTTGACTTCCACTTTACAAGGTTACCTTCCACACCTTCACTTAAAACTGTGGCCCTGGACTCCAGCGCAAAGTTTATGTGCGGTTTAGTGGTAGATACAATATGGCTGCCATGACCTTGGTTTAAGACATGGGACCTTTTGGGCCCAATCCCCACAAAGGGGCTACCAGGACCCAAAACCAGAAATGGGCCATCAGGGCCCTATCCCTGCAAAGGGGCCTAATCCCAGGAAATGCGTTAGCAGGTCCCAACCAGGCCCCAAAGCCTGCAATGTGGGCCACCAGGCCCGAAGGTCTGAAAAGTGACTGCCAGGCCGCCAAGGAAACCAGGTAATCTGTAATAGAAAATGGGTTGGCATGACATTGCTAATGCAAACAATCTTCAAGATGTGCCTTTTTCAGCAATATCAAACAGTCACAGAAAATATTCTCTCATCAGCTGGAGTGAATATTTCTCCTTACTATATTCTGTTGTGATGTTTCTTATTAAAACATGACCCCATGGTCTCTCTACCCTAACTTTCCATTATTCAGGGGGATTAAATACATCATCTGTAAGCCATATTTGCCTTTATAAGTATTCGCTAGGTTAAGTCTAAAGCTAGATAGGGACAGGTTACTCATATAAGTGGTTCTGGTCTAATATGAAATTGTGCACATTTCCATATAAAAGGAAGTAATGGCGTGTAATAAATAATGCATGATTTGAGCATCCATAATTTATGTGTATATACTAGACTTGTGCATTCGTACTCACAAGCGACAATGAAAACGAACACAAAGGGTGCGTTTTCGTTGTTCAGCCCGAATACCGAACATATGAACATGGCGGCGGCAAAACGTATACGAAGATGAAGACACAGAACACGAAGAATCTTCATGTTCGTCTTCATCTGCCTTCGGATTTCCGCTCCCTTTATCCCCTCCGGCCAAGTTGCGGTACCATGATTTTAAAAGTCTGTATGAGCGACTCTATTGGTCGCCAGCAGGGGGCTTGTCTGCCATCAACCAATGAAGTACAGGTGCACTTCATTGGTTGATAGTAGAGGAGACCCCTGCTGGCGATCAATAGAATTGCTTGTACGGACATTTAAAATCCTGGCGCCAAAGCTGCTGTGTAGTGCGTACTGCGTTAACCCCGTATTAACCCCTTCTACAAAAAACGGCAAAAAACTAAGAACAAAAAACAAACACAAAGAATGTACAGGAATGGGCGAATATTTGTGGAATATGCCACTGCATTATTATTTCATCTAGATAAAAACCACATGAAAACACAAAAAATATATTTTTCGAGCACCAAACTCAAGTTTAACAAACAGATCGTATGCTCTTATTTAGTGAATAAAATGCATACTTTGTTATATACATAATATTCATGTAATGATCCATCAGGCAATGGCAGAAAGAAAGCGCAACAGGAGACACAGAAGGAAAGCTGTCTGAAGGAAATAGTCATTAGACTAAACTTTACTATTTCTTACTCTTTTATTTCTCACCAACAAAACAAGCAAAAGGAAGCCTGAACATAATCACATGAATATGGATGCCGAAAATGACGCCTGACATCTAATACACAAGCTTCAACAATGCGTGTCTTCATGCAAGGTGTGTGATATCAGCACAGGACGACACCAGCAGTTTAGTCTTAAATTAAGCTGAGAGAGGCGACGCGGGACAGCTGTGAAGAAAGGATTTAATGCAGCATGTACACAACCAGAAACTACGGCAATGCATGAAAAACGTAAGGTATGGTTTTTCAGCACACTGCTTCACTTAACACATACCGACAAAAACACACATTGCTAGGTACTCTACTTATCAAATAACGATATTGAGTTTAAAAAAGCATGGGAGCTCACCTTTAATGATGTATAAATTGTTTAGATTGTTTTATGAAAGACACAACATCTCATTAATATGTATGAGTGGAACGGAGTAAATGACTGCTCAAAGCATATCTCATGTAAAACTATTCACGTTCAAGGAAATTTACATAGTTGGAATAATGGCCCCATGCATTTTTATAATCATCAAAGTTGCAACAGTCTTTTCATAATCACAGCTAACTGTTTTCATTATTTTAGGGAAGATTTTTGGTTTGCTAGTTTATGTATCCTGAGGGCCAGGCAAAGCCAAGTCATATACTCTCTGGCACACCTATTTACAAGCTACTTACACATACTCACTAACACACACTCTAACATACACTCTAACATACACTCTAACACACACTCTAACACACATGCTATGCTAACACATACACCCCTCATACATACATACACATGCATGCTCTCACACACATACACATTCACATTTATGCTCACACACAAACATTTATACACACCTACTAACACACACAGTAACATACTTATACACCCCCACACACAGTAAGATGCTTACACATACGGTGTTGTGTTAGTATGTGTGTGTAAGTTAATATGTTACTGCGTGTGTGTGTATTTCACTTTGTGTATGGGTGTGTAAGTAATTTTGTGTGTGTTAGTTTTTTGATGTGTGTTTTAGAATCTGTATGTGTCTAAATATATTAATGTGTATAACTATGTTATTATGTGTGTTTTTTTAAAAAAAAAAAGGGCTGGCTCCTAGATCTCAACTAAATTTGTTGACCATTGTCTAGATGCCTTATAGGCCAGAGTTAGCCTGATTAGTACCATTGGACCAAATGCCGCAATATTACAGTTATGTTGATTAAAAATTTTATAATATTCATGTCACTTTGTAAAATATGTTTTCAGGTAGCTATTATCAGAGTGCATGCAAGGTAACAGTAGCTTGATGTATTAATGGAGGGTGCAATTTCAATAACACCAAAAGTATAGCTATAAGTACATAGAATGGGAAAAAGACATGACTCACTCCCATATTTCCCATAGAAACATAATTATTCTTTGGTAAATGGCTCCTGTTACATATACTGTACATATTGCTAACATTTCTACAGTAAGAATATCTGTTCAATCTTTCAATCCCTTACTTAAAAAGAACAAAACACATGTACAGACAAATTAGCCACCAATTTAATATTAAATATAATGTGCTTTTCTTTTATTTTAATACCCTAAGGCACATGGGGTGGAAAACAAAGCTATAGAGCAATTGCAATATAGTTAAAAATATAGGTCTCACTTTAAGCAAGAGAGGCACACGTGCTCTTGTTGCTTGATTGGTATTGTTCTAATATGGTGTTATTGTTCTTGATTTATGTCTGATTTATTCAGTTAAAAAAACAGAGCAGATATGTTTCTTCAAAACATTAGCAGGCCAGAAAGAGAAGAACTAAACTGTTATGGCTCTCATTAGAAAAGTCCACAGAAAAGTTCCTTTGGCTGAGGCTATACAGGCTCATCGCCTCATACAAGGCATTCATTGTAGAAGAATAGAGTATAAAATGGGCCTCTTTGTGGATGATATCCTCCAAGGGATTTACAACCCTGGTCAAGTGCAAATACCACTACAAGCCCTTTTGGAGGAATATGGGAATGTGAAATCTTATTAAAAAAAATAAAAACACCCATGCATTCCCAATGGGAATACAATTAAATGAAATAGACACATTCATATGTCATTCTTTATTTGAATGGTAAGCATAATCTATAACATATTTGGACATACGACTAACAAAATGACCTAACACAATGGTTAAAGTGAACTATAGTAAAATATGGGCCAATATACTTCCTGATATTAAAAAATGGAGGGGATATGAGATTTCCTGGTGGAGTTGTATTGCCCCATTAACGTTGGTATATCTCTTCAGAGCAATGCCATTGACACTTCTTAAGGCAGACTTAATAAAATACCAACAGGCGATTAAACACATCTGGGTAAATTCGGAAAACCTACATTTTCTACTCAAATTCTATACTCTCTTGTATTTATCTTTTTCCCATCTTAAGGAATAATATAACTTGCATGCTTTCTAAATGTTAAAAAATGTCCCTTTTTGCCCCACTAAAGCAAGGTTATATGGCACAATGGGAAAAATACAGAGAAAAATGAGTGGATGAGAGCGAAGAGAAACCTACGGGGGACTCTAGATATTCATATTGAGACGTGAATAGGAAATATTTATGTGGGTGGTATTTAGTCCTTACTAGAACACTATATATAAAGTACCAGGCACATCAAATGTTTGTTCAAGAGGTTGCTCCGAATCAGGTTCAATGCTTCATATCTGGGGAATTTTTATTAAAATATGTCCATTTTGGTCTTTTTTTACAACTACTTAACAATATCCTTCCAATTCCAGTAATTTCCCCGTCCCAAAAAACATTGCTGTATATGCTTGTTGAGAAATTAGGCAGTCATGCTACAAAAGGGCTGTTATTCCTTCTAGAAGACAATTGATTACTCTGATAGAAGAAAATTAACAATATAAATACTTTGCCAACTGGGCATTTCACATAACTGACAGTCATAATAAAGTCTGGAATCTATGGTATTTGTGCAGGCGGCAGGGGCCTAATGGGTCAAGTATTTGCATATAACAATTTATTTGCAATACCGAGAAAATGTGCTATGGAATATAAATATTTCTGCACATTTTAGCAGCACGTTTTTTTGTAGTATTATTTGTAGTATATCTGTTATACTCTTATGGATAATATTCTTCATTAATTCTTCAGGATAAGCATGCAATGAGACGGAGTGGTAGAGGAGAGCAATAAAAGCATTCCTTATAAGATGCTGGAGCTAAGCTGGGGTTTATTGGTGCTTGATGTGTATTATTGAGCTATTACTACAGCAATTCTGCTGTTTCTGCAAATCAATCTTGAATATGTAAAAAAAAAATAGCACGGCTGGGGAAATAATAAAATCTTGATTGTCAGTCCCATTTATACGGCTTGTTATAACCAGATGGGAGAAAATCACCACTTTTTAAATGTCTTGAGGTTACTTCCCATTAGGGAGCAATTGGTTGCTGTATCCATCAATCAATGACACAAAAAAACAAAATGTTTTTTCTAACATTAATTGATACTGTTAGTTAATTATAAATAGTATACCTACAAACAATGTTAGGCTAGAAAAAAAAAACATCCATTCACAAGCAAATACAAAGCTTTTATTAGCTAGCTCGATAACAAACTTAATAGTAGTGTATGTCAGATAGAGACGTTTAATGAAGTTTGGATGTAATTAATTTTATTATTAAAACAATTTAATTAAATAGATGTATATACATCCTATGTACTCTATGCAATTAATATATTAATGTATGCTATCCATCAGGTTATTACCGGTAGTTTGCAGCATTCGTTCAGCCAGCGTTAGAACTGTATGGAGCTCAGTATATATATATATATAACATGAAGATATGCAAGGAGATGTGTTTGGCTGAACAGATCTCCTGCATAGAAAATAGCTCGAGGTGCTAAACTATCCAGGTACTAAATTCACCAACCCCAACCCCCCCCCCAATTCCACTAATTTCTACTCACTATAGAAAATAAAACCACCTTTTATATATTTTTTACACATACGTACATTATATAATTTATACTCACTGTAGGAAATAAAACCACCTTTTATATATTTTTTTACACATACGTACATTATAGAATTTCTACTCACTATAGAAAATAAAACCACCTTTTATATATTTATCTATCTATCAAGACTTGTGCATTCAGATTCATAGGAAATGCAAGTTTGCCAAATTTTGGCAAATTCTTTCAGGCACCTTCCCTGATGGAGTGATATGCCTTCCAGGGTGCCCAACGGCGAGGGGTCAGGGGGTGCGTGGCCGGCTATCGCTCCCCTCCGCCTCCCAGCTGACTTTGATGCCGGCGCTCAGGTATTCAGATGCTACCTCATTGGCTCAGTGTCTCCCCATATCTGTTCTCTCCTTATTGTTCTCGTAGTATCCAGTCCCTGTCTGCTTTGATTTAACCTGATTACCAACGCTGCTGTCCCGGATTGTGCCCTGACTACTCTTCTGCCTGCTGATTTAACCTTTTGATCTCTGAACTGATACCTCTGATTTCCTGACCTCTGGATTGTTGTTGAATTTTCCTTGTCTGTCTCCTGCCTTCTGATACATTTAGTGGATTGTTATACTGGCTTCTCGGACTCTCCATGTCGGCCTTTTTACTGGCACTCTCGTTCACTCTCACGCTCTCCAAATGTTTCGCTACCTTCTCTGCCGACCACTTCCTCTTTCTACCGACCGCTTGCGTATCTTCTTTTTCTTGTATTCTATCTTCTTGCTTTCATCTTCTCTCTTATCGTCTCTTCAAACTACTTAAAGGTTCACCTTATAAAACCCAACATATTTCTGTGTTTTAGTCCGGTATAACTAGCATTTGCTATCCTGAAATTATCCTTAGCCGCCCATACAAAGGCTTTCCAAGTCAAACAACAATCAACAGCTTAACAATAAGAGAGAGATGACCTAATGAGAGGAATAGTCATGAAAGCAGGATGTTAAGATAGCTGGTCCCATGGTACATACAGAAAATGTCATTCTGAGATATAGGTTTATTATATATTGCTTATTTAAATTTGTATTCACAGTCCCAGAGGGGTACAAATACTTTTTACTATAATGATACTGTATCCATAGAGTGTGATTTATTTTTTTTGAAGAATAATATTGTACAAGCTGCCTCTGGTACTGTACTCTAATGTAATGATAAAAGGATGATTTTCATAAGTGAAAATGTTCCGTACTACATACATCTTACCAGTTGCATCTACAATGCACAACGGAGAACAAACTAAACAATAGCCTAATTAGTATCCTGGAAAGGCCATCAATCTAATTTCTATATAACATTTAGAATAAAATGAACACTGTGGTGTTGAATATAAAAATAATTATTTACTACCCTCATTTACTGAGAGAGGGTGGTATTTAAGTAGAACAGTCTCCCATCATAAGTGGTAGTGGCTAATATAGTAAGGGAATTGAAGCATTAATGGAATAGACTATCCTAGTCTAATGTGGGATCAGGGGTTAAGGACTTAGTCTTTACATCAGGAAAAATTAACCTTCAAATTCAATGTTTCTATAAATGACAATGGTTCGATTCTTTGGCTGTATATGTTGGGACCTCAGCACAAAACCAGAACAGTTGCCAGGGATATAGATAAAGGTGTGACCCATCCATATTCTATAGTGTACCGGATTAATTCTAGGCAGTGGTCATGGGACACAAAGAAAGGGCACACGTATGTTCTGGATATCAGGCAACATGGCAATACAGGCTGGGGTAGAGAAAACCTGTTAGAAAATATCTGTGTCCACAGCAGGGAGAAAACGAATGTATTTTAATTGTTTATATTATTTGAAAAAAAAATAAAAATGACAGGCTTGGTGTTTTTGTTGAGTCTGTTAGATCAATCAAGTCAATACTTCATCTTGTTGAAACATCACCCTTGACCTAACAGCACAAAACATAGATACAAACGGTTCTTTCTTACTTCTAGATGAAAAAAAAGAAACTGGGAAAGTTGAGTCAGTTGTTTTTTAAAGTTAAAATGCCAATCGTTCTTCCCTACTAGTCTACATAGGAGATGGATGTGTTATAATCATAGTCTAGGATAGGGTACTGCGTTATTATACAAATTGTACATTTCAACAGAAATAGGCTAGGATATTTGCTGTATTAATTCAATTTCTCTAAAAGGTCTGGCCTTTTGTTCTACACAATCATCCTTCATATTTGAGGAAATAAGCAATAAAATCCGAAAGCGCAAATATTTTACAAGGCCCCTTTGGCACTTCACAGTCATTAGCTGGTGCCCGGCTTAATTAGGTTTTACGCAGGCTTTATTATGGGTGACGCTTCTGATAAATCCTCATTTAAACATTTATTTACAACTTGTCTCAGTTACTTAATCATTTGCTACTGTGAATGGCTTAATAAAGGGTACTGTATGAAATGGTTATTTAACTGGTAGTTACCCATTATATATAGCTTTTAAAATACAAACTGCTCATCAGACATTATACAAAGGTTAGGCCTGGATTTACGTTATAGGTGCACCTAGGCCCAAAGATAAAATATACAATTGCTTGGTAAGTATGGGGAGCTGTCAGCCAACGGCCCAACGGGCATGTGCCTGGCATGCCAAATGTCCACTCCAGGCCTGGAAGTAACACTCATGTTTTGTTTGTTTTATTCGGGGTAGAGGTTGAATATTGACAAATAAAAAAAAATATCTACATTTGCTGGGGTCTGTGGTGGACAGTTTAATGGAGTTCTATGGGCCTTCACAAACCTAGCTACGGACACTGGTGTCTAAGGCTGGTGCAAGGATGTTTGCCACCTTAAGCAAAACCTCATTTTGCCGTCCCTTGGCTCAACCCCTTGTTTCCCGTCCTTGGGGGCAGAGTCATGTGAGTCTCCAGTCCTCTTCCATTACAAAATAGAGGAGCTTTGGCCCGGAGGACTTTTATATATATATAAAGTCCTGACCACTGTGCATAGGTTTTGGTGTGCAATCTACGTGTCAGATATGTTCATGGTCATCATTCAGCTGGTGCTTCCCTCCATTCCTGAAAGATACCAGCTGCCATGTATGAAACACTCCACTTTGCTTTGTATTGCAGTTCGTGTGTAATCTTACCTCACACAGATATAAGGTTATTAAAGCCGCCAGACAATATGCTTTGAGAAGATTGAAGGAGAAGGTAAGTCCATTCATTAGAAGAGATCTCAGTCTATTGAAAAACCAAGCTTTCATCACGTCTCCTGAAATATGTATTTGTGAACTTTTCACTTATAGAGGGCTGACAGATACAGTGTTTCATTAGCACTGTTCTGTTCATGTTTTGCAGGATGGGAGTGCTCAGGTGTTTGTGAAGGAATGACTCATTGAATGTGATAAGCTAGTGTATTTTCTAAGTACTTGTAATAATACAAGAACATCAGTGGCGGAACTACCGGGGTCGCAGGGGTCGCGACTGCGACCGGGCCCTGGAGTTCTGCCAGTCAGGGGGGCCCAAGGGGTGCCGAGCGGTTGCTGAAAACGACCGCTTGGCAACTCTTGGGCCCCCTTGACTGGCAGAAATCCAGGATGCCTCTGCTCCCCGCTGCTGCCGCCGTCGCAGCCGCCACCGCCGCCACCGCCTGCCTCAGCGCTGCCCAGAGTGCAGTGTTGGGAGCATGAGGCGTTTGTCTCGGGTGCCGGCGCTTCACACTGAGCGCCGGCATATGACGTCATATGCCGGCACTCAGCAGTGAAGCGCCGGCACCCGAGACAAACGCCTCACGCTCTCAACACAGGAGTTGACGGTAAGTGACCTACAAAGGGGGGGGTAGGGAGGGAGAGGGTAGATCGTGAGACGGGGGGTAGGGAGGGAGAGGGTAGATCGTGAGAAGGGAGGATAGGGAGGGGGAGGGTAGATCGTGAGAAAGGGGGGGTAGGGAGGGAGAGGGGAGATTGTGAGAAGGGAGGGAGAGGGTAGATTGTGAGAAGGGGGGTAGGGAGGGAGAGGGGAGATAGTGAGAAAGGGATAGATGGGTTGGGGGTGGGGGGGCCCCTTAACAGATTCTCGCACCGGGGCCCTGAGGTTTCTAGTTACGCCCCTGAAGAACATTTTACTAATATATATAAGACAATGCAATAAATATAATATATATGAGTATAAATATCTCAACATATATAAATATTAGACTTGTGCATTTGTATTCGGGCGAACATGAAAACAAACACGAAGGGTGTGTTTTCGTTGTTCAGCCCGAATACCGAACACACAAACATGCCGGCGGCAGGTGTACTTCATTGGCTGATGGCAGGCGACCAATAGAGTTGCTCATATGGACTTTTAAAAACCTGGCGCCAAAGCTGCTGCGTAGTCCGTACCGTGTTAACCCCATATTAACCCCTTCTACCAAAAAATGGCAAAAAACGAAGAAGAAAAAAACGAACACGAAGAATGTACACGAACATTCGCCCGAACCGAACACAGGAATGGGCGAATATTCGTGGAATACAAAGATTTTTTCCCCCGCGAAGACGAACACGAAGATGAACACGAAGAGTTGGTCGGTGCCCAAGTCTAATAAATATTATAAACCTAGATATGGATGAGTCAATATCTTGAAAAGGATATATGAAGAGGACAAAAACTGTCCCTGGACCCTACATACTTTATTATTTGGTTACAGAAGGAGAGTGCTTAGACTTGACAACCTTGTCAAAGTTCTTGAAAGTCAATAAGTAAAGTGGATATAAATTCCATTATTATTTGTCCCTAAAATTTGAAGATAAAAAATGCAGGAAAGGTTTCGTGGTCTGTCTGTTGTGCTGATGAAACTAAAAGTAATCAATCTCACAGTTTCTTATTGAAAGTTTTACTTGGTTTCCCTATGCCTTAGGTATGGAATATCTATGGTGACCTCTCGGTGTGCTACCAAGGAAAAAGATTAATTTATTTATCTCTCAACACAATTGTCTTGGAGGTCATAGATGAAAAGATAAAAGGGTCTAGGTTGAAAGATAAGCCATTTCTCTGTATGAAGATTCTACTAACAGGGCCAAAGAATGATTGTAAACCGTCACTGAGACTACAGAGAAAATAAGCATGGACCTTGACACATTACAATAGTTGAGTGTTGTACTTTATGAGGCACATATTAGTAATGGAATTTATAATCATCCTTAATTGTCATCTCCCTGCTATATCATCTTATGTGAATACATTGAATATGCTCCCATTTTAGTGCTCGTATAGCGAACCTTCAAAACTTATTGGACACAATTTTTACATGTGTGGTCTCCCTTAAGGACCACCTTATAACATATGTGAACAACCTTAACATCTCAGGCCACAATCACCAACATCCATGAACCTACTTCAATGTCTATGCTAGATACACCACTGTTCTTACAAATAGGTTTCCCAACACTCTATCACTCTGTATATATTAGTATGTGTGTGTGTTAATAATTCTTATTCATCCAAATCAGGTTTGATAAGTGTCTGTGTAGCAATGTACTCACATACCTAATACATATCCCTGCAAATAATCACTCAATATATATAGTTCTCACTCTTCCCTCCTACAGGAATTGACAATTTCATAAACCACAAACAACCTTTATATGAAGGGAACCACCTCAATTACACACAACCTTCACATAGGGGGTTGACATATATTAACCTCTTTCAATGTATATTATATTTCATGCACCACTATATTGTCTCAGTATAATAACCCTGCTCTCAGTGCCCAGTGCGTATTGATGATTCCAATTCCAGCTACCAAGAATAATGTCTCTATATAACAAAAAATATTGTTTTTGTAAATGCTAAACGTTTTATTTTTCAGAAATTTTCAATGTAAGGTCAATAGAAGGAAGAGGCATAAAACAGAGTGGTCCGATTGGTTAAGGCATATACAAGAATAGAGTGAGTTATAGTTAACATTCTGCCTTATGAGAAATACAGCTTTGATAATACCCCTTACAGTGGGTGTCTATAAGATCACATGCTGAACCTTTGCAAGCCCTGCACTGTTTTTGTTTAAAAGAGCCCCCATGCTAAACTGCATATAGTTTCTTCTTGGGTATCTACATAGGTTTTATATTTCATATTCTGTATTACAGTATTGAATACCTCATTATAAAAATTCTCAATGCTGTGGAATCTGTTAAAAATTACTAAACTATAACGTTTTAGTAATCATGGAGTTCCACACATGGCCACAAGGGCACTCAACATTTGTATTAACCTGCATTCATGTAACAAATAAGGTCAGGTGTTGCTTTCCTTCTTATGAATATTTAGTAGTTGTAAAGGAGCTCCTTTACAATCCTGGTGTAATGGCCAAGCCAACGTTGGCTTACCAAGCTATAGTAGTCAAAGAAGACGGTATATGCATTCTTCAAAGTAATTAAGGATTACTATTTGTTTAGAATTTTCCTTGGAGGGAAGCATAACTCTCCATTATGTCTACATCCCTTAGTTTAAGTGAAGCACGCTGTCTCACATGCATACAGAATGAAGAATCATAATCATCTCACTGTTAATTAATTTTCCATTAGGGCCAAGGCAATCTCAACTGACTAATAGATAAAATCACTAAGCGCATGAATGAATGAGGAAAGAGGAAATTGAAAATCAAAATAATAGTTAAATGTATAATACATCTCGGTCAGAATTCTGTTACCGCTTAGAACGTTTTTGTTTTATAATCCAAGTTTTACCATTAGAGTCAATGAAATTGATTTAAATACAACCAGTGATAATATGAAGTATTATATCATTCCTGTAAGAGCCACCCCACTGTTAATAAAAGAGATTTACTAATGTGAGATAATAAGGTAAAGATTTTCATATCTGAAGCAACCAGCGGCTTATAGCTTTCATAATCTCCTGGGGATCCGTAAGAAAGGAGTAGTTATGAATGCTTTGCAGAAGAAAAAATATCAAAAAAGAGATTCCAATATGTACAGAGGAGAGAAAAGAAAGACGAGATGTGATAGAAACATTTAAAGACTTAAAAGGGATTTAACAAAGTATTTGCGAAGTCAGAGGTTTAGATGTAGCGTATGGAATTTTATATTACAGAGAGGGTGGTAGAAGTTATAGAGGCTAATAGACTAATGAAATTTAAACACACGTGTGGCAGGCATAAAGCTAGCCTGGATTTAAGATAAGACTAAGTACAGAGTCTTTAATATTAGGAAACATTGGCAAATTGGCTGGGCGAAATGGTTCCTATGTGCTGTCAAACTCTATGTTTCTATGTCTTCTAAAATGAAAAGAGAACGGCATATGATATGAAGATGTGGATATAAACTTGACATTTTATTGCATGAATACTTTTATTGATATCCCTGTAACGTTCATTGATTTTTGGCGGCATCTCTGTACTGGTTCTGTTGCCAGCTTCCCACTTACAGCCCAAGTACAGTAATGGTTCGCAAACTGCACACAGCTGGTATTGTACAGATATACCCATTCTGTAACAAAGACGAGATTTTAATTATGAGTGAGTTTAATTAAAGGAACAATCCAGCCATTAATGTTAATTATTTTGGAAGATAACGTATTAACATACAGAGTATTAGAATATACATTTGTGTTTTGAGGGGGTGTCCGGGACATTAGACTACCCATTTAGGAAACTTTCTCACAACATTGGCTTTGCCCATCTACACTTATATTATCTAGTAAAGGAGGTATAGCAATTACAGTTTTAGGTGAAGGCTGATTTGTACTACAAAGCATTGGGGTTATGTTTTTGCGGCTTCTTTTTTAATTGAATTATTCAATAGTTTATGTCCCTCTTTTACATGCTGTGGACTCCTTTGTACATTCTTTAAAGAGAACTGTTTCACCAGAAAACTCTACCCTTTCCTTTCATTAGGCCACCCCTTGCAAAAACTGCAAACTCCACAAAGGGTTGTCCCACACCGCCTTTCTTTGGTGCTGAATACAATCTTTTCCATGGCTATGGCATTGTTGAAAAATATGCATTACTGTGTGCAATGACAATGCCACTTCTGTAAAAACCCTCAATGGAAAGACAGAGGACCTGAAGGGCGCTATCTTATTGTATCTTATAATAGATCTGTGGAGTGAAAGTTTTTCATGAATTAAATTAGGTGAGGTGAGTCCTGGGTCAATAATTGGGAAAACTGAATTTAACTCAAAAATGGCTATTGCCTACTTACAGCTCCTGTTATACTCTTGCTGCTAGTCCCTTTACCTTGAACTCCCAGCAGCCATTATCAACTTTGCTTTTGTGCAAAGAGAATCTAATATTTTCTAAAGGATGTTCATATGAACAAATAAGGCTGGTTGATGACCAATGGCTCTCTATTGACATCAAATGTTCTTTAGCAAGGCAAATTAACGTACCTACCTCCCCCTTGGTGATGAAATAGCTTCTTCTTGGCGTCTTACCCTGTAGTTTGAATGCCAGGGTCAAGAAACATTTTTCATTTTTCACATTGTTGTAATATTGATTTCATGATATAGCAGTAAAACCATTAATATATATATATATATATATGACCATATAGTAAAATAACAGAAACAAGATAACCTTCTTAAAACTTCAATCCTGTCACCCTGCCAATGCGGCTGCACATACAAGTAGATTGCCCACAGACCCAATGTAGGTAACAGTACAAAATGCAATGTAGGTTAGGCATTTAGGGTTCAATTCTATAATCATGCGAAAAACAAACAAAACAAGTAGAAAATCCATGGGACTATCTATGGCCTAACAAAACCCAGATCCTTCCCTAAATAAGACACAGACACCACATTATGATGCACAAAGATTGGTTTTGTGGTGACAATCTTTAAATTCATTTAATCCCTCCATCCCACCAGGAGCAGGGCGAGGGGTTATATTTGGGTTATATTGAATTACACCTAGCCCCACAATGCACTGGGTTGGGGAGCAGGAGTGAAATAGGGGTTCCTGGGGACCCCCATTTTATTGCAGGTATATTTTTTATATTTTATATACAAAAGTATTTTTATACAGTTCAATATTTTTATATAAATTAGCTTGTATTGCAAGGATGCAGGATGTTGCTGTTTCAGGTGAAGATATGAGTTCTCATGCCCCCATCTGAATCAAGATTGAAAGTTTAAAGTTGCAGACATGACATTCCCACGAAAAGACACTTGGAATATATACAGTTTTTGTATCATAAGATTAACTCTCCAAACCCACCCAAAAAGATTAAAGATGAATACCCTCTAAGTGCATCTGTTATTTGCTTGGTCAGATGAATTTCCATCTGCAGCCATCATATTTCCAAAGATTATTCATGCCATGGCCAACCATGAGAAAAAAATCCATTGAGGGATTATAATTTTAATAGTGTGGAAATCCAAGCGGAACAGCACACTTGGAGTAAATCTTGCGACAATCTAAAATGCACCCAATATCCAAGACTAATAGGAATCTTGCCCTGGGTCAGATGGAAGGGAATTGAAACTGTCCTTGAACCAGATCAATGCATAGTCCATCAAAGAGCGTAGATTCTCAGAGTTAATGGGGAATGGTCATACTCAAGATTATCCCCAAAATAAAAATGACCTTTATTTTGCGATGCTGAATGCGGGAGCTCCTTTATCTCATGAATTTATGTTTCATCCTAAAATACTTATAATTCAAGCTTTCTAGAGGAACTGCATGGCTGAATCAATAGTGTATTTAGGTTAGGAGAGGCTACCATGTGTAATCACTAGGGGCTCACGAACAGCCCGCTAAACAATTGCACATTGTGTAAAAAGCATGTTACACATTTGATGTATTTGCACATTTATTAAAGGCAACTGCAAAATAT
The DNA here is from genome assembly GCF_027358695.1 of Spea bombifrons. Classification (NCBI taxonomy): domain Eukaryota; kingdom Metazoa; phylum Chordata; class Amphibia; order Anura; family Pelobatidae; genus Spea; species Spea bombifrons. The sequence goes on from NC_071090.1 coordinate 93,920,285, forward strand.
TTGTAATTTATGGATAATAATAAAAAAAATCCCTCAGCCTTATGTAGGTAAGTCATCTTTCACTCACCTAGGGTTATTACTTTCTCTGGCCAAAACGTTTTTGGTGTGCATGGGATTCTTATTATTGTTATGATTTTGATTATTTTTATTATTACTACTAAGTTTGCATTTGTTTTTATACTAATAATGAAATTACACATGCATGTAACAAATTATTAAGTATAAAGCTGTACTAATGGAAACCTTACTGTGCACTGAAAAGCAGTTTGGTGTCAAAGATGGCACAGACTAGCTGTTTGGGGGCATTGACAAGCTGCTTAGGAACAAAGAACAAACACCAGCTGTTTGGGGGCAAAGCTGGCATTGTGGGAAATGTTGTTTGGTGAATTTCGGGGCCCCAGGAAATTTTTGGCACTAGAGCCCTGTGGTTTCTGTACTGCTGTTATATCTTCCAGTATAAACACATGCAGGTGAGATATCAGATTGTTTAAGGATTGACTTGTGATCCATGATGTTTTGCATTGTGAAGAGCTATACATAGCAATGTTCTGATTGAATCTGTCAAATGTGACAGCGGCTGTCATACCTGCTGCACTGAATAAAATAAGGGTTTCTTATAAATACTCTGGGCTAGTGTTATAAATACATGCTAGTGTTTTATTATTTTAAGGTTTACAAGGTGGGGGTGGCTGATCGCGACATAATATCTGATCCCTGGCATTACAGTGTTTCCAGTCTGCTAGCCAGCTGATCTAGTTTATATTACACTTTTATTTATTTATTACTTAAGATTTCATGCCTGCTCTATGCATTGATCACTGCCTTTAGGGAGCAATCACTTATATATGAATATGAATAGCGTATTGTGTTTATTGTAAGTGCAATGCTTCCATTCATAAACAGGGCCGGACTGGCCCACCGGGATACCGGGAAATTTCCCGGTGGGCCGGAAGGTCCGTGGGCTGGGCGGCCATGAAGACAGCCGCTGAGCTGCCCCCCAGGCTGCCCGAAATCTAATCAAAGCGGCCGCTGGGTGCTGTGGCCGTCTAGTGATGGGAGCAGTGTGAGGGGTGAAAGCTCCGCCCCCTCGCACTGACCTTTCACCCCTCACGCTGCTCCCATCACTATGCGGCCATCAGATTGCTGGGAATGTAATCTGAACGGCCGATGCGTGCTGATGCCGCCGGCCGCCTCTGCTTTAATACTTTTTTTTTTTTACTTTATATGGCGAGCCGATCCAGCTTACCATATAAATAAAAAAAAAAAGTGTTAAAGTAGCTCCGGCCGGCGGCATCAGCACGCACCAGCCGTTTAGATTACATTCCCAGCAGTCTGATGGCTGCATAGTGATGGGAGCCGCGTGAGGTGGAAGCTCCGCCCCCTCGCGCTCAGACTGCTGCAGCACCGGATGTCAGGTCAGTGGCATCCTGGCTGTCAGCATAGAGGAGAACAGTGTGCAGCTACCAGGAAGTCAAGAGAAGTAGAAGGTGAGTAAAATAATGTATTTTTTGTACTGTATGTTTTTTGTATTTGTTAAAAACAAAAAAAAATCGGCATGTGTGTGTATGTAAGTGTGTCCCCCTATATGCCACTCTGCCTCCAGAAATGCCTTATATCCCCCTATATGCCACTCTGTCCCATGATATGCCTTTTAACCCCCTATATGTCAGAGTGACATATAGGGGGTCAAAAGGCATATCTGGAGGCAGAGTGGCATAAAGGGGGTTAAAAGGTATATCATGGGGCAGAGGAGCATATAGGAGGGTATAAAGCATATCGGGGAGGCAGAGTGGCATATAGGGGGCATAAGGCTTTTCTGGAGGCAGAGTGCCCCATGATATGCCTTTTAACCCCCTTCATGCCACTCTGCCTCCAGAAATGCCTTATACCCCCCATATGCCACTCTGTCCCATGATATGCGTTTTAACCCCCTATATGGCAGAGTGGCATATAGGGGGTTAGAAGGCATATCATGGGACAGAGTGGCATATATTATTTTTTATTTAATATGGCAAGCTGGATCGGCTTGCCATATAAAGTAAACAAAAATGTCCCATGATATGCCTTTTAACCTCCTATATGGCAGAGTGGCATATAGGGGGTTAGAAGGCATATCATGGGACAGAGTGGCATATAGGAGGGTTGAGGCATATCAGGGAGGCAGAGTGGCATATAGGGGGTATAAGGCTTTTCTGGAGGCAGAGTGCCCCATGATATGCCTTTTCACCCCCTTTATGCCACTCTGCCTCCAGAAATGCCTTATACCCCCCTATATGCCACTCTGTCCCATGATATGCCTTTTAACCCCCTATATGCCTGAGTGGCATATAGGGGTATAAGGCATTTCTGGATGCAGAGTGACATATAGGGGGTCAACGGCATATCTGGAGGCAGAGTGGCATAAAGGGAGTTAAAAGGGATGTCATGGGGCAGAGGGGCATATAGGAGGGTATAAAGCATAATGGGGAGGTAGAGTGGCATATAGGGGGCATAAGGCTTTTCTGTAGGCAGAGTGCCCCATGATATGCCTTTTAACCCCCTTTATGCCACTCTGCCTCCAGAAATGCCTTATACCCCCCTATATGCCACTCTGTCCCATGATATGCCTTTTAACCCCCTATATGGCAGAGTGGCATATAGGAGGTTAGAAGGCATATCATGGGACAGAGTGGCATATAGGGGGTATAAGGCATTTCTGGAGACAGAGTGGCATATAGGGGGTTAGAAGGCATATCAGGGGGCAGAGTGGCAAGCCTGGGGGCAGAGGTGCATAACTCGGGGGTAGGTTGTCAAATGAAAGGAAATAAAAACCAAACATGTCTCAATCATAGCTTTTATTAAATATGGAAAAAAAATAGTCTACATGAATTAATAAAGAAATAAAAGTTTCTTACCAGAATATCGTGAAGAATAATGTGATCAGTGTTTTGTTCCACTGAATAAAATGGAACTCTTTCATCTAAAAATGTTCGCAGTAGTAAATGTTTTGATCCCATTCTGTGTAATGTATTTCATTTATTAGGGCCTTTTACCACTTTTGCTTTCTGGCATTTTAATACAAATAATGAGATAAAAAGAATGGCACATAGTGTGACTCGGGTGTGTATAAGGGGTGCGTGTGGGTATAAGAGCTTCACCGTGAGATAAACTATATGGGGCTGGTCTCCAAATTTTTCCAGGGCTGCTTTTCAGTCCCAGTCCGGCCCTGTTCATAAAGGAAGTTATTGTGTGACCTTTCAAGACTTCTCTTGGTCTTGGCCAGAGAGGGCTGCGTTCCTCACAAAGTAGAAGATTGGGGACCTAGTATATACTTTTGAGCACTGGCAACTTTTCTTCATCAAGGACAGAGACTTACGAGACCCTGCCTGAAATAACCTTGCGGTGAACTTCAGCAAAATGGTGGAGCTTTCAGGCATATCTTCTACCCTGATACTCCAATCAGAGGAGAGAATATGGGCAAAACTCAGCCATTTTGGGGAAATTCCCCGGAGGTCATGTCCGTGTCCCATTATCCATGGAGAAGTGGAAGAAGAACGTAGAATTTTGAGCAGTGGAAGAACACAGACGAGAGAGGAAAGAAGACAGATAAACAAAAAGGTACAGATCAGAAGTAGTGCAGCACAGCACAGTGACAAGGCCACAGAGGCAGATAGAGAGCCATCCGGAGAAAGTGTGAGAGCATGCATGAGAGTGTGAATGAGACATGTAATAAATGTGTGAGTTGGAGTGAAAAAGCTAACAGAATTTAAAACTGTGAGCTCTTTACTTTGATTTTGTTTGTTTTGTTGAGTTTTCCCTCCTCGTTTTCGGGGATTCATACTAATTGCCAAAATATTAAAAATTTGTTACGTTTGAATCACAAATATATCATACAGTGTGGATTATTAAAAAAATGTTAATGGCTAAATCCCTTATAAGCAGGAGTGATATAGCCTTATATATTAACCCCTTAAGGATAATGGGCGGTCACAAAACCCATTGAAAACGATGCATTTTGAGCCCGTACATGTACGGCGTATACCTCTGCATTACTATATAACCTAAAGGGAAAATGTTTCACTTCTTATATAATGTCAGTCATTGTCCAAGTTGTACATACAGTGTAATGTTGTAAGCAATCAAGATAATCAGACCAACTGCATAATGGAAGGTGGAGATCTTTAAAAGAAATAAAAAGCTGGTGGGAAATACGCAGTATAAAAATATATTAAAATACAAAGATTCCCACAAGGACTAAGAATATATAAAATGATGACAATGATGACATGCAACAATGGAAATACATCTTAACAGAATGTTCTTTTTAATTAAAGAACCTCGCAGTTACACACAATCAAAAGAACATGGAGAAATTACAAGACGATATCTATCATATGGAAAAAAACATTACACAAATTTAAAGAGACAGTACTAAATCAGGAGTTACATAAATAATTTGGAGTGCAAAAACTAAAAACAGAAGATGAGATTGCAGGGAGAAAAAATAAAAAAATCATAAGAGATAAAAGGACTATGAAAAAGATGAGATCTATAAAAGGAAAAGTTAAACCTTTTAACAATAATAAAATAAAACCATATAAAGGGAAAAAACACCTAAAAATCTACAAGGTGGATCCACAGGTGGATCCACAACATCCCAAGATACAAGGGCATCCAGAATTCCTATAATATTTAAGATGACTCAAGCTCTACAAACACAAGAAAAATATCAGTCAGAAGAAGACGAGGATTGGCAAGGAAAGCAGACAAGAACCAAGACTGTAGGAAGAAGGAGCAATCAAATTCTAGCTTATCAAATGATCAAGAGAGTCTACTGGCTAGATGGTATTTTATTTCCAACTTTTCACATTTAATCTTTTGTGAGGAGCTACAGAATACCAACAGCAAGTAAAACACTATTCTCTAGCATCCCGACTCGACTGAAATGTAACATTTCAAGAGGTATTGACATGCAATTCACTATAAAAATAGAAACATCCTTACCCTGGACCCTGTATACAGCAATATCTGTGCCACAAGAATAAAATGCATACAATGTAAGGTTAGTACATGGGGCCAGATGCTTTCTTCCATTCAATATGTAAGAAAAAGGATCATGGTTACATCATACAGGAATGTATAAATGCAGCGCTAATATCTATACATTTTGCTGCTATTGACAGTAAATGCATATTAACGGCAATACACAAAATGTTATCTATTTACTTACTTTTGAAAATTGTGGTATTCAGTACCTAGGACAAACCACCCTAAAAACTAGAACTAGGGAGCATATTTGTGAGATTAAAAATAGGAAAGACTTTTTAAGTAAAAAAACACCTGAAAGGATGTCACATAATTCATATGCTTGAAAAAACTGAATCCTTGTGGATCTTTGAATCAAAAACAAAAGCGTGGTATTTAAACCAATTATTATATAACTAAATCATAAACATAGTAAAATCCATCCATTAAGATTCACTGCGCAAACTATTATTATTTAACACAGATGAAGATTGTTCATATATATATATACATAGTAGAGTAGAGGTTGCATTAGTCCAGTGGTGTCAATATTAAATAACAGGTGAAATAAGTATCTTGTGATAATATCTTTTTTATTGGACTAACAGAATTTTGGAATGTCAAGCTTTTGGGAGCTTTTCTCCCTTTCTCAAGTCGAATGCATTTCTGAGCAAAACGACACATAGAATCCCATGTTGTGTGGCAGGGTAGGGGGCTTGGTGCTCAGATTTGATAAGAGAGGGTGAGATGTTTAAAAGTATGTGTCCCTCCAGAGGGTCATAAATGTTCTGAGTGGGAGTTCTGAGGGGGGGGTTAGCATGTTTAATGGGGTTAAGGCATTTAATGGGGTTAACGTCAGGGGTTTAATGGGTTAACGTCAGGGCTCTGTGCAGCCGGTCAAGTTCTTCTGCACCAAACTGCACCATGTCTTCATGGAGCTTGCTTTGTGCGCTGGGGCAGAGTCATGCTGGAAAAGAAAAGGGTCTTCCCCAAACTGTTCCCACAAGGTTGGAAGCATAGCATTGTGCAAAATGTCTTGGTATGTCCCCTTTTTATTTTTAGAAATTTCCAGGGAGCATGTCAAATGAATATACTGGAAAGAACTGTGTTATGTCCGTAAACTCCTATTACCTGCAACAGAACACAAATTGATGTAACAAATTAAGTTCATTTAATTTTTTTTATTTAAATGCAACCCTTTTAATATCATAAAGAGATGTTTCCTACATTAAAATTGTTATTTATTTTAATTATGCTACAAATCCCAACAAATGTTACTATTTTAATCCAGGAAAAGTCTGTATGAGGTTTTTTCTTATGTCCTGCAGTTAATTTATTTCACACAATATGGCAAATAATAGATAACAATTGGGCGCATGCAGTGTTATCCAGCAATTATCCAGCTTCAATGATAGCCTTCAAGTCTGACTGAGAACTGGGCACTATCGTACCTATGCAGCGATGAATATATGAGGAGTGATCAAAAGCTTCTGATTGGGTGGATGTATTAACCCTGCTGCTGCCACATACTCATTAAAGCACTGGGAGGGATTTTCAGGGAGGATAAAACACTATGCCACACACAGAAACTAGTATTATGCTGCATGTCCAATGCTCCTATAAACTGCTCAAAAAACGCAGCTTACGCAGAACCAATAGGTAGAACGGATTGAAAGAAACACTCAAGGCAGGAGCTCACCCACTGCAAGCAAGTTAATCAACCCTTTCATAAAGCAGTTCTTTCACATGCTCTCACATCTAGTCCTGTTCTCGGTGTCTGTCTTGCTCTGGATTGAAGACATTATTTTAAAAGGATATATAACACATAAGAACTCCAGCCCTATCCATTCGGGGAGGTGCATTTATCAACTAGGAGGTTAAAAGCTACAGATTTCTTGGAACCCTCCGAGGAAAGGCTTCCCGCATAGAAGAAAAATTACTCTTACATAAAGACTCATCAAAATAACATATTTACCGACAATTCTACTCCCAGATACGTGAGTAAAGGTAATATTTTTATCTAAATCTTTTTTACTCGTTTATGCAATTATTTGTGTTTATACTATGTTGGGTTTGTAACTGTTACGGTTTTATCAATGACTTTGAAGGAGGGCACTTGTTTCCTTTTTTATTTTAGGGATTCTTGTTACAAACAAAGTTAGCTTCGCTTTACCCATCGATGTGTGAGCTGAGCAGCGTTTCCCCGGGAAACACTAAATAGTTAAATGCCCAGCAGCTGCCTCCTGTCCAGTGAATGAAGCAGTTCTGTTGGGAGCTCCAAGCCGGAATACATGTGCATGCACAGATACTGGACTTCGCACACTCTTACTCCTAAAGTGCCTTCCTCCCGTGAGCCCGGGTTCGAGAATCTACACCGCTCATGGGATGCATTTATGCACAAAGCATAGTGTTTCCCCTAGACTATACTTTGCAGCAGTTGCGAATAAGTTATATTTTGATATTTTGGCAAAAATAAATTTAAAAAAAAGCTTATCAGATGGTCAAAAAAATCTGCATTACAACTTCAGTCAGCTGGCTGACGGGATGTTCAGAACTGCGATTCAGGGGCAGTCATGGTCATCAGTCGCTGACCACTGATCACTATTCGAGTGATTTCAGTTGCTTGATGGCTTCTGTGCATGTTGCATATGAGCATGGGCACTGGGGGCACACGTTTGTTGGCTCTCAATGTATTGTGTTTGTAGGCAGGCAGAGGCTGGAGAGAATTCAGTTTTTTTTCAATTGTGCTGCTTTACAAGTCATGTAAAAAATTCAAGAAGACAGAGGCTAACCCAAGATTCTATTAGCACCACAGTAAACTATACAGTTTTTAGTCTAGGGACAGGCAGAGCCCTACGTATATGAGACGGTTAAGTTGTAGTCAGTTTTGTGACGTTGGTTGATGCTTAACAGAATTCTCAAAGCCATAGATGTTAAAAGTGTTCCTCTGTGAGCATTAGCTTGGCAGAACTGCAGAAAACCTCAAATTATTGTTCAATTAAGCCATTAGTTTAAATTAAGAAGCATTATCCTGAAAATATTGTGTCTAAGTGGCCCTTGAGAACTTTTAGTTCCCCATTTTCCAAATGTTAGGTGCATCTGTAATGGACGCATTCAAAATGTCAGCATTCTGGATTTGTTTGTCAACAACAACAAAAATCAATGTTTTTGCCAGACAATATTAAGACATCTTAATTTGCATGCAGATTAACCCTTTTTTACTCACACCCATTGATATTTTCACCAGGGGTAAAAGTAAGCCCAGGACTAGATGAACTCCTTGAACACCTTTATCTATAGGTGGGCCTTGTATGGAATTAGCCTCAGAATCAGCTCATATAGATGACTGCCCATGAAGACCAAACATTTTTACCAGTTGGGCTATGGCTTTCACATCATCATCATCATCATCAACAGATCAGGGAGTAGTCATGTCCTGGGCTTGAAACTGGCTAAATTCACATCAGCTCACCCAGTTACACCATTACAGGATGCTATACCCCTAGTGTACCATGACGCTGGTATAACCATTCGCTATGTAGAATTACACAGATTCACAGAAACGCTGGGTCAGTCTGGCAGAGGGTCCACTAGTAATAGTGAGGGAAAAGTAACCATCCTTTGTTAATCCATTTAGCATGCACATGTTTCTAGCTGCCTTAAGACGTTGCCGTTTTCTGTGTATTTATGACACCTGTAAAAGTATTGGCTGCACAGTGTACAATAAAAGTGTGAAAATCTTTAGCCACAAGGAGGACACAGATATCTCCAGAGGGATAATCTTCAGTACCACTACTTAAGTCTACGAGATGAAAATTTCCCCTATAATTTTTGAGATTATAATAATAACCCCTAATTTAATCTTCCACAGTCCCGCTAATGCTTTAACACCCACATAAAAAATGTCAATCTTAAAAAACATTACATTTCATAAATATCTGAATGTTTAATATTTTGACCTGCCTGTCTATCTGTGTTTTTTTCTGCATGTAAATGCAACACATCAAACACTTAATTCTACAGCGGAGGAAATACAGAACAATTCTAAAGCAACCAGTATTCAGGCAACAAGCTATGGCGGTCTCAGCACACATAGAAAAGACACACACATATATATATATATATTGACAAGCGCATAGTTGAGTTTGTGCCCCAGGAAGATCGTACCCCTATACCCAAATAATGACTCAGACACTTTACTTGGGTGCAAAATATTTTGTCCACAGCTTTATTAACATATATACAATATTTAGAGGTCATTGTCAACCCAGCCACCCCGGTTAACATTATTAACAGTTTACATCTTATTAACACTGACAATGACCTCACATAACCAATAAATTAACCATATAATGGCACCAACACATACCAGGTGCCTCCACATTAACATATTAACATATTAACATATTGACCACAATAGGGATGTACCGAGACACCCCTACCAGACCGTTTAACCAAATTATAATTATGTAGGGGCATACCGAGACACCCCTACACCACCGATTTAACCAAATTACCACTGCAGGGGCATACCGAGACACCCCCACACCACCAATTTAACCACACACCAATGCAGGGGCATACCGAGACACCCCTACACCACCCCAGGTTCTGAGCCACAGGCCAGCTCGAAACCTACACCAATAACTTGAACCAAGTCAAATTATTAACCAAAAACATAACAAAACGCCGTATTAGGCAATAATCCCCAACTAACCCCGCCGCTGTGACAAAACGGGGTAGTCACCCCCCACAACCCACCTTAAAGGGAGGGAGGGTGGGACAACTAGGATTTGGATAAGCAGTTAAGTGACAGTTACAAAATGGTTGCCACTTATATACCCTCTTAATAACCCCACCCATAACAACTCTAAGCCAATTAAATTAAAATCCTTCCTTTTTGCACACCACCTAGCTCTGTCAAGGCCCACTCCGCCTAAGCTGCGCTGCTCCATGGGCTTCAATATATATATATATATATATATATTCCATGCGCTTTTTTCTCTAAAATTTCCAGTAGCCGGTTTTGAAGTTCAGAGTAGAGTTACACTTCTGCTGTTCTTCTAAGACATTTTTGATCATCAGTACATCCCTAAGCATGTATCTAAGAAACAAAAAGAAGAGGGAAGTGCTTCTCTGTCTCCAAATTTCTTATTAAACAATATTTAAAACCCCTAGTAAATTACCGGTATTATTAACTATTCTTAACTTGTAATTATTCTTGTTCCACTGTCCGCTTGAAGATCGCCAAATTGTTTACTGAATGCTGCGGGTTGGTGGCACACTGCCAAATAATACTCCACATCAGAGGTGCTCATAGAATGAATCAGTAACTCTAGTACCTCCTGAATCCAATCAAACTCAGATCTAAATCAGGACAAATAAATTATACTCTTAGTCTCCCCATCCATAACACCTACAAGAGCTTACCTCCCTCACACTAAACAAGGCAGGGTGTATGAGGAGTATTTGGAGGCTACTACAGAACCTTGCAGCCTCCAAAGTCCCACTCTCTTCATAGATATTTTAGAACATTTGTCACAAAATGCTGGAAGTAGCTGGTTCTAAAACCAGTTCTCATGGAAACCTTTACTCACCGTGACAAATGGCGACTGAGCCAACTTTTTTTGCAAGGGTTTTATCTATTGCAAAAAGTAAAGGAGCCGTGTGATATCAGTATACAGTATAGAAGGTAGAACAGGGGACCAATAAATGTCACTATGTTCTGAATGTTTGGTGAAGAGATAGAACACCTTTCTATGGACACTGGAGAGTTCCTCATTCCAAAATCAGCCCATCTACCCCATCCACTGTGCCCCCCCCCCGGCCTATTGCTATCACAGTGTGATATGGAGCACTTTAACCAAAACACAGGAATCTGATCTAAAATGCTGGGTACATATAGATTGTCAGCAATGCAGATCTACAGCTCACAATATAATTTTTTAATCTGGGGCTAGAGCCTTGGACACTGCATTGCCATCCTATTTCCCTGTACTGTCTTCAGTCTGTCCTGCTTTATTGCCAGTGATGTTATGCATTATCCTGCAAGCTTAACCGACTGTATGTCACCCTCACTGCGCCCACATTACATGGCACCAGCATCACGCCTTACCAACACAGCTCATCAAAAGCCAGATGATGGACAGGGTGTTGAGACACTGGCCAAGGTACCAGGAGTCTCAGTATCCAGACTGCTCCAGCCAAAGAAGGAAAGCTCTCAGCTACAGAGAATGAAGCTACAATTGGCTTAATATCCTTGTGCAGTTTTCTCTTTTGATAATAAATCATCTGTGTTTAATCTAGTTTAACTTTGCAAAGACTGCAGACCACATTTTGTCACACAATTATCCGAGGATTCAGTTTCACGGGTAACAAACAATGGTGTCTCCAGCAATCGTAATTGGAGGGGGCATGAGAGACAGGGACAAGAGTAGGGGCAATTATAGAACAATATATATATAAATACACAATCCAGCCATACACATAAACACACATACACAACCCCAGACAGACATAATCATACACATAAGCTAACATACCACACACACACACACATAAACCCATGCACACACATTTACCCACACACATACACAAATCCAATACACACACCTATGCAGACAGATACCCAGACACACATGCTTTCGATGGGGGGGGGCACTGCCCTCTGGATTTGCCAATGGAATGGGGCAATTGCCTGTAACCTCCAGAGAAAGCCGACAGCATGAGTGTAAGTGCTGGCCTTCCCTAACTCACCTGAACTAAAAATGTTTTGTTTTTCATATTCCTGGGGCCAAAAGAAAGAGTAGAAATATCTTTGGGATTTAACACCGGGTGGAAAAAAGCGGGTTTTGAAAGATTGAAAACGCTGTTTCTTTAAAGTGAACTTTTGAATTTAGGCATTTAGGAGTAATGCTTTTTCACCCACTGCCTCTACATATTTTGGGGTCTAATTTTCACTGTCACAGTCATGCTTTGGTACAATCAATTCACCTGTCCCACTAACCCTGTCTGCCTGGGACAGTTCAGATACTTAGATATAGTTTACTATTAATTAGGAAAAAAGTATGTACTTACTTTTGGGCAGAAAGTCATTAGTAATCTGACAAACTAGACTTTGATATTCCCACAAAACCACTAAAAAAATAAACGAAAAGGCCAGTGCTACAATTTCGATAAGAAATATTAAACCTAATAAAATGAAATGAAAAATCTGCACTTGACATTTTTCTTTCACATATTATGTAGCTTTCGGTAAATTTCCTTAAATGTAAAGTGTCATTAATTAGTTTTTATTTCAACTGCCTGTAAAAATTCTAGATCCCATTATTGTGCTGTTCAGAACTGTTACATGTTTTACCATAGTTTTATCATTACTTGGGGAAAATGCATTAATTATTGAAAAAAATGATAGGGGTTTAATGTGAAATAGAAATAAAATGTTATTAGGAAATAAGTAAAAATATAATTTGATTTTAATATCAATGCAGAAATGTAAGGTTTATGAGTATTTAGGCACAAGTCATTGGACATATCCCATTTTAAGGTTACTAAGAAATGGTCGACTCCTAACCATGCTCCCCAAGCACCAATATTATATCTATATACACCGATCAGCCATAACATTTTGACTACTGACAGGTAAAGTGAATAACTGATAATCTTGTTATCATGGCACCTGTCAGCAGGTGGGATATATAAGGCAGCAAGTGAACATTTCATCCACAAAGTTGATGCATTAGAAGCAGGAAACATGGGCAAGTGTAAGGATCGACTTTGACAAGGGTCAAATTCTGATGGCTAAACGACTCCATAACCATAACTGCAGCTCTTGTTGGGTGTTCCGCGTCTGCAGTTGTCTATTAAAAGTAAAAGTGGTGACGACAGGGTCATTGATGCAAGTGGGGCGTGAAGGCTGGCCCGTGTGGTCAAATCCCACAGACTAGGTATTGTAGCTCAAATTGCTGAAAAAGTTAATACTGGTTCTGATAGAAAGGTATGAGAACACACAGTGCATCGTAGTTTGTTGGGTATGGGGCAGCGTAGCCACAGACCAGTCAGGGTGCCCATGCTGAACCCTGTCCACTGCTAAAAGTGTCTACAGTTTATCCTTTATTCTGTCCTTGGTGTCATCTTACATTCAGGATAACCATATGCCTTTCCCATTCATGTTTAAATTCCCTTACTGTATTAGCTATTTCTTCTGGGAATCTGTCCCAATTATTTACCATCCTCTCGGTAAAGTAAAACTTCCTTACATTACATATAAGCCTCTGACCCTCTAGATCCATCTTGTTCTAACAGTCATACACATTGAGATCCCTTTCCTGATCATTTCTATCCTGCAAACCGTTCACAATGCCTGAACTTCTGTTTGAGCCTGTCGGTGTAACCTGCTTGCAAACCGTCTTCTCCCCACCATGCCCAGTGTTATTCCTTTAGCACCGGATGAGAGACCGGCCACATAGATGCACAGTCTACATTAGCCTAAAGGCAAATAACACATTTGGCAAAGACTCCAACAGAGTGATTATGGAGTAAGAATGGCTCGTCCCCAGCAGGTCCCCACTATAGTGAGCTGAGACGTGTCCACGAATGGGTTGACATCACATAGCCCTTCAGGAAAACTATATGTATAATATGAAGTACAGGTCCTATCATTTTTTATTAATATTAATATTTAATGTGTGTCCTGTGGTCATGGAGCTTAAGTGCAACTTAAAATTATATAGAGTTAAATATTTAAAATCGGAGTATGTGGAATCACAGTAATAGTAGAAGGAGATTAACATTCATATATGCTGGAAAATTGCTTCACAGATTTCTTGTTTTTCTTAAAATTACATCCAAATGCCGATCCTTTGGAACATGTCATTGAGCATGGATAATATCAGTTCTCACTTATGTCCTGGGAAAATAAATTTGGCAATTTTGCACTATAATAATACAGTAATGCAGTAAAAAGCAATTTGCGCATGCCTGACAATAAATAATTGTAAAAGTCATTAGCGGCAGATATCATTAGTGCTAGCATCAAAGCAGAAGCACATCAAGATCATAGGATCCTGAGGCAACACGGTTGAATCCCCAGAAATTTTAATTAGGGGGGACAGTCAGAGGATGACAGACAAAGCTAGAGGGACTAGCATGTAAAGCAAGTTCATTTCTTACATTCTGCAGAGTAAATTTAAGGAAAAGGCAAGAGTTACTTTGTCAGGATCCCTTTGGGATAATAACTTCTAGCAGCATGTGAGTGGAGAAGAATATCTTAATTACATGGATTTTCCTTTTATTTCTTTAATATTTAGCACTGTTTCTATTTTTATATGTTACTATGGATTGGAGTATGCTTGTTTAGTGTGCAGACAAATATATAAATTACCGTATTTGCTTGATTATAAGACGACCCCCCAAATCTGATTATTAATTTAGGAAAAAAAAGAAAAAGCCTGAATATAAGACGACCCTATAGGAAAAAAGTTTTACCAGTAAATGTTAATTCATGTAAACTATTTTTTTAAATAAAAGCTATGATTGAGAAAAAGATTTTGGTTTTATTTCCTTCTATTTTCCAACCTGCCCCCCAGTTATGCACATCTGCCCCAGAAATGCCTTATACCCCCTATATGACAGCCGGGGAAGGTCTGCACGATGGATGCAGACAACCCCCGCTGCTAGCCACACCTCCTTCCTGCTGCAGTGGAAGTTGTCTACGCGACATCTACACGCTGCCCCAGCTACACACCGGGGACTCAGAAGTACCGGTAAGTGGGGCGGGGGGGGAGACAGGAGGATCCAGGTCCCCTGCAGCTGCGGGGGATCTGGATCTTAGTCGTCTCATAGTCAGACCTATTTGAGGTCTGATTATAAGACGACCCCGATTATAAGACGAGGGGGATTTTTCAGAGCATTTGCTCTGAAAAAAACCTTGTCTTATAATCGAGCAAATACGGTACATACCAGTAAGTAAGCAACAATTGGGTGTCTCTTGCTACCAGGGGCAGATTTCATTTTTGCCCTCTTATAATCCCTCACTCACCTGCATCTCTAGTTATGTTGGCATGCTGCACTTGTGTAGCAAGTTGACCAGCAGGGTGCCAGCAGAGTCTTAATTCTCCCACAAAGTGGCACGCTAAGGCGGGCATATGGCACCCAGGCACTCTACATGTGTTATGTGGCCTCATGGTAGTAGAGCAGCAGCTCTCACACAGCATGCGTGCTTCAATGAAGAGGGGGCTCTGCGTGAGATAAAAGGGAGAAAGGGGAGCCAGGAAGAGCAGCAATCTGTATTGGAGTGAGATAGGAGAATAGAGGGGAGAGGAGTTAAGGGGCAGAGTGTGTATATGCATGTATGTGTAAGTGCATATGTATGTATGTGTAAGTGCATATGTATGTTGTTAGCATGTCTGTTGGTGTATAGTGTTGGAGTAAGTGACTTAGTGTATCATTATGGAGAGTGCGTATATGTTAGTGTATGGTGTTAGAGTGTGTTCATGTTCAAGTTCATGTTAGCATGTAGTGCTTGAGTGTATGTATGTTAGTGTATGGTGTTAAAGCATCAGGGATGAGGCTAGTGGCATGGGGGAGATGGAGTGGAGATGCTGGAGAAAGAGACAGTGTGTATGTATGTGTATGGTGTTAGAGTGATTGTGTTTTATTGTATTGTGTTAGGATGAGTGAATATTATAGTGTATTTGTGAAATACTGGACCCAGACGGTACTACCCAGGCTTCTACAATTTTACAAGAGGATTGTTTCCCTTCTCTTTATAGTTGATATTGAAGTAATGCTTTCTTTACATAATGAATGCACACAGAGTCTTACTACATTATGAACACAAATTATGGAGATCAAAAACACTGATTGAGATCCTCTTGTACTAAGTGCAGTAATTGTAGCAACCTCTTATGGTACAAGAACATAAGGCAAATGAGTTCTCAGTGAATGATTTTTCATTCTTCTGCTTTATCACCATGCTTAGAGGCCATGTATTGCAAGCCTGCTCAGCCCCCCCCCCCACATTGTCTGGCCATTCTGCCACCCAGTGTTTTTCCCATGCTCAGGCGTGCTACATTGTCTGCATGTTATGGCATGCTTGCACACCCGGTATTATATCTCTGAAGGTGATATGCAAATTATACATTAAGAATCAAAAATCACAAAGCGGCAGCGTTCATACTTTAATCCAAAATGGAGAGTTTTAAGAAGAATGTGGCTCACACATGCTTTTAAGAACTAAAAAATCTGGAATTTCTATTATCTAAACAATGCATATGTTGTAAAAATCCAATGTATTATGTCAACTGGTGTCAATAAACATTTTTTTTTTTTTTTCTGCAAGAGCAGAGGCGAGTACTTCTGGCATTAAATTAAATTCTGGCATTTATTTTTCTGCAAAAATCCAGACAACTGCTTGTAACTTTGATATTTATATAGAGTAAGTGTAATTGCTTACATTGGAGAAGTTACCCTTGAATGGGGAAAGCCGTCCTGTAACCAACTCCACAGAGGGTTAAATTGTGAAAGTTTCAATACTGAACATTTTGTACTTTCATTCAAGCTCAAGGGGCATTTGTTTTAAAGTGGGGGGGGCTTTTATCTTATGTTAATGTTGTTGATATATTGTTTAGTTAAATAAGCTGGAAGATCTAGTGGTTGATGCTTAGTGTCCAGTATATCATGAGGTGTTCACTGTACACATTATTGGTATCTGGGTAACCATTAAAAAATATATACTTGCCTGGCCTAGTCCTGCAGATTTTTCTGATTATGTGGCAATGTAAGAAAGAGTTTTGGTCATCAGACCAGTATGTATTAACGTAGGTAGTTCTGATGTTCTCAAGGGACAACCAGGCTTTGTGGTGGACCTTGAGCATTGGGTTGGGTTTCTATATCTATAATCAAAATTCTAAATATGTCTAAAAATGCATCTTAAAAAAATGCTTGATAAGTACAATGTCTCATTAGGATGATTATATCCCAGTGGCAGCCATACTGGCTCCTAAATCCTCTATAACCTATCTATGACTACGCATTATGTGTTACAGTCAATCATGCACCTAAGCCATAACCATGCTTTCAGAACCATAGACTTTGATGGCAGATAAGAACCATTCGGCCCATCTAGTCTACACATCTTGCCTGATGTAAATTCCTTCAGTGTTTTAGCCTCTTTCACTTCTGCTGGGAGGCTGTTCTCAGTAAAGTAAAACAAAAGTATGGAGTTTTACTCATTACTACAGTGGTATATTTGTCTTTGCATTTTCTAGTAGCTAATGATACATCTCGTTAAACCATTAGTTGTACACATATGTATATTATCGGCTAAAAGAGAAATATGTGTAAAAGGCACAAATAATCGTATAGGAAATCTGCATTTATTATGAAATATATGGCAGGAAAATATATTCAAGTATAAGGTAATGGTACAGTTAAATCAAGCAAGCAAAATGTGTTAGCGACAGTGTTTGAATTTCCATGGATAATTGACCCTGTTATAAGTAGAGAACAGATTTTGGGCACAGACACAAGCTGCCATTAGCCTAAGTGACATGTCTGTCATTCGCTAATTAAGAGCTGAAATAAATGAACATGCATTAATCTACTTGAGGGGTAAACTAAGCTTTGTGTTAGCACAGACAGCATCGTTACTATTTAATAATCTGCTCATCCATCTGGATTCAGAGAGTTTTGTACATTATGGTCCAAAGTTTGTCAAGTGCTCTTATCACTATAGTAACCAGTTGGTTAACAAATAAAATATATGCTGACCAGGGTAATAGGACAGCGCCAGACCAGTCTGAGCTATAGTGAGGACAGGGCTCCTGAGGAGCTGTGAGCATGCTGCACCGATGATAGTACCGGGATAGAATGTGTGTGTATGTGTGTGTGAATATATGGTGTTTGAGTGAGTGTTACTGTAAGGAGTTAGCGTTCCATGCTGTTCCATGAATTTAATAATTAACTAAAAGCAACATTAGAAATATTATTCCTATTGCTGTTGAACGCCCAATCATTTCCCAGGATTTTGCAGGGAAACATTTAAGTGTCAGGTGATTCAAAAGCAGGAGCCATAGAAAATGAAGTGTTTATCTTTATGTGATTACTGTAAACCCTCCGAGAAAAGAATACGATGATAAATCTGCTAAGGTGTATTTGCTTCGCATATTAAAGAGCACATTTAATGTTTTCTCTACGTGGAAAATGTAACTTCAAATGCCAGAAGCTCCTCAAAGTTATATAATAATAATTCAGAGATGATGCCAAGATTTTAAGGTAAGCAGAATCCAGGCCATTGGAACAAATAAGTTAGATTATAGCGTCCAGACATATTGTGTATAGAGTGATACATTAGCGTTTTTCTTTACTTGCCCCACTTAACCAAATTGGAAGAACTGGATATGTAATTGTCCTATGGTAACAATCATAATATAGGTTGTTAGGCCATGATTTTTATAAGGCCATTGACTGCAGTAGACATATTTTATGGTATTTAAAGTAGACTAGTACATTCAGATTCACATGAATTTTTATTTTAACCAAAATTTGCCAATTTCTTTAATTCATATACATGGCCAAAAACTAGGAAGGACTCCAAACGAAAACGAAGCAGAAAGAGCTGATTTTTTTTGTATTTGCTTTTTCACTCTGACTCTTATTCTTGGTCTCTCACACTGTCTCGCACTCTCTCTCAACGTCTTCCTATCTTCTTCGCAGATTGCTTACATGTCTCCAGCTCAGTGTCTTCTCTTGCCTCTTCTTGTTCTTCAGTTTTCGTTCTTCATCTGCTTCTCCCCAGCAGTGCGGAAGTACTCTGAGAGGCCAGAAAAATAAACACAGATTTGCAGGTGCAGAAACACTTCTCTTATCCATGAATCCATTTGCATTATTCTGGACACTTGGAGTACTTCCAAATGGCAGAAGCCTGCGGACAGCCTCTCCTCATTTCTCCAGTTGAGGAGAGGGTGTGCAGAAGTGCTCCAGGAGGCCCGGTGAATGGAGCAGAAGGAAGAGGACAGGAAAAAGAAGAGGCAAAAAAGAAGAGGACCGGTGGAAAATGAGATGGGGACACAAAAATGGCCGACAGAGATGGTAGGGAGATATTGAGAGAGAGCATGAGTGAGAGTAAATGAGAGCGTGACAGTGAGTGAGAATGTGAGTAAAGATGAGTGACAACAAATTTCATTTCCAAATAGAAAAATAGAAAAATATTTAGCACCTGAAAATATAACCTACCAATATTTTTTCTGGTAGTATTGTACAATTCTGGTAGTATTGTAACACAGACATGAAATGTGTACTTTTTATTAAATGTAAAGCGCTTAAATTGATCGATAGTTTCGGAAATACTTTTTTGACAATTAATGTAAAATAAAAAAGTAAATCTCCAAGATGACAGACCCCCTCTGTGAAACATCAGTTTGTACAAGCAATTACCCAGCCACAAAATGAACTAAAAAGGTGTTGTTGGTTGGTTGGGTTGGTATCCATTTATACTGCGCAAATCAATACTTAGAACCCAAAGGAAACACGCAGAAACCAATAAAATGCCTTTTCTGGGGGGGGGGAAACATAGCAATAAAGGTGGGGAGTAATAGAAAACCTAACACCTTACTTGAACAAATCTTTTTCATTTCATGAACAAAAATAGTTATAGGATTTTGTTTTTCTAATTTGCACACCACTATTCTTGCAAGCTATTTCTATTGATCACCATTTTTACAATTACGATGTATTTTTATACTTTTGTTATTTGAGCGACAGCGATTAAACAGGGATATCCTACTAACACCAAAATAATAATAGTATGAAAGACGTGTCTTTTAGGTAAATTTTCAAGAGGATGTACAGAATATTAAATCATTTTTCACTCTCCACGCTTGAACTTGTAAGTGGTTATTATATTCCCTTTGCAATGTGCTCATAAAAGGGAAAAAGAAAAATGTCCTACTGCGTTTCTTTGATTTGGAAAAGTTTGTGGCCATATGTCTGATTAGTCTAATCCTTTGGGAAAGATTTTCAGTGGACAGTAGGTATTGAACTTTCCGCAGTATTCTGTGTGATTGACGCATTTGTCTGATACTATATAGTTTGTACCCCTCCATGGAGTATGTCATGATTGTGTTTTTGTGCAGAATGCTAAAGCAGAATATTACTGATTGCAGACATCCTTTTTTAATTCAACGAGTTGTAAATATGAAACACACAGCCATAAGCTAGAAATAATATGACTTAAATAAAGCAAATTAGAATACATTTAATGAGTCCATTTGGAAGAGCTCTGCAGTAGATCTTTAATAATGCTTCCCTAATTGTAATACCTGGAAACTGTGTGAAATAAAATATCAAAAAAATGAAGTCCATAGTATTTAATAACATTGCTAATGGTATAACTAGATAATAAAGAGATTGAAAAGCATTTGATTACTCCAATTCAATATCTTGATTGCATATATGTACGTATATATATATATATACACTATACCCTATATACACTATATGGATAAAAGTACACCATTACACCAAAAGGGAATTTTATGACATTGCATTAAATACATAGACATTAATATGTAGTTGCCCCCCCCTTTGCAGTTATAACAGCTTCTATTTTGGGAAGGCTTTGCACAATATTTTGGAGTGTTTCTGTGGGATTTTCACCCATTTATCCAGTTGAGCATTTTTGAGGTCAGGCATTGATGTTCGATGAGAAAGCCTGGCTCGCAATCTCCGTTCCAGTTCATCCCTAAGGTGTTGGATGGGGTTAAGGTCAGGGCTCTGTGTGGTCAGTCAAGTTCTTCCACAACAAACTCATCCAACCATGTCTTTATGGACCTTGCTTTGTGCGCTGGGGCACCGTCATGCTGGGATAGAAAATGGCCTTCCCCCAATTGTTCCTATAAAGTTGGAAGCAGAATGGATTGGTCCCCTTTAGCATACCAAGACATTTGGGACAATGCTATGCTTCCAACTTCATGGAAACAGCAAAAAAAAACTTGTTCCATTAAAAACAGGAAAGCAGAGTAGTATATATATATATATTGGCTTCATTTTTAAAATGAGGAACTATAGCCTTATCGGCACTAACTGGTATGTCAGTGCTGTATCGAAATAACAAAATGTGGAATATTTGCATGGGACAGAAAATGGCTAAAGACAAATCGTTAGATGTGGCAGATTCAGCAGTCATTTTCAGATGTACATATTAGACTGTCTGTCATCTTGAGTTTGCCATAACAGAAATATGTTGTAAAGAGAGAGTTGTCATAAAATAAATTCTAATATTATAAAAATAAAATTCTCATAAATTACCATCATAGACAATTTTTTTTATGTGTTTCTAGATTATGCCTTGTCTAATTTATATAGATTAATATGCTATATTGGGCTCCGTGAGTTCTGGACAATTTAAACATGTAACATTTCTCCTGATTTGGTCTCTTGAGTGAAGTCCCCACTGAGATTAAGTGGGGACTCAATTTAGGGACTGATTAAAAATATTGCCATGTTTCTATTTTTTTTTAATATAGTCAATAATAGTGTGACTTTTTATGTTAGTGAAGATTTTTTAGTCACTCTCTAGGTGGCTTAACTTTGAATCATAGCACAAAATCTTCCTCTGTAACTTTATCGTGAGATGGTATATGCAAGAAGAAATGATGGTGTTGGATGTATGCGCATTAAGGCATACACATGAACACTTTAAGTCAAGAACACCTACCAGCATACACACCAAAGATGTAAGCACGTTCTGTGACTTTTTCCCTGCTGGGAACTTTATTGCTTTGAAGGTCTAAAATATGCAGTTGAGCATTCTGCACAAGGACCACAATGCTGTTGTCCGGCATATATAAATAATCCCCTGTGTATTATATATATTTTATGTTTCTTTTTTTTTATTAAAACGCAACATTTGGCCTGGTTTAAGTGATCCTCCCCCTTCAATCCCCTTCATTAGAATTGCTTGCATTAAGCATGACTTCACAAGCATCTTGGCTCTCTAGCTAGCTTATTAAATTCATGATTAAATACCACAATCATGTATATAAATGTATGTATATAAATGAATTAAATTCAATTAATTATAATACTCCTCTAATGTGTTGCTGACTCATCAGTACTCTTTAGGTACTCACAATAACCAAATCCACCAAAAAGGGGTGCTTACGCAACAACAAAAAAACCAAACAAAAAAAATAAAAAAAATAAAAAAAAATATATATATATATATATATACTGTAATTCTGTATGATCACAAAAAAGAATATAATATGCGTGAATGCGCACTCACAAGTAACTGTAAGGAGAAGTATATAAATATTTCCATTTATTTCTTGGCTCTGAAAAATAGTAATAAAAATACACCAATGGCGCAGTATAGCTTTAAAACATATAAAATAATGCAATGTATTGAACCTGCTCACAGACTGGCACAACATATATGTATTGTATATGTATCTGGTGGCACAACACAGATGTACATTGCACAATGTATTGTGCGAACAGGGCTTCAATTAAAAAGTCCACCGGCTGTCCAGTAAAAGTCCTCGGTAAAAGTCCAGAAATTCCTGGCTTACTCAAGAGGAAAAAGTTCAAAACGTCAATGCGGTGAAGTCTCCCTCAAATGAGAATGGTTCTTAGCCAATGGTTATTCCTTTATGGACCAGCCAGTATTTAGATTAAGTGAAAGAGAAACTGAAATTGTTAGTGTTTTTTTCCTCATAGCCAGGGTTTTTGAATTAGCAGCATAATAAGGACCCTTTTTATATTTAAATTTAATTTTTTGGAGTCACAGTGCCTGCATTCCAAGATTGTGAACCACTGAACAGTGGAATCAATTGAAGTCTGTCCTACAGCACAGACTTTTATTACAGCTCCCATGTAGCGAACACACAGCCTACTTAAAAAGGATCAGGATGTATCGTAATATCGCAACATTCTGCTTCATCACAGTATGTTTTGTTTTGGTTCTTTTGAAGACTTGTCTCTGGCTGGCTTGGTTGTCAGATGTCTGGCTTTTGGCACAAGAAATGTTGGGGAGTTGAAAAAAAACAATTAAAAAAAATATGGTAGTTTCTAAAGGTAAGTCTAATGAAATCTTTTAGGGAGACAGGTCCACTTGAAATCTATACATCAAAGGCAAAAGTAAACATATTTTCCTTATGAAACGAGAATCTCTTCAAAGGAAAAACAGTAATGATATCCCTTTGCTAATACACCATCATTGATTCTCTCACGCCACTCGTCTTCCCACATCTAATTAAACTGTGCATACGATCAATGGAGCAGACAAACACAAAGGATGGAAATGCCAATAGTAAATCAGTTAGGAGAAGAAATGTAAGACTGATCAGGCTGAGTTGAAGGGTAGGTTTTCAGATGTTCTTCTGAAGTTAAGCCCCAGTGAGCAGATGAGTTCTTTATGACAGTGAGAAATCCCTGTACACAGTTAATACAGGAATAATTGGGGGTACTGTTTAGCTTGTACTGAAAGGGTTAAAATGAAACTGAATGGCAAACGCGTCAGCTATATTCCCTTGCTAGGCGCAAAAAGGAATACATATTATTGCTATGAATAGTAGCCCATAGGTTGAAAAAGAACTCCTTCCAAAAAGAGGACACAATGGCTGCAGAAGAAAAAACACTTGTAGGTAGACCTTCTTGAGAACCACTGCTTTAGACTCCAAATTATGGAATGAAGACCCGAATCATCCCAACCTCCTACTGGATGAGGATGTATGAGAAAGTCAATACAAGCTGATATTGTAACAATTGTAGATCAGCAACTAACTGGTATATTAAACAGTACTGTAAAGCGGCCTCTACTTAATACAGGTGTAATTGATGAAATGTGCATTTCTGACACTTTGCGATATGCATGTTGACTACAAGCACACATGGAGTTGGTATCAATTCATGCTTTCAGCATTAGACTCCACGGTTTATCATTCCTTACGTCCTTTCCTCTAAAATGAAATGAATATAAAAGTGCTAAAGTATACAGAACAAAGCAGGTGTGTATTGTAAAGCATAATACTGCATATTTAAATCATGAATTAAACTGGATGTGGGAGTTGAGAACAAAATGCCTGGAACTGTTATTATGAAGATCTCTTAAACACATATAAGTTTCTTTTACTTTTTATTAAAATCTATTTATTGTGTTTTCTCTAGGAATGTAATTTTAAGAAGCTGTGTCAATGAAGGAACAGGAAGGAGCACCATGAGCTAAAACCGGAAGTGTCACTGCTCTCAAAAAACTTTTTGAGGAGAAATGATACAGATGAAATCTACATCAGACCGGATCAGACATATTGTTTAGACAGAAGTTGGCTGTTAAACGTAAATCTCTCTGTAACTGTGTTTATGGGTGTCCCAGAAGAATCCTGGATCATTTTTGAATAGACCATCCACTAGGAACCACCGTATCAACTGAAGCCTCCTAATAATTGATTCGACAGTATCAATACACATGTCACCAAATTGCCACGTTATACAAATTAAAGGTTCTAACAATCTTTTACATTAAGTCCTGTTTAGATAGCACTGGTAATGCTTTTAAAAAGGAGTTCTCCAGTTTTAGAAACCGACATCTTAAATATCCAACTCTAAACTGGTCTTTGCCAACTATATTATGGGAGACCTTTTTATATAGTGCAGTACTAGGCTCCCAATGAGGAGACATATTTGAAGTTAATTAATTTACCGTTAAGGCTTAGTAAGAAGATCTAAATCATGGAGACCACAGGTGGTTGGAGTTATGAGCCAGGCAATCTCACTATCTACATGGTCAACCTAAACAGCTCCAACTCAAGCTCCCAATTCACCGGCGTTCAACTCATCCAGTCATATAAACCTCTTATAATACCATGCTACACCTTGGTGGTGCTGATTGGCATCTTTGGAAACTACCTGCTTCTGTATGTCATCTGCAGGACCAAGAAGATGCATAATGTCACAAACTTCTTTATTGGAAACCTGGCATTCTCTGATATGCTGATGTGTGCCACTTGTGTACCCTTCACTTTGGCATATGCTTTTAACCCGCAGGGATGGGTCTTTGGAAAATTTATGTGTTACTTTGTGTTCCTGATGCAGCCAGTAACTGTCTATGTATCAGTTTTCACCTTAACGGCCATTGCTGTGGACAGGTAATATTTCCTTGTTTCAGTTTTTTTCATATATGTTTAGTTTCTCCTGTAAATATGTTGCATATGATCATTCAAAATATAGTGGGGTGTCTAAAGACATCCCAAAAATGGCATATTCTTGTTCATATAAAAATGACACAGCATTGAAGGGACTTGCAAATTGTATACGTGGTTTTAACATGTCTTGGTTAATGTTTTCATATGAATACAGATATATTAACTTTATCTATACAGTTCTGTTTACCCATCAGGGGTATGCTTAATGCACCAGTTCTTATATAAAATTATACAATTTTCGCATTATGAGGCAGACAATATATAATCGCTAATGGAATATCATGAAACATTTGAACCTTTCAGAAAAAAAATCACATATAGCACTTTTGTTAATTTGATTTAACATAAATATTTTTAAGTAATAGATTAGCATTAGCGCATAACCATTCTGAACTGTAGAGCATTTCTGTTTTGTGCCTGCTTCATTCCAACGAGTTTCTTATTTTCCTTTTGCTCGTAAGATTAATCAGACGCAGCACGCGTGTTGAATACATTTGAGTGCTTTTGTGATAGTGAGAACTAAGGCCATCTGCAAAACAGCATGATACGTGATTCAGCTTGAAAATGAGGACCGCAGATAATATGAAATTTTGTTTAGTGCCCGGAAGGTGATGTATCCTGTTGTTTAGATATTGTTTGTTAATCCAATGATTTATGGGGAAATGTAATAAATATTTCTATTTTAAAATAACCAGTTTCATATAAGACACATGTAAATTAGACAAGGGAACCCCTGAAATACGGAGATCACTCATACTCCTATTCCACGCTCAGACGACAAGTGATTAGATGTCATAGTTAATGGCTTTAATTAGTTAGTGATTCCAGTTTATTAAAATCACAAGCAGACAGCCTAGGACAACAGGTCCAGAGTTCAGCAGTCCTGCTGCCAGGCCAGGCAGGCATATTACGTGATCAGGCTCTCCAGTGCACCCCTGTCTAATGGGCTGGTTACAATGACTATCTCCCCAGCTGTCCTATTTTCAACGTTGAGAAGCTCAGCAGTAAGGTTGATGGCTGATGTGTTACCCTGATACGTTGTGGATCACCAGTCTTTATTCATCCTCCTTTCTTTATACCAGTGCTAAAAGGGAATTTACTCCAGTTTTCAAATTAAACTGAGAAATAATAGTAGGTGGATTTGGGATGGCTGCTCTGCACACCTACTCTACTGATCAACTTGTCCTCTTGTAAGTACCGCTTCGTAGACGCATATTGATTTAGAGCTATCAAATTACTCCTTAGTATACACTAGATACAGTAGAGACTGTATATACAGTATCTCACAAAGGTGAGTACACCCCTCACATTTTTGTAAATATTTTGTTATATCTTTTCATGAACACTGCAGAAATGACACTCTGCTACAATGTAAAGTAGTGAGTGTACAGCCTGTATAACAGTGCAAATTTACTGTCCCCTCAAAATAACTCAACACACAGCCATTAATGTCTAAACCTTGGCAACAAAAGTAAGTCCACCCCTAAGTGGAAATGTACAAATTGTGCCCAAAGTGTCAATATTTTGTGTGGCCACCATTGTTTACCAGCACTTCCTTAACCCTCTTGGGCATGGAGTTCACCAGAGCTTTACAGGTTGCCACTGGAGTCCTGGTGGATGTTAGAGACCTTGACAGGCCCAGACTACGACACTCCCACCACCATGCTTGACTGTAGGCAAGACACACTCACCTGGTTGCCGCCACACACGCTTGACATCATCTGAACCAAATAAATTTATCTTGGCTTCATCAGACCACATGACATGGTTCCAGTAATCCATGTCCTTAGTCTGCTTGTCTTCAGCAAACGGTTTGTGGGCTTTCTTGTGCATCATCTTTAGAAGAGGCTTCCTTCTAGCCATGCAGACCAATTTGATGCAGTGTGAGGCGTATGGTCTGAACACTGACAGGCTGACCCCCCACCACTTCAACCTCTGTAATGCTGACAGCACTCATACATCTATTTCCCAAAGACAACCTCTGAATATGACGCTGTGCACCTGCGCTCAACTATTTGAGTTTCAGGTCTAGGCAATCTTCTTATAACCTAGGCCATTTTATGTGGAGCAACAATTGTTTTTTTCAGATCCTCAGAGAGTTGTTTGCCATGAGGTGCCATGTTGAACTTCCAGTGACCAGTATGAGAGAGTGTGAGAGCAATAACACCAAATTTAACACACCAGCTTCCCATTCACACCTGAGACCTTGTAACACTAACGAGTCACATGACACGGGGAGGGGAAATGGCTAATTGCGCCCAATTTGGACAGTTTTACTTAGGGGTGTACTCACTTTTGTTGCCAAGGTTTAGACA
The DNA here is from genome assembly GCF_027358695.1 of Spea bombifrons. NCBI lineage: Eukaryota > Metazoa > Chordata > Amphibia > Anura > Pelobatidae > Spea > Spea bombifrons. The sequence continues at coordinate 93,947,808 of NC_071090.1, forward strand.
TTAATGGCTGTGTGTTGAGTTATTTTGAGGGAACAGCAAACTTACACTGTTATACAGGCTGTACACTCACTACTTTACATTGTAGTGTAATTTCTTCAGTGTTATCACATGAAAATATATAACATATTTACAAAAATGTGAGGGGTGTACTCACTTTTGTGAGATACTGTACATCTTTGAGAGGCTTGTTAAAGTAACACCGCAGCCCTGTATAGAAGTAAAACACACATGTTGTGTGCAGAGCTCTGTTATCGTTAGTACTAATGAGTTATGCCATTTAAATAAAACGTAAAATGTGTTCGAATCTATTCTCCCTGTAAATAGGTCTGATAATAAGTCTGATAATGGGTGGTGGATTAAATCATTGTGCAAAAATACTGGCCACTAAATGTATTACTACAGTATAGGATGTTAACATAAATGAGACAGAGTAAGATTTTTTTGTTAAAATAAAATATATTCAGGTATAATGGGTCCATAAGACACTGAAAACCATGCAAACCTGAATGGAGAGAATCAATCCAAGAGAAGACAAAGCTTAGCTTTCTAAAACCTCATTAAATACATTTGAGACTCGGGAATGCAGCCAGTCTCTTTTTTTCTATGATGTGCATTTAAAGTTTATTTTTCTCAGACTGTAAGCACGCATGAAAAAGCATTTTATCCAGAAGACAAATATTTTAGAAAAACCTTCTTTAATGCTCCGCCATTAGACGAAAAAAGAGAGAGAGAGCGAGATAGCGCTGATGGAAGTAATTGCCCGTTACTTAAGAGTAAACCACAGATTCAACTATGACAGAGTTCAGATTGTTTCTGTGATGTACTGAAAGTATATCTCATCAGCCAATTATGGTTCAGTTGCCTCTCTCTCTTAATACCATTAACAGGTTGGCCATTTTCTGCCTCCTTAAATTACAGTGATATTAAATACTATATTTCTCCTAATCTAAACACAAACATAAATAACATTTAGAATAAAATTTTTTCAATTATGGATGATTAGTACAGTAACCTTGGACCCCCATTTAATGGGCGCCAAAGTGGATTATCTTTAATTACCGGGACTTCTGGTATTAATTGAGAAATGGTATGATAAATGTTCTTCTAAAAGGTGGATGACATAAATGCTTCCGTTAAACAGAAAAGAACATGTTTTAAAATCTATAGGCTTATTCAGAAGAAGACAACTGATATAAATACAGTAAAAGTATAATGAAGTGTAACAGAACATATGTAGCAGCCATGCTATCATTTCCATGATGTCACCTTCCTACAACATACTGTTCTTGTATAGAATATCTAACATCTGACAGATAAATGCAGAAGAAATCTTGAATGTAGGTCCGTCAAAGTACGACTTTTTCTTCATGGCTTAGAACTTTTTTAGTGGCAAATATACCTATGGATGTGATCCCTGAAAGTTATTCTAAGTAAACTGTAAACCAGGACTGGAATAGTGGTCTTGTCACTACACTATTCAGCCAACAAATGACATTATATCCCAAAGCTAAGCATCTCTGAGCCAGGGGATCAAGATCGGTGGGGTCTTGGCAGACATACCCTACAGAGTCAGTGCTGCTCAGTCTTATTACTGGATTTCCTTTCTGCAGTTCTGGAACTTTTTTATTCAACCAAAGAGAGTCACAACATAATTTAGCCTGGGATTAGAAAGGTCCAGTCGGTGGGATTCCACAGAAACATATTTAAGGATACGGTAGGGGGGGGGCCAAAGACAAAGTCGGTTGAAGCACGCTAAGCAAGTTTTGGTCCCCACAAAGCCCCCTAAAAGCTGTGCCAAGACAAATCTGCAAAACATTTTTTACATACCATCACTAATAATTACTATGATTTTTGTATTTCTATGATTTTAAAAGAAGGCCCTTCTTGTCCTCAACAAAACAATGTATAATTTGTGTGTGTACATGCAATACGGAAAAGGGGAATCATTTTTAGCAGACGCTAAAAATCACAAAAAACTCCTGGCTTTGGTATGTATCCAAGCTGCCGCCTACTTAGACTATCTCTGCGACCGTGGCTGCAGACTTGTGCCTGGGGAATCCTGAAACAATAACTCTGATCTTTTCAAGCACAGAACAATGTCGCTCCCACTCTTACTTTATTGTAACATGTGACTTAAAAGGAGCTTCTTACTGACCGATCCAGGCAAATGACAGGAAGTAGTTAGGACCCTCTGCCATCTCTGATCATGCTCCAGAAATGGCGCCTGACCGTACCTCCTGCTGCAGGACAGGGTGCCCATGCACCAAGTAGGCCCCTTTATGGACTCCCACATTGCCCAGCACAACACGTTCTGTACTCTTGTTGTGCATTGCAGACAAATACATTAATTATATAAGGATAGTGTAGTAAATAAGCAGTGGAAGCCACCAGGGGCCCTTGGGCACATGACCTTTTTGCCTTATTGTGAACTAGACTTTACTCCATGCATAAACATTAACATGATATATCCAAGATAAGGATTAATTACTACAAATAATAGTAACTGAGTATCTTCCCTGTGAGTCTACAAAGAGGTACATTCTCCTCATAGATTATTTTCTGCTCAAAGATGCAGGCTTTTTGTGCCCTAGGGTTTAAACTGATAATGTTTGATAAATGAAGCAATATTCTGACCCTTTGCCTCTTTTGTAGCAACAAGAAATTGGAGTATATCTCATGGAGACAACGTAAGGAGTAGAGACAAGGATTAATAGAGGACACAGATGTAGGAGAAGATAAATATGTTTCTACCAACCAGGGAAATCAGCTACAGAGAAGCATTTAGCAGGACTGTCTTTACTAACAGCAGTTATAGATTAAACTGGTGACATGTTCCAGTTGAATTGTTATAAAAAAAAGTATACCTGTAGGAATAGTACAATACCACTAATTTGTTATGGATGCAGGGTACATTTCAGCATATATATATATTTATAAATATATATTTTTATATATATATATATATATATATATTGTGACAGGGCATGGTGGTGGATAACATGTACATTTCCCACAAAATACTGCAGTGCAATGTATTCGATAACCCCAGGGAGAATGTTTTGTTACCAACAAAATAATGGTAATGTTGTAGTTGTGTTTGGGTCCCTGGGGTGGAGCATTTGGAGAGAAGGGAGGGCCAGTGCTCCACTCCACAGTTTACTTGCAGCAGGTGATGAAGCCAGTCCAGGAGTTCTGGTTCTCTCAGATTGTTACTCACCTGTTACCAATGAGCAACAGGGGGCTGCTACAAAAAGGAGCCCTGTGAGTTATTCAGGTGAGAAACATACAAGCAGTGAGTGAGACTGCATTTTCTCCTTACAAACCTGCTGAACGGTTCCTAAACGAAAAAGGTCTGTGCTAAATGTTTTTGTTGGTAGCGGGTAAGCCGTCCAACGATAGTTAGTTGCTGTTTGTCAGTAAGTGCTCAGAGAACAAGGCTTTTCTTTTTGTTTGTTTTATTTATGTTTGTTTACAGACCTTTTAATAAAAAGGACTACAATTCTAAAAATAATTTAGCCTTACGTGGTATATCAAACCTTAAGACTGTGTGGTTACATGATCCCAGCTCACAATATATATATATATATATATATATATATTGTCACGCGCGCCGCTGTACCTACCTCTGACGCCAGGGCTGCCTCGCCTGGTCCCGACTCCTCCATCGCTGCGGTTCCCGCCGTGCGCACACGGCGGTGTCGCGGTCCCGCATCTTCCACCTCTGCTGGGACCGCGTCTGCTTGCCGTGGGCGCGTCGGTGCGTCTCCCTCGCGTACCGAAGGGGACGCGGTTATGACGCGGCGCAGGTCCGCATCGGGCGTACCGCTGCGTGCACTGCGTACGCGGCGTACGCAATCTACGCAGCGTGCGCAGTCTACGCAGCGTGCGCAATCTATGCAGTGTACTCAGCCTGTGCAGCGTACGCGACGTACGCAACGTACGTAGCGTACGCTACACAGCTGTTTGCAATCACTCACCTATTTAAACGCCACTTTTCTCTCCTGTCTTCACCCGTTCAAAGTGTAATACTTTTTGGGTGTGCTGATTGCGTTATATTATCTTGAATTCCTTGTGTACCGACCTTTGCCTGTTTTTGACTACGATTCTCGCTACCTGCCTACGACCTCGGATCTGTTTACCCGTTTTGCTCCTATTCTGCCTGCCTCGACCTCGGACACGTTTGACCTCGCTGCCTGCCTTTGCCCTTTTGATTACGGACTGTATACTGGACTTCTCTACAGTGCTTATCTGCATAGTAGGATCCTTCCTCTCTCCCTGACCCCGTGACATATATATATATACACATACATATGATGTCATGAGCGCCCCTGGGCTCCCGCTGCTCCAATCCGGCTCGCAGGAGTAGTGATGGTGGGCACGCCAGCGGCAAGCTCCGTTATCCCAGCAGGAATCAGCTAGCACCAGAGCATTAAGATGCCTTGAAGGGTATCATTACCTATCGCCTCCCGAATATCACAACAGATGTTGAATACAAATTACTTTGGGGAAGAGGAAATAATAAATTCAGAAATCGAAAATTATTTGTCTGTAAACCCTAAATGAATAATTAATTTTATAATTGCCAAGACAGGGAATAAAGATGAGCTTCTGCAGACACTATAGGTCAAAATGCCACCATGAAAAACAGCTCTGTTCCACAGGTCGCTTCATTCGTCTGTTGAAAGGTTATAAAGTTTCTTCTCTATAGTTTAAGGCAAATGTTGTATCTCTCTATACATATTAATTAAACATAATGATCAGACTAACCAAGGATTCCTGACCAGCATGTTTAGAGATTGGTGTGGCCAGAGAAAAGCCAAGGTTTTCAAAAAAACAAGAGCTCTGTTACAATATATTATACAATTCAAAAATATATCAACTGTATGTTGCTGGTGTATCTAAAATCTAGCTATTGTTTCAGAAAAATGCACAATTGGTTGTGCCTGGGCTCCAGCTAATCATACACCCCGAGCCCTAGTGCTCCCAGTGCCCTGGACAAACAGTGTTTTAGGTGATCTCTTAAATAGAAAGAAACATCTAGACAGAGTGGTTACCTGCTGAAACCTGCTTAGTGCTATATGCAGTCACCTAGATTGCTTATATGAAGGTCATCACTAGAAAGTAGGTTATCAACATACCCGGGAATTTCCCAGGACAGGCTACAGAGAGCTCTCCCTTTCCATGAGGGGCCTCGGGTAGCCATCTGTGGAGGCTGGACCAACCAGTGGTGTGGAGCCAAAGCCTTGAATAGGTGGAGAGTAGGTGGGGGGGCAGGGAGTAAACATGGGCAAATGCTGCTGGAGAAACAAGAAACTGACCTGGATAAGTAAGGCTTCACCGGTAGACTATTCGTGAAACCTGGAGTGTTACATCCCAAGATGTAACTTCCATTATTCTTTGTAACTGTCCCCAGTTGTGGAGACAACAGAGAAAAGTTCTGTGACGGAAGCTTCACGTCTCGGTGAAGACAAACACAGAAAACAGCCAGGGGCCAAGTTCAGGAAATTATTCTTTAAAAAAGCCCCCTTCTGTAATTCAGCCTGTATTGCTCAGTTCATGTAAAGCCAGTAACCTACTTTCAATCCATATGTATAGGGTAGATGAGGTCTATAAAGATGCATTTTTATCTGTAATTTTATCATATAAAATACAGTATACAGTAGTTCTTTCTATTCGTTTAAACAGACATCTTACTAGCTCAGTAGTAGGTCTACTAATAGTTCTCTCTTTAGAATACAAAATCAGTCAATCAAAGATAATTGCTCTTAATGATTTAATATAGGTTTAGTGATGCTGATGCTATGTACAATGTGTTGTGTTCTCTCTTCAACGGGAGGTCACTTTGTGACAGTAATTTGTTTAAAACGATGGATTTTCAAGTGGTATTTGCACAGAAAAAGTATATACAACACAGTGTGTTTGTGTCTTTTCTGCTAGAGAGAGAATACTTTGTCAAAGGAAATAATGTAGCAGACAGCAAAGCCAAATGATGTATGCATCGGGAATATAGTGTTTAGTTCACAGTCCCTTGGCATTTGCTCTCACAGATTGGATAAAACACTCCAGAGATAGCTGTTCTAGTGAGACGTGGTGTAAATAATTCGCAGCAGATGGCACATTATTGCAATACTTGTCAGACCAACACCTGAGCTACACGGGAAACCCAGAGCAAATGTCTGCAAACAGAACAGAATGGATTTGTGTTTCTACTTCAGTAGCCAATACATAAACAAGAATTATTAGCATAAAGCTGACCTCGCGTGAGCGGTTTCATTTAGATTATGGCAAACAGAATTGATACAAAAATATGTTTTCTTATGGTGTTGTCACTAGAAAGAGTAATAGGTAGACCAGTAGTAATAGCCCATGTTTAATTGTCATAAAATACCAAAATGTTTTAGGTTTTTAGAAATTTGATGCAGTGTGGGGAGCAACTTAACAGAGAATCAACTGAAGTCTGTGAAGTCTGGTTAAAATGGACATAACTAGGAACCACGGGCGCTGGTGCAAAAAATCCCCCCCCAACTTCAACAGCTAGTCTGTGCCATCATTGCCCCTTGCCCCCACTTCCAACATATACCATATTGAAACATACGTACACAAATTACACACTTACTCATACAGTAACAAACACTCCACCTCACTTACACAATTACGCATCCATTTTCATACACACACACACGTATACATCCATGCTCACACACACAAGTACACATACATGCTTACATACATACATATATGAATCCTGCAAAGTTCAAACAAAAGGAGCCAAAAAAAAACCCCACCCAAACAGAACCAAACAATCTTGTCAATCTTTATAACGGTCCAGTTATGGACACTAGACCAGCAATTGACCACCAGCACCATCAAGTTATCAGAAGAAAGAAAAAAAAGCAGGTAATTTAAATATAGGGATGTAAAATGAACATAGCAGGTGAAACACGCAGCACAAAGTAGTAAAGACATTTACCCATTTTACCCCATTGCATTAAAACTTCTCCTTATAAACAGTATAACAAACAAAATATTTGATCTTGACTACTCTAGATATATTTGTATTTATATTTGAGTTTCTTTGAACTGGCCCCTGAAGACACAGCAGGCAGATTGTACTAATTGGCTACTTGACAGATAATAACATGGTACCTCGGTGTTATAATGGGATCCATGAAGGCATATGCGTGCCTAAACTAATAAAATCCCAGGTACGACTCACTGGTCCTTAATGAGGCAGTTATGAGCTGAAGGATTGCCTCAACAAACCAGTCAAATAAATTAACCTCTCAAGTATAATATATCTAGTGTTCGGTGCTGTTTACAAAAGGTATTCACTTTTTGCACACACTTTGCAATTTTGCTTATGAATTCAAACACAGAATAGGTAACAGTGCAAAAGACAAAACATAAATTGTGTTAAGCAGGCCCAGACTGGGACAAAAAATAGGCCTGGGCATTTAAGACTGAGCAGCACATTTTTATTTATTTATTTATTGTTAAAGCCCACCCTTCATGTACCGTCTTTGCATTTCCCAAAATCACTTAAACATTCATGACAGACACAAACACTTACTCACTTATTCACACAAGTCATTAACACATATTCATTAATGCAGTCTCACAAATCATTCAAGCAATTCATCCACACGTGAATTCATTAATTCTCATCCGCATTCACACAATTCATCCACACATTTATTCATTCATTCTCATACGCATTCACGCTACCCCCTCTCCCCATCTACCCCTCCCCTTCTTACTATGTTCCCCCTTATCACTATGTACCCCCTCTCCCCCTTTTTCACTATCTATCCTCTCTCCCCCTTTCTCACTATCTAACCCCTCTCCCCCTTCTCACTGACCCCCCTCCCTCACCCTACTTACCTTGTTGCCGGAGTAAGCAGCAACTGCGACCGGGCCCGCCACTCTAGGGGGCCGGGCAGCCCCAACCAGGGCCGGCCGAAGGGGTCTGCGGCTGCACAGAGCTTAAATTAAAACATTGTTTTGCTTTTTTACTTTATTTAACATCCTCCATGTTAAATAAAGTTAAAAAAAACCTTTATTTAACATGGAGGATGTTAAATAAAGTAAAACAAAAAAAACCCTGATGTTTTAATTTAAGCCCTGTGCGGCCGCACACCCCTAAGGCCGGCCCTGGTGGGGGCTGCCCGGCCTCCTAGAGTGGCAGACCCGGTCGCAGCTGCTGCGGGCTTATGGGGCAGATGCCCCTTATGCCCTGCGTTAATGCGGCCGTAGAGGCCGCATAGGCCCAGTCAGTTCGGTCCTGACTGGGCCTATTTTAAGGTAGGGGCCTGGAGCTGCAGCTCCATCAGCCCCTCCGTCAATCTGGCCCTGGGCCACCCGGCCCACCGGGGAAATGCCCGGTGTGCCTGATGGCCAGTCCGGGCCTGGTGTTAAGCAACATAAAAAGTGCATAACAATATATGCGACACCCCCTTTTTCCAAGGGAGATGAGGTGTCTTTTTACATTTTCAACTTTTTTTACACAAAAGTTACATTCAAAAGAGAGGAATGCAACACTACTACACATCCCCTTTGGCGTATTTGTAAGTGCCTCTTGTAATTAAAGAGTACCCCTGATGATGTAATGGTGACATCACTGGGTTTGTTTACTGATAACAAAACATGTAATATAAAAGTAATAAAACTCCACATTAAAAGTATATCACGCGAGCAACCATGTTCACTAACTTTTCCAGTGGCCTGAATAATTATTGCTCCCTATTCAGTTATCGCTCATTATCATTAAGTTGGTTGTTAATTAGTTCAGGCAGCCATAATAACGGTGGAATGAAGGAACAGTGGTGTTGTTTTAAATCAAATGTCTCAAAATAATTACACTATAGATAGATTCAATAAATTAATTTCCCCCTGTTATGTAGATTATAACATGCAGCTGTGTTCCATGCGCTCCAGGTTTGTGCGCCAAGAATCCTTTATTGTGTAGAGTTGAATAAAAAGATGATTAAACCAAAGAGTCACACATTAACAGTGTTTCATTGCACCATTGCATTAAATATGACAAAAAAATAGACAAAACGAGTCAGAAATAACTGAAAAGAATAAAAAAAACATGGCTGGCTGTAGGGTTTAAGGTTTGGTTATGAGTAAGGACCAGACTCACAAAAGTCCTGTATAAAACGGACTTTTGTTGTTTATTTAATAATAAGCTACAATGCGAATTGTGTGATGTATTGTGAAGTACACACAGTCACCACCGTACTGTTTGGACCTGAAAATGTGTCACACCGAGAAGAACTTAATGAAACATAATTTAATCTCCATGTTCCCTGCCTTGCAATTAGAAACAAATTAAATTTACTCAATTAGGCTGTGCTAGTCACAAGCTTAAATAAAATAAAACATAGTGTGAATAGATTAGATCCACGATTTAATTGAGATATACTACACAAGGCTCTGTTAATGTAGGAGTATCTTCTATTATCAGGAAGCATTAATAAAGTAGGTAATTTTGTTCTATTAGCTAAAGGGGCTTATAATAACTATTATTACCAGCAAAGTTTTTCAAGTGTTAATGGAATAGGCACAGAATTCTATATTTTGTGTTCTTAAGTACTATACATGAGCCCAAATGCCCTGGCATATAAATAAAAAGAAACAAAGAAATTATAAAACAAACCCAGAAGACATTCAAAGAAATGTCATCCATAAGGTAATAAAATATAAAATACAAGCCTATCCAGCTTCCATTACATCCCTAGCAGGGCAGAAGGTTCAGGATGAAGCAGCCCCAGGGCCACAATACCAGGAGCAGATCACCCTACTGGGCAATCTGGTTTTTTGTTATGCTGCTGCTCAATGGTCTGGTTGGAGATCTGGGAGATCTCTGTTGCAACCAGCCCATTTGTACTATGAGGGTTTGTTCCTAGCCACTTTTCACCCATGGTACTCGTAATTTTGGAGGGACCTCGGTAGGACATCATGTCCTGGCGCACAGGACATATAGTGCAAGAAAGACGAGACACTGCTAGATTAAGGTCCTAGGGGGTATTTGTCAGGTGTGGGCAGGCTTTTTATTGTTTTTTTTTTTACTGAAATGGTAGGCATTCTTTCTGACCTTGTAGAGAGTGAAGACTGTTAGCTTTTGGTTGAAAACTTCTTCCATTAGTTTTCTGCACATTCTGTAAACTAGTATTGTATAGTTGTGTATCAGCATGCTGTGATAGATAAATGGCAAATTTGCTGAAGAAAAAAACTTATTACAAAGAAAATATTCTATTTCTTAGAATAAAGACTCAATACAATTCACATTCATTTCTACGTATTGTTACTGAAAGCTTTCAAGACATGGAGTGCTTACAAAATTAGATGATACATCCTTCGCATTTCGATAGGACAGGATGGATCCATAAACAGATTCTGCTTAATAATTAAGGACATATTTCCTAGCCTATAACATGGACACTATGGCAAGCAGAGGTTACAGTGTTATATGAAGAGCCTCCTGACACTTGGTCACCATAGAACATTTTTAAGAGTGCAATACACTGGTTTATTTTGAGCTCTTTTCCCACAGAAATCTTGTGGTGCTACCACCACATTATGGGATCCTTTGTAGATATGTACAAATAGGGCCAACAATGAACACATTTTAGCCTCTATATCCACTTTACACATGGGCCTCTTGTATGCTCGGAATTGGGTGATCTCTTACACTCTCTTCCTGCACGCTGTGTCTGGCTTATACAGCATGCAGGAAGTGACATTACATCCACTTCCTGCATGCTGGATCACAGCACTACTGCAGGTTAGTAGTGTGAGCAGGGGCCCAGAAAGGCAGTTTGGGGAAAAATATGGCACAGCCAGGCTGTTTGGGGGACTGAAAAGTTGTTTGCAGAAAAAGCTGTTTGGGGGCACTGTGGGACATGTGGCTTGGTGAAGTCGTGGGCCCTGGGACAATTTTCGCACCGGGGCAATGTGTTTTCTAGTTACGCCCCTGATACTTACAAAGGCCTAAACACAGAACGTTTATGCATGGTTAGATTAGTGAGATTGTTCTTAACCTCCTCACCTGTTGAATTTACAAGTGTTGGCCCTTCAAGAAGAGTCAAGTGAAGGAGTTGAAAAGACAACTCTCCCACAAACTACCCTGTCAGATATGCATCTGGGAAAAAAACCTACTGTAGCTTATGTGGAATAAAATGTTTCTATGTAGGAAGTTTAGTGTGGTATATAATGAGGGTAGGCAGTTGTGCTTTTTCAATCAGAAGAATTCTGTCATTGTGTTGAAGGAAAAACATCATACTAACACACGAGTTATGTAACCAGATGTACTATTTCATCACAACCACTTAAGTGCCCCCCGAAAGCGGGCCTTGGTGAGAGGCTGTCACGACATTTTATAAAAATAAAACTATAATAAGCTAAACCTCGACCACGATCACAATCATTTTTTCTTTTGTTATTGCTCCAAGTTCATCTTGAACTGACCTGCCAGTGAAATAAATCATAGACGATCCTGTTTGTTCTCAGCCTCAGAAATGTCCTCTCTGGGCATCTCTGTCCAGTGCAAGCTAATTAGCAGCTAGAATGCCAGGTTTCTATTGCTGGAGGGACATATTAATTCATCCTCCAATTTCCATTTCTGTGGCATGCCCCAGGCAGGTTATCCTTATTTGAAATCAACAAAGGTCAAAATGTAAGTGGCATGTTTTAATGAAAGACACAAGATAGGACAAGAGGCCATGCTTGAACGCTGGAGGCTGGCAACATGTGGGAAATGGACAAGATAACATACATTGCTCAATAAGTTATAAGCCTGCACATTACATGGAGGGTTTGGGTCACAGTACTTTGCATTAAGAGCCACTAGCTAAGCTACTATACAGTTCGTAGGCTGATCATGTTTTAAAATCATAACAAAGAAAATGGGTAAATGGGAATAAATAAACAGGGCTCCACAACATTATAAACTAGATAATAAAACCCGCAGTAATGCAGACACATTGGATGGGATGATAATTGTTATATATCAAAAAATTGTGAACATTTGGGGAATAAACTGGAGGGTACCAAACAACCCTGAGTAAGAGTATGAAGAATTTTCACCTTGACCGCCTTATCAGCTGTAGCTCAATTGTCCCAGAATAAATACAGATCGGGACAAATATATTCCAGTCTGACCCTGAATTTGGTTTCTGCTCATTGCAAAACTTAAATGTCCTAGAAATTGCCTTTCGGTTCAAAATAAAAGGAAAACCACTCTGAGGGGCCAAATCGACATGGTATCCATGCTTCTGTACATAATAGTGTCGCCAGCCACGGGTTCTGTATCAGTTACCTAACATTTGCAACAATGTATACATACAACCAAATGTTTTTTTAACCTAAACGGCTAATAACAGTATAATGCCAGTAAAATTGCCTCTAGGGGTTGACACGTGACACTGGTTATAAATCAATTACATTCAACAGTGTATTTTGCTTTGAAGACAGGTGGGTGTTTTGCTATTAGGTTAGCTTTGAAAAGTATTTACTGAGCTCTTCCATTTGAAAACAATGTGATGGCATACTGCATTACTGCGTTACCCAAGTCTGTCTAATTATAGAGATAATATATTATTATTACATGACAAAGGGTATTGGAGTTATAAAAAGGTAAACAACATATTTATCAAAAGGCTGCTACAGGCTTTACAATAGACTTATTACTGATCAGTTCTAGGTTTTATCATTTGAGATAAGTTTACCTCTGGTTCTAGAATACCAGTTCTCCTTCAGACCACAGTGGAAACATTTTAGATAAAATTTAATTCAGATAATGCAATCTAGCATCAGCGGGACCTCCCACCAACGTCAGTGGGCAGTCCTGGCCGTGTCCTGCAAGGGAAGGCTCCAGGTTGCCGGAGGCCAGAAGTTCCCAGATATGCACATCATGCTCAGCTTAGGCAACACATAGAGTCTACCCAACGTGCATATGTGTCATGACTGTGTTACTAGGACACAGGTATTTCACAAGTGCTGTAACCAGAACACTCATGGAAACACAGGTTAGGACATCCTATCAATGGGACACAAATTTTGCTCTCAGGATTGTCTCACACAATTGACAGTGTTATCAGTACCCTGGTCTGGATTTCCAACAAAATGCTCTAGCACAAATATACATACATTACAATGTGTTTCCCCTGATATTCCATATTTTTGGTATCTGTGCATGTATGATACCTATCTACTGGCACAAAATACACAAGAAAAATAGGTTAGATGTGTCTAGGTGTCATTATAGCTATATATATATATATATATATATATATATATATATGCACAATTATTTAAACCAATCGAAACATACAATAAGCATTTTCATAGAGTGCAATTTTATGGGGTACTAAAAATAGCCATGGTTACCTACTTTTCACTTAAGGCATGCACCTCTCTTTTTTAATACTTACTTTTATTTCATGTTTTTTGCATATGAGCAATACAAAAAATAAGAAGTTGAACATAACTTGATTGCCCGACGAAATATGAAATGACAAACTGCGGGAAATAATGCTGATTTTGGACAGTAGTACAAAGTGCGGTAAGACTAAGGTTCAAGGGAACTAAAATCCCAGTTCTTGTAACATGAAGAAAGGCATGGCCGCTGCAACTGTGAAAAGCGGAACTTGAGTCTTCTCTACTATGTGTTTCCATAGAAACTGAACACATTTATAGTTTCATCTAGCTGCGACCCTTGAATGCACAAAAACATATTCAAATAAATAGTAGGTTTCAAGGCAAAGTTCTTCTTTTTCTTCTCTATGAAGAGGGGATAATTGCATTAATTAGCTAACCTATAATATGTGCTTTATTGTGGCAACTTTTTTTCTAAACTATTTCCTTACTACTTTCTGTTACTTGAAACTTGTTTATACTGATTACTTATTTATGTATAAAATATGTAAAATACTTCTAAAGGGTTGGTGAGTGAATAGATTCAGAATCGCACCCACATTTCTTAGCAACAGCCCTGTAAATAATTTACTTCACTCAGCAATAATGTTTTGGGGAATGATATTTTTTTTTCTCTACAAGGGATGCAATGCGATCCAATTCTGGCCTCTCTCCTATCAATTTACAGGGTCATGGATTACTTTGTTGAGAGGTTTATGAGGTTTTGAAGTATGTACTTCTGATTTTAATAGTGTTTTTAAGGTTTGCCTTAGTTTTGCCTTTTTTTGGTGCAATGTGAATTTGTAAATTAGTATGGCTTCTATAGAGTTAGTTGTGTCTACAGGTCTGGGATACAAAATAGAGGGGGCTTTGGTTCATTTATTATTTCATAGGTCCAAAAGTGATCAATTGGGTAGGCTGTGATGCACAGCTGCAGATTTGCTTCATTCTTTCTGTGTTGGAGCAGCTTTGGAAGTTGGCTCACTGGGAACTCCATAGATTAATGACTAAGAAGATCGGCTGATGGTGGTCTTCATGTTTCATATTGTATCTTAGGTCCCATCTCCTGTTTGGGACATTGGTCTTGTTTTTGCTTTTAGGCTTCATGGAGTTTGTTCACATATGATGGAGTCAATGGAAATTATCAGTGGTAAGGTGGGATATCTTAGGGCCAGGGCTTGTTGAGGTTTTATAGGTCATCTGGCAAGAGATTGAGATGGTTCCTTTCCCTTTTGCATTTTTGTGTCGTTGGCTATTCTTGTTTTTATTAGGCTGAGAAACAGGCAGCTGACAGAAAAGTTGGGAGCAGGATTTTTTAAATCACATCACAGGTCAGGTGGATAGGTTTGAGGGGAATGCATTTAGATTCTATCCCTCAGGATGCAGTTTTCTGTGTGGCCTTAATGCGTGACTGTGTATTTTGCTGCTTCACACATGGGGCAATTACCTATATGCTGCACACCTTGTCAGTATGGACAAGGTGGGCACACTTCTTTAACATTTTACGCTTTTCCGGAGGATCCCTTAGATTTTACGGTGTCTGCTAACAGGGCTGTTTTCATGGAGAAAATAAAGAAAACTTTAAGCAATATTTTAAGCTATAAATATGTGACTTTTTATTGTCTATTGGTAATGATTAGATAATAGTTCTGACAAGCCTTACTTTAATATGTGTTTTGGACATCAAGTCAAGGACATTCTTGCTTTCCGCCATTTGTTTTCTGATAGTACATAAGCAGCGGCAGGCAGTGCGTGGGTCACGTCCCACCGAAAGAGGAAGAATCTTTTTAGAAAAGTAATGTGCTACATGCTGCAGGTAGTGTAAATAAAGTGTGATCACCGAGCACTTTCTGATCTGAGCAACCTTAGAGATCTGTAGAAATTGATTTGTTTCTGGCGGCCAGCAGCTGTTAACTACAAAGGGGATGTTTTCAACACAGTCTGTGACAGAAATATATTGATTATTCTGTAAAGAAAAAAAAAAAGTTACTACCGACTTTTCAAAACACTGCTTTTCTGTTTCATCGCACATCAGTTTGAGCAAAGACACACCGAATCCGGTTTCAGTATGGAACATATTTAGAACATATGCTGTAAAATAAAATTACATAATGTATTCGAACACAATGCTCCACTGAAACAAATTGTATTATTACGGATTATTTACAGGATATTTCTGCATCATGAAGAAATTCAATGGTCGTTAAATGAAGTATGGCTGATAAGTGGACCTATGGAGTCATTGAGTGTGTTCCCAGATATTAGAACATGAGAATGTATGGATACATTAGGCCAGAATAGGGTGGTAAGCATTTAAAATAGTCTTCCAGGGGAAGTCGCGGAGGTCACTATAACATTTCACTATGGTGAAAAAGTAAAAGAGGGACAGGCATAAACATAAAACAGCATGAAGATTTTAGGATTTCATATTAGCGTACAGGGTTGGAGAGTAAAGCCCACCTTGAGGCAGTTTGGAGCTATCTCCACTTTCGCAAAGCCTCATGGTTGCCGATCCACAGAGGTTTCCAGTTATGTCCACCAGGCAGAAAAATGTGCGGATTAGAACAGCCTAGCGGACCTTATCTGTTGTCAAATGCTGTGTTTGGATGCCTCTTTTCCACAAGATAACATGCGCCAATCCCATTGTTGAAAAGTGCCACAAACCATGCCATTTGATCGACAAGAGATTATGTGACGCAACAAAATCCTAGTTTGCATTTGGCTGGAAGCGGTTGTAGTTGATGGCAGCATTCCTGTAAATATGCATGAATGTTTGAAAATCCAATTAAAGATTCTGTTTGTGTCTGGTTTACAGCCGATCTCCCCTTGCAGTTAGATTTGAAATCTAAGGAGTTTTGGGATGTGCTTAGGACCCCTTCATTAATAAATCAGGTGAGATTAAGCAGCTATGAATTAATGAGCAGACAGACACGGCCTTCTGACGGAGTACGGTCAGCGGTCCTTGCACATTTTCATTAACCTGTGTTACTTCTCACCGCCTCTCAATCATATATTCTGCTCACTTCTAAGATGTGAGCTCTGAGGTCTCTCTGAACAGACTATATCAAAAGTGCACAGGAGGAGGACTGCTTATCAAATATTCCACCGGCTCCTATCTCAGCGCAGGCAGCGAAAGTCATTATAGGAACAATGTGCTGTTGGTTAGCTTTGTAGACAGCTGAGGTCCACTTGATAAATCAAATTGCAGCTTTCGTTGGCTCTCTGTACACGTTAATGCCTATCTGTACTGCAGGGATGAAGGGATTCTGAAGACATTTTGCAAACCAAATAAGCACCTGTGTATTACACTGTCAAAAAAAGGAACAGGGGACCATCATACAACGACTGTTACATTAAAAGTGTTGAAGACAAATATGAACTTTCTCTCTCAACTTTAAGAATTACTCCCAACTCTTTCATTTGGGATACTGGTAATATTGTGCGGCTCTTCACGGGCATAGCACAAAATGGCATCCTATGCAATGAACCATAGCAACGACATGGGATGCTGCAAAGAAACCTTTCCGTTTGCTTCTATGCGTACTCGTTGACACCAGGTATATGGAGCTGCCTCAGAAATGACCATTTCATCGCCTTGCCTATTGTGTACCCGAATGCGGTCTTATCACTTGATCCTAATGATTCCCCAAAACATGACAAACCTAAAGTAATAGAGTATTTTTTCTTATTTCTGAAGAGAGGGTAATTTTCTTTGTTGTATTATCTGTATGAAAAGAACATACATAAAACTGTGAATTATGTGTGGTAAAACCCCCATAATCATTAAAGGGTGGGAGGTGGTGGTTGGTCCTGCTCACTCTGCACCCTTTTCATTTCTTTTAGAGGATAAGGCTGCCCTCTTGAGCCTCTTAATCCCACTCTACCACTTCTGATTAAAGGCTGATCCATTTATCTACCACGCTCTCTCAGTTAACTAAAACTTCATTACATTAACCTCTGACCTCTAGTTTTACATCATGACATCTTCTTCTAATATTTCTCCTCCTCTGAAATACATGTCTCTCCTTCTATCACGCCTCCCATTCCTCTTCTCTCCTTTCCTCCAGGCTACACATATTGAGATCTCTTATATTTTCCTGAAAATTTCTATCCCGCAAAACAATTTACCATATGGGACATACATGGGACACAGCATGAGTGTAAATATTTTTTAAAAATTATTAAATAAATTATAATAAAATCAAATACAAGCTGTCTGTGGCTTATAATGTTACTGTTGGTCCTTAACTCTTTGCTACATCAAATATTTATCTATATATCTATAGATCTATTTTTTGGGTGCAGAGCAAGCCTTTGTACATTTTACCTGATTTCTGCATTTTGTCAGGCTTGAATGCTCCTTATAAATAACCCAATTTCCTTAGTAGGAAAACCAACAACTAAAATGCTTGGTTGCTACTATATTTTCCCATATTTGTTAGCTCCTCGGTAAAACAACCTGAAAATCAGCTTCCGTTTTCTTCCTATTATGTGGAATTCTACCGGTTCCAACACATTACTTATAGCATTGGGATATCATTTAACACTGACGTGAATGCATTGGGGGTTATATAAATATATCAAACAACTCTAGAAAGCAGAGCAATCAGCAGGAATAAAATTTCATCGATTGCTATGGTGATTGTACCTCGTTTACCACGTTGCGACAGAATTGCTATTTATAAATAACCCCTATTATCTCAACATGTTAAATTGGTCCCTGATTAATTGAATAGGATAAAGCCTTTTCGAAAAAATAATTCTACCCACATCTCCCACATGAGTTGAATGCATAAGAGTGGCAACAGATTTGAAAAGGAAGAACAGTCATAAAGGGAGCGTGAGAATATAAACAAAATAGTAAATGTAATATTTAAATGAGTTGCTAGGTAATAGATCTCCGCGGACTGCTCAGAGCCATTAAGTCGTCTCTGCATGGAGCAGAGAAAGAAGTAAACATATTTGTTTCCTAAACTCTTGTTTTTATAAAAACACGGGCGCTGGTCTCACATTTGTGAATTTTTTCCATGCTGTAAACAAGTTACTTAAGATATTCAGTTCCCTGTATCCAGAAAATAATTACTTTCTGTGGCGAAGCCGATGACACGATTTCAAAGTCAGGGCAATATTAAAGAAACAGACTCAGGATAAAGAAACCGGAAGATGTGTATCGACAAGTAGCTGCCAGGGATAACCGCCAGCTGGCACACTTATGGATACAGCTTGCCTGAATACAAGTTCTAAGGCATAAGACTGCCTGAGCACAGGTAGGTTGCTGAACTAATGAACCGATGAATAAAATAAGCCTACCTGGACACAGGTTCATTGAATTGTTCATAAGACAAGTGTAAGGCTGCTTGGAGCCGCTACCGGCATCTTAACTGCAAGCTGGAGCAAGGTCTCTGTGCAGCGTGAACTTACCTGATGGCCATCATCTGCCCAGTCCAGTTGGAAAGCGTGGAGATGAGTAATGCCTGCCTCAGGGAAATTCAGGCTAGGCGCCAGATTTAACAAATCCAGAACTACTATGTAGAGGTACCCTGGTGTGGTCCTGCTATTTGTTGTTGCTGAATCAGTTCCTGAAGTTTTGTTTTGGCTCCTGGCCATGCCTTTTCGGTTTTGTACCTTGCTGACCTGATCTGTGTACGATACCTGGCTATCCTGACTATCCGCTCTGTGTAGCTACCTTGGCTTCATTTGACTACCCATTTAGTCTACCGTACTCGGCATAGGCTAACTAACTGCTCTGCATACCTGACCTGGCATCCTGTGGTATCTGTCCTGGCATCTACCTACAGCATTATCTACACAGATATCCAGCAACTCCCGCAGTGCTTTGCTACCCATACTCAGTGCTTATTTATATCTGCTTATACATGAGTCTCCTCACTGTTGGGATCATTAAAATCCCTGTCCACCTATCTTGGGGCTCAACCCTTGGCTAGGTGTTTCAGAGTGAAGAGCTAATGTGGCGTGCACTACTGGCAATCATGACACCAAGCACCAGCTAACTAAACATGGGGGTCTGTGCCAACATACTTCCTTGGGTGCCAAGCAGCCCCAAAACAAATGGATTATGCAGGTCTGTGTCAATGGAGTCACCAATCTTGCACACTGAAGCTTTCTGGGCCAGTTGAAGGAGATCACTGATCTCACCAACCAGTCCAGCTGATGTAATGTAGTATCACCTGGGCATGTTGTACCCCTGAGGGTAGTGCTACAAATTAGCATGATGTAAGTAGCGATTGTTGATGCCCAGTGAGCTCTCCTCCAGTATAAATGAAGTATTATCTAATATCTACCATACCAGTCTAATCAGATACTAATTAAATCATACTCAAACTCCACATGGTGTACATGTGTATTTTAACACTCCTGACATATGAACAGGTCCAGCTGCAAAGCACTCTTGGCACAGTCCAAAACCCAGTCCTGGATGCCTTAAATTATTAAAGGTTTCCGTCACTTTACGTTACATTAAATTAATCCAAGGCTGTCCCATCAAATACAGCAGCAGTATGACATATTCACAAGTCTAATGTCCATGACCCATCACCCATGGATCATACCAACGCCCGTCTCAAAGAATCCCATAATGATTTAATGAAACCTAAAATATGATTGCTGATGAAAAAGATATTAAAGTAATATGAGAACTACCTGGAGATATTAAAGTATTATGTAGGAACATTCACATCAGATGAAAAAGAACTACAGTGTAATCCGACTCAATTTGTATTTAAAATTGGCCTTACCTAAATCCCACCAGGAATTATTATGAATTTATGTATCATTTGTAATATGCCTTTTACTTTTCATTTAGTAGCACTGCAGTTCTTTCATCTATATATTGATATTTTTGATTGTACAGTTGAAGAGGTGATCGGGAACTGAATCCTACCTGTGAAAAGTCAAAAGGGATTATTAGTCCTGAAGCCAAAAGAAGAATTTATTGTGCCTTTATATTAGCATAGGTATAAATGTATTGTGTGTATAGGGGATTATTTAAAAATGTAACACAATAGGAAGTCATTGTGTTTGTGTTAATTGCATATGTGATGTTTGACAAAATTCTTTGATTTCATAAATCATGGGTAACAAATCTGGGGAGGGTCAAGATCAGAAGGCGCTTTAGTCCTAGAATTGTAGAAAGGAAATGTTTGTAGAGTCACAACACAATGCAGCCTAACATTTAAAGCCTCTCCATTGCATGCCCAGGAATCATGGAAGGAGACACGAAGGGCATCATAGACAATTGGGTCTATTCACTAAGAAGTTGAGTGGTCCGTAGAATTAAGGGTTAACTGAATTTACCAGATCTGACTCCAGTTATATGCCCTATTAGCCAAGGGGCAGTGATGACCCCCTTTTTTCCCAAATCCCTGTGTCCGGTGGGATGAGAGGTACTTAAGTACTTATAAGAGGCATGGACTTATATATTATATATATTTCTCTTAATGAAAACAGGGTATGTTTATGTTTGGGGAGAGCTGTCTCTCATAAGCTCTTTAGAATTGCCACATAAAAACTACTGATTCATTCATATTAAACTTATTAAACCCAGCTGGTAAATTAACTGTATAGTTATTATTTTATTCTAGCAAAATCCTAAAATAAAGGTAAACTAAAATAAATCATAACTCAGTATTATAAAAAGCTCTATATTAGAATTATTTTTTTAAAAATATTCTACTGATATCCAAATTGCGTTTTAAGTGCTGCCAGGCTAGCAAGTTGAACCTTAAAGAAGATTACCTTTATCCATCCGTGAAATATATTAAAGTGTTTCCAAGAGTTCAATATAAACCCCTATTTTTTCATAGTGGTGTGTTATTTTCTAATTAATGAAGTGCTTTGTTGCTCTGCTGCCAGGAATATATTTTCCTGGTTCAGTAAATAGCCAGCTCGGTAGACCATGATCTACCAGCGACACATGCGGCTCTACTTGTTACAAGGTCTCAGCTAGCATTGCAGATATCTTAGTTTATATCAGCGGCAGGGTAATAATGCTGCTGTGTTTTTATTCTGTTTAAGCGTACTGCTGCCTTAATATAGCAGTTTCATTTAATTCATAAGATTTTTGATATTTTTTTGTATAATGAGGCCGCAGCAGCAAATAAATAAAACAGTAAAATAACCTCTTGTATCCTTGGCCGGGACATAAAACCCTCTTGTTTCCAAGAGCTCAAAATGTTTGCTGGATGTCACAGCGCAATACAGCCCTAAATGTCACAATAATACGTACAGAATCTGTGCAAATGTGTTTACAAAATCAATCATGCAAATAAAGCCCATTATTCATCTTCTAAATTCCTTACCCAGTTAGATAAATGTCTACCGATTGGTCACAATGGTACGTTAAGTCTGCCCCGTATCCACACCCCCTAAACAACGGAAATGTTGGGGTGTATGGTGTTGCAACTGGAGGTTCCAATTGGTTGGGTAAGGCATCCAACAACTGGAGCAAAAATTGCATGCATAAGAAGCGTAGATGGTCCTACTGAATGTCCTACATATGTGTGTGTGTGGGGGGGTTGATAGAGCTAGATGACGCACCCTGAGATCAGACTGGCCCAGAGGTCTGCTAATCATATGTAATACCCACAGCATCCAGTGCAATTCTGTAAATTCCAAGATTAGCCAAAAAAGGCAACCTAGGCTACTGCCTAATATGCTTGGCAGTATACTTTGGGCTCTAGTATGGTACCCTACTAACAACTCAGGTGCGTTTTAATCTTGCTTTCCTGTTCACTCCTCTGCCTATTGCCGTTTTTCATTAATTTATTATTAACATCATTTCATTAGGTTTAAATGACCATTTGTAATTCATTAATCATGGCCTCTAAGTGGCTGCCCACGGCGATCCATTCCTGATGGAGAAGAAAGCAACGTAATACAGTATTTTTGGAGACTAATGAAATAAGTACATTTACTATAACGAATGCAACAATGAAACAGGCCCTGCTGGCACTTGGAGAGTTCACTCAAATGACTTTTATTTATTTTCTATTGTGTGTTTAAAGCTTCCTAATTCAATAAATCTGCAACTACAGGGCAAACAGAAGTGGTTTTAAGGTAATAACAACTTGCTTTTCTGCCAGGGTAGCAGCTGGGTAATTATCCCGGTGGTCCGACACCCACACAATCTGATTTGAAAGAAACTCCAATTTGTTCTAAATGAAGTAGTTGTGCCATTTACAGGGGACAAATCCGTGTTTCCGTTGTGCTGTTAGCCCACAGCTAATACCGTATTGTGTAAAGGGTCAATAGTGCTACCTTCATGAAAACAGTAATACTAAATGGCTGCATTCAACGTATAAATAAAACCATTAGCTAAAATAAAAGTTACTTTTATATAACATCTGCTCGCAAGTGATATACAAGAAAAAAAGGGGCATCAATTCGCGGGTTAAAAATATTATTTTGCCCCCTTATAAATCAATGGTAAGACCGCACCTTAAATATGCCGTGCAATTTTGGGCACCTATTCTAAAGAAGGATATCATAGCACTGGAAGTGCAGAGGCGGGCTACAAAATTAATAAAAGGAATGGAGCACTATAGTTAGGAAGAAAGGTTAATTAATTTAAATCTGTTTAGTTTAGATAAACGGCGCCTCAGAGGGGATATGATAACAGTACCGTATTTGCTCGATTATAAGACGACCCCGATTATAAGACGACCCCCCAAAATCAAAATATTAATTTAGGAAAAAAACAAAAAGCCTGAATATAAGACGAACCTATAGGAAAAAAAGTTTTACCAGTAAATATTAATTCATGTAAATTATTTTTTCATGTTTAATAAAAGCTATGATTGAGAAAAATATATTTTTTAAATTTCCTTTTATTTGCCAACCTGCCCCCCCCAGTTATGCCACTCTGCCCCCAGAAATGCTTTATACCCCCCTATTTGCCACTCTGCCCCATGATATGCCTTATACCCCTATATGCCACTCTGGCATATAGGGGGTTAAAAGGCATATCATGGGGCTGAGTGGCATATAGGGGGTTAAAATGCATTTCTGGAGGTATATAGGCATATCATGGGGCTGAGTGGCATATAGGGGGTTAAAATGCATTTCTGGAGGTCCAGAAATGCATTTTAACCCCCTATATGCCACTCAGCCCCATGATATGCCTTTTAACCCAGCATGTACTGGCTGCCTTGGCTTGATAGGAGTGTGATTGCTGTTAGCAGTTTGATATAGATATATATCAAACTGCTAACAGCAATCACACTCCTATCAAGCCAAGGCAGCCAGTACATGCTGGAACCTGGGGATGATAGTAGTGGGATTACAGCCTCCCTATGCCATGCTACAACCCCCACCCCCCTTACACATCCATGCTATCACACACAAACACATTTAAATACTCATTCATTCCATTAATCACACATACTTCACACATTAAACACACATTAATCACACATACTTACCCAAAAACCCTCCCCCACCCCCTTACCTGAACTGCAGATCTCTCACTCGAAGACTTCTGCAGGGGACCGGCTGTAGAGCAACTTCTCTGGCCCCGCCCCCAGAGGAGGGAGGGGGAGATAGAGCTCTGTGAGGACGCTGCAAGCTTCCTGTCCTCCTGCTTCTAACAGAAGAGACGCTGCACGCGACCGGTAAGCAGCATGGCGCCAGCAGACATTTTTTGGGGGGTCTGAGAAGACGACCCCGATTATAAGACGAGGGGTATTTTTCAGAGCATTTGCTCTGGAAAAAACCTCGTCTTATAATCGAGCAAATACGGTATATAAATATATTCGGGGCCAATACAAACCATTGTGTGGAAATCTGTTCATAAACAGGACTATGCATAGGACACGTGGTCATGCGCTTAGACTGGAAGAAAGGAGATTTAGTCTAAAGCAGAGGAAAGGGTTTTTTACAGTAAGGACAATAAGGATGTGGAATTCTCTGCCTGCAGAGGTAGTTTTATCAGAGTCTGTACAGACGTTTAAACTGCAACTGGATGGATACCTGGAAAAACATAATGTTCAGGGATATAATCTTTAATTATCAGTCTAACTATGTAACTATGGAAGAAACGGGTACACATGTGTGCAGCTTTAATGTATAACAGATAAATGCAGTGTTTATTATACACTATAAGAAGGAGATATGTTGAGAAATATGACTCATAATAAATAAATACACACATCATTAAAATCCATGCTAGTGTCACACCTATACCTGGGGGCTTCCCAGATGGACTATCGACAGCTCTCCTTCTGGGCTGGGAGTAGTAAGAGAAGTAGGCAGGGGGTCATAATGGCCAAATGCTGCTCCCCTGCCCAAAAAAAGAAAGTGACCAAGAGGTTCAGGGAAGCAGCACTTCACCCTGAGACACCAGGTCAAATGCCAGAGCGTTCCAGGTATGATCATAGTGGCCCTTTGTGGAGCCAGCTTGCCTTTACTAGGCACTTCACTAAATTGGCTCCTAAAAACATTACTGCAAAATATTTCATATATGGCACCTAAGAAAATCATGTTTATTGCTAAATATCTCATTCTTAAGTGAATAAACAAAATATTTATATATTATTAATTAATATATATAATGTAGTTAATTTACTACAATATATAGAAAATTTACATAATCACATTATTATTATTATTATTATTATTATAACTAGTAGCACTCATTTTTTAATTGTATTGCATATGTGGGTGGTTTAAAAACCTCTGTTGGTTACTGCCGTTGTCTTTGGCTACAACATTACTTATCAGAGGTTCTCAGAAGATTGTTAAGAAGGTACATTGTGAAATAGTAATATCTTTGATTGACAGTATTTCTTTTTTGTTTCAGATACTATGCAACAGTCCACCCTTTGAAGAAAAGGATATCTGTTACTACTTGCGTCTATGTCTTGGGAGGGATCTGGCTTCTTTCCTGTGCCTTGGTTGGACCAGCTATTGCACATACCTATCACATAGAGTTCCAGCAGGAAGGATTTACAATTTGTGAAGAATTTTGGGTGGGTAAAGAGACAGAGAGACTGGCCTATGCGTACAGCACCCTGATAATTACCTACATCCTCCCCTTATCAGCTGTATCCTTGTCCTATATCTGCATTTCTGTCAAGCTGAAGAACAGAGTCGTTCCTGGTCACCCCACGCAGAGCCAAGCTGAGACTGACAGGTTGCGCAAGCGAAAGATATTTAGACTTATTGTCCTGGTGGTGACAGCTTTTGGGATCTGCTGGCTTCCCATTCACGTTTTCAACATCATCAGGGACATTGACATCAACCTCATCAACAAGCACTACTTCCTCCTTATTCAGCTTCTGTGCCACTGGTTTGCCATGAGTTCCTCTTGCTGCAACCCTTTCCTGTATGCTTGGCTACATGACCGATTCCGCAGTGAGTTGAAGAAGATGTTCACGTTTAAGCGTAAAATCATTCCCACTAACAACTGCGTGGCTGTCAGCGTGATGCTTTGAGGGGTCTACTGAACTACAGGAAGCCCTAAGCAACCAATTCTATGTATAGAGCCTTTAAAATGACTGATATCATATCAAATGGATCATCCAAAGGACATACAATTCAACTGTTTTGTATTTTGTTTACAACTTAAAAAGTTTGACACAAGTGATTGTTGTCAGACATGTCTCAAAAATGCCTTATTGTAGCTTATCTAACCTCCCTGAGATGCATGGTCCTTCAGGTTTGAAGGAGCATGGAGATCTTCGTGGTAGGAGTCTACCCACCTCTAATCTGGTTTGTTTCTAATCTTTTTGACCACCATCAAACATTGCAGCGAATCTAATGATGATTATTCTTATGTATTGCTGCTCACCCAATACACAATGATTGTCTGACTTTCCAAGCAGTGCCAGTTACACAGATCACATTAAACCTGAGCTGGGCTTTTTGGATTAAACCTGCATCAAACCCATAATCCTCAGCATGTTTTAAGGTATTGTCCACCAGCAACCCCAATATAACCAATGATGATATCAGAAGTAATCTAACAACAACCCACTCTCTCCTAGAGTTCCCCATTTAGTTTTTTTCTTGGCAGTGTTTATGTATACAGTGAGAGTTAGATGTGGCTTGATAATTTTATTGTGTATTGTCATTCAAAAACAGCGCATTTTCACCTCTTTGTTAACCTTTGCTTAATTCTGAGGTCTAAAATCTTTTTCTCCACAGTCTACAGCAATCCTGTTAATGGATTTATAATGTATCATAATCATATAGGTTTCTTGTTCTCACTAAAATTCATTATCGATTAGCTAACCATCACCTAGTAATCAGTGTTACAATCATCTTTCCAGCATGGCCGTTTTTTTTACTGTGTAAGAGGACATTTAAAGATAGCAATCACTTTGCTTAACAGTTCAGTGTAATGTGAGCTCAACTACATCCTACCACAATGGTTTTAACACTACCCAAAACATGGACTTGTTGAACCAGGAGCACCTTATGCCTTATTCTGGAGTCCAACTTCCAACACTCTCAAGTGATGATGATGGAAGTTGCATTACGGCGATGAGGTTCCCCATTAACCCGGGCCATCTTATTAACACATGCATGTGCAGATCTATGTTAAAACTCATTGTTGTCTTTTTAATATGGGATCTTCTAATACTCATAAGTTGATGTTAAACGATAACCAGAGTTGTGCTTGGGATGATCACTGTTCTACAATAGGTGAAGAGTCATAAAATCATCTTTATACCACCTCCATGTGTAAATGCCTGCGGAGGCTCCTCTGGCATCGAAGATAATATACAAATATATGGTCTTGAAATGAAAAGAGATTACACGTTCTAGCTGGTGTAATATATTGTGTATCACTGTGTATCACTGTATTCATTTTCTGGAGGTCACCAAACAATCAGAAGTGCATTTTTAGGTTAAGGGATTTGAGTATTTCAGGGGACAGAAATAAAATGTTTGGATATCTTGATATGTCACACTAAAGCACTGTCTGGTTTGGAGAACGTTACATTACAGTAAAATGACACGCCTTATACATCTCTGTATAAATATTATTGTATTCTGTATACATATTTTGATATAAAGTGCCTAATAAACCTAACTTACTGGATCACATATAAGCCTGAGTAGCATTTCTTTCTATCAAATATAATATGCCCATGCATCATCTAATTTGTTTAATAATTGGGTTGGGCAAGAGGAATGGGAAGCTTTATTTATGAAGAAAGGCTAGAGAAGTGGAATTTACACTGGAAAAGGTTTCTTTGAGGGAACATGTTATCCTTATACAGATATATATACAGACACTTTCTGATGATCTGTTCATTTATAGGACTGTGTAATGAACAATCGGTCATCCATTCACACTTAAAGGGGATTTTTACTTAAAACAGCAATATGGGTTTTTTGCCTTCTGCTCAATCAACAGGGTTGAACGTGATGGACCTGTTTAAACCTAAATTACTATGTTATAAGCGACTCCTTATGGGAAATCCCTCTTCAGTGGTATGTGTATGAGCAGAGCTTATTCTGGTCTAGGCCAATTAGGCCTAGGGCAGCAAGTCCAAGGGGGCAGTGGCAGTAGCAGATCACCCTACTGTATATACACCATGGAGCCTCTTAACAAACAGCTCCAGGACATCACAGTGGCCATGGTGGGAGACATGCCCAGGCCATGTCTAAATATGTAATAAGTATGAGTTTAAGAATCAGTATGCTAATTTATTTGTTTTCTAAACATTCTATATCACTAGCACATAAAAAATATAGAATACATTGTTGCATTTTTGTATTTTCATGTTTTAATGCACATTGAACTCCATTTTCAATGACTCCAGTGTATTTTACTACATGAAAATTGTAGCATTTATTCTTTAGTTATTGAAGTTTCGAGAGCTTAATTCCTTCCCTGGCTGCCTCTACTAAAATCAGGAAACTTTAGCATGGAAGCTTCTTTGCACATGTTTAGTAGCACCAACCCAGCAGGCAATCACATGTATGCTAGCAAAACAGTGCTCAGGTAGCGTTTGTGTGACTGGCTACTGCTAACCCCATTTATTTTTATGGAAAGCTCTCTTTGGAGATCTACTGAGTGTGTACTATATGCTCCCTGCTTCCAGTAGAGGCAGTCTGATAAGGTAAGGGCAACCAGGCAGGATTTATGAAGAAAGGAACAGTTGTTTCAAAATAGACAAAGTCCTAGCCACAGGCTACAAAACTTCACAGGTCACATTTATTGTCTTCAAAAATTCTAGAAACTCTTGTATCAAGTTGGGGGAATATATAATACACAGAGCAGCTTCTGGGCACAGAGCGAGGTTTAATGTGCCATATTAACTCTTGTGCTCTGTGATGTTTTTAGCAAATAGCTGGCAGATCACACGAGTGAACATTCCATCTGGCTGCAGTTCTGTTGACCGTACACCACATGTGCCTCCGTTTCAAGCTAGGTAGAAAATAACAAATGACGTTTTCATAACACAGCCTTCAGTTCACAATATACTGCCACAAACCTTTTTATTTAAGCACATTTGTATCTAAAATTGTCATGACAAATCAGTTATAAGCAGATGTTTTATGATACTGAAAATGTTGGTAAAGGTTTGGTCCTAGACCAGGGGTGTAACTAGAAACCACAGGGCCCTGGTGTGAAACTTGCCTTGGGGTCCCCCAACTTCAACAACTGGCCTGTGCCATTATTGCCCCCAAACAACTTGTCTCTGTTTTCTTTGCCCCCCCCATTCCAACATGCACTCTGGCACACATATGTAAACACACGTACACAAAAAACACACACACATTTACTCATACTCACTAACACACTTACACATCCATGCTCACACAATTACATACCAATGCTCACACACACACAATCACACATCCATGGTCACACAGACACAATTACATTTCCATGCTCAAACACACACACAATTACACATCCATGCTCTCACACACACAATTTCACATCCATGCCCACACACAAGTACACATCTATGCTCACACACACATACATACAAACACATATACATACATACTCCCTCCTGCCCACTCCTGCAGCTCGCTGTCTGGCTGCTCGCACACTGTGCAAGAGGCCTCGGTTTCACCGCAGGGTTACGTGACGTAATGTGACCCCGGTACATTTATGTCTCCCCATGCCACCTGGAATGGTGCAGTCCAGGTTGGAAGGGCCCTTTCTAAACTATATTGAATCGGCATGAGGAGACGTGAACAGGAGTTGCCCCAGTCCCCCTAGCGGGACAGGCCCCGTCACAAATATAACCGCTGTGACCCTTGTAGATATGCCACTGTCCTAGATAGGTTACAGAGTGTAACCATGAATGAGTTGACTGACAGAGAGGTGACTGATGCTTCAATATCCCTGGGTACTAAGGTATAGTAAAATGGTTCCTAAAGCCCAATGAGGAGACTGAACAGAATCAAGTATCAGAAACATACAGTAGGTTCAATTTATGTATGTATTATGCTAGACAAGAATAGAATTACATTTGAGGGTCTTTTCAGAATCAATGCACCTTTCCTAATAAGCATTTGGAGATCAATGGTGGAGATACAGTAAGGTAACCAAGTGCCCCATTAAACAAGGGACATTTGTTTTTTGGGCCAAACTATATCTGGAACAAAATGGTTCATGGGAATTAGAGCATGGCATGAACCAAAGTTGTAGTTTGTTGGTGGCATCAAGAGGACACAATTGTGCCACCACCTGTGTGTTTTGTGTGCCATCACGCCAACCTACAATCTACTAACTGTATAGTAGACATTCATTTGCAAGCAAAAGGTACAGATGATTCTTTTCCTGCTAGGCATATTAATTTGAGCAGGATGGTTTCCCCTCATACAGTTATACCACAATGACCTAGGTCACCTTAAGTTTGAAACAGGACACATGGTGATCTGGAGATAACTATTTTAGACATCATCATGGATTATTGTAGCTCCAAGAAGATAGGTTGCGTAAGTATGTACAAGAGTCAATTACCGGTATATCAGAAGGAGTTGTATGATTTATAGATGTAATTTTCTTAGTAACAGAAAAATAAAAAGTACTTGACTATTTAAATTGCATCTGGCTTACACACCAAATTGTTGAGAGGCATATTCAGAGGCACTTAGAGGTGAGTAAGAAGAAAAATTGAAAAAGCAGAAAAGCAGAGATAGTTTTCCTAGAGAGATAAGCCAAACCAGAATCTTGCAGTGTTTATAATTGAGTGTCACTACAGGTGGTTTTCAAGCTGGTGGAGTGAGGGGACACTGGATACTCAACTGTGAGAAGTGAGTAAGGTTTTAGTGCACATATAAGAGGTTGTGGACATAGGTGTTTTTTTCTGGGCCTTCAAACTGAGTGAGCCCAATAAAATGCCTATGGGACACTAATGAGAATAATTATGTGTCAGATTCTGACATACTGTGTAAAGGGGGAAAATTGACAAAATCAATTGCTCCCGTCTGGTAATTTTATGACAACCCCTTTGTACACCAGTCAACCTCAAAATGATAGAAAACATTGAGCACATATGTAGAACCAAGAGGGAACAATTTTCAAGCAATTAAGACATTCTATTTAAAGCTATAACTGTGATTATTTAACAATGCATTCAATTTGAGATATTTGAAGGACAACACCTAACTTATAATATGAGTTTTATACACAGTATTGTGTAGTTCACTTTTTTCAAATCATGTTGCCAAGTGTAGTAACACTGTTATCCTAGTGCCTAGCAGTGAACTCGAGAATATCATTGTCGTAGACTCCCAAGAGGATCTAACTAATCAAGGTCTATGAGGAAAAGAAACTACAGCATCAGCTATGCTGGGGTAAGATCACACTCCACTAACTTGAAGAACTACTGCCAGCTAGAGTCCATCAGTACTGTGGAGGTCATGGATTACTTTTCAGGTGCCCCCAATACACTGTGGACAACTAATGTTCCAAAGGTCACAAAGTAACTGAGCGGGATTTTTGTTGTTTGTTTTTTACATCTGTTTTTTAGTTTCCTAAATCTAATCATTTTGAGACAGCTCTTGACATTTCCAGTAAGCTGTTTTTATGTTACATTAACGCAGAACCCCCATTCTTTAAGATTCTAACCCATTTTCTAATTACAATTACTCACTACCAGGGTACCTTTATAGATAGACACTTGAATGTTCTTTTTGGAACTTCGCTTTGCTTCTCTTTTAGATTTTCCTTAATCGTATGAAATAGTTTGTGCCTTTGCCTTAAATGCAGGCATTATAAACATTTTACTCATTTTAATCGCTTGTTATATGGTATCATGTGGTCAGTGTCCCAGTGTGATGTTTACAATGTTCCCAGCAATGGTTATTATATAATTACTACTTACAATAGATGGTAACTGCTGAATTCACAATTCCTAAATATCAATTGCATATAATAAAACATAAATTATTTTTCACTGGTATTTACATGGTTTGATTGTATAGCTTAATACTAATTTTTGCAGAATCATGCAGTTTATAACCAAGATGTATCAGATTTATGATACACAGAAACATTACTCCCAGCAATCTCAGTTTTCACTGGACAGTGCTTATTTTCAGTTACTGTCTAGCTGTTCCAGGTAGCTGGTTTTGCTTTTTTTCATGGGCCAGGGTGGTGATAAATCTACGGAGGGACATGCTCATATCTAGGAACTCGTGGCCTCCAGCTACTCGGAGCCTACCCATGCGGGACGTGGCCAGGACTGCTCACTGACGTTGGTGGGCGGTCCCGCTGACATCCTGGGAAACACTCTCATTTAAAAGGAAAAATGGGTGAGGTGTGGGGCGTATCAGGACCCCACTCCTGCGACCTGGAGAATTTGAGTCTCAAACCGGAGAACCAGAGAAGGGGGGGCTTCTCTCAGAGTTCTCTGGGCGACATCCGTAGAGTTCCCAGGTATGGACATGCTGTTGTAGCAGATACCTCCACTGCTGCTCTTACTTTGCCTCCTCATGCCGCTAGAGCCACAAGGTGGCTATTCAGAGAAGTTGTCCACCCACCCCAGCCACTTCTGGTGATGACCCCTCATCACCTCTTGCCCAAAACATTGTGCCCTGATTTGGACTCCTGAAATGTTGGGGGGTGTAGTAAACATAGGTATGTGTGTAATGGCCCAACATATTTTCCTACAGGCAATCCTTAATGCAATTCTTTCACATAGCTAGTTCCAGTACCTTGCTTACATCCGTTCTCCACAGAACACTTTCCCTAGACTTTTATTTAGTATTTTGTTATCTGGTCTGAGATAAAAATTACTACTGCTTCATTTAATTTAAATAGAGTTGCTCTCATTTACCCTCCCGCTATGCTCACTACTTGCGTTTAGCTTTGATAAGCCTACAATTTACCTGATAGACAGTTAAAGTCCCCTCCAGTTCAAAACCACTTACACTGATTGCTCTGTTCCACTGAAAAGCATTACTTCTCCACATATGTCAAGCACCTACTCTCCCTGCCTTGCAGACTTGTCTAAAAATTCTCCTCTTGAAAAAAAAGCACTACAGTTGTTTGCCTACCAGATGCACTTAGATTACGTAATCCATACCATTGAAGATTACTCCAACACATATCACCCTCATCATTTCCCTGCCTACATCAGAAATGACCAGCTCCCATTTATTGAGAGTCAACGTCATATATATCAACTAAAATGCTTAGATGTTTAGTGTCCTAGTTAGTCTAGTATACTGTATGTGGTATGTGTGAGAGCAGTAGTTAAAAACAGTCAACTATTTGTGCAGCGTGCAATGTCTTCCTTACCTGTCTCAAATGAGACAGACATATATATGAAGTGGAGGAGTCTACCTGTGAATCGATGACTCACATGAAAAGTGAGATCTTGAAAGATCAAATTCTGGGAGATTCAATTCTCTTAGAAAGGCAGGGACATCAGGGAGGGGTCTCAAAAAGGCTGAAGTCTCACGCTAACATTCAAAAGAAAAGTCCCACCTGTAGAGAATCCCAACAGAATGTAGGTCTTCAGTGGGTAGACAAAGAACTCTTTATTTTTGGAAAGTAGCCCAGGACACATCTGGAAACAGGGATATTTTACTCCCTTTGTAATCTAGTTCATCCACAATGCAAACTCTGCAGAGGATAGCATACATAGCATAACCATGCACACAAAAGATCACATCTCATATCGAAAATTCTGGAGGTCCTATAGGCTCTGTGTATCCTATCAAGCTTTGTTCTTGGGGCTCTGTAGGATTGCACTGAAGAGGGTTACAATCACCATCTAAAGGTCAGCTAGGGGGATAGCCTTGGGTAAGCACCACATACAGAGGTTATTGTGACCTCCCTAATTAATCTGCTTTGTGTACTTGGCAAATTTGACGAGAAATGTCAGGATCATGTGTTTTCATGTCAGCTTCAATAGTTGGGAGTATCACACAGCTGCTGGATGTCAATTTTATTGAAGGGGTAATGTTATAGTTCTAGTTATCTACATATCATAGCATATAATATAATAAGGGGAGTACCAAGGTATGTTTCTCTGGGTAAATTCAAGATACCACCAATAGAGACCTCCTCATTTAGATACATGCCACCACAATCCCTTCAAGTCCTTTCAAGAATGTTTATGGTCGGTACTTCTCCAAACTAGAACCTGGAGTCTCAAAATCATCAAAAATATGAGCAAAAATATATAAATAAAACAAATATATAACAACGTGGTAGACCAATAAAAAGGGGACAAACCTTATTCCAACTTAGTCCTTGGTCCTCAAAGTCAAGAAGAGATGTTGGCTAGTACTTTTCCAAACTACAGCCTAAAGTCCCAAATGGCAGGAAAGACCAACATATTATTGAGATCATGCCTTCAATATTATAGTAAATACATATTTTTCTGGCGTTTTTTCTTGTCTGCTAGCGCATGGTATGCATCATAAAGACACCGTGATCTCAGACAAAACTCGATTACAGGTGACTAATGGTAAGGTGAACTCCAAGATTTAGAAAAGTAATATAACTTACGGTATTTTAGAGAAATACCCAAGCAGTAAATGTTTGGAACGACTAGGAGTAGGTGCAATAATGATGACAAATGTGTATTTAGGAAGTAGCTGAAAACATTACAAGCATTTGCAGCAGACAAAGGTAACTCTCAAAGGACTCACTTGAAGACAAACCTTTTTATGTATGAAATTGGAATATTGCTCTGAAGCTTTGAGACCGCACCAGAACCAAAACAATCTTCACAATATTTTTCTGATGTCCTGAATGTACAAATGATATACTGTATATCACTGTTTCTTTCTAGAACCAATGGAATTCTTTTTTATACATGAGGCAGGACAAAACCAGATGTTTCAGAAATTTGATATCATGCTTTGTGTGAATAATCTTATAGCTATAGGTTCCTGGCTGGGGGATCCAGTCATAGTAACTCTGAGCTTTGTCTCTTCCTTACATGCAGAGAGCCACGCAGCCTCCCTCCGTCCCTGACCTTTACACACATACACATTCATGATTAAGGGTCCCTGACCCTTAGGTCTGGTCAAAACTTCCAAATACACACAAAAAATACAAAAAGGCAAGCATACCCTAAAAAGGATATACATTCCAATGTAGGTACCAGGAAAAATCAATGAGGAGACACCCTGCAGCAGTACACCTGATCTGTTACTAGATGTGAAACTATCTTTTTTTCTATTGAAACCCTGAAGTCAGTGACTTTGCTGTGACAAAAATAAAAAGTGCAGAGTGCCATAATGCCACAGGTCCCCTTCTTAATTTTCTTTGGGGGTCACACTCCTGAAGGATATGCGGTCCCTTCCTTCCCTCCCTGGCCATAAGGCCTGCAGGAGGGCCGGATCTTCTTGGTCCCTCCCCGCAAGGGTTGGGACCACTGAAATACCAGAAAAACAGGACATTTTTAGGGGACCCGGCACGTCCATGGTTGTCCAGTGTTCAATACGTGTCCTGTGCCGTCATTCTGTTTGTATTAATAAAATCTAATTTCAAAAAGTGAAAAATAACACACGTGCTCTGTGCAAAAAAACAAATCATGTGAAATATAAGCTATATACAAGTGCTCCCCATGGAAGCCCCAGCCCTTCGGCTGGTGTGATAAAAAATGTATCCAGTACGCACCGCGCACCTAGCCAAAAGGCTGGGGCTAGTGCATACAAAAATAAAAGGCGCATGGAAAGAGTCCAAGGTGCAAAGAGTGCTTACCGGCATGTGACACAAAAAAAGTGAAGTGCGCTTAACCTCACACTACCACAGCTCCCAGTCCTGGACCTGGTCCATAATACAACCTCGGGGCTTCATGCTTTCCCAAGCCTTAGGCCAGAGGACAGAGCTTTCCCTCTCTCACAGGTACTCACTCGATCTTAGCCAAAAGGCCGAGATGTTAAACTATTTACTAGAGTTGGTGGCATAGGACAAAATGTTGTCCCCACTTCAAGCTTTCTTGAGCTCTCCCTCTCCAGTATGTAGATGTGGATCATAACAGTTTCAAAAAAGGCAAAACAAACAACTAACGCATTATTTTACTTAAATCATAAACCAAGATCGGTAATCAGATTTCACATAGAATATATAAATACCTGTACACAAAATAAGGTGTTTTCTTCCTTTAAAGCAATTCCTTTGTAGGCATTGAATTTCATATTTTACACAAAGGATGACTTTGTGTTCCCCATAAATCCCAGGTTTCAAGATAGCCGTTTGCCTTTATCTCGCATATATATATATATATAGTGTTATATGATTTAAAAATCCCTTATGTAACTGCCGAAAGATCATATGTTGCGTTCATGTAACAAAACAAACTGTAATCTACAAATCCCTTGACTGTGTTTGCATTCCACTATAACTAGTTAATGATTGAACTAAATCATTTTAATGTTCCACGAAGATGATATGATTGCAATTTATAGACACATATCCCATATGCTTATTGCAATCAATATTAGATCAAGATTAGAACTCTCTGATGATAATTTCTGAATATAGATTATCTTTACGATCAGTACAATGCCTTCAAGATCCATAGTAATGAATATATGTAGTTTCTTGGGGCTCTCTTAATAATATAATATAATATAATATATATATATATATATAATAAAAGTCTCTCTTGCTTGATGAATAAATGTATTAACATATCCATATAGATGCCAAAACCATGTAATATCGAATGCACCCTTTGGCAAGAAAAAGAAACAAGCAGCATACAATCGAAACCTTAAGCCAACTAAGAATTAAATAGATCTCAGTCCATACCAAATCCTATACATTCTTTCAATCACTCACTAAAACTAATATGATAACAAGAAGAAAACTAAAAGTGAATAATAATGATGAAAATGATAGTACTGTGGTCAGCTGTTAAAAAAGTGTATCTACTGCCACTTATGTGATCACTCACTATAATAAAAAAGGCTTTTATTTCATGATTAAAATGTAGGAAAAGTTGTATTAAAAAAAAATATATATTTTTTTAACGGTTTTACAGGTTGTAAATGTCAACAATTTCTCACAATCCATACAGCCCCCTAGTGTACAAAAATACAAACAATTCACAATAAAATATAGCACAAAATTACACCATAAATAGTGCCCAAAGTGTGGAAGGGTATACTTATATTCCGAGTACAGACTATCCAAATGTTCATAGGGCACGTACATAAAATTAGAACAAAACATACAACAAGATCATAGTGTTCTCCGCAGTAAATATAAATATCTACATATATAAACACAAACACCCCCCACCCCCCATTAATAAACTCCCTAGAGCAATTTCAGTAAACAGGAAGGTCGATAATGCCTTGGAAATTATAATCCCAGAAAGGAAATGCTTTGTGACGACATCGGTGTGTGCGACGCGTTTCGCCCTACCACAAAGCTTCCTCAGGATATTTTTTCCCTTCCTCTTGCCCGTCCTTATTTTATAAAGTTCACAACATAGAGAAAGCACGCATTCTAACCCTTACACTGTAATAGAGAGAAAAAGTGAGAGGTTTATTTATCATGGAACAGCAATTACAAAACACTGCTGCTTTTTTCAAGAAACAACCGAGAGTGTATTATGGATCGCAACAACTTTTTTTGAGGTGATACTTCGTCTCCTGAAAGCCATGTAAGGATAATAAGTTACAGATTCGTCTTAGAGTTCTTCGAGAACCGCGCGATATTATTGCTCTCGGACACTAGCGGCATTTGCTTGTCAGTTTTGTGGTTTTGTACATACTAATCAATCGCTGCGGGTCTGATTTGGAGCTTCACCTTTTATAACCAGTAAAGGATGCATCCGTGAATTGATTCATTTATTACGGTTCTGGCATCCTTTGTATAGACAAAGGATGAAAACGGAGATTTGACTTATATAGTAGTCCATTTAAGTAATTATTAGTATTAGTTTTATAATTTCAGGTAAAAATGAATAATACAATGCTGATTATGTTTCCTTTTGTACATCTGTACATCTCAAAACATTCAATAGGGCCATAGACTGGCCAACAAGGCTTCTTGAGATCATTTTATGCTACTGAAAGGGTAGGCAGGCTTCCACTCCCCATAGACAGTTATGGCTTTATGTATGTGTTTCTACACATAAGCATTTGAATATTTTTTTCTCCTATCTTTATTCAGTTTTGATTGTTCTCATTAATTTGGATAAAATCAGTGGCGAGTGTCCATAACCTTGAATCATCCAGGAAGCACAATCAGCGTTTATTAAAGGTAGGTCAGAGATGACCTTGATGAAGTGAATAATAATCCAGCTTTGCCATAACCTCGTTGACACTGGGCAGAGTGCATGGAATAACAATGAAACCTGCGAAGGCAACTTTCAAGCTTTATTAATTACCATATTTAAGTTTTCATTTATGCATGAACATAAAATAGCTTTCAAGTCAATTAAGATGTCAGTTACCATCAAATGTATGCTATGGTGCTTTCCTGAACATATGCATGTGGAAGAATGTGTGTGTGTGTGTGTGGGGAGTAGCCTCCAAAATGCTTCACCCAACGCTCTGTGTGCCCTGGCCACCTGCTATTGTCTTCATCCTTTTCCTCCTTTTTTGATAATATGTAAGAGAAAGATCTCTTATGTGCTGTTTTCTTGATGTCATTGCTCATCTCATCAGCTGAGGCCATGTGCTTCTCACTCCTCTTGGAGCGAGGATCTCTCATTTAGACTCCAGTAGAGAGATCTTGTTAAGAACACCCTCTATGATTCTAGGCAAGAAGTACGGTACTTGTAACTGCTGCCTTCTCAAAAAAAAAAACATTTAACTAAAAGAGGTAGCCCTACGCCACCCCACTCTGGGAACAGGGCTCAATGTTGGTCTCCGCCTGGATGCGTACCTAAATTCGAAAGAAACCACACTGCTAGGGCCAGTTATTGTCATTGGTACTCCTGTGTAGGTTATAATAATTGTAGCCTAAAATCCTTGTTTTTAAGATAATCACTACTGCTCTGAATCTCTAATCCAGGTTTTACAAGATTAGACATATTGCCCATGTTTATAGCATGTATTATGCATCCTTTTCTTAAAGGAACTCATTTAATATATTTGTGTTCATAATTTAAATTATATTTTAATCATGACGTGTATAAGTGGTTTAATCTGAGCTTACTAATAACATTAATAGTTTTTTTTAACCTGATCATACTAATAATGTTCTTAGATGTTCTATGACATTTTGAAGACAATGCTTGATGCCCAGCTTTTTTTTTAATAAATATGCAATTTGTGATAGATAGATAGATAGATAGATAGATAGATAGATAGATAGATAGATAGATAGATAGATCGATAGATAGTTTGTTTGTTTTTTCTTATTATGGTTAAACAAACACATTGCAATGGCACCACAAACTCTTTTGTCCTTGACGTTCATGGGTAGAAAATATTTTTGGTCATGAAGTAGTTAATGTACAACTCATTGTAAAAACGACAATAAGGGAATTCTGTCTCATAAACTATTCATACTTGAATCCAGCCATTAAGTCGACTACTTTCACAAAGACCCATACCTTGTTCTACAGCACAGTACGGTTATTTTCCCCACACTCTGTAGATTTCATCAAGCTATCATCGCCAGGTTAATCTTTCTCTGTTGGATCCTGATGGAGAGAACAAGTTTACACCCAGACAAATAACATCCCGTAGAGCTATTTCTGTTTATATGTGTATTTATAGGGGTTTGGACTGCTACGGACAAAACAGAACAATTAACAGCAAGCCTTTGGCTTTCATATATCAGACGTTCAAGTAACAAAAAGAAACACAGAAAGCGGAATAGGACTTGGTGTTGCCATGGCAACGCACAAAGATACGGGAAGCTCGGTAATGAGTATTAGACCTCAGTCTGAGAAATGGACGGGACGATCAGTTTCATGTAACAGCAGAGTTTGTCTAACACAACTGCCCAGCGGTTTTTAAATAAAAAATTGTACACGTATAAATTGTAAACAAGTCAACAAGCGAATAACTGTCTCGCTGGAACAGCACAAAAACAGGAGCTCTCACTAAATATTCACGATGGGCAGACCTCAATGCAGATATTTTGACCCAAAGAGCAAAGAAATAATTTTAGAAGAAAGAACAACAAAAATAATAAGTGAGAAGGGCTGACGTGGCAAGGTTTTTATTTTATATCAGTTGGCAACGCCATTGATGGGTTCACTCACATCTGGGACACAATTCACTAGAATCTTATTTGGATTTGTTATAGTTCTCTAATCTTATATTTAACAGATCAGTACAGCTTCACTTCCCATCAACTTATCTGGTTTAGATAATATACATTTGTTTTGGCATATTTTAGTTTATTTTTTAGTCAGGGCCAGACTGGGGATTAAAATTGGCCCCGTCACTTTAAGACCAGACGAGGGACTGATAGGGGTTTGAATCCCTTACATTGGGAATCCCTTAATGGTTCTTATCTGCTGTGAAATTCTGTTTCTATGTATAACGTACCTTATATGAATTTGAAACAAAAGCACACAAAAAATGTCCCATTTTGCTTTCTGTAGGCAAAACGTACTAAAAGTTCACCTATTGTCAAGTGTATTAATTTAATTAAAAAACAGCATTTTTTCCAGTTTAGTGTAAATGGATACAGCCAATAATAATGATAACAAAGAAAAGGAAACACATCTGCAGCACACATGCAAATTCCTCCTTAAAGCAAATTTAAGAATATCATCCTTCAGCATTTACTTACTTGCCTAGTAAGAAAACATTGAAGCGCGTGAATGTGGATGCTTACTACAATCATGATGTTTACATTAGGTGAAACCAAGTGGTTTTTTTCATTAGAGTTTTCCCCGAAAGCACCTCTTTCTTTCTCTTTTTAGAAATTGGATTTTTTTTCCCAATGTAGGTTTCATAAATAAATCACATGGACTATTTTGCCAAAGTGAAAAAAATGCATTATTTATAGGCATACCTGGGAACTCTCCGAGTTTGACCCGGAGCTTGCCGGGTGAGCACTGCTTCTCCGGTTCTCTGGGTCAAGACCCGAATCCTCCGGGTCGCGGGAGTGGAGTCTTGACACGCCCCGCTCCACGCCCATTTTCCCTTTAAATGGGGGTGTTTCCCACTGCCGTCAGCAGGAACGCCCCCGATGTCAGCGGGAACTCCCAATAACGTCAGCGGGACCGACCGCCCCCTGACATCAGTGGGCAGTCCTGGCCCTGTCCTGCAAGGGAAGGCTCCAGGGTAACTGGAGCCCAGAAGTTCCCAGGTATGGCAAAAAAGAACAGGAAGTATACAATGTATTTGTATATAACCATAAGTTAAACCAATCATTTTTTAACATTAAGTATCCTTGTTATATTTAATGGTTGTATTCAATAAAATATATTGGCAAGTGAGGATTTTTATGATGCAGTCGACTATGGTAGATACCTATAATGGAATTTTAGCAAAAAAAAAAAACAAAAACGAATGGTTATTTGCAGTCACACATTATGCTCCTGTAGTGTGTATGGCTGGGTACAACCAGCCGGCGGGTGAACACTACTCCATCTGATCTGCCACTGGAGCCAGGGCCGGCCTTAGGGGTGTGTGCCATGGTAGCAGGGGCACCTGCCCGGGACTTAACTTAAAACATTGTTTTTTTGGGGTTTTTTTCTACGCCAGAGGAGTAGTCCGCACAGGGCGCCTCAACGCCTAAGGCCGGCTCTGACTGGAGCAGGGGGTCGCGTGATTGTGGGGCAATCCAGGCCAGATAATAGGGAGCCATTGACTGCTTTCCAGGTCTTCTCAAAGTTGCTAGCACCTAGTACAATTGTACCACCTTTTGCATACCCCTCTAGCGTTGAACGGATTAATAATAATAATAATAAGGAAAGTACAGAAGGTCTCTATGAAACATGAGAATAAAGATATACCTGCTGTAGGAATTTAAAGTGCCTCTTAGGTTTCAGTATGAACTGCTGCCTGATGCACACTCCTAAGGTTATTGAAGTACCTGTGTATCTACCACCATTGATCACAAGGACTGCTTGCAGTGGGTCAGGATAACCTGATTGCACAACGCATGCAGCCTATGTTATGTCATCCCTAATGAATTTTACGACTGAAGCATTGTGAGACAGGGATTTGTGGGGAAAAAAAGTAGAAAAAAAAAAGCATGGCGCTCTTTGTGGATTTATAAATTATGTGAGAATTAGGTTGGTAGCCTATTATTAGTTAATAATACAAATATATCTGCTAATATTGAAGCACAGTGACAGTGAAAATTATGAATCAAGAAACGTATTATGATCATGGTTTTTTTCATAGGTCCATAATGACACATGAAAATGTTCACCCAGTATCTCCCACTATCTGTATCATTAGGCAATGCAGGACCCTGGCTGTTTAGTCGGACACCTCTTTTGGTCCTGAATAATCTGGAATCTATAGATTTGGGCCTGGACATATTTTTGTATGATACTGGAATTCTTGCTTTTGTCCGAAGCCTACCCCTAACCACATAATTAAAGCCTGCGACCCTGAGCAAGGGAGGTTTTGCACATGCCCACGCCACCACCAGAAGGCTCAATAGACTGTAGCTATAGCAAATAGCTGTTGAATTCTGGATACCCAGAAATGGCAGCCCCTTTTGTCCAGAGATTGAGTCCCTGCCACCAATGGCAAGCTTTCAAATAAAAAAGACGTAATACCTAGGCACAAGGGGCAAGTGGAGGTCAGAGGTCGATAAATTATTGCATACAATTTGTCCACATTGCATCAGCGGGTCTGTAAGTGCATCAATATAGCAACTAACAATTCAAAACTGCAGTGTTTATGTAATCCATTCACTAAATCGACAAAGAAGTGTGCTTTATGTTTAATATTTAATC
This sequence comes from Spea bombifrons, assembly GCF_027358695.1. Taxonomy (NCBI): domain Eukaryota; kingdom Metazoa; phylum Chordata; class Amphibia; order Anura; family Pelobatidae; genus Spea; species Spea bombifrons. The sequence continues at coordinate 93,990,515 of NC_071090.1, forward strand.
AAATTTTGTATCTTTTATTGGGCCAACATAAAAAATGATGAGATAGATGTTGAATTTTATAAATTAATGAAAATTATATTGTATTGAATATTGTATGAATATGCAGTGGGTATAGAGATGATGGGAAGTTATGTTATGATTGTGGTACAACATGGAGTAATAATGGTAGTGGATGAAAATGATGGTGAGGAGGAATATGATGATAGGAGTGTATGAATATGGTGGTTGGATGATAATGATTGTGGTGGGAGATTGGAATTATTTAGGATGTTGGGGCAGCTCTATACTAGCATATACATATACATACCTGGGAACTTCTCGGCTCCGGCTACCCGGAGCCTTCCCTTGCGGGACGCGGCCAGGACTGCACACTGACGTCGGGGGAGTTCCCACTGACGGCAGTGGGAAACACCCCCGTTTCAAGGAAAAAATGGGCGGGGAGCGGGGCGAGAACCGGAGGAGCAGCGAGAACCGGAGGAGCAGCGCTCACCCGGAGTTCCCAGGTATGTATATATAGCAACTACATTACACGTTTATTCATACACATAGCCACTCTAACACCCTAAGCTCCCGCTGGTATACCAGCTTATGCTGATATTGATGCCAGTGGAAGTTTGGAACTCTTCAGCTATGGAAGCAGCAGAGCGTTGGCGGCTTTTACACATCATGGGCCTCTGGACAGAGTGAGTTCCCGCTGTGACTTTACGTGGTCTTCGGCTTTGTGGCTGAGTTGCTGCCGTTCCTAAACTCTTCCACTTTCCAATAATAGCACTTAAAGTCGACGGTGGAATATCTAGCAGGGATGAAATTCATGAACTGACTTATTGCAAAGGCGGCATCCTATCACAGTACCACGCTTGAATTCATTGTGTGAAACGTGTGAAAACAACCCATTTTTTCACAAATGTTTGTAAATGCAGACTGCATGGCTAGGTGCTTGATTTTATACACCTGTGACAAAGGGCCTGATTGAATAACCTGTATTCAATAATTAAGGAGTGTGCCCCAATACTTTCGTCCATGTGTGTGTGTGTATAGGGTCATTCAAAGTCAAGACTTTGTGTCTTCGTGTTGGTGAATGTTTGGTGAAGAATTAGAATAAAGGACTTGCAGGCACATAAATACCGGAAAATATTAAACATGCACCGGAATGAGGAGTATTATACTATATTGTTTCTGTGGTGTAAAAAAAGTCTACAATTTATACAGTTTGTGGATTTCCTACCATTTCCTTGGGCAACAAACATAAACTTCAAAGCCATATGAAGCACACGCGTTTGTTTTATGTTCCATTCAGTAAGATTTTTCTAAACCTTGAGATATCTTTGAAATGTAGCTTTTATCTCTGTAGATTTGAGATGGATGCCCTAATACGTATTTATGCCATTTTGTCTTTTCATTACAGTTTGCTTAGATCATTAGTTAAAGCTTGCTATATGGTTAATTATACTTTAACTATTATGTTAAAAAAGTTTGAATTGCACTCTGGTTTTACAACTTACTGATTTTCACCCCCACGCACAAAACAAATATGTAATTAACTTAAATATATGTCTGGGTGGATGCATTGCCCTTTCCATGCTTGAGGAATCAAAAGATGTTTGAAAATAATACTATTTCAGATATAAAAATGTAAAATGATATACTCCTGAGGTCCTTCAAACTTTGTCATCTTGTTAAAAATGATTGCGAACCTTTTTCATTTGATGGTAGCGAATATTCCAGTGGCTTTCTATCAGCTGCCAAATCAAAATATTGTTAATTTTGTGCTTCAGTATCCCCATCATTGTTTGAATCACTGGATTTAGTGTGTGGGGTCTGCTAGATCCATTTTTTCACTAAGGTTTATGTACATTGTGTTTATTTTGTGCAGAGATGCTACTTCTGGTTCCTCTCAAAAGGAAATTTGCTCTCAGTGGAGGCTTCAAGTGGTTTAGGACAGGGTACGTAGTGATGCACAAATGCACTCAAAATATACAAACAGTAATATTGCAGCTGCTCAATATGTTGTAAATTAAGGCATGTGCATTAGCTTTCAGACTTAGTGTGGTTATCTGGGTAAACCAGGATTGTGTGTCCTCCCCAGCAACCGCCTAAGAATTTTCTATACTTCTTGGTCGGGTTGTCCAAGTGTCAATTGTAGCTTTGGGTTGCAGCCCCAAGATAATGTCTGTGATCTATCCGGCATGTCTCCTGCAAGAAGTGATATTTAACTATGATTATACAGGGCCAGCTCAGCCTTGTTGTAAGATTTTTGTTATGGCAGTGTCCTTTTGCACAGGCTTTGCTGGAAAATGAACTCAAATATGCTGTGGAGAGAAAGTTCATCTCCTACTTTTTCCAGAAACTCACACAGAGCATGCCATTGAAGAAGCATGGCGCCTAATGTGCTGTGTTTAGGATGCTAGAAACCCCTTGATCCGAGACTGTGGCAGGCTAAGCCTCAGCTTACAAAAGACTACTCCGTCATTGACAGTTTCAAGGAGGAAGACTAACTTCCACACCACCTCTCATCTGATCCTTTCAATACCAATCCCAGGTGTCATTCATGCGATAATACCATGTTGTTTGCACCCCTGGAACCGTTTACTTTGTCTTACTGTTCTTTATAATATGTTACAGACTAATTGATGCTGTGCTGAAACACTACTTGCAAATGTATGAGTGTTTTGATGTTGAGGGTGTATTGTGTTCATATGTTAATATTATTGACCACACAACACCCAATGCCCATATATACTTGGTAAAGCTGTCAATGTTTGTGTTGTAGATGAAAATCACCAGGTTCCCTTTTTTCACAGTGTATGGAAAGTAGTGAGATGGACTGCTGAACCTCAATTTACCTTTAATTTACAGTTTAGTGAATAAGACCCTCTTTGCCCATAAATCTTTAGATCTTTGGTATCGTTACCAAGATATTGATCTAAAATAGGATTAGTGTGAGAGGACTGAAAGTGGATATTTATACTCAAATCACATTTCATCATTATTTAAAAGCTCTGTGTATAGGATTTTTGGGTTTTTTTCTTTGCAAAATACACAGTTAGTAAGAGACAACTGAGGCAAAGGACACAGTGGGAGAAAAGAACTAATATCTGTCAAGTATAAGGCTGGCCTCATTAAGAATTGTCCGTCGTGCTGGATCCAGCTTGCTTGCAGTCTTTTGAGCCACGGGCTTTATGGCTTATGTTTCCTGTGGGTTCCATCTCAGAACTGTAAAACCATGTGAACTGGAATCGCCAATAAAGATATGTGAATAAAGGAGTTTGTGTCTGAGTTCCTGTGGCAGATTTTCAGCCATATCTTTTACATTCCAAATGGGAGATTCTAAAATATGCAACAAGTGGAGTTTGACAGCAGAACCAGCTGCTTTCTGTTGGTGTGGGACTCAGAAGCCATGGAAATCTATTAGCTGTATAGGGATCTAGACTGCATTCTTAATAAGGAGCAGGGGAATTATAAAGTCAAATCAAACATACTGATTTAACTCTGATCATTAAAAAAAACCCATAACAGCCTTAAATAAATATTGGACCAGAGTTCAATTGAATCAATGTTTTAGTATTGTAATGATTGAAGAATTTCATGCTTCTTTAGACCCATGCTATACATAGATTTTACAATAATTTTGTATAATTGTGTATAAAAGTAGGTGATCTATTCATTTTGTCCAGATATTTCCAGGAAAATATGCAACGCAAAATCACATTGCCAGGCAGATTTATTTAAAAACTATTGCCAGCCATTAGGAATTCCCTGAGCAATGTATGAAGGCTCCCAGGGGAAAAAATAGGAAATAAAATTAAAAGCTAAAAGGAATAAAATAATTAAAATAATCTTTATAAAAACACTTCAGCAACCAAAGTACTGGGAGCAGTCGTGTGGTAACCCCAGGGCGATCTGTAATTATAGAGGGGCTTTGGGTACGCTTCCCTCAGTGAGCCTCTGTCTTTTCCATACGAGCTCCAGAGCCCCCGCAATCCCTGGTGCAGCTGCACAACCTCCACCACTATTGCATCAGGGATTAAGAAGATTTTGGAGCTGGTATGAGTACGTATGACAAGGTCATGGGACCCGCTGAGGGAGATTTGCACTGGGACCCTCTATGATTTACGACAGCTCTGAGGTTACCAAACCTATGGGGGATTCCTCCTCTGGAGGGTAAACCATTTAGCTGGTTTATAGCACCTGTGAAATAGAGATTTTTATTGTATAATTTGTATTAGAATCAACTTGTTCACAAAATAGCTGCAGAAAGGAGGGCTGGGTAGAGTGTCCATAGTAGGTCAGTAGTGCTGGATTAAGATCCTCACACACAAAATTGTTTTACCTGCAGGGACTAGGCTCTGCTTAGAAAGTGTGAACTACCTAATTAACATCATCTCCTTGAGTTTTGGTCTTGCATATACAGTATAGCCAGATTATGTATTAAAGCACTGGAGAAGTATGCCTAGGGTACCTTACTGGTAATCTGGTGATGCATGTGACAAATCGTATGGCTCATTAAAATGTACACCAAAAACCTGTTTAGTAATGTCTTTGAAAACTCAACATTTATTACTGGCTAGTGAAAGGCTAGCAAAAGGCTTACTTGGAGAACAATACTGCCACCTAGTGGTCTTACAAAATACCTGTTGCTCTGGTGTTTTTCAGAAAGTTCTGCTAACTATAAAAACAGACAAATCGTGACTACATTCTATAGCTAGGCAAGCTAGCATTGGTACGAGCTGGGTTCATGTACCACATCTGGCTCGCCCTCGTCTCTTGAACAGGAGTATGAGCTAAAAATAAGATGATAAAAAGATATATGAATACCTCAAATATCTGCAATACATAACATTATATATATATATATATATATATATGTTGATGGCCGGGTGCGTGTGCATTGCTTGCCTGAAGAACACATGGAACTAGGATGCACTTTGGGAAGAAGGCAAGCCTGCGGAGGCAGTGTGATGCTTTGGGCAATGTTTTGCTGGGAAACCTTGGGTCCTGACATTAATGTGGATATTGATGACACGTACCAAATACTTTAGCATTCTTGCCGACCATGTACCCCCTTTTAATGGGCACAGTATTTCCTGATGGCATTGGCATCTAATGCACCCTGCCACAAGGCAAAAATGGTTCGGGAATGGTTTGAGGAACACAACGAGTTCAAGGTGTTGACTTGGCCTCTAAATTCCTCAGATCTCAATCCAATTGAGCATCTGTGGGATGTGCTGAACAAACAAGTCAAATCCAGGGAGGCCCCACCTCACAAATTACAAGTTTTAAAAGATCTGCTGCTAATGTTTTGGTGCCAGATACCACAACACACCTTCAGAGGTCTAGTGGAGTTTATGCCTCAACGGGTCAGGGCTGTTTCGGTGGCAAAAGGGGGACCTACACAATATTAGGCAGGTGTTGATAATCTTTGAAAATTATGGATTTTTAATATATTTTTTAAGGGCATTCCCCTACATCACTAAATTATTTTTAAGATGGGGGAAATTTATGCAGAAATATATTTTAGTTGGCTTTTTTTTTTTGAGTTTGCATTTTCTAACAAGGGTGAGAGACACTTGTTAACTTTGTGCAGCTGGTAGGGTGAGTTCAGATGCAGCAACGTTTATTGTTTAGAAGTTGACAAAGGCTAAGAGTTAAGACACAGAATAAAATACAGGTGCAATGAAAGATAAAAACAGCAGAGGGAGTCAGTTATGCACAATACTTTGAGTTACTAAAATCATGCATTTTAATGACCCTCATACTCTATACTGCTTCTATCCCTTCGGCAATACTTGATATAAAGATTTGCTCAGAAAAAAATTGAGTTATGTGTATAAGTAGGCCATAAATTACCTACTAATTAAACTGCAAGGTTAAGCTAGTTATGTGTAGTTATATAGGGAATTTTTAAAATTTACCTGTAATCAGTAAGACTTTACCAAGGTAATTAGGTTTGTTTCGGTAAGATTTGAGGGTTAGTGTGGAATTGTTAACTTTGGTGGTATATTGATGGATAACAGAAAAAAAGTTACATTGTTAGCATTAGAATATTTGTAATTGTAAAGATATTTTGTTATTAGATCCTCATGACTCATATTACTGATAACCAGGAGAGGGCATCAGAACCCACTGTACTACACCAAATACCAGCCCATATCAGGTATAATTCTGAGGAAGAGGGACCTCTATCTGGATACACACCAGAAATTGAATTGCATTACAAATGTGTGTATATGTGTATATGTATATATGTGTATATGTATATATATGTATATATATGTATATATATATATATATATATATATATATATATATATATATATATGGCCCAATCCTGCTGGTAGAGTGATCACATACCTGTCATGGCGTTTTACTAACATAGCTAGATTAAACATATCAGGGTCCCTGGTACATTAATGGAAATACTAATTTAAAAATACAATATGGTCATAATGAAGCAGACTACTTATACAGCCACAATCGTGTTAAAAAATGATGATAGGACATAGATATAAGTCCCTTCTACACTTTGCAGACAGAAGCAAATGCTTGTCCAATGAAGTATAATAGTCTCCTTGTAATTACCGTATTTGCTCGAATATAAGACAAGGTTTTTTTCAGAGCAAATCCTCTAGCCTGACTATAAGACTAAGATCCAGATCAGCAATGTTGCAGGGGACGGGGATCTTCTCACTGGCAGCCCGTGGTCATCTGCACAATGCGCATAGACAACCTCCACTGCTGCCTGGCACTTCTGGTGGCACCAAGATTTTGTTGACTTGCGCTGCTAAGTTACCTAGACCATACAGGAAAAGGGGAAACATTGCTTAGGGCTTGAATAAAAATAAAAAAAGGTATCATGTTTACAGTTATTAATTGCTGCAAATGCATTCAGATTTATTTTGTTTAGAGACTGTGGCCTGTACAGTACAAAAAAAGAAGATTGCTTCTCACTGGCATAGAGACAAAAAGAAGTTGTGCCAAAACATTGCTAGTCCCACTCCAGGGTAAAGCTAGAGTTAAAAGGCAGCTGGCTTACCTCTAATGCAGCCATACCTCATAATAACAAAAAAAATATGGCAAAAATGTCTACTTGTTTTGATAAGAATTCTACAAGATTGCAAGTGTGTGTGGGGGGGAATTTACATATGAAATTTTGAATTACAATTAGTTTCGGGGATTTTGTTTTCAGACGATGTACAGACAATGAGATTGCACAGAGGGGAATTTCCACCTTTTTTTTCTGGTTTGTTTTCTTCAAGTGTCATATTTGTATTGTAAGTAGGGTAAAATGTGTGCTAAGTAGATTATTGTTACTTGAAGCAGAAAAGAAAGACAGCTTAAACATTTTGGTGTTCGTTAGTTCCTGTTTTCCTGATGTGATTTACCTGCAGTATATCCAGTGCTCGTTACAGTTGCGTGTCGCCTTTCCTAGCTGGACCTTGGCCACAAAGGACCAGTACTAGCCACAACCCACAACAGAACAGCTGTATATGAGACCACAGTATTTTTGCAAACAAAGACAAATTTTGCTATTCTTGCAACAATATATGAAATCTACTGTTACTCTATGTTTGAAATAAAGGGTCCAGGAACAGCGTATCACATTAAGGAAACCATTAGTTTGAAAACAGTAATTGGCATCTTTTCATATTTGCCCCATGACTACTAAGATAGGTTAACGTCCCAGGCATATTAGGCTTTCCCAAATTCAAGCAAGTAAATGAAAAAACTTTAAATTTGTTTTATTTTTTTGTTTGCACTAACTTTTAGGTAAAAATATGGGTAAATACGAAAAAAAAAATTCACCTTTTATATATCATAAAACCATGGGTATGGTTTCAAAAGAAAGCCCTACTTGTCCTGGACCCCCCACCCCCAATATATATTACCGTATATGTGTAGGAACACTAAGTGAGATGTATCTTATTTTTCCCTTTTACTTTTCTGAATGTGTGCTGGAAAACACCCTTTTAGACACAAGCCCTTTCTTTACCAGAAAAATGACGCAAACGTCCATCTGTCCTTGTTATGGGACGTAGCCTAGGTGGGCTCTCGGCTTTATACATTTTACAAAACATACCTTCTGTTGCTGATACCTGTAGGGAAGCCCCTTATGAGGTGCAGGGCTCAGGTTGACTTTTGGGGGGCCGCCATTAACAACAACATCAAATTATTCTGGCAGAGAATATGCAGACAACATAAGAGTTCGATGCTTTTTGTCCTTGATGACTTCCTAGCAACCAGGGGCGTTGCTAGGGTGTAAACAGATCTGGTGTAAAGCCCAACAAGAACCCTGAAATATGCAGAAAAAATGTACCTACTTTCTCTGGAAATTCTTTCTGTATGCATGCGTGTCATGGTACATATTTCATAAATATTGTCACGTGCAGCATTTTTTGTCACTAAAGAGGAAATTTTTTTTAAATGTCCTTCCTGTACACAACAGTGACTGACTTTTCATTGTGTAGAAAACTCAAACTTATCAACATTTTCAGAAAAGATTGACACGAGGTAGGTAAAGGTGTATTGAGTGCCAAAATGATGATAGAGAATATATGACTGTAGTTTTATATATATATATATATATATATATATATATATATATATATATATATATATATATAGCAAGATATGTGTGAGGGAATAATAGGCTAAAGCGGTAGGGACACAGGTAGTTCAGGGCCCTAAAAACCTTCACATAGCCTGGGACAAGCCCTGACAATCACATAAGAGTGAATCGTCCCCAAGGCATTACTTGAGATCCCTGCAAAGTTATATTTACTATTTATTCTTTCGGGTCATTTTGAAAGTAATCATTATCACACCAGCAGCCAATAGGCGAGAAAGGAAGAGACATACGCAAGATTCTGCGTTCCAGCACTCGTTTCCGGGTGTGCACCTGTTCGTCAAACTACCTGTTACATCCACGCCGACACGTACCTCCATACGTCAATCACATAAAAAGTAACAAAAGAAAAAAAAACAGGTTCTGTGTTAGCGCGGCTGTGATTGGACCACAATTGGTCCATCCGTATGACAAAGTCTTGTAACCTGCGGTCTGACGGAGGAGATGCAAGCCATAAAACAGACAAGGCGCAGGTTACAAAGACTTACCGGGCTGCGCACCATTGATAAGTAGCCCTCGAAAATCCTAGCAACAAGGAAATACCTTACTCTTATAGGCCGGGGGCAGGCCACGTGATGTGCTAGGTAGCGGTTCCATAGCGCCCGCTCTGTTTCCAGTACATGAGTACAGTCTCTCCCTGGTTGTCAGGGAGAGCACACAAGGGAGTGGAGGTTACGTCTCCTGCTAGCACCGCCTACCTGTTGAGCAGCGTTACAGTTGCCGCCCCGCCCTCCATATACCCAGGGCGAGTCGGCAGGTAGATACGCACTTCGAGGTAGAAGTCCCGCCGACCAAGATGTCTCTAGCCCAGCAGTCTCAGACCTGGTTTCCCACTCACGTCCAGGTTACCGTGTTACAGGCTAAAGCGCTCAGGTCAAAGGGTAAGGCCAGCACCAACGATGCCTACGCCATCATTCAGCTAGGCAAAGAAAAGTACTCCACCACGGTAGCCGAGAAGGCAGTTGCTCCTGTGTGGAAAGAGGAGGCCACCTTTGAAGTTCCACTACTTCACAATGACAACCAAGAGCGGTGCACGGTTCGGGTCATCGTCATGCACAGGGCCCTGGTGGGGATGGACAAGTTCCTGGGACAACTGGAGCTTAACCTGTGGGAGCTGCACCAGAACAAGAACAGGAGGAAGGTCCAGTAAGTATGGGGTCCTGGGCCGGGTGTCTGAGGGAAATCCACCACCCAGGCCAGGTGTCCCTAAGGAATGGGTTCACACTTTAAGGATTTAAGGAACAGAATTAACCTCCCAATAATAATAATTAGCTGTTAATAATGGTTATAAAACTAACAGCAACAGTTTATATCACTAGTGGTTCTGCAGTATAACCTCTGTAAATTACCCCAGTACCAGTCACCATTTAACCCCAAATTCCTTATGTTCTGCGTTTATACGTTTGTTAAACTTTCTATGTAAAACACAGAATCTGCCAGCAGGTTAGATCCATTTGGTATATTTAATCCTGCTTTAAAAACATAGTTTTAGGTCTTATCTTAGATTCAGGACAGCCATATGTCTATCCGGTGCTTTTTAACCTCTACTGCTTTTTCTGAGAGGCTGTTCCACTCATCTACAACTCTGGTCTCTAAAATATAAATATAATGTGATCCCATAGATATCCTGACAATGTATCGGTTTACTATTTATTTATGCTGTGCTTAGTTTGTGCAGCGACCCCTAATATGTTACTGAGTGTTTCCCCCTCGGTCTGTGGGCACCAACCCTACTCCCACCGAGTGTCTTCCAGGGACATTACCGAAGAAATATGCTCCCGTACCTTTCCATTCACACCTTTCAGGTGTCAGTCTTTGAAGCCGCAACGCTGATAGATACAACGGGGCTCGTTGCTGTTTTTTTTTTTTTGTTGGGATTTGTTTTATTTACACAATTCCTGAGTGAGTGTAAATATTTTCATGCATCAGCAACGAGTCACATGTTGCTGAGAACTGTGTGATTAAATAGGCACGGCGAAGGAATGAAAATAATTGGATGACTAATGGCTGTTGCAGGCCTTTTGTGAATACTCTTGTGGTTTTGTGGGGAAAACTAACTTTAATAACAAAATGAAATATATACCTAGGTTAACTGAAATCAAATAGATTGTGAGATTTCAAGGCTACTTAGGTGTCTTCTTCAGACTTATTCATACTTTAATATTTGTAGAAACACTCATTCTATCGCCAAAATACCATACCAAATGTTCACTAGTTCCAATAAGCCCCCTAATAGAATACAATGTACAAAAAATCTCACTTTTATGAGCTGATTCACTGTTTTTGATGAAAAGGAATTAAATACAAAGCAGAGTTGGGACCCCAAATATTTTACTGTAATTGGGCAATATTAGCTCGCGTTAAATAAATGCTCAATTATCTGTATCCATTTAAACAATGTATATGGCCGTAATGCAGATCTGTCGTCAGCGGCACATACATTAATGTGTACATCTCTCTCGCAATAACATTTCATAATTTGCATTCCATAATTTGGACCAAGCTGCTATAAAACGTTAATTACCTTATTTGTTAGAAGAAGCCAGCTCTATGATGTCAGTGTAGCTGACTCCGTAAGTCATGTTGCGTACATAAATACCTGGATCCCTGTCTTATATGTAAATTCAGACTGAACTTACATTGGATTCATGAAGCATTCACTAAACATTTAGTCGACTATCGCAATGCATTTTGTTATTGTTGCAATCACACTTGACCTATTTGCCAGGAATTTCCCTTAACCAGGAAGATGGTTATTTAGCAAGTGGCTCTTTAACATTCTCTGAAATAAACATCAGTGTTAAAGCCCATAATGACTATACTGTTATAATTACACATGGCAATCGGTTTGGTTTATAGTTACCCCAAGATGTTTATCTGGGTTACATTGATTCCCTTTTCACTCTTTAAGCAACTGATACCCAGGTTGCACATTATTTATTTATTTTTATTATTCTCTATTCAGCTCCAACATATCACTCAGTGCTGTGTATTTTAAGATGGGGTGGTTAACAAAAGCATAAATAGATTGTAAGCTCTTGCGAGCAGGGCCCTCTTTACTGAATGTCATAACCCTTGACTGTATGTATTGTAAGAAACGCTGTGCGAAATGTTGGTGCTGTATAAATAATATTTATTAACAGATATACAGTTACAGACACAGCAGGAGTTGAGGGCCCTCCCCATGAGCTTGCCATCTATCCTTATGGTACTTTCATACAAAGTTCATGGTTGAAGAATAAATACTTTATTTTTATTATTATTTATAAAGTCTAACTTTAGTTGACTTTCTAATATGTATTAGCAGAACGTGAAGTCTGCCTGTAAGCGTTGGGCACAACGGTCTCTAGTAATCAGGTTCATTTTTGCATCTCAAATGCGTAACTCGAGTTCCTTTTAATAGTAAGTGGGAGAATTGGCTCCTAGAAAGTTAACCTAAAGCCAGATGGAAGCTACCAAATTTACATTCTGTGGTTAAACTAATGTTAAGGTCCCTGCGGCAACGTACCCCCCAGTGATACACGCCACTGATCTGGTGTATAAAGTGTGGTTTTGGTCCGGAAGCTGGTATGACTTTTCTGACTAATCCTTAATCTAAGATATATTTGTTGTGCTCAGTGGACCAGATTACTCTAGATATTTAAGGCAAAGCCTTGGTTTCAATGATTTTTAGCCTGTCGTAAACCCAATTTGTATCTTTATTGTAAGTAATGATTGGTCAATGAAGTGTATAACTTGGGGGAAAATGACTACCCCCTTAGGAAGCAACAGAAGTGTTTCTGGTCCGCATGTTAAACGCCAGGGAGGAAATGACAGACAAATTAATATTGGGTTTTACACAGCCGGCAGATCGAGAGAGCAGGTGCAGGTGTTTCCTTCCTATTCCATGAAAACTTGGTTAATATTTAACCGGATTGCTTTTGTCCGTGCTCCTGGCATGCGACGGACACAGACACCATAGATCCTTAACACGCTTATTGCCGCGGTAACTGTAAGTATCTGGAGATGTGTTTACAGGATTCAGTTCCTCAGACATTATAGATTTATGCTTAGCTAGAAGAACATGGATTATTAATACTCTACAAGGCAGTCGGCTATAGCTTGTGTTCACCGGGCACAATGATAGAGGACTAATAGTGATGTAGTAAAAGGGCAGCTAATCTTTGTGGAAATGGAACTCAAAGTCTAGGCTTTGTCAAAAGAACTAAAACTGGTTGCTTCCATAGCTGTAGTGTCCCCCAAATCCCGTGCTGCCTCTTTTAACTTCGTGTATCGTATGTACAAGTACGTCCAGGCTGGGATGTAGCTTTAAGATGGAGTCCAAGATACACAGAAATGTAGGTTAACATTGCAAAAAACTGGTTTTATTTAGTTTTTCACCAATAAACTTCCTTCTTCCGTACACATGGAGGCTGACATTGTTGTCGGTCATATTTTGGTCACATACCTGCTCAAACACCTCACTGAGCTGATTCTTTATGGCAATGAGAAGTGTGTTTCTGTACACATTCATTAGTCATAGCGTCCTGCTGGGTGATTAGGACTGAGCCATTCTGTTTACCACTTGCAGAATGATAAGGAGTCAGAGCGTCTTTCTAGTATACTGAGCTAAAAGATAACCTCGATAGTGGAGCTAGAACGCTAATGGTTAATATGCTGCTGCGTGAAAACATGAGGCTAAAACTGTTTTTCAAAAACTGCCGTTTTCTTTTTAAAACTTTTATTTTTACTCTAATCCTGGTAACAAAAAAAAAAATCTGTCATTTAAGAAAAATAAAGACAGGCACTTAATTTAACAGACAGAATGTCCCAAAGCAGTCAGACACTTAATCTGCTCTGAAAAGCCTACTTGTTTGCCTGTAAACTCCGTAATCAGATTAAATTCTTCTTGGGACGCTGTTCGGATGCCAGAACGGTAAGCCAGATACGGGGATGTTATGCAGGAACGGAACAGTCAAATTACCAAGTTGGACTGGCAGTCTTGATCATAAAATACCCTGAGAAGACTGTTGCCGCCTGCTGCCCCCCTTGTTGCCCCCTGCTGCCCCCCTTGTTGCCCCCTGCTGCCCCCCTTGTTGCCCCCTGCTGCCCCCCTTGTTGCCCCCTGCTGCCCCCCTTGTTGCCCCCTGCTGCCCCCCTTGTTGCCCCCTGCTGCCCCCCTTGTTGCCCCCTGCTGCCCCCCTTGTTGCCGCCTGCTGTGTGTTTGAATAAAGGCTGCATTTTCTAAGATTAGATTTAGACGAGAGGTGTTACAGTGCGGTGCACAATATACATTTCCTGTAAACACATAATGTGTATCAGCAGCGTTGGCATATCATCCTGACCATTAAAAAAAAAAAAAAAAAAAAAAATAGCCATTTCTGCTAACATTCTTCAATTAAAAAAAGTTTTCCAATATTTCGGTAATAGAGGCATTCACGCCACCTAATCCCCCCCCCTGATAAACGCCAGACATGCTATGTGTCTGTAATTCTGCAAGCAGGTCACGTAGCACCGTAAGCATGGTGCGTCACTAACACGTGTATATATGTGTGTGTGATAGATGTATACTACCCGATTGTTCTGGATACTCCCTGCTTGCCTCTGTGTAATTTTACTGACCTATGAAAATGCCACTAGGGATAAAGTCTGAGTCTGTCGGTGAAATATTCCATGGATGATCGCTTAGATGATTTACTACAATCAACATAATAACAAAATTGCTCGAGTGTGAAAATTATTAAACACGCTAACAATAAACTAGCTGCGTAATCCATGAATTGTATTATGTGAATCGGCTTGAGTAATGTTAAAAACAACCAGAGAAACAAGGTTTTGCGGGAAGAAGCACTGCCATGCCGAACCCTCTGCCGCGCCAGGCGTTGATTATCAGCGAGCTGTTTAAAACCATTTCATGTTTAAAAACCATTAGTGCATCTTCATAGAGAGCATGGAATACCGGTTGTTGTTTTTGTTTTACTTTGTCATCGTTTTGTTTCCAGGGGTGTGTTATGTTTTATCATCAGATGATCGCTCGGCAAATGCCGTGCTTCGTTTAGCGAGCTATAATAAGCTGCTCTGTGAAACCACCGGTTGAGTCAGCTTGTGGTATCTGTTTCTGTACCTCGTATAGATACCGGTTAAACAATACAGAGGCCCAGTGTTATTACGCATGAAGCCGGTCGGACGGCATTCCTTATGTCTGCGTTGGACAGATAATACATCATTCGTTTGCACACGATATAATGGTGTTATGAATGATCTGTAAGCTGCAGCACCGGCAATCTCTAAAATGCCACCGAGCAAAGCTGTCACCTGTAAATACTTTAAAGCAGGTTGATCATAAGAAAACAAAACTTTACATCAGGAAGCAAAGCCGGGGGGGGGGGTTAAATGTGGTGTATTGTATTTTTATTTGTGTCACTGACACTAGATGATGATAGTGAGTGGGGTCTTTCCAGATTCAAACGCTGAGCAGTCCATTGCCTAGATAATGGACCCATATACCTGCAGTGTTGGCTGTATGAGATCTCTCCGACAGTCATGTTTTGATAATTTGATAAGTATATCTATCCCGTACTTGCTCCTGATCTGTAAGATTTCAAGGAATTCCAACAGGTTTAATAAGTGTTACAAGTGGATGTTTTTTTCCCAGAACACTTGAAATACTCGTGCCCATGAACTCTGTTTCAACTACAGCTCCCTCCCTCCCTCTGACATTCCAGGCGGTTGCTATATCTATGGGCCACGCAAAACAAATGAGACCTTCCAGAATCTACCTACAGTGCCCGGCCGTGATCTGTAACCGGACAGCCCCGACACGTCCCGTAAAAGTGTAGCTGAGCAAAGCGACTCCAGATCTGATGGGATGGCCGTTGGGTACTGAAACGTCTCCTAGTTTGCAGGCTCTGAAGAACAGAGTCCTTGTTGCTTTCTGAACATTGTTTATTCTAGGGGATATTTGCATTTTGTTATGGAGATACTTTGCATTATTTAATAAACCTCCTGGTCAAATATCTTATCCGGTGGGTGATGTTAGTTCAACGGCATGGTAACGTCTGTACCATAATATGTATTTGATGGGGCTGTGAACGACAGCAAAATGTCCTTTTTAAAGGATCAGTAACGCCCAGTGTTTCGACGACAAATGCTACTCGGCTACTTGCCGAGCATGTCCACCCGTCCCAGCGTACAGGCACAATGTTTAAGCTATTACAAGAAGTTGTCCACTTCCAGTTGGTTCAGGCAGTGAAAATGCTGGCATTTTTTAACTCCTTTAATGCATAAACTACTTAAAAGCCTCTCATCTGCATCCAAGAGAGTTCTTTCTGCTTCTGCTATAAAAATTCAGCAGGACCTTTTCTTTAAGAAGAAATTGCAGAACCTGTGTGTCCTCGCTTCTGTCCTTCTAACGTGCGTTTCTCTTTGCATGGTTCTGAAGCCATGTCCATCACGCTAAGCATCGCAATGGAGGATGAAGGTATTTTAAAGAGTGACGCCACTGGCTGCAGAATACAAGAGAATAAAACTATATGTTCCTTGCTTTCTCCAAATGAGTTCTCATGTCTCCATTGTTCTTTGGAGTGTAGGTTGATGCCTACATAATAAGATGTTGGAAGAACCTGACATTGCAGTGGTCGGCTATCCCTTTAAGCCGTGTGCTGTGTTTTGGGAAGCCGCATTGGTTATTCAGAGGAGTTGGATGTTCTCGGAAATGTTCTCGTGATGTTTACACATTGGGTTTTGTGTTCTCTGCGCCCCCGTGGCAGGGCCATGTGACTCTTCTGACACACCTTAGGTGTTGGCAAATGATATGTCTTAATGGCACTTGGCAGGAACTCAGGCATGTGGCTATAAACAAGCAGCACTGATCTGTGGTCGCGTCTGTATAATGTATTTAACGCGGGGCATTAGGAATTATTTACTGCCTTCCTTGCTTCCGGTAAGAATCTAGAAGTCTGTTTATACGATGTTAGGCCCTGGCAGTAGACTGACCCCCAAAAGCAATCTAAGTAAAAGCAAGTGCTTGTCTTTTTGTGTACAAAATATATAAAGATGGCCTTTCTCACTAGTCAATGCGTTCCTAGACGAGCTGGTGTTTAGACATCATGCGTATTGATGCTTCATCGTAGAATCCCTGTAAGTGGATTTGAACAGGTATTGTTTGTTAGAAAGGATCATCGCTAGAGTAGGACGGGATCATGAATTGGATTACATTAAATCAATCTCATGGGATAGACTCTCCCCATAGGATGGGAGGGAGGTCTGGACATTTGCCTCCATATTTTTTGATATTCCCCGGCCCCTGCGTTGTTGGTTTTTACATTAATTCATTGTCAAAAGTAGTTAAGACCAAATTTAACATTTGAGTTAAACTAGCAAATTGTTTCCAGTGTCCCATGCCTTGCGGTTGCTTGAAACCCGTTTTAAAACGCTTGTTTGGGGCTTCATACCGTTCAGCCTACTTATCTCCGTAGGATGGACATGACGGAGATTAGATTATTTTTAGAAGCAAGTGTTGCGTTTTGTAACCCAGGGTGTGACTTTTTTTTAAAGAACACATCCTGCAATCGCAGAAGCTGATTACGCTTTACAAATATCAATAAAATTCTTTTAAAATGCATGTGACATATCTGCCTATTGTGGTTGTTGCTATTTATAGCTGATGCGTGTAAATATAGCATGTTTACTCCTACTGACTACATGACTGAAACTGGAAAAACTTAGAGCTTTGCATGTAAAACAGTAATGGGGGCAAAGTCGCCTTATGAAACTGAGCAAGTAGACTATGTCCAGGGTCTCCTAATCCAGGGGTTTCAAGACTAGGAGACCAGAGACCTTGGGGTACTTCTGGTCAATTCCAGATGTGGGTGTCCCCTCTTAACACTGCTCATTCTAGGGGGGTCTAGAAGCACTGTATCTTATGATAGAACAAGTGCCCCCATATCTACATTTTCTCCTAAATGTGCTCCTAAAAGCACCCGTTTCTGGTCAAACACCATTCTCTTCAGAATGGTTCAGTAGCTGTCTTAAGATATACATCCCCAGATGAAGACACGCAGCTCACAACACGCATGTTAATTCCCCTGGGGTTTTTATTTCGCATTATAAGGGGAGAGTTTGCCCTGTGATTGTTGACCGTTGTCTAGTAGGTTTAGGTTTTGTTTGATGTGTCCATAACCAAATGGTCAGCCAAGTTCCTAGATGTCTGTAATATAACAAGGTTTAATGATAAGAAATACAGAGAGTATTATTATCATCGTTGGCAAACTTTTTATTTCATAAAATCTAAGATCTAGTTGTGACAGACCTTCCTGGGTAAGGTTTATGTAAATACTGGTTATAGCTCAGAATAATCATGTTATTTTACAGGAATAAAAATCTATTGGCACTCTTCTCAATCACTGCCGAAAGGCACAACTGTGTTTTGAAGTAGAAATATCACCTAAAATTTAAGTGCTGCCCTTCAGCCAATCGCACGTTGACTGAATCTGCTCTTGTTAGGAGCCTGATCATAGTCCTACGCAGC
Organism: Spea bombifrons; assembly: GCF_027358695.1. NCBI lineage: Eukaryota > Metazoa > Chordata > Amphibia > Anura > Pelobatidae > Spea > Spea bombifrons. The sequence continues at coordinate 94,008,646 of NC_071090.1, forward strand.
CAAATACATAGTCAATTTCCTGACATCACTAGAATGAAGCTTATCTGATGTAACAGAATAATTCATTTCCATGAAGTATGCTGATACATGTCATTCTTTCGCTTACACAGCACCTTATCAGAAGGGAGGCGATTCCCGAACTAGCACTCCTTAGCCGTTCAGCGTCGGTTCTTTTTTGAGCTATCTAATCACATTTCTTTAACTCCCACCCGTTCTGTTTGGGGTGTTTTTGCAGTACAGTCTGCGTAGGAGGAAAGATCCCACTCCGCACCACAGCTGTCTAATAATGTAGATTATAGCATGGAAAGTTCCAGTGAAGTAAACATTTTCAGTAAATTGTAAAAGAATGTATAGGGGAACTTCCCCTTTTTATTACTAGTATAAGACTAAAAATAAGCTCTAGTTTTTGTGTAGTATTTTATTATAATACTGCATTGTGGTATACAAAAGAATGGCTCAGTCTTTAGCACACATCTGACTAATCAAAGTCTATGGAGGAACGGACTCCATTAACATTGCCATGAAGAATCGGTTCAGTGTGGGTTCGGGGAATGTCCTCCGTAATACCACATGACTGACAATGGCAGCCACCAGGTCTGCAGATAGAGGAAGTTTATTGGAAATTACATAAAACCAGGTTTTTGACAATGTTAATATACATTACTCTATACAGCACTGTGATTAGGTGAAAAATAGTTTAAGACCCATTTCTATTTTTTTTTATTTAAATTTTTTATTTAAATTAGCTGATCTCTCTGTGATATTCTTTGATAATTACCAGTAAGAATCTCAAGTGTTATGTAGTTTTTACATAATAATACAAATTCAGACAACTACCCTCGTGTATGCTTTTCTTATCTTAGCCCAGTCAACTAGACCGACCTATATAGAATCGAATGGCTCAGTGTTTGTCAGACTCTGGGGATGGGGGGGGGTTCATTAGACAGACAGGACTTCATTAGCATTGCCATAAAGCATCAGCTCAGTGTGGTAATTGAGTACGGAAAGTCAACCAACATATTTTGACTGCCTACAATGGCAGCCTCCAGGTCTGCAGATAAAAAAAAAAAGTTTATAGGCACAAAATTCAGCGCTAATCTACTATAATGTATATACCACTCTATTCATTTTTGGAACAGTAATTGGTTCTGTGATGTGTGGAATGTGTGCTGAAAGCTTGTCTGAATGCGTGAAAAGCCTAATCCCCGCACTACGGTATTCAGCTAAAATATAAAATTGTTCTGCTCCTCTATAACCCTTAGCACCGGTTTCTGCGCAGATCCTAGAAATGTCGTCTTACCTAGTCTTGTAATGTTTGTTGTTTTTATGATTTTATCGTTATGATGTAGATTCACTTCCTGTTAAACTAACCTTGGTTTCTGACCTCTGTTGGCATGTCGTTGCATTAAGGGCCGTAATTGAAGGACTGCTGATAGAGGCTGAGCTGGTGGTTACTGTAAGCTTTAGAAATTGTCGCCTTTGTTTGCAGGCAACAGTGAATATTGACAGGTGGTTTGAAATGCCACGTTTCATGATAATTATAGATAATCCATTATTACAAGGTGCAAATTCTAAACTCTTAATTAATGAGAAACGAGTCTGACCTTGACATCATTGTTCGCGATTACCTTAAAATGACAACACGTCCTAGAAGTCAGGTAACTGTGGCCCCTGGCTACTTTACTGCTGCTGCTTGACACTTTTTGGTGCGATCCTATATTGATCTCTGTGGATGTATCCCTTATTGGCTGTAAGGGTATATTCGCTAAATAGGTTTATAGGAGAGCTCCCTAAGGAGCTTCTCCTATAAGGTCTGAGCTGGCTGTGTATGATCATACATCCCAGGCTAGGTAACTAGAGCTCTCCCTCTTCTAAATTTGAAGAGGGCCGCGCTAGCTGCATGAGAAGTGGCAAAATAAAACATCTGTGTATGGATTGTCCATAAACAAATCTTATGTCAAATATATTAAAGTAAAATGCATAGAATTTGAGTGACAGGTCTAATTTGATAGACTGCAATATCCAGTTTTACTTAATCTCACATTCTTTTAATCTTTTCAAGGTGGTATCCTCTGAAGTCAAAGCCTGGAAAAAAGGAGAAGGAACGTGGTCAGATAGAAGTAGAAGTCCAGTTCATGAGGAACAACATGACTGCCAGCATGTTTGACCTTTCCATGAAGGAGAAATCGCGCTCACCTTTTGGGAAGCTGAAGGACAAACTCAAAAACAAGCGTCGGGATGGATTCCCTGACACTGCCTCGGCTATAGTTCCCAGCACAGGCCAGTACGGGGATGACAGCGATGAAGACATGCCCGAAACCGAAAAGAAGAAGTCCAAACTGAAGACGCTGTTTAACAAACAACCAGGGCTGAAAAAGAATTCGATTTCCCAGTCCATGTCTGTCCTGCCAACGTTCCAGCCTTCATCTCAAAGGACAGTGCTCAAGCCTAGTGATTTTTCTTCTGATTTAAACCAAGCTTCAGGATCTCCTGTATCTGAAAGTGAGTCTAAATGTGTCTTAAAGGAAGAGTCCCCAAGTGTATTTTTATTGTATTTCGGGACCTATTTCTGTGCATTCTAATGCATTTTACTGCCTGCACATGCACTATGTGGTTATAGGAGTTAGAAAATGAGACCTCTGTCTTTGATCTTTTCTGAAATGCTGTTGAAACCAGAATTGTTGAGTTTCTTACGGAAATCAGTGCACTCCGTGCGGTCACTTAAATCAGTGGGAGTACCAGTAGCATGTATGCAAGCAAAACATCAGTGTTTAGATACCATCTGTGTCGTTTAGTGCTGCGGTTACTCCCATTGATTTCAGTGTGCTACTGAGCATATCCAAGCTCTCACACGCGCACGCTCAGAGGAGGAGGCGTTAAATGAGAGAAAGCTCACTCTCTAATGCATTCTACAAGTTGCATGCGGTAAAATTCATTGAAGTCCAAGCAAAACAGACTTGGCGTAAATACATAATTGGAAAATAGACTTTTCCACGCAAGATGGACTTCAGCATGCGTTTCCCAATATATTTGAATCTGCTTGCAGCAGCAGTGCATTTACTCATAAAACATCTAGCACTCTGGACCTGGTTTGTCGTTCTCTCAGAAACGGACTGTGCCTTCTTGCACTGTCCCCACCTCATTGACACTTGAAGTGTTTTCTTTCATTTGTTATGGCTATCTGAAACCTCTGTTACCTCCAAGATATGGAAGATTCCATTTTGTAATGTGTGGAATTGTTCATACGATGAGCCATGTAAAGATGGTAATAACCATTTCTTTGTTGCCTAGAAATACCCTGGTGCATTTAAATTGCCCTGTACTGTGAATACATTTAAGTTACTTCCCTTGTCATTTAGGTAGCTTTTCTTGTAGATCATATAATGTCCACCTAGGCCTAACACATTGCCTGTTGTCTGTTTTTGTTTCCAGGGAGGTTTCCTAATCTTCCTGCAATTATGACCCACAAAAGAACCGCAAGTGCAGACACCAAGCAGCTGAATCAAATTGCTTCCGGAAACAAGAAAGAAGGGCTCTCCTTCTTCAGTGGCATGAAGTCTAAGAACGATCCCATCACTCGATCCAACTTGTGCATCAATGGAAATCATGTCTATATGGAAGAGGCTGAACCAAGAAGTGAAAGTCCCAAAGACAACTCTCTCACCAATTCACCACTAACCATCCGTAAAGCTCCCCTCTACGCATCTGCTGAAAACCTGTCTTATAAACCTCCCAAGGAGACTTCAAGCACTTCTAACAACAACCCAGAAAAAGAACTGTCCGCTTCTTCCTCTAACGAGTCCCTTAAGTCTTTAACACTGCCTTCCCACAACAACAAGGGAGAAAAGCCAAGATCCGGAAGTCCTCCTTTGATGTCAGGTGTGCCAAAAGAATCAAAGGAGAACAAAAAGCAGGAGAACAAAATGTCATCCCTTCTGTCTTTGGTGACTGGAAGAAAAGATTCTCCTAAAACTACTGAAGTTGAGAACTTGCCTGAAGTGCCCTTGAAGAACGACGGGCCGAAAGCTACTGAGGGTGCATTAAAATCTGAACGACCCTCGGATAATAAAAGCAAGAAGACTTCACAGAATCCGTTTGAAGATGGCCTGTGTGATGAGAAGCCTCCCCAGCAGCCGCAGCCCCCAGAGAGAGGGTCCAAAACCTCAGCTGTTAAACCAAGGTTCGTTTATCTTATCCTTTGCCGTATTAATTTAGCAAAAGAAGTGTCTGCGCTAAAGGTCACCATGTTGGTTTTCTTTGCGGTTATAGCTTAAATATTCAAAATGATGTAAAAGAAGCAGCTATTATAGGAAAGGTGTTCTTGATACACCTGGAAACTTAGACGTTTCATATCTAGTAAAGGCTCACCTTTGTTGCAGTGTGAATGATTTCTCATAACACGCAGCCGACGATATTTCCGGCTGCATTGTCATCCTGGGAGTCCACGTAAAGGCTACCCATCATTAGACAAGCAGTTCTTTGGTTAGTCTTGTTTTCCTTTCAATAGCTTGTATTTGTATGAGAGTATACAAGTAATGTTCCCAATACAAGTAAGTGGTGCTTTCCAGGCTTCATGTTAACCCATACATGTTGCCAGCCATAACAAGGATAGCCTTTATATTACATACCTCCAAAGCCTGATTGCCAATCAAAAAGCACAGGATTTAGGTAGTTAACAATGAAGGATTATACTAAAAGCCCCTATTAACCCAATGAGGAAAATATGAAATGTTTATTCCAAATAAGTTTTTTAAAGGAAAACAAAAGTGTAAAGAGTTACTATTTGGGGCTACAAATGATTACTATTATGAGTGAGAATGTCGGCACCTCTCGAGCATCTCAGGTTTGTATTGAAGAATTATAAATAGTGATAGAAAATCTTTTTTTATACAGTAAAGTCAACATTTGAATGGCGTCTTATTGGTAAAATCATTTAACATGTGTTTAGTAGTTTCCATGATACTATGTGTAATGAATGAGACATGATTTGGCTTCCTGTCACCACTAGCACAGGGTGAATGCTGGTTAAAAAAAAAAAAAAAAAAAATGCTTGTGAGAGAAATGTTTCATCTCATCCAGGCTGACAATTGGAAACATTTCCAGTCCTGGGTGTAGTTTGGCATTTCTCGGTGTTGAAATCATTGACATGGCTATGTATTCACTTGGCTCCAGTCCAAATAACACACCTAGTTAATGCTCCGTCCCACAATAAGGAAGCACATCCACCTCTTTACTGCGGGTTCTCTTAACTCACTCCATTTACACCGATGCAGCCTTATAGTATACAGTTTGTTTTCATGTTTTCGCTGCTATACTAATTATCTTCCCACGAATGATTTTATTTATTTTTTGCAGTAAAGTAGCACGTACAGAACTCTGTTGTGATTTTCAAATTCACCGCTTTTGCAGGGACTTTAAATATGGCAAGGAAAAGGGTATATGGCTTACTAGAAAAAAAATAGGAGCAGAATATAATAGAAACCTTTTAAATTCATAACCTGATTTAACAAAGTACAGGAGGAAAGTATATTTCTTAAGGAGAAGTATATAGGATCAGGACAGAAAACCCAAAGGGTCAGTTCTGCAGCTTAAAAGCTCTTACAAAGTATTTGGACGCTTAGAACAGGACTTCACAGTTCCAGTCCTGTAGAGCCGTTAATTGTATACAGCCCTGCCTTAAATAACATTTTAAATTGAGAAGCTTGTTCTCGGGTGGAATCTATAGCAATTATAGCCTGTTTGCAGCTCTGCACCCTGGACTTGGTGTAATATGTAAGTGCATTGTCCTTCCAGCAGAGGTGGTAGATGTTACTACATCTAGGGAATACAGAATGCATATGTTAAGGTCATGTGCCCAAAAAAAAAGTTTGAATGTTTGTAATAGCTTGAAAAATGGGCAGACTAACTAGTCCTTATCTACCGTCTTAGTTGGTTTCTTATGTTCTGTATAAGCTCTCATTTGCTTGACCTACCCATGCTTTCTATAAAATATATACTCTAAAGAGTCCTTTCTCCATTGAAACCAAAGACCTCGGTTTATTTGTCTGTAGTACATGAATGTGTTCTCTGACCGTTTCTTATATTAACTTCATACTATAACAATAGGCGTTGTCTTTTCCAAAGTAAGTTTATAGTTAGTAATCCCTATTGAGGTGCAAAGTTGGGGGGTACCATGGTTTCACTAAAAATAATTCAGCTATCTCAAACAATTACCCTGACTTCACGGTAACGTATTTACCTCTGATGTGTTTTAGCTCGGTTATATTCTAATATTCCCAGACAAGCATCCCCAGTCCTTTTAGGCGTACCATCCCACCAATGTAGGCCTATGGGTAAAACTTTTAATTAGGTCTTTTAATGGCTCTGCCAAAAAGCAATCGGCACTTTGAGCTTGGCTTGTGCTAATGAGTCCAAAATACTATTCAGAATGGCAAATTTGAATAGCTTTTGTACAGTGATATCCCATCCCATACTATACTGCAGTGTATAATGGCCCAAAAAAATCCAAGGGACTACACATTTAAGTGCATATGATGGCTTTTAAGAACAATTCTGGTCCATATAAATATTTAAGACCATGTGGAAAACCGGTTGCCTTTGTGATTGGCAGTTGATTCAAAGTGCCTGTTTTATTATTGTTGAACTTTGTTTTATCTGCGAGGCAACTGACCTGCAGATTTTATTCTGTCCTCTTTACAGACTGGACGTGTCTTCAGAGGCTGAAACCAAAGCCAAGCTTTCTTCTTCATTTCTTTCTAACGCTACTTTTCTTGAAGCATCTTTTTCTGGTGGTCAGAATGCTCTAACTGCATCTAAATTGCAGCGGGATACCCAAAATAAAACTACTTTGAATTATTCTCCTTCAACACCTGATCCCGTTTCTAATCCTCTTCATGAAAAACGCCCAAATTCCCCTTCAGAAAGTTTAGAGTCAACAGAACCATATGAAAAACCATCAATGCCTTTGTTTTGGAGGTCAGGTCCTTCCTCAAGTGAACCAGCTGAACCAAAGGAGGTTCAAGTCGTTGCCCCGTTCAGTGAAAAAAGCAAAGTAAAAAAGACTTATGTGAAGTCGCTTCTCGATCAACTAAAGGGCAAATCTACAAGCACAAGTCCAACTGATGTAGTGGATGTACAACTGGTGAAGGGGATTCTTCCTGTACACTTGGGGCCTCCCGAGGATTCTGATTCATTGTTAGACAACAAACCAGAGCCCGTGTTTGAATCTATTAATAGAAATAGCGAAGGTTTCACCTTGGGTACTGATGATGGATATGAAGCAAAGTCTGTTTTGTCTTCTGAAGCGTCTGAAAAATACCATGATTCTGTGCCTCAGAATGTCAAGGAACCTCCAAAGCCAGCTCCTCGATCCCAGGTAGTTCTGCAAAAAGAAGAACAAGTAAGGGAAGTGAAACCAATCCCACCAAAGCCAGCACCTAGAAGTGCTTCCAGAATAAATAAAGTAGAGGAACCTGTATCCGAGAGTATACTTGCTTCACAACCATCCCAGCTTATGGATAAATCATCGGCTGATGCATCTCTTAAAACCAAGAGAGTAACAGAGCAGGCATCTCGAGTTGGTGCCTCGCTTAGTGTCTCAGCTCAGTCAATAACCAACATAAAGATGGCAATGCCAGTAATCGATGACTTGGGTTACAGGCTGGATGAGCTTCCAGTCATTCCAGAGAATCCAGAAGGGACCTCAGATGATGAGCAGCTTGAAAGTAAAAATGAACCACTTATTGTAGAGCGTAAGAGTGTTTCAGCTAGTAAAACATCATCCGTGGTGCCACAAAATGAAAAGAACGATCTTTATTCCACATTGCAAACAAACAGTGCTTTAAAACCTGAGAACAACCCAGCTGATTTAACTATGGAGAAGGACAAGAAGAATACAACCAACGAAAGTGAGAGTACGCAAGAGGGCAATAAGTCCTTCCGCGATATTCCAGGCAATGTCATTGAAGACATTACGAGGGATATTCCAAAGAGTAATGTGGACCATGAAAGCAGGGATTCCAACCACCCTTTCTCACCTGAAAATTCTTCTCACACTAACTCTGTTTCTAGCTCTTTATCACACTCTGTAACTCTTCCATCTGATAACACTAATACCCCTAGAACAGAGTCCCCAACAAATCCAACCAGTGAGGCTTCTGAAACCTCTGGCAAGAAGAAGCTGCTGCGGGCATGGGTTTCACCCTCTGAGACACATCCAATCCCTACCGTGCAGAGCGGTGGAACAGTGTCTTCGAGGCAAAGGTGAGAGAAACCGCATTCATTTTTCTTTATTTCACTTTACCTTTTGATTTTTATCTTCTGTAAAATTACTGTTTTTCTTGGCAGCAATGCAAAATAGGACAGTTATAAACATTTTTTATGCATTTTTCTTCACAGAAGATTCTTATTTATTTTGCATGGTATTAGGCCCATAAGATTGCTATTCCTTACATGTCTTATGACTCTATAGATACCATTCCAGACGTGGACTCTGTAGCTTTTATGGTAAAGCATTATCTAGTATATGTATTTCTGATCCACCTACAATGCTGAGTTTACCACAATTGTAACTAAATGATGAACTAGAAACATCATCCCTATAAATGCTCAAACCCTTCCCAGAAACAATTTAAAAAACAAAACAAAAACACAATTGTCATGTGGCACCACACAGAGGAAAGAGTAAAATCATATAGAATTCTATTAAATTTGGAACAGCATCTTTATTAATTTACTAATGTATTTTGAAGCAGCTGTCCATTTAATAACCTTTACCCAACCTTAAGTTTGAAAATTGGTGATTGTTGGGGAATTGTCAGGGGGGAGGGGGAGATAAGGTTCCCAAACGAGACGTTTTCAGCCACTAAGCACACCGGAGAGAATATCTACCATGCACGTTTAAACATTATGATTGTGTACCTCATTTCAGTATATATGGGGTGACTGATAGGATTTGTTGCTTCCCAGAATGTCTCAAAGGGTTAGGAAGAGTGGGTTCCCTTAAAGGATGTATAAACACATTATGTTAAACATTAAAAAAAACTTCTAGTGCTTTCTTTTCTGAATATTAACTTCCTTGGTAATTAAAACAGGATAACTATACAGTTTATCCTGCGCTTCTGTGAAAATAATTCTATACCATGGAATAAAACGAAAAGGCTGAACGTGACTTCAATAGTTGCTACAATAGTTATACATCTAACCTAGTTAAACAGTTTAGCTAAGATCACCGCTTGCTATGGCAGATCATTGCGTTCTAATAACTCCATTGAAGAATTGGTGTAGGTAAACTCCCTCCTTGGATTTCTTAAAGCGTTCTGTGGGACACATTTTCCCCTCTATCATAAACGATGAATACACTTTCTCTCTGTACTGCGCGCCAACTTATCGTGTTAGGAATTTGCTAAGGTTCCCTTCCAAGCTGCCCTTCTGTCGCCAACACCACGCTACACACAATCACACATTAAGTCTGGCACTATACACACACATCTATACACAATGACAATGTGATATATATGTATATATACACACACACGCGCACTATTCCCCCTCTTTTCTCGTGAAGACCTGCCTGCACTGTGTACGAGCTGCCTGCTGCTTCCTCTTCACCACCGCTGGGTCACAATGCAGGCGTTGCAGACAGAGGTGATTTATAATTGACATGGCACCTGGGGTTTGTCAAGCTGTGGTATAAGTTGTGTTGCACTATAACAACGTTTTAATGCAGGAGTATACTGAGGTCTCTCTTTAATGACAGTCAATATGATCATTCAGTAAAATCCAGCTCTGTACAAAGAATGATTGCTTTAAGTGTATAGGGGAAGAATGTGTATAATGTGAAAATGTAAACAAGAAGAGCCTGACTTCTCGTTAATAGCATTGTTTGACTTGGCAACTCCTTACCTGAAACCCACAGAGCAAACTTCTCCAGGAAGTGTTTATGGAAAAACCCGACTACCCCAGCAGCAGCGCATTGGAACATTTGTGTGCTGGAGCGATTTGATTGTCCTCAGTTGTGTGATTGTATGATAAGATGTATATATTCCAGTTATTCATCGTCTCACATTGCCAATTTATACGGGTGTAAGATGTTGAGGTTAATCTGACCCTTTCTTCGCCCCTCGCCTCTGCATGAAGGGCAAAGAAAGGGTCAGATTAACCTCAACTCTGTTCATTCACTGGAAAGATGAAAGTAGATCTCTCGTTGCATGACTGGAGTGTATGGATAGTCTTCATAGATTAAAACGCATCTTTTGGTTAACACTTGAATATCTCTGTTTCTACTTTTTTTCCTATAAGTGTAAGACTCATGCAGACGGCGTGTTTTCTTTGCAGAACTCATCCAGTGAAGCCCATGAACACAAACCATGCCAAGCCTTCCAACGTCTCCCAGCCAATCAAAGCCTATGAGAACACTCTCAATGCCATAAACACCAAGGTAACAGTATACACCATAGCGTGATATGGATATCATTGCAAGTAAATATAAGGCAGTCAATCCTCTGTTATCAGCACACGGTGATAATACTGTCCGCACATCTGTCACTTACTTGCACACCGTGTTTAAGGTTACAGGAGTTATAATGTATTGTAAATGCTCTTAGAATATTTCTCCACACCCTTTTTTATTCTGGTTTATCATATTTAAATATACTTGAACGCCGAACAGCTGCTGTGTAAGCTGCAGGAGGGCTCCAGCAAAGCTCTGCTTAGTCTAGACTGCGGTCTATTGACAGCTCTTTCTTCACACCAATTAAGATTTAAGGCTGTTCTAAATAACCATTATCCTAAGGGAGCTTTGTAAACATTTATAGAAGATTCTCGCTGGGAACCAAGGGACTAATAATTCCTTGTGGTTTACACTTCATATTGTTTCTGTAAACACGAAGCGGTTCTTTAATGCTTCTGTTCTTTAATAAGGAAAATATGGTGAAAAGATTGATTCAATTACTAAGTCCCCCCTTCAAAGATGGCTCTCTGCATGTGTTTCCTATTAAAGTACCAATTTTGGGTGTTGAATGAGGTCTTAAATGTATTCTAAGAGTCCTGTGGAATGCTTTAAATGACAGACTTCTCCAGAGTTCAGGAAATAAGTTTCATGTGGAAATAAGTGTTGTGTATCTAGTGTTCATATGACACTTAGGGGATTTTTTTCCCTTTGAAATTTTTTGCGGTAATCTTGGTATAATTCCAAAAGTTGGCACAGAATGCTAGTCAATAAAGCCACCCCTAGTGACCATAGACGGGCACCTATATCCTGCTCATCAATAATATTACCTGTGACTCTGCATTGGTACTAAAATCCCATTCATTTGTGATTAACCCCTTAAGGACAATGGGTTGTCCTTAAACCCATTAAAAACAATGCATTGTGAGCCCGTAGGGACTAAAGAGGAACAGGTTGGCCTTTATTGTGATAGTTGGTGCAAAACATCAGTCTGTGCATGATGGCATTTACATGGCACGCTTATTTATCTGAACTTTTGGATGAGTGCAACTTGCTTGCTGGAAGTCAATGTATTTCAATCACTTCTTTACGTTCCTGTTCTATTCCAGAAATATGACTCCTCCGATCCAGCTTACGCTTACGCCCAGCTTACACATGACGAGCTGATACAACTGGTCCTGAAGCAGAAAGAGACCATTTCTAAAAAGGAATCACAGGTACGGGAGCTGGAAGATTACATTGACAATCTGCTGGTACGAGTCATGGAGGAGACTCCCAACATCCTGCGGAACTTCGCAAATCAAAGCAAGAAGGCTGGCAGGGTGTAATCCCAGGTGTTATTTAGACTGATGCAATACTGCTCACTATCCGTGTCTTAGACCAAATCGGGGCACAAAGCATATGCCTAGGTTACTGAGCGGGACTATGGTGAGATGTACCCTAAATCAGATAATAGAAAAATCAAACATCTTCCTTTAAGGCTATAGTACGGTAGATAAATGTATATGGTAACTTATCTAAGGAAATATTTAATATCCGTTACTGTAAATCTAAATCTCCTTTTGATTTGATACCCTGAAAGTATCCATTAAACTGATGTCTTTTGCATTTTTATGGGTGAGCTCTGGGGAAAAATGCAGATAGTGCCTAATCACATAAACCTTCTAAAGATGTCAGCACAGTCTTCCATTTATATATATATATATATATATATATATATATATATATATATCTATATATATATCTATATATATATATCTATATATATATATCTATATATATATATCTATATCTATCGTGCCTTAACCTTTCCCAATGTATAAAGGAAAGGTGTTTTGCCTTTTCTAATCAAAGTTACCAAGCAGTTAAACGGGCTACCCAGCAGAACTGTTCCAACTGTCTTTGCAGCACGTCAATAAATAATTGCTTCATGCCCAACGGTGTTTGCGATCCCTTTTGGCTTCGCCAAAATGTCTAGGATACAATCACCCAGTTGTGACTCAGCTTCTAAAAAAAATAAAGTTTCATGTTGCGCTTCAATAAAGAAGCTTTTATCTACATACTCGCAGACCTGCAGTGGTCCGTATCCGTGCAGTAATAGCTGCCAAGAACCTGCTTTCCTTATGACTTCGTGTGCATTCCACGTTCTTTCTGAAATCTGTTATATGCTGGTCACAAGTCTAGGTACTATTACTCTGATCAGTGAGCTGAATTGAGGTTGGTTCGAGTTTCTGCTGACTGGCTGCAATAACTAAAATTATAAATCTGTTTTCTGTAATATTGTGCCTTGTATATAGTGAAAACTGTAAATGGATCAGAAATGTCTAAGGTGTCTTTATGGTAAATATATATTTCTATTAAAAAGCTGTTGTTTTTATATGCCAATCTGCATTTAAAAATGAACAAATTGCATTTACAGTTATTGGACCCAGTGCACTGTATTTAAAGTACGATACAGCTATTGTATGTTGCAAAGACAATCAGGACTTCATACATACCTATTTTTTTAGTGGTTAAACTTCTTAAATAATAAAACGAAACCAGCCCCCCCCCCGTACGCTGATCATTTACATGAGGGTGGATATGCTGTTCACAAGTGGTAAATAGTATTGAATAGCAGTGAGTATACACTGTGTTTATTATGAACCAGGAAGCCTTTTTAGGTAAACCTACAAAATGTGCAATTTTACCTGCTTGCATGGCTATAATGGGGGCAACTTTAGCAGAAGTCTGCCTGACTTGACCCTTGAAGGTTGGTGAATATATTGCTCATTAAATGGATTAGAATGTAAGTGGATGGAGGGAACGCGTTTGGCATTTTGAGTTTATTCTTACTCTGTTAACACTAATCACTGTGATATTTAGCATAATGTTTTTCTTTATGATAAGCTTTGTAGTATAACCATGGACAAAATGCTTAAACATGCGTTTCCATTAAAGTCTTCCTTGAGACAGAAGTTGGATGAAGTAGGTGACAGAATCTTAAGAGATAGAAAGCAAAGAGAGAAATCATAGCGATGATTGTCCGGAACACTAGGCTGTGGGGTTTGCTTTACCTCTGTGATATTCAAACTTGGACGAGTTCCACTGTGTCCTTTCTCTGGCTTGCATACTCTTTAATGCAGGCCTTTTGGCACAGATGCCTTCTTGAGTATGGGCCTTGTTGGAATGATCCCGCTATATTAAAATGTTCCGCTTTTCCTGTTTCAGGATGAGACAGACAGGAGGGTCAGTTCATTACGAGGGGATTTAAATACTCGCCGATTGGTTTTTTTTTTATGGTTTACTTGAAGAAGCCTGGCAGAGTTACACAGCGGTTAGAGGATTCGCAATGCGTTTTCTCATCTCGAATGCATGTTTTAATGGTCAAGGTTTTGTTTTGCAACACATAATGGTTTTAATGCAACCTTCAGGTTTTATGAATGGAATCTTGGTTTTGGTGGTGTAGCTTCCAGCAACACTAAGCCAGCACTTTATTAACCCCTTAAGGACAATAGGGGTTATTACTCGTAGTATATTGTGGGACAATGGCTATTTTAACATTTTTCGGTGTTACTGTTTAGCTGTGATTTTCTTCTTTTTCATTTCATGCTCCCACACATATTATATATTGTTTTTTTCAGGACAAACAGGGCTTTCTTTAGATACCATTAATTTTATCATATCATCTAATTTACTATAAAAAAAATGATAAAATATGGGGATTTTTTGTTAAAAAATTACTTTTTCTCACTTTTTAAACAAAAAACTTTTACTCATCTGCAAAAACGAATGAAAAAACCTGCTAAATAGATTCTACTATTTGTCCTGAGTTTAGAAATACCCAATGTTTTTATGTTTTTTTGCTTTTTTCTGCACGTTATGGGGCAATAAGTACAGGTAGCGTTTTGCTATTTCAAAACCTTTTTTTCCAAATCTGGTAATTCTTCCCCCCATGTGCCATTTCGGGTATCTTTGAAGCCGGCCAATGCAATTTACCCCATCAAGTCATATATTTTTAAAAACTAGACACCCCAAGGTATTTCACATGCTGGTAATTTAACCCTTTCCATGCACTAATTTTACCACCAGCCTTTGTGAAACTTTATGGTAGTAAATTTTTTTGTATTTTTTTCACACACGTTGTACTTCAGGTATAAATTTATCGCTCCTGGTATATGTCCCTGTCAAACAACACCCCAATATGTGTTCAGTAACATCTCCTGAGCGCAGTGATACCCCACATGCATGGGTTTGTTGGGTTATTTGGGAGGTAAAAGGCCGCCTTTGTGAGGTGTGTATTTTTTGGCCATTCAGACATCTGATCCTACTGCCCCCATGTCCCATATTTGGGACACCTTTGAACCCGGCCAATTCAATTTACCCCATCCACTCATGCATTTTTTAATACGAGACACCCTATGGGCATTTGTAATGCCAATATTTTAACTCTTTCCATGCTGGAATTTTTGTAAAGATAAAGAATTTTAGGACTTGCTTATTAATTTTTTTTTTTTTTTTTTGGTGACAGTGGGGATTTTTATATGTTACCATATTATTTTTATTTTTTTAAACATTTTTTAAATTTTATTTTTTAAAAAATTTTAAAATTTTTTTTTTATTTTTTTTTACTAATCACTCATTAGTGAGCTGGGCTCCATTGACCTTGCATGGTTGGATGCAGTACCTGCATTCAACCTGCAGGAGGAGCTCGAGAGTTCACAAGAGGGTCTGGATAGACCCTCTGAACTCAGATCTATTGTTAATGCCATCCTGTGAATGACGGCAACGTCATTTACAGGATGGCACTTGTGGTTGCTCTTCGGAGCAATCACAAGGCGATCGGGGGTCGGGGGCTAGTGTTGCTGATATGCCTCGATATCGAGGCATGTCAGTAACACCATTTATGCTTAGGAAGCGATTCCGATCGCTTCCTAAGCTGTTTTAGCCGGGCGCCGCCGCGATCTTTCATGATCGGTGCGGCGGCGGCCATTTTTCTTCCGGGGAGGGCTGCCGAGGGCTGCCCTCCCCGGATCCACGGTCAGCCTCACTTGGGAGGCTTCCGTGGATGCTGCAAAGCCGCCGATCGCGGCGAAAACGCCGCGATCGCGGCGATGCAGCTAGTTAACGGCAGCCCGTACATGTACGGGCATTGTCGTTAACCCCTTGCACGGCAACCCCGTACATGTACGTGGATTGTCGTTAAGGGGTTAAGACTTAATGATATACACACTGGATTTCTTTTTTTTTTTTTGTAGTATCATTGGTATATTTATAAAGAGAATAAATGTATTACTGTATTTTGAATCTGAAAAAAATAAATAAAAAGAAAACCTATTTTGTCTTTTGTGTCAAATAATTCATGCCACGGAAAAAAACTGTATTGGGTTATTCTTTTGCAGTGTATAACAATTCATGAATAAACCAGTGCTATCATACGGATGGGGATAGAGAGATATATAATATAGGAGGCAGATATAAGTTTTAGGAGCCGGTTGTTTTGTATGCATCCATCTCTATAAGGAATGCAGAATATGTAAAGCATTTACCGGGAAAATATCCTGATCACTTCACATCAGCCTGATGTACCACGCATCAGCAGGGAGCTCTCAATCACGACGCAAAGAGAGGAACATGTTCGTATTACTTTTTCATTGTAAAGGGCATTACAGCTACTGTTCGTGGCACATAATATATAACCAAAAGGATATACTAACTTCTAAATAGTAAGCTAGTTTGAGCAGGATCCAGAGGTGTTATGCACTACATGTTATGTCCAGTTTACCTGTTCCTATTTGAGGAGGATTATGACGCTATAGAAATCATGTTTGCATGTGATGCCTTTTTTTTTTTTATGCCAAAATCTGACCTACATGGAGTACAGCTTTACATTTTACTGGATTACGGTCACAGAAAATGCTGAAAAGCCATTCATTTGTAAATTTGATCCGGTGCAATTCTGCATATTTGTTCCCCTGGTTTTGTGCCTGCAGCACTTGCGTTGTTTTATAAGCAGCTTTGTCCAGTAATTGGATCGCTTCCTGCGTGGCCACGTAGTCTAACATGACAGCAGTTAATTTAGACAAATGGCAAAGGAAAATGCAACCTTAGATTACTTTAGATTGTTAAATTAATTGAGTAACGCAAGGTGGATCCGCATAGAAAGGTACACAACCAGCAACAGTGTTTCCAACAACTGGCTGTTTAAAATCTGGAAATGCCAAGACTCGATCGGGTAAAGCCCCAGTGTGTCCCACCGGAGATGAGGCTTTGCTCGTGCGAGTACTCATTACGCACCCTGGCTCTTAGTATGTGCCGGGCTGAACCTGAGTACCCTCCGGTAATTCCAGGCACTAGATACAGAAAAAGGAATATAGCCAGATTGGTCCGCAAGAAGATTGGGGTTTTTAATGAAAGGTGTTGGGCCATCACAGAATGAGTGTAAAGTGACATAAGCTTAGATGGCTCCTCAGCATATTATATGAAATCTGAGTACTAGCTAAAGTTATGAGCCAAAACATAGCACCGATCTAGGTAGACTCTATTTTAAGAGGGGCGGCTTGTTTGGAAAGTTCCTAGATATGACAAGTTTCAAATTAAAAGGAACTTTTTTTTTTTTTTATTAATGGCATCAGATTAAAAGTGTTTTCTTTTTTAAAACGTTCCTATTTTTTTGCATAATGTTTTCGGATTGGCCCTCTGTTATCCCAGCCAAATCTATTAGACAAACACCCAGACTCATTGTAATACCACCTTACAGTAAACAGAATGGTTCAGTCTTAATAACCAATCAGAAGTAGTGATTAATGAAAGGCTATGGAGGAACTATACATTGTCATTGCCATGAAGAATCAGTGTGGTTACCTGAGCGGGGAAAGTCACCCAACATATCACGACTGACAACAATGGCAGCCTCCAGAAAGTTTTATTGGAGCAAAATGGGGGGAAAAAAACAGGCTTGTCAATGCTAACCTACATTGCTGTATACAACACTGGATTTTATGCTCAAGGTGTCGCGTGCCCGGCAGTTTGTGGATCTCTCCTTCAGACCCCTGCTTTGCTGTGATGCTGAGAGAGGAGCAAGTGCTGTGGGTGTACAAAACCAAGTCACTGGGTGCTGGGAAAGGTCTATTAATTATTAGTAGTTTAATATAGCGCCATCATATTCCACAGTGCTGTACAATAGTCTGCACCACGATAGCAAGGTGGAGCTAAATTATGTGGGCCAGGAGGTGGGTGGAGCTTTTGGTGGGTGTGGTAAATTTGATAGCTGCAAAGTGTCCCTGGAATTTCTTTTTCTCTTTCAAATGTTGGTAGCTATGATATTGGGTCTTAAACTTTAATGAATGAATGAGTGCAAGCCAGGGCCAACTTCAATTCCAATGAGGTCAGGGGTAACCTCTGTTACTGTGCCGCATACAGATATTTTATGGATACTATATGCAACTTATTGTAAGTTGCCTTCATTTGAAAAATGCAAAAGGGGCCTCCCATGAAGCAAGTGGTCCCCTTTGTAGCTCTGGGACACCCTTTAGTCAGGAAACATGTCCTGGACGTGCCCAAGATACTTTATTCCAGGAGACGTGCTTTTGGAGCGTGCCAGCTGTGCGGCCTCACAGGACAGCAGGGGTGCCAGGTGGCCGTCACATCACCAAGGCGTCTTTAAAGTGGGGCAAAAGGGGGAGCTGCCCCAGACCCAGTCATTCAAGGAGGGCCCATAGCAGCTCCCCTATGAGCTTGCGATAAACACGACCCTGGCCCCGCAGCTCATGCTTTCTCCTTGAACAGAGTAGGAGCGGCACACCGAAAGCTCTAGGCAATTGGTGAAGTAAGGGGGTGGAGACTCTGGAGAAAGGTGGGAAATATGAATAAATTAGTAAGATAATTGTGTGGATGAATTGTGTGATTGAGTGACAGAATTAGTGAATTTGTGTGTGGATGTATTGTGTGAATGAGTGAGAGAATGCATTAATAAATATGTGTAAATGATTTATGTGAATAAGTGAGAATGAATTAATGTGTGGATACATTGTGTGAATGAGAGAGAATGAATGAATGTGTGGATGGATTGTGAGAGTAAGATAATTAATGTGTGGATGAATTGTGTGAATGAGTGACAGACTGAATGGATTAATGTGTGGATGAATTGTGTGAATGAATGTGTGGATGAATTGCTTGAATTATTTGTGAGAATACATTAATGAATATGTGTTAAATGATTTGTGTGAATGAGTGAGAGAATGACTGATTGTGTGAATAAGAGAGTGACTGTATTTTAAGTGTGTGTATCATAGATGTATGACACCAGCTGCTGGTATTTGATTACGAGCGCCACCTTCTGTCACATTGTATAAGTGCCAGCTCTAGCAGTCCTTTACCTTTTATGCAATCAATTCAACAGACTGCAAGTTTTTATAGAACCCCATATTAACCCTCGCTAAATCTTTCATCCAATGCGCTTTAATAAAACCATCAGACTCTCCAGCAACCCGTCCAGCAAATGCGCTAACATAATCATAATTGCTCTTACCGGAAATTATGTCAGATGACGTAGTTTGCTTCCGTGTCTGTAGCGCAGGCGCCATTTCTTCGTAGCCGCGTTAACTTATCGAGCGAAGACCGTGGTCTCCGGGAAAATGGTTTCTTCTATGCGGTTGCAGGTCGCCTAATGGAGACCTAGTTTTTAGAACTTTGAAAGCGTTTACGATTAGGCTCCCTGGTGCAGCTAAACAGTCTATTCTATAGAGAAATAAAGGGGCCGTTTTCCGTTGTCTGGTGTTTTGTAGAATGTCGGGCCCCAGGCGGTGCCCGGACTGTGGCTCCTCTGACATTGTGGATGATGCTCATTACTCCCAGGATCAGCTAGTGTGTGCGGACTGCGGCTTTATCCTGAGCGAGGGTCTGCTCACCACAACACATACAGAGGAGGGCTTTCTGCAAGGTGATGAACGCGCTGTTATATCGCTGTATGTTCTATATACTAACCTGGAGTGCCTGTATAGCGTGGAGGAGAGAGGGGAGATGTGATTAACATTTTAATACTGAAAGGGATTAAACAAAGTACAGGAGGGAAGGTTATTGCAAAGGATGGTAAATGTTAGAACAAGAAACCGTAATCTAAAACTAGAGGGTCAGATGTTTAAATGTAACGTAAGGAAGCTTTTTTCACTGAGAGGGTGGTAGATAAGTGGAACAGCCCCCCATCTGAAGTGGCAGAGGTTAATAAAGTGAGAGAGTTTCAACATGTATGCAACAGGCATAAAGCAGTGCTAAGAATCTAAGACAAGCTAGAGGACTGATTAAGGACCGAGTCTTTACATCAGGAAAGTGGGCAGACTAGATGGACGAATACATTGTACGCTCTGTGTTTTACCCCTTGCGTTCCAGAGGGGCGATTTGCTATTTCTTGGTCAGTTGCACAGGGGTTCTAGGTGGCATTGAAAGTTCTATGATTAGTAGGGAGATGGAGGGCTTGACAGGTGCTCTCGTTACCATAGGAACCAATGGTACCTGGCTAGTTTATTGGTTGCCATGGTGATGTCGCATTACTGCCATATTCTTAGTTTGATCGCTGGAAGAATGCGCTGTGTGTGTTTTAGCGTCACATACTATATTACTATACATCGTATTTATTACCCTTATTCTAGCCGCTCTTCACATAAAGCGTCAATGAACAAGTAATTGGCTTTACAGGGGAGTTTCAATCAATTCTTACCTTATGGGCAGCCCTGTAACAATATCTGTTCTTAAACATGATCCTTAAAGCTAATGATATGTAAAACATTGTCTTATTTACATAAAACGTTATGAAAGCTGCAGTCGGATACACGACATGTTTTATCTGCAGGTGGGCCGTGTGATCAGAGCTTGTAACTTAAAATATATATATTTCGGGTGATGCTGTTAAAATAGAATGGGTTAAACCAAAGAGATGTTTTATTTAATGCATGGAAACTGTCTCTCTGTATTGGACTTTTGATGTATGTAGAATGTTTTCAGAGATCTTTATAAGATTTTTTTAGGTGGAAGAAGAAAAACATGATGGGCTTCAGCCGTCTTAGTTTGCCTTCTAGCCGGTTACAAATATCTTAAAACCAATAAATTCTGGGTCGATCGGAGGCTGTGTTTCTTCTTATCCCACAACAGCGTTCCTTTAACCCTGTCTTAGAGAATTACAATTTAAGACAAGATTACTTATTTCTGGGAAGCTGGATCTGGGTTATTTTGGACATTTAGTAAAGGTGTCCGTGGTATAAGAAAGAGAATAAATCCGGTGGGTCGGATTATTATTTAACCTGTTTCTGAATTATTTCATGTATCCTGACTGACACGTGATCATATTTGTTTCTGCTTTATATCCAGCTGTAAGGTTTTCAGAGAGTACTGGCGAGCGCGATACCATAAGCAGGAGTAAACTCCACGGTAAGAGTAACTTTTTACTTTAAAGGCACAGATATTATCCATCGAGGAAGGATAATGTAAGCCAAGCGTGTATCTGGAATTACCTCCCTGTTCTTCACCTGGATGGCTCTTTTTGGTTGTAGAGCTTGGTGACTGTTCGAGAGATCGCACACAAATCCAGGTGGTAACCTTTTCAGTGTCATGTTCTTATTACTATTATTATTTATTGTTTTATATATAGCGCCATCAGATTCTTCAGCGCTGTACAGTGGGTAGACATAAGAAGTAGTATATAACGTAACAAGATGACTTACAGAAACAGGTGGGGAGGGCCCTGCTCAAACCAGCTTACAGTGTAGAGATGTTGGCTGATAACCATAGCGTGATATAGTGTTTATCGCATCAATGAAGCCGGATCGTTCAGAAGCAGTAACGTAGCAGCCTGCTGCGGGATCACTAATTTTGTGCTTCGTCTCACAGGCATAAAGCGAGTGAGAGATCTTTGCAAAGTTTTGAGGCTGCCAGATAGCTTCACTGACACCGCCGTGTCCTACTATGAACAAGCGTTCAGCCATCCCACGTTCCACTTTGTCACCCTGCAGAAGAAGGAGATAGTGATGGGATGCTGTGTGTATGTGACGTGCCGGCAGCACCGCTGGCCTCTCACCATGGGAACTGTCTGCTCGCTGTTATACACAAAGAAGGAACTCTTTGCCAGCGTATATCTGGACGCGGTGCAAGTTCTGAAGCTGGATGTACCGTCTCTGGGCCTCCAGGACCTGGTGAAGAGCCATTGCAAGAGGTAGAATATGCTAGAGGCTCTTCGGTATTTAAATCCGGTTCACATCGCCGTAGCGTGTAGTCTTTTCTGAACACAGAATGTGGCGCTTTCCATGTACTTCGTTCCAAACTCGCATCCAAAATGAATAGATCTATCTAAATAAACCAAAATGTTCAAATGTTTTGTATCCCATTACCACTCTTGGAACAAAATATCGTATTTCAAACATTAAGAGCTAAATGCTATAACCCCAATAATATATTGTTAGGAAAAGTATTAGGTCAGAGACTTCTCAGCTGCATGCCAGGTATCTGCAACTTTTTAATCTATATATTTCCTAGCATTTAAAGGGGAAGTCTCATGGAAACAGATCTTTTAACATGAGCATGAAATGCAGTGCTTTATACCAAAATCTTCCTTTATCTGCAGACCTGGAGGCTGTCATTGTTGCCAGTCATGATATTATGATGACATTTGGTTGATTTTGAGAAAGGATGTCTCTCCATTGCTGAAGTCTCCCCTGTCTCAGAGCATTGTTACACTTGAATGAAGTCCAAGCTTCTATTTGGGCATTCTTTGCCACCAGAGTTGGTTCAGAAAAACAAGTGAAAGAATCCCATAGAGTCCTCAGACCTTTGATGACCTCTCCGTGCAGGCTGATCGCTGGCACACTGGGCTCTAGATCCCTGCAATGGGAATCAAAGTGAAAAGATGGAGAAACTACCTGGCTAGTACCTCGCAGTATGACCAGCGAGTGCCTAATGCACCTTGGGCCAGTGCTCACTTAACTTAAAAGTAACGTTACTCATCGAACTATATCCCAGGAGTTTAATACTAAAGAAATAGCATAATATCTAAAGGAGCATTTTAAATAGACCAATTGGGGTTAAATTTAGAACTCCATACCAAGATGCTTAGTTTCGTACCTAAGGGTCACTGTCATTATCAGCATTATTCTTAATATCTGAAAAAAATAAATTGTTGCAACCCACACACTTGTTATGAGATGAGATTGGAAGTTCTTTATCCTCAGCTCCAGCAGCCCGTGGTGAAACCTGCCATCATGTTGAAGCCGGTGGAGACCAAAATGTAGACAATACTGCCCTAAGATATATCCAACTTCTGAGTTTTTTGTCTGCAAATTCTCTATCTTGTTGTTTTAACCCCTGGTTTAACCCTGTATCAGAACATGTGCTGGTTAGTTTTAAACTGTGTTTTTCACTTGCTTGGTCAGAAATGCTCTTGACTTGATAAAGGGAGGACTCCCGAAAGCTCTTCTAGTATTTTAAATACTGTTAGTCCAATAAAAAAGGTATTACAAGATTCTGCAACATCCTGTTTTTTTGAATTCTTTTAAACTGGAATAATACGGGTACTCCAAACTACAACTTCTGAGTCAAACTTTTTGGGTTATGTCAGTCACTACTTCCACATTTATTATCTGTATTCTCCTTGCAGTTTCAAGTTGTTTCAGAACTCATCTTCGGCTCCAAGAGGATACGCAGAAGATCTGGAGAAGGTGCTAGAGAGGACTTTGCAGACCGTAGAATTGGCAAGTGACGTATGGCTGGTGACCGGACGTCACCCCATCCCCATAGTCAGTGCAGCCGCCTACCTTTCCTGGCAGTCACTGCAGCCGTCACGCTTGTCATGCACGTTTACACGCTTTTGCAAACTGTCTGATGTGGACTTCCCCCCACCGGCAACAAAAAGGCTGAAGGAACTTCACGAAATCTTCCTCAAGTTGGCCGCTCAGCTTCCTTGGCTGAAGGTACTGCCTCTTAATAAGAAAACTGTAGTGCAGCACCTTGGTGACATCCTGAAGCATCGTACGTACCTTCTCAGGCGAGCCCTAGAAGCCACAGATACAGGGGATGGAGACGGAAAAGCCGATACGTTGTCCCCTCCTGGTCAGCCAAGTCCGGCTACGTCTTTCCTACCTCCGTGTCTGACACATCCACCAAAAAGAAAACACAGCCAAGCATTCCCCCAAGACCGACAAGATGTCACAGGGGATGAGGACATTTCTGACAGTGAGATTGAGCAGTACTTAAGAACCCCCGCTGAAGTGGAGGCATTTAAACAGGCTCAGGAACAGACACAGACTCTTAATCCTTAAATTTGCTTTCGAGATTTTGTTAGCACTTGAGCTATGTACATAACTTGCTTCAGATGTATTGGCTGACCTTTTTATTGTTGCACATAAAATGTATGTTAATGTAAAAATACACTGTATTATAGAATATCGTTTTTTTTTTCTGAAATCAAGAGAAAAGTCACGTAAAAGCTAAAATTCCAGGGAGAATATAGATGTACTTATTTAATTGAAGCCTCCAAGATTTCAATACTTAATAGACCAGCCGATGATTGCAATCATCCCAGATAGCTTGTATATCTGCATGTAGGAGTGAATGGAAATGCTTCCAGCACACTCATTCCAATGTATTTAAACCCTTTTGTTTTTCTTCACTTCTGTCCCCCAGAAGAATACGATTCCTTTAAGAATGATAAAACAAGAACTTATTCCTATCCTTATTTTGATTATCCATTTACAGTCAGGATATAGACTATAACACCGAGCTTTATCTGCAAGGTGCTGTTCAGTACTATAGCTGATGAGCCAAGTTCTTTGTGGATATTTTTAATACAATTTTATAGATGATCACACATTATATATATATATATATATCTAAATATAGACAGCCTCTTTTTGTGTGTGTGTATCAGATAAACACAATAAATGTTATTACAATATCCATCCAAATTAAAATATTTTTTTAATATAAAAAAGACGAAGTACATCATTTTGGTGACATTTCAGAAAGCACAGTACATACTTTGGACATGTTTTCTTTGGTGCAGTATAGTTGATTGTTTGTTCCATCTGTAAGGATTAACTATCTTCACGCAAAAAACAAACATTTTAAACAGACATCTTCAGAAGTGCATTAAATCTGCTGGTTTTGATGATTGATCTATCAGAGCTTGAATAATGTTGATTAAAGTGTCGGTAAGGCATTAGTGTAACTGGGTTTTATATAAAATGGGCCCATGGACTGGAGTTTAGACAGATGTGAACGGCTTTGAGTCTTGGCGGTGTGTGTTTATTGCTCTAAAAAGCACCTCCTCTTAGTAGGCCATTAGAAAAAGAATATGCGGATTGTGGTCATATCGGGGATAACTCTCCTGTAAACTCTCTCTAGGAAATAAACCACTGGCCGTGATCTTGCATATATAAACTGTAGTGTCGCTGTCTCTTAAATATAAGCTAAAGTGTTTGCGGAGCTCTTTTATCTTTTATTCCCACCTGTACAGTGAAATCCATCTAAAATGCTGTATTCTCCATGTACGACCCTTAATTGTCTACTTGCATGAAAGATATACATTAAGTGCATAATGCAAGTATTTCCCTAAAAGCTACGAACTAACGGGAATACAAACAACTGAACAGACGTGAAACCAGTCTGGCATTTGGGATCAGGGAGTTGGCATTTGGGATCAGGGAGTTGGCATTTGGGATCAGGGAGTTGGCATTTGGTACGGCGGACGGTGGCTCCATGATGCTTCTCCAGCCACATATAAGCGAGTTCATATAATTGCAAAACAAAATTGTTCCTCAGGGGCCGTTCAAATGATGGACCATCTTGATCACCAATGGTGGCTTCAGAGTGGACATTGGTCACCACATATTCTTCTCTCAAAGGATAACACAAATACACTGTGATGCTTTTCTCCCGGAGAGTAAAACGCCAGATATTTCAAACCCCTTTGGAGACTTCTGTAATTTTATACTGCCATTTTTTCTTAGCAGGCAAGACATTACTTTGATTTCATAACTAACAACATATTTTGTACATTTAAAATGAAAATATATATATATATTTATAGTATTGCATTGGTAAAGGAATGTACATTATTTATACTGGCCAGACCTTTTTTTTGGCACTGGATGAACCATTTAGAATAATCCCAGTCTGGTTCCAGTCCTAATACACATTTTATACACAAGGACATAACACACATAGCACATGAAGCACGGGTAAACTTTTTTGGCACGTAGTCCACATAACTGCCCAATTATCTACGGATTTGCTTTTGTGGGCTCTATAAAAAAAATCTATAATTAAAATAGAGCGTTTGTGTTAATGTAATGATCCTCCTCTGAAGGCAGGGGGGGTCTTATTTGCTGAAAAAGGAAAATTTTGACTCCCTGATATCGCTATGCAGAAGTAGGTCTGATGTGGCCCTGTGCAGTGCATAGATAATGCAGGAGCTTTATTAAAAACTCTCTAAATAACCTCCGTCCTCGCTAAGCCTGTCTACGTCGCTAGCCCCCAAAGGACACATAAGTGGCAGCTTAGTGTTAAACGTCACGGAGCTGTGTATATCACTGATCTAAAAGACCACCGCGATTTCTGGCCACAAATTCTCTTTATTACACATTAAGCTTTTTATTCTGGTTTTAAGGCACTTGTGATCTAAAACTGTATACGCAGCCTAATATGGCACATGTATGTAATATGACATTTGCCACATGTCTGCTTATTTGATTCACAAGGAATTTATTGTATGCTGGCACTAAAGGGTTAATCTTGTACTTTGATGTGGACCAAGAAGGCAGACATCATGTAACCACATAATATCCCTTCTAGAATTTTCTATATAAGTATAGTTATTTTAGAGCTTGGCAGATCTATATACATAGACATGTTGATTATTTTTTTTATATAACAATAGTAAACAAAAATATTGCTTTTCTGTGTTTTAACACAAAAATAATACTGATACAGAAATGTACACATTTCTGAAAAATTGCTCCTGATCTATCTATACAATATTCAATATAGTTCTATATTTGAAAAATAAACATTTCACTCTGTTTTATATAACAATTATAAAAAATACATAGATACCATGCAAATTTGATTTAAGAACAAGTGTATCTGAATGCCGATTACTGTGATTGTCAAAGATTTTGCATAAATGTTATGCTGACCGGTATTTTAGAAGAAGAAAAAAATAGGACAAATAATCTATGTGGGTGATACCAACGCGCAGCTTTTCTGGATTTCTCCATTAGTCCTCTCCACGTGTGAGTAATTCAGGCACTATTTAAACCAGAAACCATGGCACTGAAGGATTATACAGAGATTCAAAGAAAAACAAGGTTTGGGAAATATTTGGAGGAATAAGAAGTTAGTTAGAACGAAGGAACCATGGAAAAGGGAGTCCTTCAAAGTGCTCAAATCAGGTGGTCTCCTTCAATCATTCCACTTAGAGAAGAAGCTGACTGAAGATTCTAGTATAGGGCACTAATTGCTATATAAATGAGTTCTTTCACATTATTTGTGAATGTGTTCGACACGGTTGTGTGCAGCTACTTTAGAGCTGAAGTATTGTCCAAGCAAAATATATTTTTGGATGAAGTCAGAGATACAACCAAAGGAGGAAATCCTTAACACATCAACAATGCTGATAAATTTTATCCAAGGCACATCCCTTGCACAAGGCATGTATAAAAAAAGTTCTCCAGGGGTCACAGGCCACTGGTCAATAAAGTATACACTGGCACAAGCGCATTTTGGCACATATTCTGGGCTCTCTTCAGGACGTCAGTCATCTCCACCATCCACTGTGTAACCACAAGCTAAGTCTGGGGAGAGCCCAATTTCTTGGCGTGTTGATATAGACTGGTGAGCCATGTCTGTAGATGACATTTGAAGCACCTGCTATGAACACTTGGATACAAACTACACAGTAGTCTCGCTTTTCCAGAGGCCAGTCTTCATGGTTGCTGAATTTTCTGTAGTTGCTAGATTGATGTCATACTCGCTACCCTTTAGTACCCCATTCTGGTTGGCGGTGTTGAGAGGGTATGACCTGCGTTTGGTTTCTCTTTCCATGCTGTTGGCTTGTTTAAGGTTGTCCCGACTTGCGCTTTTCCTCTGGGCCCTAGCAAAGTCTTGAGTTTGGTGGCCGCTGCTATCGCTTCCTTCTGAGTGAGTTAAAGCTCCTTCTGGATCCCTAACAACTACCCCCGCCCTGCCATTGTTTAAAGGGCTGTGCCTGCTGTTGTAACTTTCCGAATGGCTGTTGTGGATGCTGCCACTCTCACTGGAGGGTAGATCAGAAGATGGGCCGCGAAGCACCTTTAACCTGTGGTGTTTCCCTTCCCGATACTGCTTAGTTCTGCTCTTATGGTTTCTGCGCCCATGAAGGTTGTTCATATACCTGCTGGGAACAGTAATGTTTTTGTTATTAGTTGGTTCACTGTCTTCACAGCTGGGTGGCTTGGGCGAGCAGCTCTCCACCTGATTCTGGGCCACCTGCAGGTTTGTTATTTTACAAGGTCCATTATTGGAATGACTGCTGCTGCTCGGTGAGGATGAAGACTTGACGGAATTAGTCAGCTCTGGGTTACACCCCATGAATACCTGAGGAGAGTCATCTACTGGTGAGCCGGTTTGGACATACGCCTGAGTTGGTAAAGTTTCTATGTATCTTGGACAGCAGGCAAACCAAGAGCTCTTGACATCCTGCCGTCGTACACAGTGGTGAAGGAACATAAAGATTCCTAGCACAACTGCCGTGACTCCATAAAAGCAGCTGAAAATGACATTGAAATACCAATCCTGTGACACAGCCAAAGCCCCAAAAATCCAGAGCACAATATACAGAACGTGGACAATCACCAGAGCCCAGAACTGCACGTGCAGCGAATACACAGCATCTACGTCGGTTGGCGGGGATGCAGAATTAATGGTCACAGATATGGAACTCGAATCGCTCAGGAGGTGGCTAATGCCGCCGGGTTGCTGATGTGGGTCACTTGGCTCTAGAGGATCCTTCTGGTCAGTTGGTTGTCGCTTCAAATTTATTCCCGCACACAGTAGGTAAATCCAAGTGACAAGGAGGATAAGGGCAGCTGGGACATAAAAGGCTCCAAGACTTGGCCTCCATACCAAACAGCAGCTGTGTATGACAAGACCAATTAGTATACAACCAGTTACTATTTTACAGACAGGAAGACACTACAAGACACATGGAATGAGCAAATTCGCTGTGGAACTGGGAAAATAACATTCAAAGAAACATATGGTTTGCCTGCAGATCATCATTAGGGGGTTAATTCCTAAACCTACAGGAGGTTTATTCACTAAAGCTGGTGTGGGCAGGTTAGTTTAGATGATAGCAGTTATAGCTCTTTGCCGTGCGTTATGAAGAGCCAACACTGGAAAGTGTCCACTGCAAAGGAGTGTTGGTTTTGTATAATGCACAGTTTAATTAGTGTTACAGTTAAGTATTAAAACTATCCTTTTATGTAGTGACACAGTAGACAGATTATTTGGCTAGTAGAGTACTCACTAGGGGTTGTTTTCCCTGTAGTTGTTAATGTTCACAGCAGCTGTGATCCCGCAGATGATTAAAGGAATACCACCTGCGATCAGGTAAAACCTGCAAAAAGAAAATATAGTCAAGACCCCCGCTTTCTGGTGTGTTTTGGTGCAGGACACCATATTCAGTAAGATGAAACCACAGCTCTCTTTCCAATTCCCACTTTTCAGACCCATTTTGTTGCAGCACATAATATGGTAGGCCATTAGAACATGATTTAGAAGTCTTAAAGGTATTATGGCTAACATTATACTTTGGATTCTGGTTCCTTGAATTCTTACAGTTGAGACCCCGTCTCGCTCAAAGCACAAGAGCAAACTTATGGCACACCTGACCTCATCTGGGTGTGCTAAAAGCTTATGGATAACATGATTATTTAATAAATTAATGGCACTGGTCATCCAGTCCTCCATGACTTTTGGACAAATACAGTGTCTTCTGCGTCCACAATCATGTTAATTTCTTGTACAGGTTACCTGGCACACAATTGGGGAGGTACATGGACCTTTCCAATGCTCACATAGGATAACCTGGTCACTGACCTGCCCATCAAAAGGTGATTACCTGAGCATTGGTCGTTGTGGGGTTTGGACGGCTTCCCCTTCTGGTTGTGGCTGAGGTTTATGGGTGAGCTCTTTGTATATGACCCTGGCCTTCAGACTCATCCAGAGCAAGGTGGACAAGGATGAATAATGTAGAATGATGCTGACCTGAGACAGAATGTAGGACTTGGTTATCAGAGAACAAAGCTGGACGTCATAAAAAACAACTAACATTTGCATAGTCACATTTGTGTCACGTGTTGGATTTATATTACATATTACAACTGTATATAACACATTCATCATAGACATACAACATCAGGAACTTATTGCTACCCACAATACTAACCGCCTGGCAGACAACGAGGTATCCAGTCAGGTTGATTCCGCCTGCAAACACGGCTGATGTCATTGCAATATGGAAGCAAAGATTCAGGAGCATGTGCCAGCCCTTTCTGGAGATCTGTATAGAACTACATTCATAATTGAAAGCATTAAGTGTTTGAATATCAAGTAATGGATATCAAGTAACAATCTAATGGCATATAATACTGAATTATAACATCCCTCTATAACTTCTCATTATCTAAATGCTCGGTATGGATCCCTTACACAACTCTTCCCACTGTTCCATTGGAATCCTCCATGTAACTATTCTTCTAACATGTTATGGAAATCTAGAACTCTGGCCTCAAATATGTGAGATCCTGCATCTTGCACAAGAAACACGTATTGTTCCATGTAACACCTCCATATTTTCTTACAGCCCCCATGATCCATTGCATTAAGCACTAACCCAGAGCTAGCGTTCCACCAATCCAATTTCACAAATTTCTCCCTTTGCTGGGTCACTCATAGGTGTCCATGATAAACCTTCCAGGGAGGGTTAAAAACAAAAGGGACACATCTAGGGCTGAGCGTACACTGAGGCAACTAACCCAACAGTATCAGTAATTCAGTATTAAAGGGGCTCTCAGAATTTCTGCAAGATAAAACTCCAGATGAATGCGAGTGACCCCTTTGGCTCAACCCTGCAGACACCCACGCTAACACCATTATTTTTGACATGTTCTTCCTGGCTCTCCTGTTCATACCTGTGATGTACTATGTAAGTAATGATGGTGGTGAAGAGGCAGAGCAGAAGGATTGCAGTGCAGGAATAGATGACGGGATGGAGAACTTCAGTGCCGTTTTTAACTGGTTCGGAAAATGTATTCAACTCCTGCTGGGGCAGACAGATATTACAGATCACAAACAGTTATCCATATATGAGGCAGTGGGAAATGAATGTCAGGAGTCAGTGGGACAATTTGGAAAAATGTCCTTTCACTTGAAATCCTAAAAACCATATGTCTATCATAATGTCAGAAGCTTTGTCTACTCACCGTCAGGATGGCAAAGTTGCCAAGCTGCTGGCACTGCATGCTGGTGATGTTAGGCTCCTCTGACAAAAGGCGGCATCCCTCAGAACTCCAGCTTCCATAGCCTTCCAGGGATTTAAAGTTCCATTTGGCAGGGAGAGGATTGGAACCCTTCACCAAGTGGCGGAGAGTTACCGTGACAGGGTCTGTTAGGTTATTAGAACCACAATCTCCTGAGAAAAAGTAGAGAAACTCATGAGATTTTTCAAATTCCCTGGAACTGCATGGCCCTTAACATCATCACAATACTAAGCATTTTAGAACGCTATAAACAGAATTAAGAAGGACTGATCACAACATGATATGACAGTATAACATTGCTCTGCAACATTTAAAACATAATCTGCTAAATGTTTTGTCTCATTAATTTATGGCGTTTCCTTAGCGGCAAATAAAACACTTGAAATCAAAATAAAGAAAAAACTGATTATTAATAAACATTAAATGTTAATACTGCGGGGTTTGGCTTTTGTTCAACAATTTGGAATGGAATTAACTTACGAGTTCCCACATATATGACTGGAGTGGAGATACTTCGCCTTTTTCCATCTTCAGCAAGTCGAGAGGAGTTTCCTACACTTCTAAACAGCTTTCCATTCCTGAAAGATAAGACTTGCAACTTGCAGCTTGGTGAAGATGTGGACATGAACAGGCTCGGAGGCAGATGTACAGATGCCAGGGCAAGGCTGTTCTGTAGGAGATAACAAAAAATTCAAATTCAGACTGTGGCACAAGGGATCTGAAATCACACCAAGATGCACCTTGCTGACACAAACATTAGACAGATCCACCATATGATATATATCATATGATTTTTTGTTGTAATAGTGGTATTTGGCCGGTAAATGTGTTAAAACCAGTTCCCTCAATCACCTAATCTCTATGAACTCTTACAAGCGGCTAGTGTGGGGGGCTTAAAAGGACACCTAAAAAAGCTTCACTCAGAATGTGATTCAGAGAAAAACCACCCTGGTTAACAGATGATCCGTGTTCAACGGCATCAACTATTAATACATCTCAGGATAAATGTTCCCTGGTCCACAAGCATTAAATAACATTTAGTGAAAAAGCTATCAGACTAGCCTGTCCTACTCCACTGCTGGAGAACGTGGCTTCTATAGTCCCGGGATGTCACACTCTCTGCAGTTACCTTGACGTGAAAGTTGGGCAGGGAGATGTTTCCTTGTCCCGTGGTACATCGGAACTTGAGCCGTTGCTCGGAGTGAAAGTCAGCCTCCCCTTCTTTTTTGTGTATCTCCTGCCGGTGGCCTCCTCTTCTCTGGTAAGCCGTGCAACTCAGACCAACAAAGCTGTGGGGTTTGATAAGGTAGGCCTCCAAAGCGATGTTACGGGTGCTCTGCCAGGAAATAAAGAAATTAAATAAACCTGTATTCAGAGCAGTGAGGTTTATTTCCCATCTGCTGGATGATTTAGCTCACACCTAAACCATTTTTTTGAATTTTCAAATAACACGCAATCAATGCCAAAATAAAAATTATACTATCATCTACAAACAAAGTACTGTTGTACCCTCTATGTTAAATTTAAAACATCTGAAATTAAATGCAGGACTAGAAACATTATTAATGACCCAACTTTGACCAACTAAAACTTTGCCTAATTCATAATAGGAAAATGGTCATGTGACCCAACACCGGGCAGAGATATGTTTTACCATGAAAACCCTTCTTGATTTTATGAGATTAGATGATCAGAGGAAAGAATAACGGTGACAGGCTTATTTTGTAATATTTATCCACATGGGTGCTCACCACGGACAGATCCTGGGAGTTACTGCTAAGTGTTAAGCCAGCGATCTTCTCCACAGTTTGGACAATACTGCTGCAGGCTTTATCTTCTACCTGGGCCATCCATAGGATGTGGTCATCAACCTGCATTATGTTACTAGCCATCTCCAGCATGACCTCTGCTAGCTGGAAGAAAAAAGGCACAACAAATGGCCATTGGTAAAACATTTACAGTAAGACGTGTCTTCCATTGGTGAAGAATAAGAGCATTAACATGTCTTACAAAGTAAAAATAATAATCGTCACAGCAAAAGTTCTCAGTCTCTTTTACCTGTTTAACGTGGTCTATTTGGCGAACAAACTTTTCCATTATTTGAGCCACATAAATCACATCCATCATGTCCGAGAAGGTGGCGGCCTCGGCTGTGTATATCTGCAACTGGTGAGCTAGGCTTAGCACGTTAGAGGCATTAATGTGCATCTGAAGGACAAATAATCAGAGTCATTTAATGCAACTGCATCCTACAGCAAGGTCATCTTCTGCTGAGCAACTGGACAACATTAACACTGTTATCTCAGATTGTCTTTGTATACTGTACATATATATATATTGTGAGGACACCACTCCTAATTATTGAGTTTAGGTGTTTCAGCCACATCCATTGCCAACAGGTTTATAAAATCAAGCACATAGGCAGCCATCTCCATAGACTGGCAGTAGAATGGGTCATACTGAAGAGCTCAGAGGCTTTAAACGTGGCGCTGTCATAAGATGCCACCTCTGCCACAAGTCAGTTCATGAAATTTCTGCCCTGTTAGATCTGCAGATTATTGTGAAGTGGAAGTGTTGAGGAGTAACAACAGCTAAGCCATGCGGTACTGAAGCCTGTAGCGTTGCCTGTCCTCTGTAGTATCAGTCACCACATACTTTTGATCATACAGTTTGTATATACCGTATAGATATATATATATATATATATTACGCAGCTCCGATAAACATACCTTGGCCAGTCGGTACAGGACGTTGGTAATGTCATTGGTGTATTGGCAGTTAGAATAATCGCCTTCCTCCCAGTGCCCAGAACGGTCGCAACGACGGGATGCTTTCCTCTCCGGCATCCCATCATTCAGGGTGATGGCAGTGAAGGGATATGGTGGGCATGTTTGGTAAGAAGTAATGCCAGCCAGTGTCCGTGGCCATCTGTAACGCAAAAGTTAAACAATCCATGGTGTAAAACATAATTTCTACTAAGAACAGCATCGCACTCAGAAAGCAACCTCAGCATTCATAAAAATATAGACGACATGCTCCAAAGGAACAAGAAATGGACGTGCCTATATGAATGGGGGTTTCTTCACGGAAATACCTGTCTCCAGGGACAATATTAATAGGAAAAATGGCGGCTTCTTCGGGCGTCACATCTACAGCTCTCTCATGCAATTAGCATACTGTGACTGCTGACAGGATAGTCGGCACACGCACTCACACTCATTTTTACGGCTATCCCGATATTAACATAAATTTAAAATTTTACCTCCACATTTTCTAGTGATGTATTGCCCATTATATATGTGAAATGATACCCTCTATAAAGTAGCATTTTGACATCTGCACGATGACAGAATCATTGAAACTGCATCGTTTAGTCACTGACTCCACGTTTCATTAATGTGATCACGCTGACATTACTCTTGGCAGCAGAATATTACTGTCATATACAATTAAAGTGTTATTTTAGAGAAAATAAAACATTGTTTTTGATGAGGCGCAGATTAAAGGGGCTGGTAGATCCCTGTCACAAAACTGGAGGGGCAAATTCTCCTGTTGGCGAGACCAGGCTTCCCGGTGGTGAATACATCACAGATCCCAGGCAGGGGTACCAGGACCATACTCCTTCCTATGCTTTTAAGCATGTGTGTGCAGGTGGGGAGGACCAGGTATATATTTAACAGAACATTAGGCACCCTAGGGACAGAATTGTGTAAGCCTAGGTCACATATGCAGAAACATTGTCGCACAACTTCTGCCTATAATCTCCGAATAACTATCTCTATAAGAATATTTGGGCAGTATTTTTGATTATTCTGAAAATGACTTCCCATTTTTCCTGATGTAGAGACATCCTTGGTCTCGTCTTCAGATTCAGGATAGCGTTATGCCTATCCCAGGCATGTTTACATTCCCTCACTGTATTAGCTTCTACCACTTCTACCGGGAGACTCTTCCACCGACCCCTTAGATCCCATACTGCTCTCCTACATCTACGTTATAAATAGGTACAATGTAAGTCTCACTCTCCACCAGCAGAGGGCGCTCTGCTCATTGCAGCTAGGGACATTAGATATTATTTTCAGCAGAAATTGAGGCCAGTGAGGAATTCCATCCAGCTTAATGAGTTTTGAGGTGCAGTTAACTCAAACATAAATAATCCCGTCGTACAAAATAAATGACACTCTTGCACAGACAAGTAATACAGTAACAATTGCTCAATTTCGATAATTGTTAACAATCTAGATAATTCAGCACTTTTTAATGATAATTAAATGTTAAATATAAAGCTAATAATAAGACTCACAGATACAGTACAGACGGTGGTTACAATACCTGCCCCCTTGTTCTATATGATACATATTCTATGATAATACGAGGGAAGGGATCGGCAACGTATTAAACTGTAATAAAATATTACAAATTCTGCACGTTTGTAAAGTACTTTATACAATAAATACCATATTATTTTTCTCCTTGTGTAAGGAGTTTGCCATGCGTTTCCCTTACCTTTATCACAACACCACCAGTCCTAATATGTCTTTGTTTATATCAGAGATTTATTTCTTTTATATTTTTGAAGGAGCTTCTGTGGAACACAATGCCCATCATAATAAGCCAATAAAACCCTGAATGTTGCCTGTTACTAAAGATTACTAATATATTTAGCATTCAGCACCAGTTGGGAGACGAGGACGTCTATTGCCAGACTTCGCTAGGATCTTAGAGTATTTGCAGTTCCATCGTAACTCAGGTTGAAGCAAAGACCCAAAGACCTTCTGAAAGAGATCCAAATGTCTCACTAGCGTAGAACCTCAAATACACTTACATTTTATTAAACGCGTTCACTAAAGTACAGAAGAAAGTGCCCTGAAGAAGAAACCATCCGCAGGGACAGAAACACAGCTGCTACATCCATCCAGTCTATGTGTAAGAGAATTCCACATAGATGACCCCAATGACCTTAGTGTCACTTGTCGTTCCATTAACCCAGTGCTGATGACAGAAAAACACGGTAACTGGCAGCCGCCAGCTTCATCAGAATAGCTGCCCTGGAGACCAGGAATTAGCTCCAATACCCAAATCTAGATAGTTTGTAGGTATGAGCATAACACAGCCTTACCTAGAACCTGAAACCAAGCTGAGTACCACCTTCTTACAAAGCAATGGAAACAGCATGGAACACGGCGGAAAAAGTTGACAATAACCCATAACGCATACCCTTTGGGGAACATACTAAGCGATTTGCCCCATCACTACAAAGGGAAGCTGGAACATGATTCTACATATGATCTGCTGACACAGCATCTATCCAGGCTGAAACACTTAGAGGTAGTCTAACCCAGAACCTCTCTTATTTCCCCTGGTACCCTCTTATACATCCTTCTCTGTTTTTAAAGGTATGAGAAAGAAGGGCAGTTGAGGAGGGGGATGCTTTCCTAATTGAAGCCACATTGGCTGTGCCGATAATTTATATTCCATAAAGGAACAGACGCCGCTTGCACCGCACGGCATTCGGCTCTTTATTCTGCAGCCAAGCAAAATTCCAGCACCTTGAATTTTACGCCCTGCGTTTTCTGCCAGGAGAGACTATGTGAAAGGAGCCTTCTCTGTAGTGCGTGCTAATAGCTAACAGATGAACCCAAACCTGCCGAGTTTAACACCTTCGCTGCCAAAACCAATGGCACTACCAAACTACCGGCGAGTTAAACTCTGATAAAGTTGCAGATGACATGTGTTAAAGATTATTTACTTTAATAGAACCCAGGACCCAAAGAAATTCCTTAATGCATACATCAAAAAATAAATACGATTCACATAGCCAAAGAGGCAGACTTTTGTTTAAAGAGGAACATGTTTTATCGGTGCTTTTAAGGTGACTTTATGACCTATTAATAAGAAAAATTGATATATTGCGGACTATAGCCATAATGGAGATCCTATTGGGCCAACACATAAAAAAGATGGACACATGAGCCTTCAAGACCTCACTGGCCCCTTATTCAGATTAATAGACCTCTGAGGTCATGAAACTGAATTCCTAAGTACAATGTATGTTGTACCTATACATATTATTGTCACTTGACTCATACCCAGCAAGCATTCTGAGCTCCCAGAAAAAAAGGATGACATAAAGGGAGGAAAGAGACAGAGAGGGAACTGGGTCCACCAGAGGGAATGTCCCTTCTCAAAAGGGACTCTTGGCAGGTATGCATGTTGTTTTAAACACAAAAATGTATCAGGCTATGAGAAAAGAAGCCTGCTGCTCACTCTTTGTAGAACAATTTTAGAACAATTACAATGAATGTCCCGAGAGAGAGATACTCCAGCTAACTGACACTGAACCCAAAGAGGCGCAGAACAGAACAATGATACAGGCGTCCATTATGCATTCTTTAAAAGAACGTGGAATTCAGCTTAGCTACGTGTCAGTAAAGTGTCCATTGAGCCTGTCAGTGGATCTACATGTATGTGACTGTGTGGAAGTATATCTTTGGTTGTAATGTAGCCGAAACTCAGACAGAAATACACAAGGACAGCTGTGTGGTTTTAATGTAGAGAAAGTAATGATGTTTTTAGCCTGCATTTACACCCTGACTGGATCTTCCCTGTCCTCTTTAGGTATATATTCTGCATGGTCCGTTTGGTGAATGTGTGTTGGACAGAGGTTCACTGGGGATGTTATCTGTACCTACATTTTTCTACTTAACTTTACTTTAACCTTTACTCATCTTATCTTTCTATCTAAGGGCACATTTAAATCCCCCCCACACACTGTATTATAGGTGCTGAGCCGCTAAATGCAGCAGTGGAAACCATTGCTATTACTATGATCAGTGGTAAAAACATTTCCCAGAAATAATACTTTAATCACGTAAAATTCTGTCTCTTTAGAATATTTTTGGGGAACACAAAAAGTTTGTCATAAAACGTATCCAACATCTTCAAAGTGAATGCGGTAAGTACTTTCTAACATTACATCCAAGCCTCTGGCATGTTAATGTATACAGTAATACGTGATGAGAGGCCCAGAGCAATTGAGTGGAGCCTTCAACAAATGTGCAGATGAGACCCCCCTCTACCTTCCAGACCCCTGTCAGCCCTCAGGCACATTTACCCATCTTCAGAGTCCTCTTAACCGCTTAATGGGGTCTATTTATGGCAATACACGAAGACGCCATGGAGACATAGTGCTGTTTAAAAAAACTTTTGTTAATCCATATGGCACATGGCTGCTCCTTGAAGAAGCTACTGGAGCCAACATTTACGAGCGTAAAATTGCCTCTCCACATGGGAACGAGAGCCGTTTGCTCAATACTATTTCTGTTGTTGTAAGCATCTGCACGATCAGTCTCTTCTACCTTTTCTCTAATTTTAGGGTCTTACGGCCACAATATTATATGATCCATTATTTCCAATTATGTGTTTGTGCGTATATATATATATATATATATATTTGATTTTCATTCTGTCAGGGTATTATTGCTCTCGTTATGCGTATCTGTAAGAGATAAGTATTTTTTCTGGGCTATTTTATATTTTTCAACTTCAGACATAGCTTCGCTAAAATTTCAAACAAAAAAAACAAGTCCAGTTTATAGTAAAATGCATGTTTATAGGTATGAGGGGTAAACGTGTTGCTGGGAAAGGGTTACAAATCAACACTAACCCAGACTATTGAGATATTAAGGTTGACCCCAGATAACGGTTTGGCCCATATATCATCATTAATATAACCTTGTTTCCTCCATAAGATTTCAGTGTGTCTACCCAAGGCGTTCATGAATTCTCCTACCACATTAACCCCTGTTTCCTGTGCTGGAAGGCCATTGTGATCATCACCAATAGTGTAAAAAAGGCTATTTCTAAAAGCCGTCCTGCCCAGCGATGCGTTACGCAACTGAGGTTCTGCCAACAGCGTAAATAGATGAATATGAGATGAAGTCATGCATAATTATCTTGAATTAGTACCTGAAGTCCCCCCTGTTGTTGGAGACCCTTTCAGCCGGACAGTATGATGCAGAGGTCTCCAGAACCACCAGTTCTACTTTCTTGCTGACGTTGCCATGCTCCGTAGCTACAATGCATTCCCACTCTCCGTTGGCTGATAGGTGGATGTTGGAAAGAATAAGCTCACTGGAAGAACAAAAAGAAAATTTTAATCAGAAATAGAGCTTACAACGGGGTGAATCATATCAGAATTATTTGAACAATGCTACTTTTGTTTTTTTCATCCTATTTCTTTCTGTGCTTCCAATGCCTGCTGGTCAGTCTTGAAAAAAGGTATGAAAGGACTCAGCAGTCTCCTGATTAAACACAGAAAGTAAGAAACATTTTTCTAAAATCATGCCAGCTGCCCCCCTGTGGCCAAATGCAGAATAGCACATACTAAAAACGATGGTCGGATCTAAAATCGGAATTCTTCATGGAATGTCTGCATGAAAATAACAACTTAAACATTGCGTTTTTTAATATGATTTAACAAAAACTGGTACATTGTACATCAGCATGATTGACCAAACAACATTTTAAAATAATAGCTATACCGGCAGATATTCTGATTTGTCTAAACACTGTAAAATAGCAGATGGGTAGTATAGGGTAAAATATAAACGACATTGTTATTTAATATAACGAAATTAGTTTTTACAAATAGCTGGTAAATACTGCTTTTAAAATTGGCCGCTTAATTGTGTAGTCATAGAATGGAAAAAAAAACCCTAACTTAATTCTAATTGGAATTCTACATAGAAATAACCTAATGTGTTTTTATTTTGTATTAACATTTTTTTGTGAAGCTAAAATGCCCAATAATTTTGGTACTAGTGTTGTCTTGACTGGAATCCAGATGATTCTGGCAGTAGTTGCTGGATTTTCTATCTTAGAATAGAGAAGTACCTGGAGTCAACAAGATGAGGGAGACATAGCGACTAATATTGTTCAGATCAAAATACAATTTTTTTCACCAAAGGAATATTCAATCTCTCAAGTTATTTCAGTGGTTCATATAATATAAGCCTACGTCAGTTTTCTCCTATTTTATTCAGCTTAATAAAATATGTTTTTTATAGTTCAGGAAATCAAAACCCTGAGAGGTTGTTTATCTCTGTGTATCATAAACAGCCTATGTATGGCTTGGGGTCTGGAGTGTTTCTAATTCCTGATGACCGTGGAGGAATGTGGACACTAAGCTTCCTAAGCAAGTCTAGAAGGCACCTTTGGCCTAATGCCCTGATGTGATAACCCACAAGCCCTGTAAAAGGCCAAGAACAAATGGATGGGTGCAAGAACACTGAAGGATAAAGAGGGAAGTGGTATAAATTTCATAATACAAAAAATGGCAGTGTCTTCTGCCCCATAGAATGGTCCCTCACAGATGATTCATATAACGTAGTTCATGGAGCAATCCAGAATGTCTAGGTGTTTGGTTTCACCTTTACTTCCAGTTATACATTTTCATCACAGACATTAAGAATGCTGGGCTACAGGGTCAGGCTGGCAACGATCAAAATGAAGAGCCAAGCCCAGCCAAATGGCTGCTTAATTTTCATACCCAAGGATTTATTGGTGCATGGACTTTACTCAACATAAATGAACATTGTGCACCCTGCTATTTACTAATAATCACCAAAATGAACAGAAAATAGACTATATCAAGCACTAGAAAAAAAAATGGTTTTCCTATAACACGAATGAACATATTCCAGATGATCCAAAAAAAGGCAACTGGTGGTCCAAATTTCGATTTTAAAATCCAAGTACAGACTTGCCAACTTTTTCTATGCTAATATCAATGTAGCACTAAATACTATGCGGTTATTTCCTTACAGACCTATTAAACTAAAAAGTATTTTCACAAAACTGTATTTTAAAAAAATAACATTTGTCTTGGTTTTTAAAGACTTTTGGGGCTACTTTGAAAACACGTTTTCATGTGAATTCAATTTAAGGAGTATTAAACCTTAGAAAACTTTAATCCAGGCCAATAAACATTGGCGGGTGGCGAATGTTTCAGAGACTGTACTGTACATGAACTATTAAAATAAAGAAGCTTATTCAGACCATAGTATATAGGCTGGCGGATCGTGGGTTAATAGAATCAAATCGCTTCGCCAATTTTTTTTCTTCGGTGCTAAAGAAAGCTTTCCGGAGTTATTTTTAAATTGACAATGGTGAGAGTTGTTAATATGGTTTATTTGTATAATTTTTGATAATTCACTAGCAGGTCATTTCTTATAAAAGGAAATAAGCATTTTCTTCCATACTGAATTTTGCAATTTGGGAGATTTGGGGGAAAACTATGATCTTTAAAAGCTTAGCAGCTTAATAATGAATATTTCCTTCCCTGCACATTCACTCTCGCTTTCATTACCCACAACCATTGGTCTGCGACAAATGGAGGTCCTGTCCAAGACCTGAGCAACAACCCCATAGCAAGATCCATAAAAATAAGTATAAACACAATGCAAATGACAACTAGGTGCAAATGTACAAAGAGGGGGCACTGGTGTGGGTACTATTTTCTAGTGGGGGGTAGTTGTGTCTTCTTGATCTACAGTTAGGACAACCATGAAAGTTGGAGACCAGTTTATGTTCTTTCATAATTATGTACTAAACTGTGGAAAGCCCCAACCATTCTAGCACATAGGATCTGAAGGTGAGACAGAAAATTTGCACTGGAATGGAAGCTCTCCAACCCATCACGTTGGTGCGAAATAGATATTTTTATTGGGCTGTAGTTATAGTTTTTTAGATGTCTGGAAAAGAAAGGCATCTAGCTAGATAGGCGTAACATGTTATATGTAAAAAAAAAATAAAAAAAAAACTCTGGAATCTGAAGTCTAGCACAGTTTACAAACGAAACAGTGTTTTGGAAAAGCCTGTGGGATCTATGTAACACGTGTTTATTTTCAAGTGTTATTTTGCCTGAACTTTAACAATGAAACATGTACAGACTAGGTGGGCCAAGTAACTCTTATCTGAATTCGGTTGCCAAGTTTCTTAGAGCACCTTGGCAGAAGAAACGTACATCCGATAGGAGCCCCTGAACGCACAGGATGTGCCTTCACGCTGAGAGGAAACGGCTGATTTGCCAGCTAGGAATAAACAGTTTATCAGCGCTGGAGTCAGCAGGATGCACAATCCTAATACCAGGACCATGTGCTAAATTTAAACGCAGACACCAAATGTAAACAAGACATTCCTGGTCTCCCTTAGCTCATGTCTAACATGCACTAGAACAGCCAGAACTGATTCTGGAACTGGAATGTCATACGTTGCATTGTACGTGACCCATGTGACTTACCACACATGACACATAGCCCATTTTCTATAACATGCTACATGTATGAGGAAAAACAAGAGAGAGAGAGTCCTCCTGGCAATAGCAGGTAACAGCATGATCATGTAAACTCTATGGTGAAAACCA
The DNA here is from genome assembly GCF_027358695.1 of Spea bombifrons. Classification (NCBI taxonomy): domain Eukaryota; kingdom Metazoa; phylum Chordata; class Amphibia; order Anura; family Pelobatidae; genus Spea; species Spea bombifrons. The sequence goes on from NC_071090.1 coordinate 94,051,058, forward strand.
TGAGCAGTACCTCGTAATGTAGGTGCAGTCATGGATTATGGTATCTTCCAGTATTATGCCGAGCTCCTCGTCCTCTTCTACCTGCTTCCCGTTGTGGTACCAGATGACTTGGCTGCGGTTTCCCATGTAACTGGCTGTGCACTGGATGGGCAGACGGTCCCCCTGGAACACGACTTGCCGCAGAGATGGAATGAGGTGATGAGTGTGAAGTTCTGGAGTCCCCTCTGTGAGAGAGAGAAGAGAATCAGCTCCTGGAGTCATCAAATGAGCATACTATTCTTAGAATAATTTGGTTGTGAAAATATTAGCATAAATATGAAGACGCTACATAATATATATATTTAATATCCCCTTAATTGCATATGTATGTCCACCCAGTCCCTTGTGCATTTACCCTCCACAAAAATAAAGCAGCTTCTAATTCACAACATGATCAGAAGTGAAAGCTAAATTATAACAGATCAGTCCATCTAGATTAAAATATATCTTGTATGACCTCAAACGTTACTTGTTCCTCTATTTGGCCTTACGTCCATTGCATCAGAGGAATAACCTCTACCAATTTTGCTATATGCTATGCGCTCAAGGATGCCGAATGGGCCTGATACTGGCATCTACTGAGTGATGGGTGGTGTTTTAGATTGTAGACTGCACAAAAAGGTTGATATTCAACCAGGTTACGTGCGGTCTTGTGGTCATCATTCAATGGGTAACTCACCACAGTGTAGCTGATTTTCCTTCAAGTTCCTCAGAGGCCGATCTCTAAGAGCGCTCGGATAAACGCATAGGGTCCTGTCTGACACTTGAGCCGAGCCATTCCTGGTCCACGATGCCAGCCAACGCAGATTACAGTCACAGGTGAGATATTCTGATGCTAAGTCCCTGTTGAAGTAAAAGCGTTTATTCCACTAGATCCCTGCCATACAGTATTAAGGGTGCATGCTTCCTCAACGGTTCCGTGACATACGACAAGTGACATGGCCTGGAGCTGTTGTAATTCAGACACCTTCAAAGCGGAGGGCAATACAGATGTATAAAGAAGAAGGCTGCACAGTAGGCATAAACACATAGTACACACTCACTCCTCACTACACATCCAGAATCTCTGTAACAAACACTCATTCATTAGGCAATTTATACTGGGATTTAATTCTACAAATACTCTTCATATGCACTGATAAACAAACCGGGTTTAAACTAGGATTGAACTCTAGTAACATCAGTACAATCCAAGCATAAATAAACTTTTAAGCACTTGCTCTTGTATAAATAGGATTTGGAGAAGTTTTATCACCACTTACTGTGTAATGTTTCAAAAGATCCATTTGGACTTTTTACTCAATGTATCTTATAGATAAATAAATACAAATTAGGATCTTCTTTCCACTTGATGGTAAGCATTATTCAACATGCCTATGTGTTTGGTCCATTTGACACAGACAGACATTTAGCTGTTTTGCAAACACTGGACAACCTTTATGACCTGATAGTCCATTAAAACTTACATTTGGCTAAATAAATTCCAACGTTGCTGAGAATTTAACCCAGATGTAAAAATGTAGACTATCATAACCATCATACTTGGTGTTCGTCCAACTAATTAATGCTTGGCAAACATTCAAATCTTGAGTTGTACAGAACTCAGTTACTACTCATAGTCGAATTATCTACACTCAAGGTACTTGTTTGGGTTGGTCCAATAGTTAATCCTTATTAGTAGTTGTACCTTCCTTCCCTATGTCATAAAAACATTATACGCTCCAGTGTATCAGCCTGGAGCTGTATCATCCTTACTGTTTACCAATGGAACCAAAATATATGAGAAAAAAAGAAGTTCCCAAATAGCTAATTCCGTTGCCCTGTTATATATTGGCTCGTCTCCTACTGTCCTCACTTTAACCATGCCCCCCCCCACCAAAACATGCCCTGGAGACCAAATCCTGTCACTATGTTTGGCTGCAATAGTCAGCCTGAATATACATTTGTTTAGTCAACATTGAATTAACACATTTTCTAATTTGTATTATTGTGTTATTCATTATTGTGACTTTGAGGCGGTGGAACACAGTGAAACACTCATACCCATCAATTATTCTGAGGGCCTAGAAAACTGGGACAGAGACGTTTGGGTACACCTTCTAAAGAGAAGTTATGTTGCCCGATTATTAATGTAAAGCGCACTACATAGCCTGACAAGGAAAAATAGGAACAGAGAGTTTAAAATACTGTTTCAGATTTACGTAATTCAATACAAAAACATAGATACTTACACAACTTTCAAGGAGGGCATTTCATCAAACACCCCTGGATTAAGGCTGGAGAAGATGTTTCCTGACATGATGCTACAAAACAATAAAGTGGAATTAAACCATAAAAGAACTATAAAGTTCCCTATAAAATGTGTGACACAAAGTGTGGAAAAAGTCTTATCACTATAGCAACCAATGGAATCTTATGGCTGAATGGATCAGTCCATCAATTGCTGTATATATATATATATCTATATTATACAGATGATATATATATATATATATATATATATATATTACCGTATTTTTCGCTCCATAAGACGCAGTTTTTTTCCTCCCAAAGTAGGATGAAAAATCAGCCGCGTCTTATGGAGCGAAGATGCAGGCAGGGAGGGGGGGGGCAACGATATACTCACCAAAAGTGTCCCGGACAGTCTCTGTCTCGCTTCGCCGTCCAGGGGAGGTCTTCATCTGGAGACCGCCGCCCAGTAGCGTACCTAGCGGGGGGCGGGGGGGAGCGGTCCGCACCGGGTGCCGCTCATCAGGGGGTGCCAACTTGCCGGCACCCGGCACCCCTCCAGAGACGGACAGTAATGTCCGCCGCTGGAGGAGCAGGCTTGCAAGAGAGCGGTATCGGAGGTCTTTAACAGACCTCCGGCTCCCTTGAGTGATTTTAAGCCGGTTCCCTTGAACCGGCTTAATATCACTCAAGGGAGCCGGAGGTCTGTTAAAGACCTCCGATACTGCTCCCTTGCGATCCGCGCGGCAACTGCTGCTGTGGGCGCGGCTTCAGTGCCGCCGGGATCTGACAACAAACCCCGGCGGCACTGAAGCCGCGCCCACAGTGCCCTCTGACCCGGAAGAAGACAGAAGAAGAGGAGCGAAGAGGAGGATTGCTGTAAGAAGAAGACTGCTGTAAGAAGAAAAGAGGTAGAAAAGAAGGTAGGAAATCATTCAGTAAGACTGAGTGACAGTGAGAGTGGATTGGTATGTGTGGAATCTGTGGATTGGTATATGTGTGGATTGGTATGTGTGGAATCTGTGGATTGGTAATGATGGTTCTTAATGCTGCTGTTGGCTATTGTTCATGTTAAGTTATTCAGTTATTGTAATAAATATTTTAGCCCATTTTTTAGCTCAAAATATTTTTTCCTTTTTTTTCTCCTCTAAAATCTAGGTGCGTCTTATCAGCAGGTGCGTCTTATAGAGCGAAAAATACGGTATATAGAATAAAGCCCAAAATGGGATATCACATGAAACTAAGAAAAAAAAGCTGATCAATCTCTTTATATAGAATATGAAACAATATGTCCATTCAGACATCAGATGACGATGACTCTTAAAATACTACTTCTACAGCTTATTACTATTCAACTTTTGTAACCCATCAGAATAGTTAATCTAGAATACTGGCTTTCTATACTCGCTGACGATGCTGACGAGCGCTGCATACCAAACGTGTGATTTCAGAGGGTTGGTATACTGTCCAAAAAATGCTAAGATTAATGCAACTCGATGGGAATTATTATATCAGGTAGACAACTTGAAGCCAAGAAAATCTCTATTCAGATCATTTCTTGGGAGTATTACTTCAAAGCACAGAAGAATATTAGTAATGATTCAAACACCAAATCAGTGAATGACTTCTAAGATTGTGATGTATTTTATTGGCCAAACTCATCCATCTAATGACATTTTGTAATGTTTTCCAGACAGCAGAAGCATGTTCATCTAGAGCTCGTATGGCCAAGAACATCCATTAATTTTGGATCAGTGAAATTCATCACTTAATAGTAGTAAAACGGCTTCAAAACACGTTTTCAGCTTAAAGAGAAATGCACATCTGGCATTATCTGTAAATCCCCGCTGATGCCAGCAGGAGAAAACATCTCTTCTTCTCCTGTAGAACGAGGACACAAACTTGACACTGGAGGAGCTATTCAAGACTCCGTTAGCACAAACTCACTCATTAAAGAGTCTGTAACTAGATAAATACTGCTGGAGACACTCAGAAAATTATACAGATGACCATCACACAAGGTGGTAACGTTACAGCCACAGTAGCGAACGTTCTGGATGTCTGCCCCTGCGGGTGCTGGAATTATAGGTTTTATTTTAAACTACAACCCCACAGCTCCTCAACAGCTGGAAACGGAGCAGCGCGTGTGCAGCGGGATGGATCTTTCTAATGCCACAAATAGCGCAAAAAGATAGAAGAGAAAAGAAAAGGAACAGAGAGGGTGGTAATTTAACCTTCTCAAAATAGAACTTGGTCTCACAAATGCTTAGTCAAGAGGTTTTATGTGGATGGTAGTGTCAGATGAGTTCTGGCATTTTAATAGTGGGTATATTTTAAGAAATTGGTAAATGATCCTCTGCTTTGTGGTTGCGCAAATAAGAGGGTATATTCTAGTCCCCGTATGGACCCACTGCCAAGATATACAAATGCCTGCTTTTCAGATTTTTTCAGTTTGAAATTTTCGGTACAGATAGTTCAACCAGAAAAAAATACATCAGGTGATCTATAATATATAGATACCTACTAGTCAGGAACATGAGAATGAAAGTACACATCATATATATCAGGAGGCATGCAATATATATACATTATATTATATATATATATATATATATATATATACATATACGGTACATACAGATTGATACATTTAAAGGGAACAGGCCATTCTCACAGCAGACATATAAGTTAGTCGCTGACAATGAACACTGAAAAACAATAAAACCTACAGGATACCAACAATTTTAATAAAGCTCTATTGTATGATTTTATCATTAATGTGCCAAAAAGTAAAAAAAAATAAGCCATGGCCACCACCCTACTGACATATTTATTATATGATTCATTAAGATGGTATGCCTACATACATTCAGGTAAGGTCATGTGAGTTCCCACACCGATACCTCTGTAATAGTAATCAGATGTACATGCATGTAAGTGTCGTGTTCGTTGTAAATACAGAATGTCAGAATGCTAATATAAAAAACAGATGAAGTTGGGAGCTTACGTACAGGCGGGTAAGACTGCTCAGACCCTGAAAGGCAGCAGGGTTCACACAGCCAATTCTGTTATTCGAGATGTCCCTAAAACAGAAACAGATATGGCATTCAGTAACAGAAAAGAGAGATACATTTATATTCTATTTAATAGGCATTATCTAGGTGTGTGTTTTTATTACTCATGTTTATAAACCCCAATATATCCCGCAATGGTACAAAATGAAAAATATTAGAGAGCACATGTACATAGCATGATGGCCCCTCGAAGTTCTCTCGGGCTTAATGCTACGCCCAGAATAACGGTAACACGTTAAGCATATTCACGTTAGCAGAATTCTCAGACCATCTAAGAAGCAACCACAACCATATACTCTCCAGGAATGGAATCTTAGAGTAAACCTTTGCCTGTATTACCCTCTCCGATTCCACGCACGACATTCTCACACCGCAGGGATGATCCTGGCCGTCACCTCTCTACCACTCTTAAATAATAATAATGGCAATATTATTCAAACTCCGCAGTAACGTGCACTACTTATGTTACGCTTGGTCAGACTACGGTATATCGGCAGAAGACAGGAAGCTGTCGGTGATTCCTTCACTGGAATATGTATGCAAAGAAGCCACCATAATGCATTTGATCCCAAAGGATGTTCCAGGTGGTCCCCAGGATAATCAAGTAGCTTTGAAAGACTGGTTGGGGGTTTAATAAAAGTGTACACTATGGGAAGCTGCAGCAGAAGAAATAATTATAAGGGGTCGCATAAGAGACTTAATTGTGACTTGTTGAGTTTTCACAGAAAATTTGCCCTTGGAGGAGCCATTATTTTAAGAATATGACTCGATGCACCCCATTAAGACCACAACTTTCTTTTCTCCTTGATGCTCAGACACTCCGAACCTGTTCTGGATGCATCTATTTTTTTCGCCCTACACCACCATCTATCTAGTGCTGTACAAAGGCCAAAGGTAGGGTGACCACATCGGCCATGTTTTCTAGGACATATCATCTTCACATACAGCTGCACAGGTAAAGTGCTCCCCCCTGTAGTATGTGTGATGTATAAACTCATGGAAGGGAATCAGTTACCCAGTTACAGATCCCACACCCCGGAGAACCACATTTAACCTGTGCTCTCTGCAATACGAGAATATTCTATGCAGCCTGGAAAACATGGCCAATATGGAGTCCCCCCCCCCCAATCTCAGGGTTTCAAGGAACTGAGTTCTTTCTATTTTGTGATCATATTTTGTGGCTGCTGGGAGCTGCTCTATACTTACAGACGCTTTAACTCGGACAGTCCCAAGAAGGCTCCAGGCTCTATCTTACTGATCAGATTGTTCTTTAAATCCCTGAAAGGAAGAGTGAAAATAATAACATATATTATAACTGATACTGTAGGAGCTAAGATCTTAATAAATACTACAAGAGCGATCGATACCTGATCACTAGGTAGATGGTGAAATCAAAGATTAGTCTAATAAGGGCATTAGAGAACACAGTATAAAAATCATGCACACAAACAGATAAAATAAGACAGTTCTGCTCTAGAACCATATTGTATTAGACTGGATTACTGGAGCTTTAATGCGGAGACACTTAACACAACAGCTGGTTGATCCGGTTCATGTATAATAAAGGAGAAATAAAAACTAGACATGACCTCCAGAGATCTACATTTACTTTTACATTTACTCCATTTGCAGTGCCGGATTTTATACCAGGTGGGGCAGGGGCAACAGTGTCCTAGTGATGCCCAGAGTTGAACATTTTGGGCTACTACTTTAAATGTGAGTTTTAATTGCTGTTCCACATATAACCACTAGAGTGTACATAGTATCAGGAAGATAGGGCAGCATTTACACATTTCCTGGGACCTTTCTGTGCTCGGCTTCTGGGTTTGCTATACAGTCTTTTTCAACATACTGTATGTTGACTGGAGAGCCTTATAAAAAAACTTCGGTAAAATGCTGCCCCCTAACTTGCCATGAACCATACCCCCTAAATCAAAAGTGCCCCTTTTTGGCCCTTGGCAAGTATGATATTACCCGATATTACTATATAACCTCAGATGTTTCAAGTTTATACATTCCTCCATGTTCTTCTGAGCGTTCTGAGCAGCATCTTTTGGAAAGTGTGTAGATGCAACAATTCAGTTTTTTTTTTATTTTCTGTCTTTTCTGTTATATATATATATATATATATATATATATATATTCTTTTATTTATGTAGCGCCAACAATCTACACAGCACTTAATACAATACATATATTCAAGGAGTATGATGAGAATTGACATACACAAACATTAGGTGGAGAGAGCCCTGCTCGCAAGCTTACTATATATATATATACACACACACAAATACATCACCTCTCTTGGAGTTTCTTGCCAAACCTGTCTGTATCAGCAGCACCTTATATTCTAAAAGAAACCCTGGTGGGATAGAAGAAAGTCCCCCCCCCCCATAGTACTAGAGAGTAACAGAAACTTCTAAAAGTACCGCCCTTCATGTATCATTGTAATCAATCTCAGAAACCGCTTTTTACATTCTGTATTTTTGATTCTTACCATCTGAGTTAAAGGCTAAACATAGTAAAGGTAAATGTAAGTGCTGTGTTTAAGAAAACCTGACCTGCTCTCTGCGGACCCCCTCTCCCCCACCGCCGCTCTTGCTAAAATAGCAATAGTCCATTTTTCTGCGTTTAATAAAAAAAAAGACGTTCCTTTCTTCTGGCCGCAGTTAAAAGCTGGAATATCAGTTGGGCCAGTAAACAGAGGGAATCAATCATGCGCATGGCTTGCAGGAGAGAGAATATTTCAGCGGTGACTTCTTGCCTCTTTGGGAGAGATAAAATAAAATCACAGTCTGGGGTCAGCGCATCAAGCTGCTTAACCCCTTCGGTGCTAGTATGGAGCCTGTGAATATCACCAAATTTGTTCATTTGTAAATGTCTGCAAATCACTGGCTGAGCAACCACAAGCTGTACAGTACCCATTGTACAGCGCTGTGGAATAGGATGGCGCTATATAAAACAATAAATAACAATAATACAATACATTTTGCAGGACACAATATCTCATAATACTGTATAGTAACCCTTTATGGGCCTAATGAGGGTATACCTATTTCTGACCATTATATTTCATTCTAAATAAAAAGTAATTTCAAAATCTCAAGACACGTTATAAGAGCTGTTATGTTACAAAGCGGTGAAATCTGCAGTCTATTGGTTGCTATGGTGATTGCACTACCATTACCACTTTGCACTAGGATGGCTTTTAATACATAACAACCAAAAGCTAATTTTATTTATTGATTTATATGGCGCACTCATATTCTGTGCCGCAGTACACGTGGTATAGATGATATCACAAGTAGTGCATCGCATAACATTTTGGACTTGATCAAAAGGTAAGGTGGGCCCTACTATATAGGCTTACAATCTACGGTATCTGGATATACCAGGGAGTAATCAAAATAAACGCAATTAATCAATAACACTTAAATGGGTAGACAGAACATAACAAGTAGTATATAAGATAAAAATCTGACTTACAGAAACGTACAATCTTTTTTTTGGTAAAAAAAAGCCTCTAGCTGTAATACAAAACCTGTGTGTGAGTTACTGTGAAATAACTGTTACCACTAAGCCAGGACTGGCCATCCGGCAAACCAGAGCAAATGCCCCGTGCACCGGTGCCATACCTGGGAACTCTCCGGGTTTGGTCGCGGGAGCAGGTTCTTGACACGCCCCTCTCTCCGCCCATTTTTCTTTTAAAAGGGGGTGTTTCCCGCTGCCGTCAGGGGGAATGCCCACAATGTCAGTGGGATCGCCCCCAACGTCAGCGGGAACGCCCATCGGCGTCAGCAGGAACGCCCACCGGCATCAGCGGGAACGCCCACCGACGTCACGGGACCGCCTGCTGACATCAGTGGGCAGTCCTGTTCGTGTCCCGCAAAGGAAGTCTCCGGGTAGCCGGAGCCCAGAAGTTCCCAGGTATGACCGGTGCCTGATGACGCCTCCCCATAACTTTTTTGCCACTGGCCCAGCAGTTCTCATGTTAACCCACATGCTGTAAGAGTATAGCATCCATCAAGCAGCCATGTTTTTCGGCCACTGGCAGGGTATTAATCCCTAGTCCGTTACCACTGCCTCGGACTACTGTATTATCTAAAATATGGGATTAAATATATTTTTGAACCAGGTTTGCCAAAAGGGTTGAATATCTTCTGTGAATATACACCATCCATTTAGACATAAAACAACTTTGTCCCAGGTTGGCTAAAATTGTTCTATACATTTACCGCAGTCCCCGACCCCAGGACAATCTAAAAGTTCTGGTATTGTTAGCAAGTGGCTTGGCTGTTCCTATCAAACACGCATTAGTACTGATGGACAACAAAAACACACACAACACAACCACGACAAACATCCTACACCATGAGAAAATGATATAACATTATATTCTTAATGAAGAACACTATGGCAACCATTGCAATTAGGCAAGTGGCCCGTATCCTTCTGAATTAGAACAGACATGAGCAGCCACACACATCTTGGCATCCATAACATTATGGGTTTTTTTTTATTATTTATGCTGCAATATAATTAAATATGCAAGCAGTGACTGTTTAAGCATTTGAATTGGTTTAAGAAAACATTTAAAAAAAAAAAAAACAACCTCGTGGCCAGTAGCATATTGTGAAACCAAGTATTTTCTGGACAGCGGAAATAAACGGTAATTGGAATCGGAACTTTATGACCCCGAGAATCTAACCCACGGAACCTAAGATCGCCATCCAGATCCTGAGATTTACAATAACAGGGCGTTATGGGTTAAACGGCCATCCATGTTGTCAAATTCTTTAGGGCATTGCCTGCTGTGAGAGAATTGAGTGTCGAATAAATACAATGGGTCAGAAAACAGATTCTCAGGCACTATAAAGTTTATGGGGTCAAAAATGACAACCACGAGGACAAAGCCAAACAGAAATCAAAGGGGGAGATGCCCTGTGTGTCAGTAAATAATACAGGCCCTCATTGATTTAGCGTGGCCAGCAAGCTTCCAGCACCACAAAAAGCATATTGTACATTGTTACCGAGAAACAAAAGCCACTTTCCATAGTCCATGAGGTTGAGGAAAATAGAAGCTTCTGTCTAAAAATGGTATCTTCCTCTTTTAATTAACCCTTTCAAGAGTAGCATATCACAACGTAAAGAACCAAGAACACAATTAGGAGTATTTAAGCAGGGAAATATACAACTTCAATGGCTAAGCATGACCAGAGTTGTAGTCTATAAAACTGAAGCGGTACATATTCCTTTGGATAGTTAAACTTGTCCTATCCATTCCTTTAACCCTTAGACTATTCAATGGCACCATTTTCAACCAATAGCACTAAATGGACTCTGGGGCTACAATTTTAAACATTAATGGACAATATACTATCGTGTCCTTATCGGTACTCATCTAGTTAGCCTTAGTTACGCCACAAAGCAATGTGGAACTCAGCCCTAAGAAAGATCATTTAATAACTAATAGTTCTTAGCTACAGTACCGCTGAGGTCCACTTGAACCTACTAGGGGTTTAGTGAATATATTCCTCTTCAATGAACAAAGTATGTAATATTGAGTCGACGCTCGATTGGAACTTGTTTGTCTGGTCTCCGCGAAGCACAGATTTGGATGCAGGATATCACCTCCTAGCTCCAGAGGATGAAACTTCGGAGCCAGAGGCTGACTTTGCACTAACTGGGTGGGACGGCTCAGCACGGAGGGGGACAAAGATTCATGATAGGAAAATGTTTTTGGTCTGTATGTCACGCTGACCTCATTGCTGGATTTGTACCCAAAGCCTTCCAAGCAAAACAGGCCCAGGCGTTTCCCAAGACCAGAGAAGAGGTTCCATCTGCATGTGTCCCACAAAACCCCCAACATGTTAACTCTACCCTGCCCGTACATTGTACACATCTAACAATACATGGAAAGACATACGATAGCCTGCAGAGAGGCAATAAGAAACATAGAGCTGCAATAAATCTATTCTTATATGTACAACTTCATGTAATTAATTACGTTGAATAATGTGAACTGTCCAAGTGGGGTTATCCAATAGCATCACCTTTAAATAATTAAATAATTGCCCTTGATGTGGATAATAAGATTTGTAGCCTGCATTTAATACAGGCTTTCATGCTATAGGTTATTTATGTAGCAAGCATTTGTTGATTAAAAGTCTAAGAAGCAAGGCAGATTTCTGAACAAATGTCACGGCTGGTACATTGGTATCGTTGGTGCTCATTGATACATTTTGTGAAAGTTGTTTGATTAGATTTAGAAAAGCAAAAGAAAACCGGTTCAATCAGTATTCCTGGTGAACTTGGTCTCAAGGCCTGTGGGTAATATCTCACAGCGAGCAGGCCTTCGGCCTACAGTTACCAACCTGGTCCTCAGGTTACACTAACAGAACAGGATTTAGTATAATTACCCCATTCGGTTCCAATTGGGAGATTCAGAAAACCAGGACTACTGAAGCGCTGTGATGACTGGGTTACAAGCCACTTGGCTTAGGGTCTATTTCTAAATATGGTGTGCAACAAGGCATCACACGAGCCCTTGGGACGTTTATCAAGCTGCTACTTTTTATACCAGTTTGCTGCGGATATGTTTTCCAGGTATTGTTAAACTGCAGCCCCTATGAACCTCAACTATCCCTTGGACAAGGTTGGTTAATGTTCATAGGACCTACACGTGCCTATTCACAATGGTTAGTTGTGTCAAATTGACAGCTGAGTTGCTGAAGCCAACTTTACTGTGCTGGCCAAAGTTAAGGAACTCATCTATTCACTAAAGTGAGCTTGGCTATCAAATTGACTGCAGATGTGCAGTGAAAATCAATTCATCATCTTTGCGAGGAGGCCAGCTGACCCAGAACCCCATTAATTGAAATAGGACTGACTCGACCATCGGACTAATCCAGTGACCTGGCATACAGACTCATCTGGCAATTAGACCGACACATATAACAAGCAGCTTGAAATTGTTAAAATCGATTTTTTTCTCACCTGAGAGGCAATTACACAGAGTTTTGGCCAGAGGGGAAATCTGGCATGGGAGAGGTTCTGCTGCCCTATAAATGACTGTGTATTAAAGCCTTTGGGTCCATGGAAGTATTTTTTTTAATTTATAACTTCACAAAAGGCCGCAATGGGTGTCATGAACACAATAAAAATGTATCCAAGTCTCGAGGAGACCATGTCATTAGGACAGGGCTGGCCAACGTTCATTTCATGATATGTGTTTCCAGCCACTACATTACTCCAAAACAGGGGGCTGATGGGAGACATTGCACACTTTATGGAAATAAATGTCTTGTAATGTAGTTGGGGGTTTGACTCACTTTCTATAAGGTAAATCCAGGCAGCTCAAATATAGACAGTCAGATATAGCATAACGGCCATTGGTTTTGCTTCCGCACTCACATGTGCACATCCCGCTGTACTGTAGCTGCGGTCAGATCAGTTGATGAAATAGATGTATCTGGCAGGAGTTATACGTCCGCTTTCCAAATAAAACAGAACATTCAGGAAGAACAAGAAACTAGAGATAGGCTTCAGATCTGCATTTGTCTAGCAGTGTCCAACACACAGCCTCTCTCTCTCTCTCCCTGCTTCCTAATCTTAACCTTCTTGCTCCTGGCTGATTGTATGATGAACTATTCTGCAGATCTGAAACACATTAACCATGGTTTACTCCACTCTCTGTAAAAGTGACATGATCATGGTTACATTGAGAAAGAAAAGTTTAATACTCATTTATTGGTAGAGATGAGGCAATATGTTATGGAAATAACCTCTACTGAGGCATTGGGATGCACAACTTTCCATTAAAAGGAGTTATTTATTAATATCTCTGCATTTTGCCATTATATGTATATGTATTCTAGCCCATGAAATGTCCATAGGCTTATATATAAGCCTGTATGTGGCCCAATAAAAAATGTATCAGTAATTAATCCATGAAAATGAATACAAGGGATCACTTCTCACCATATGTTTCCATTAAAAAGAGCTGCGCTGGGAGCTTTTACATCACGCCGTTCTATATAAAATACATAACATCTCATCTAATCTCAATGGCCCTAAACTCCACGGGACTGCTTTACTGTTTCTTTTTTCTTTTATGGTTTAAAAATATTTTTTCTAAAAGAAGAAAAAAAAAACGCTGGTGCGTTAGAAGTTGAAATACTGTTTTCATTAAGACTCCTGGAAGCACATTTCAGGAGTGAGATCAGGAGTAGGGGTTTTACATCTTAATTCTATGATATTTAAGAAAGGTTTTGCACAGGGCCTCCGACAGTCCAAGGATAATGAACGTAGTATCTGAGAAGTATCTCATTTCCTAATAACAATCAATATCCACAGACAGGGATCACTCCTGTTCTAGGTAGACATTAGAAATAAAACGATACAAAATACTCGTAGAATAATTCCGTAGAATCCCTCAACCCCTGGCAATCTGTCAAGGGAAAGCGGATGGGTAGCTTCCTTCAGCCCCTGGGTAATCTCACACTGTCAGGTGAGTTTCCACTTAAGCTTTCCAGCAAAGTTAAAGGGGATTCAGCTCTGCACAACGGAACGTAAATGTATTGAGTGAAATCCCCCAGGGGTGACACTCGTCCCTGTCATAGAGTGTGCGGCTCAACAAGGCAGGTAAATCAGGCTGGTGCTGAAAGGAAAGCTCCTACAACATAAACTCACCTGCTGCGGATATACCGATCATCAAACCATAAGGACAGGGAGATCCACTCTCTCAGTCCCTCCACCTCCAGTCAATAATTCCAGAGTTTCCCAACTATTCCTCGTTACCTGCTCTGCGTAGTGACGATTTTTTCCTTATAATCTTATAACTACGTTCATTATTTGCAAAACTGAAATTCAAACATTTCTTTATGAATGCTCTTACCATTCCTTGGATACATTCTGCTTTATTCACAACTATTCTCTAGCTTTTTCACCCAAAACTGAGCTGCACGTTACACATTAGGTAACTAAAGTTATTTTTTATGGTGACAAGTAACGAATTCGGCAACGTTCCATGCTGCTAGTAATGAATTGTATTGTTTTGCCTTAGATTTTTCAGCACGGATTCTTCTCTTCTCATCATAATTGTTAACCTTATTTGCATGCGCCTACCCAGAACCCCTTGTGGTTGTGGCAGCACCATGAGATTTCTGAGGGAAAAAAACAAGTCTTCTGGCTTGTCTGGTGTCTGTAGATGAGTGTTTAATAATACTTCTGCTACCCCTTAAAATTAAGTGGAAGGGTTTCCATCACCTTTACTCACCATAACTTATGTAATGGTTTCTCTTCTCATATTCGCAATGCATCCTCACTACTACGGTGGCTGTTTAGGTGGCTCAAGGGAAAGTTGGCATGGGCCCCCAAGATACGCCTGGGCAAAAGAGCAAGTGTTCCTTTTGCCCCGTGTTAAAGATAGCGCTGGTGAGACACTATATCCATGTGATCACAGTTCTTACTCATTTGTTTAGCATATTGGCTTCGCTTTACTATAATTAAATCCCAAATATTACCCATATCCAGTATCCTCTTATTATGTGTCTTTTGTGCATGCGTCGCTAGGTACGATACACATTTCCTAAAAAAATATTCTGGATGCAACTGGAAGGGAAGCACGTGTGTTCCTTTAACTGCCGTTCTGGTTAAAGTATATCCATTATTTTTTTTCTTAACATTTACAGCAGTTTAACGATTCTCCGTCAGTGCTCCACTGACCCCTCGCTGGTTGTTGGGACACTTTCCCCACTTCTCGTTCTTCTCTTTTATGTTGCTAATCCCCTCCACCCATCACCCATGGACAATTTGGGTAAATATTTAAGCCCGCACTAAACACAAGTATTCAGCTCACTATGTAGCCCAGGGTGTGTAACATAAACACTTCCCACAGCGTGGACTACAGTTAACCCTTTACATAAATAACTAGAGTCCGTCTTCTCAAATGGACATTTAAAGGGGCCAGAGCATTACTCACTAGATTAGTACCAAGGCTTTTATGCAACTCTGTGATTAATACTTCTGTAACCAATAAGGCATTTAGAAGAATAATATATCTTATTACTTTCATAATACACCCATTTCTTATGTTTTTCCTTTAAATTAACTTGACTTCTAAGGCTGTGGAACAGTGTCATGCACTCATACACAGAAAAGAAAAAAAAAAACACACAATGAAAGAGGGACTTGGGGATCAGGGCCTAAAAGAGGGACTGTCTTTCTAAAACAGGGACACTTGGGAGGAATGCTGTTACTGAACAAAATCACCCATTGTTCTCTATTAATCATGTAGATCTGCAACATCTGAGATTCATTCATGGTAATCAGTGAGGATTCTTTAATTTAACCCTTTCTGGGATGGCAAGTATGTCTGTGTAAAGCTCTCTGTCGGCTGCAAGTTAACATTGCTGATCAGAAACAAGACTCCCAAACGATGGGCAGGTTTAAAAACAAAAATCAGCCCATCTAGTCTGCTGATTTTTCCTTCTGTAAAGAGTTTGTCGGTCCTGGGTCTTGTCCTAGATTCAGGATGGCTTCATGCCTCTCCCGTGTATGTTTAAATTCCCTCAGTGTTTTAACCTCTACTACTTCTGCTGGGTGGATGCTTCATGTATCTATCACCCTCTCAGTAACGGTGCATAATTAAAAGAAGTGTAATGGATACCTCTATGACTGATTATTATTATTGCTAGTAAGAGTTATACAGAGAGCACATCACATTCATTATTCCTCCTCTCATCCAGTAACAAAGTCAAACCACACAGTGCAGTGTAAACAGGCTGTGACCTAGGGGCCGAGGGAGGATATGGAGTGAAGTGCTGGGATGTATTCCTCATTATGTCACTTCCTCTCCCGAACGGTTAGAGCGCTCAGACTTTCCAAGTATTCACATCTCTGATTAAGTGATCCGCTCTTCTCCTCTCCATGCCTTGTTTGTAATTCTGCTTCCTCCGCTGCTGGCACCGATCTGCACCCCCTCCCTTCATCCCATCAACACTCCATCCTGCGGTCCCGCTGATATGGGCGCTCCTTATCTCGGGCTCATGTAAATGACTCTCAGCACCTCCGTTTATATGTAACAGGCATGTTCATTCTGCGGCTGCCAGTCTCATGACTAATACATTATTATGACCCGCACCACATTGCATGGTAAACGTCCTCCGCGTGGCAGTGGAATGGTTAAACATATAAATACATATAATACATTTTTCTGTCCTGACCCTAAAAGGTTAACGGTCTTGGTATGTCTCTGCAATTTTAAAACAGTACAATTTTAAATTAACTTAAAAAAACATTCTGGTTATAGAAGTATAAGGGACCCCAAGGCACCCATGTGGCCCTTTGCTGGTCACAGGGGGCCTGAAAGGTTTCTTGGGGCAACAGCTAGCCTTTTAAAACTGTCCTTAATCTGCTATTAATGGCATCAGTTATATTTTATTACCAACTACACACAAGGTGTTTGTTAAAATAAATTGGACCCTCCAGCCATCATTTGCACTTTAATGCATATAATAGTTCAAATAGTTGAAAATTTCTGTCATGGCCCCCTTGCAAATGCATGGGGGGATCCAGTAGACGTGATATACTCAGCAAGTGACGCATACACAAAAGATGCTCTCAATCAGTGGAGGAAAATGTCGGACTATGGAGGAGTTCTACCGCAGATCTGGAGCTGCAACTTCTTCTAAAATTAAGTAATTTAATTTTTTTTCTACTTTAGTAAATCCATAAGTAGAAGGTCTTGAAAATACATTCTTTGTTGAGACGTCTGTCAGTTCATTTCACGCGTTCAATGTTCCGAGACAGAACATAAACAGAATACATAAATGGGAAAAGCACCCAACATAAATGAGTAAATGAGAACATACTATTCTACATCCTGCGCTTATTATAATTGGGAAAAACGTGGTAGGGCTTGGGATTGAACCTTAATGGTACTATGATATGGTAGCCTACAGAAACCCTCTGCAGAGGGTTCCTTTAATTGTCCCAATGAAAACCACTTAGGACCCCTGGGTAACCACTTAGCATGTCCATGCTCCTGACCCCTCATCTCTAGGTGTCCTTCACTATAAGAGCAGCCCCTAATAAAATCCCTCTAAATGAGAGCCTAGCACGCAGGTTCTCCTCCCACAATTAGTTTTAATGATGCTGAATTATGTGGGATGATTCCCAGGCAGTTTCCATACCATCAGCCATGCAGAGGACTTGTTGGTGTCTGCAGTAGCTTGTTTGGCCTCGTTCACCTATTCATGGCTCTAAAAGCACCATTCACTTCACCCATACCTAATGCTGTTAATAACCTATGATCTGTAAATAGAAGGCATGAAACGGGTGGTAGCCACCTGGCACGTTACTTTCACAATGTCCCCTCTCTCTACCACAAAGACGACAACACAACATTCCATAGAAGACTCAAAATACTTACCAAGGCATATTGTCTATCCTTTAACGTAAAAGTTTTGGATGTTGGTTTCTCTTTAACCCGCATTAATTTTGCAGAACTATACTTCTAAGACTCCACACAGTTATGGAAGTCTAATGTCTCCCAACAAACGGTTTATATGTTAATCTGAGGTATGATTTTATTTTATATTTCTGCACCAAAAAGCAGTAATCTCCCATCATGGAAAGTCCATCTTATTTACATGTACCATCCTAATATTTTCATGAGCCTGCTCTATTCTTTCCAGGTGGAAAAATACATGCTAAGAATAGGGGAGCATCAGTGAGCAGGGCCCAAACGCCCAGAGTCCCAGTCCTGTGCCCAGCTGACCTAGGGGTAATCCGAGCTATCAGTACAGACCTCTTCTCCTGCTCCCCACTAGAATGCAAGGGTATCTTAGGGTGCTAAGTTCTGACATCATAGAAGAGCAATAAATAAAAGAACCAACAGGGGGCAAAAGTAGAAAGCTTTGTGCTGACGCAGTTACCAAGTAACTTCGAGTACCTTAGAATTGTACGGAGACTGCCCCAGGTTTTTTTTAGGGGGGGTTGTGAATGCTTAAATTACCATAATAAGTCTCTGATTTCGTCCAAGAATTATTAATTGTTAGGCAGAATGCTTTTTTTTACCACTGCTGGTTCAATACAATTTTATAAGAAATTATTATATTTCGCTCCTCTAGGATGATTTGATGACAACAAGGGTGGGAATTATAAAATAACCATGAGACAAGAATGTAGCCTAAAAGAAACTAATACAGCGGTAGGTTACAGAGATTTGACATGCCAGACAAGATTCCTCCCTTTTATCATGGCAATGTTACAATGTATTAATACGTTCTAATATAAAATGTAATGGAAATCATTGCTTTGATTCTAATGGAATGTCCCTTCAACTAACACAATGTATCCAGCATAACACCAATAATATTTATGCCGGCTCTGTATTTGTGTGTCTGCAAATAAATGAAATATTATAAACTATTGCAACGTCTTATTTGATGGACTGGTATTCAGTTTAACGGATGTATCCTCTGGTTTCTCATATATATATATAGGTATGTATCAATCACACTCAATAAAGGTGTGATATAGGAAGTTACTTTGTGCCCACCTAACTGGGGTAACACATCTTCTCTTAGCTTCATTTTAAACAATATATATATATATATATATATATATATATATATATATATAAACAAGCCTATTTAATTTACCAAACTTCTGTTGGAGCCATGTTTGCTGTTCTTTATCAATAATCACCAAGAAGTTTAAAAAACTAAATCCTGAATGTGAAAAGGGTATATGCCTAATGCAGTCCTGATTAACATATATATATACGGAATGTCTATGTCATTCTATTGAAGGGGTATTATCCCTCATGGATGAAAATACGATTGCAAAAGAATTGCTGACTTTTCTAGGAAAAAACTCCGAAAACAGTAATCAGGAACCTAGTACTTACTGGAGTGGGCAGGCATTCATCCATATTGCCAATATTTATTGTGCCTTTAAAACCATTACGCCTTTTTGGCTTTTTCTGACAGCTGTTTGAGGGAACAGTAGCCAAGTGGGCTTGGTGCTAAGACCACATCGCACGGATATAACCTCCAATGATACTTCAACAGCATCTTATTCCACCTCATTAAATGACTTCACCTCTATTTTTTTCAGCTGGAGGAATGATCTACTTATCTACTACTCTTCACTGAGATGCGTAACTCTGTCTTGAATTAATGGCTAAGGACCTAACATGGTTTGGGGTTTTTTGTCAGGAAAAAAGGCAGACTAGATGGCAAAAAAGTGGTTGTTATCTGCCATCAGTTTCAATGCTACTATGTATCTTGAGCTGATCATCTTTATCCTCGGAGCACCAGGTGTCCAGCTGTGTATAAAATAGCATTTTTCTCATTATCGTTTATGGTTCAAACGTCAGAGGCTAGCATGCATTAAATGGTATGTACATTACTGCACACAGTTTGGGGAGGAAATTACATGTTCACTTTCCATATGTGCCGAATGCCTGATAGTCGGGACCTAACATCTGCTCAGATTCCTTGACTTCTGCTTCCAGTTCTGAGTATGACGGTTTGGAGGTCTTCTTTATAGCAACTGGGTGAAGGATACTAACAGAACTGCTGTCACTGGAACTATCCAACAACTACATGTGCTACAAGCAGTAAAAATGCAACTTCAAGCACGCATAGCACCATTGCTCACAGTATACAAAGGGTTAATTGCCTGCCGCTAAGCCAAATACACAGGACAGAAAGCCAGGACCCCAGAACAGAGCCCTCTTATCTGTAGCAATGGGAATGTTTATAGCCAGGCCTCTGGTAATAAGGCTATGATTTATTGCAAAGTTGTGGGTTAGAGGTAGCTACACAAAATCTGGGAGAAGCTGAAGGCTTATGTTGTCCTGTAGACCAGAGAGAGAGATCTGTTATAGGTTCCAGCTGTAGGATCAGGGGGTGGGGGGTAATTCTGTTTGATGTATAAAATGGAGCGTCTACGGAGTTGGTTGCCAGCAGCCACATAGAGGCTCAATCACACAAAATTAAAGGCTCCCAACAGCCAGCAGTTTTCAGATGCAAATTCTTCACCTTAGGACAAAGGAATGTAATCACAAAAGTAGACTTGTGTAGGAGAGCTCTTCATTTTAACTCATTAAAACCATTATGCAAGAAGGGGTGAGCTGGACCTCCATACCACATAGGTCAAATGGTGAGGTGGCCTGTAAGAACTCTCATCACTAGCCAGATTAACCAAGGGGCACATATTCATATATTTGTGCATTAGCCACGTGGGATGTGAATAGGGTCATCTAAAGAACACGCAAGTACCTATATTTCAAGGGTGCTCACAAATTTGGAAAGCCTACTTACAATTTCTCAAGGTCATGCAGTCCATAAAACGATCCATTCCTTAAGACTGTAATCTTGTTGTTGGTTAAAATCCTGTGAAAAGAAACAAAAAAACGTATTATAAGGCAGACACGAGAACACAACTCATTTAATGAAACACAGAATTGTTTTCTTATTACCCTTATTACCTTGCATTATCTGTGGACAGAAATTATAGAGAGTAGACATCTCACAGAAGAGGAGAACTGTATATAGAACAAGAGAGGTTTGTAAATGGATTAGCATTCGCAGAATAAGAAGTCACATAAGCTTTTGAGACCTCACAGGTAACTTTTAGGTAAGACAGGTCATAAGCTTATGTGACTGTACATCTTACGCTGTGAATGGTGTTCCACCAAACGGTATCACAACCATTTTCAGCTATGCTTTCTGGGACCAATACTGCAATATCCATTTCTGTGTTAAATTTACGCAAAGAATGAGTGGCCACTAACCACGAATGCGCGCATCGGCCCTGGATTCATCCTCCAAGGTAGACATGATGCTAATAAATGGGACACTGGCTCTTGAACCTCAGATGTATTAGGCACAGCCAGAAGTCATAGATATAAGAATTTGAATATATAAGGTAATATATTACCCTTCTACCACTACTCACAATATTTGTTTATAGCTGCACAGAAATATTTTTTCATTATGTTATGACTGTTGATAGATTGTATGTATATAGTGATTGTGTAAAGTTAGGGTGGGTGATTGTGTCTGTATGTAGACAGGATTATTTTATTGAAGGCTGCTATCGGCTAAGGACCCAGATCTTGTATCAATATGAGATCAGAAACCATTTTAGAGCGGACACAGCTTTTAGAAATACTAAAACCTCATGTTTATGGGCTACATTGTAGGAAGTCCAGAGGTGACCGAGATCCCCGTTCCAGGGAGGTAACTTTTTGCACTGCCCCTTTAGGTTTCATTCACAGGTGGTCCCTCTTCTTTTCCAAGAACACCCCTCACAGGTACAAAACATAAAGAAGTACTGGTGGCAAACCAAGAGCACTTATGGATTTGTGAAGGGCAAAAGTAACCCACAACTTGGATGGACATCATGGGAGTTGTAGTCGATCAATAAGCAGTGGCAGATGTTTCTCATCCCTGTACAAGGGTAGTGTAAGGGGTAAATCATACCCTGGAACCATTCAGCTGATACAACAATAGAGTTCTCCCGCATATGAATAATTCTTATTGCTGGCTTACAATAGCATATTGAATGCTTGGCTTCCAGTTTGTAGATACATTTCAAAGGACTGGACCCATATTTCTATGAAGCTGCCAAAACTCTCATTTGTTTTAGTGGGGGTAAGGAATGTAGCAATATTTAACCCACAAGTCACATAAGGTTCAGCACTCGCTATAAACCCATCGGGAGGATTTCCAATGATCTTTGCGTGGACTTTGGTGAGAGAGAGAATCGCCGATCTGCCGACTAATGTCAAATAGTTTTACCTGTGCTCAAAGATTTGTGTCTGACCAGTTTTGGATCTCGAACAGGGTTGTTTGAGGACTCCCTTCAGACCCTCTAACATAAAACAAATAGTTTGTGGTTAGCTGGGAACTCAGTGTTATACAGAGAAGGTCTGTAGTATGATTTATTACAGAACAGTATCAAGCCCTGTCTGATTTCAATATGCGGAGTAATTGGTATAAAGCAATCTACCGCCACGATGGACATATACGTTATACAGCGACTGCTTCAGCTTTATGAAAGATTGTATTATTTTATGCTATATAGCACAGGAACATATTATATTTATTGTAAATAGTCTATTATGTAATAAATAATGTGAAGTTTAAACTATAAAAAATATGTACATAATAAATTCATTGGTCCTTTCGTTGACTTGATTCTCTATTTTTCAGCTGTTTCGGCCTATGTTTTGTAGCAGCGCGGGATGCCAAAACATGTCCCATTGAAATACCTGTAACTCTCAATGTGCCCAATGACAATTTGCTGGGCATTATGGGAGTTGTAGTTTTTTCCAAGAGAGCCAGATGTTGCCTTGACCTGCTCAAAAACATAGAATTAAAGGTATAGTGCAATTATGAAATTGCATTTCTAACCCAGACTGCCTCTGATTGAGATGTTATGGTTGAAAAAAAAATCTCTGGTAAAAGAGACCATTATGGAACTACGAGAATTTGTTTGAAAGTGCAGCGCCCTTTCCGAGTCCAGATGTACAATCAATGGCCCTTTATTACAGGAAGTTGCACTCAAGATGGGTGGAGTTTTACAAGCACTCACACTTATCCAACTTCCTGTCATTACTGCGGAATCACAATGCTGGGTCAGGGGTCCTGGAACATTCAGTTGGAGCTGGAGGGTGGAATGCGGGAGATTTTTAGAATAACAGTGAAAGGGGAAAAAAACAACAAAGAATGGGATAGATTGAAAGCTTGATTTTAAATTTGGGTAAGACTTCCCCTTTAACTCAGGATGCTTATGGAAAAAGAATAGAGAATGTTCATAATAAAGACGTAAGTGTAACTCTTTATGGGACACATTGTAACAATAAAGAAAGTATGATTTGTAAAGAAAATGATTATTTATTAAGCGCTAACAGATTAACTTTACAGTATAATAAAAAAAAGGTACAATAAGTACAGTAGTCCCGGACCAGTAGAGCCTACAGTCCAAGCACATAACGATATCTAACACTAAGCTATTTGTATTGTTCGTTTCTGTGTGTATTGCTTATTTTAAGCATAATAACATAATTTGCTTTATCTGATAGATTATATTATTATTTTTCTAGTTAATTAACTAACTAAAGAAAAATCTACATACATGCCCTTATATTACAATACGTACCTACTCCATGTTCAGGGAAATTCCTTAACCCTTACAGAGGACTGATTCCATGTATTGCCAACATATTTAACCAACCATGGGTGTGCCACTGAAAGGGTTAATGATTTTTTATTAAAAGTATAATCATTTAGGTAGTTATAAAGACTATCAGTATTTACACGGTCAAGTCTATCTGAGCGAGATTCTACTACTATAAGGGCAATAACCCATAATCCCTTTTCTCCCACAGGTATCACATCAAAAACGGCCCAAACACTCATTGTGTCTCTTAATACCTTCCCCGCCATATGTCCCTATACAGTTAGCACTGATGTCCCAGCTGCGCATGACTGTGTCACAAGTACTCCAATTCTTCCTCCTATCTTCATCTTCCACAAATGATCTTCCTATGGCAACAAAAGAAGCCAGAAGCCAGCACGGAGTTCAAGGGCCCAGCCATTCATGCAAAAGCTCATTAAAGCTCTTTTAATGAGCACTTAAGGCATGTGGATGGGGACACGGGCTAATGGGGTCAATCCCCCCCACCCTCTTCACTCTTCGGTCCCTATTTGTTGGTTCTCTGACTGCCAGCAGTGGACACATTCCTTCTTTTAACCTCTTACGCTCTAAACGCAGCATGGGTCTTGATACAGGAAAATCTCTTGACTGACCCTATAGTTTCTCTCTTTTAAGAATAATCCATAATATTGCATAGTAATGTATAATAATATCAAGAATGCCACCAAACCAAAAATCTGTAATTTTGTACTAAAACGGAGTTCAATATAGAAAAACAAAAATCCTAATTGCTCTACAGCTCATTATAGTAATTATTCAACACAATAGAATCAAAACACAAGTCTAAGTTGCTTGTATAACATTGCTACAAATAGATGATTCTTTTTATAACTATGAGCAGATTATTTATATATATATATCACAGTTTTCGAAGTTCTACTACTCCTCCAATAGATTTTAAAATCCCTTCTGATTCTGTTCTATTGGTTTAACAACCAAAATACCAAAATGACCTTGAAAGCTTACACTCTACCCTGTTATGGTACCTATAGCAGGGACGAGAAGCTGGATCTTCTTAGCTGGGGAATTTTAGGGTTTGATTTATTAAGTTTGGGGTTTTGAAAACATTATCGGTTTCAGGGTATAAGTCACAAGAACAATTCTCAGTTGCCCAACCCATAGCTGTATTCTCTAAGCTTTATGAAGATATTGAGCCCCCAATTTACTACTTTCTTGTCTTATTTTGATATCCCTGCTTGAATACAGGTGACTCATCTGGGGACATCTGCAAGTGTCCAAACATTGGGGTTTTCTAAAGGAAAACCTTAAATATAATTAAAAAATATGACCAAAATCTGGACAACCTTTCTCTATTTTATTTTTTGTATTAGTACATATAAATACATTGTACAGCGTTATGGAATATAATTGAGCTATATAAAAAAAAAATAATAATAATAATTACCAACACTTTGGTAATTAATTGATCCAGGGGATTAATATTACTTTTACGGTAATAACCCTAATAACATGAGCAACGGAATAGTTGTACTCTGGGAACAAATCAATGGGACAACTGAAACTAGGAAGCGAACATTTCTTGGCGAGAAATGGATCCACGTGGCATACAAGGGGTTACATTTTCCAGGAATGTGTATCTTTCCATGGGGGTTAATGAATGATTTTGAATTCAAAAGCAGCAAACATCTGGTTTTCAAAAGGTTATGGACCAATATTTCTGCAGATTGGCCAAGAGGATAAAATAATACTTTTGTTTCATCACGAGACCTGTTTCTCATTTCTTGCGCAGAGAGTTCGGGCAGAAAGCAATTCTATGTGATGTTTTTCAAAAAAGAAGGATAACAAGATAGCAGAGAAAGAATGACTAGAGCCGTACAGCAATGCCAATTCACGTTACATACACCACACGTGTAAATGAGCGTGAGGCCCAAGAACCTCAGAAGGAAACCATCAACTCTTGGGTTCTTTCAAAGCCTTGTTCCCTTGGAGCATAATTCTTGTTGAAAAAAAGATACATATCTATTTAGTGTCCGAAGCTAATCAACCATCAGTTTAAAAAAATATGTTATTGTAACCCAAACCTGACTTAAAATGCACATTTGAGAATTGTCTTTGTTTTCTGAAAAGTTGGGTTTTACAATGTGTTAGTATAATTTTCAGTAGCTACTAGCTAGTAACTTTCATGAATAACAAAAGTTTTTTTTTACCCATAGTACTTCGGTTGTAAAAATAAACAAATCACTTGCATGGAGTAACAATCCAGATGCTTTATGTATCTTTGGATTCAGGGGTTAGTTGTGTAGAGCCTGAAGGTAATTACTGATTTTTATCAAATACTAAGGGGTTTGCGGGACCATCCAGAAAACAGGACTGGCAATCTCAATGAGTGCCCTTAGGCAATCTGTAGTGATTTACTAGAAGGTAGTTGAATTGACAAAGGGGTTTCAACCCCAAAACTGTTCCTGGCTTTGTGGCATGCGGGAATAAAGTGATTGTGCAGCGCAAACCGATCACTGGAGTGTGTGATACTGTGTATATTTCTATTGGATTTGCAAGAAGAAAGTGATATGGTGCATACTGTCCCTTTAAATCAAGTTTAAAACTATAGGTATTCATAGAAACAAGTGTTTGGCGCCTTAGGTGGCGCTTACACATAACTAAGCACCATCTAAGGCACAGAATGTGTTAAGCTTTGTGTTTCTTCTGATTATTATGTGAACATGTTTGAACACTTTATATTAATTACTGGAGTGCGAAGCCGGTTTCTCATTTTCATTATTGGACCGCGCTATTAGTTACCATGTAGGTAAAAAACAATTTTAAAACATGATACCACGATGACTTGTACATCACCCACAGAGGATCAGAAACACAGAAATTGGGAGCTGATAACCTCTTTTAAAACAAAACAACATAATGTATATGGGATTGCATGTAGGTCCTACGGTATTTATAAAGAGAAACTATCATGAAAACATACTGGATTATCCTATTCATCTAAAAAAAAAGAGTTCTTTAAAAAAAATCTAGTATTTAGAGCAATTTATCTTTTTTACAAAAAAAAATCTAATTTGATTTATTACTTATACCAAACAGACGACCTGGGTGTAAAGTGATGCCTCTTGGTTTTTTTTTTGTTTTTTTTTTTTTACATCTGTCTATAATTTCAGTAAGATGAAAGCCATGCTGCACTTTATTGCAGTGCGTATACCTAAGCAGTCTATTACAAGAGATGTATAATAAATATAAACAAAATACAACCAAAAAATGCTCATTCAAAGCACTGAATTATTCTATGTGCTGCTTTACAACAATAAAATACAACTTTTTTTTTTCAAAGGTGTCCCTTTCAGCTTTGTATGGGCACGTATGAAAACATTTAGCCTGAAGGAATCTTATGCCATAAACAGTAAACTGCTTGTGTTGCATTTGCAGGGAAGTATAGTATTTCTTTTCCAAGGATTTTTAGCTTTTAAGCAAAAAATAAAAGCAGGATAGTTTAGGCTGCAGTGGGTTTTGTGACGTCCAAAACATGGCGTGTGAGCCATTTCAAGGAACAAAGCCTTGGGGGGAAAAAGAGGTTTCGATTATATATATAATTTTATTTTTAAATATAAAAAAAATGAATAGAAACACATCAGTATATATATATATATATATATATATATATAGTCTCAAAGAGACTGGTGATCCTGGGCTGTATACCTATACATTTTGTTATAGGATGCAGTTACAATTGCCAGGAAGTATGGAACTTTGAGTATATTATATGAGAGATGAAGTCCATAATCAATTACTACATATTTACTATATGCTAGATATTCCCTTTGCACCAGTGTAACATGTCCTACCACTGTCCAACTGGTGGAAACTCAAACCTCATTCTGGAACAAATAAGTTCCACGTGTGATTTACAGCCCTGCCCTTGCTTATTTAAAATGACAAACTCTGAATTGGTCACTACGTCATGTCCCCACGGTAAAGAAAAAAACAAAGAGTACTCTCTTGGCCGAAGCGTTCCTCGCTATGGTTTTATTCTTTTGTAGCAAATGACCTGTCTCTGAAGTGGTTCCAGATTGTGTCTAGACCTAAACGCAGGAGAGGCGGCAGGTAGGAAGGAATATCATCCAAAAGGTTTAACTAGAAACAGACTATGGCTTCAGATGCGACCCATAAATGTGACTGTAGATCTGAGTGTACATCTAAGTATGCCGGTAAATAATAATTGATTCCTACAGTTAACCATAGAACCACCCCTTCTGAGATGGGACAATCGACAATCTCACTTAGTCAGAGAAGGCTGAAGGGTAGACCTTAAGTTACTATTCAACTGCAACTCTACAGCTGACAAAAATATTCTTTAAACACCACTAATGTAAGCCTTCTGCTTGTTTTTGTGAAAAGCATGTCGGGGAGTTGACAACATTAAGTGTCAGGGATATATATAGAAGGGAAGTGTTCCACCAAGCAAGCCATTAGAGGGATAGTGATATTGTGATAGTGATAGTGTACAAACAAGCAATGTCTACACTATCAGATATCTAAAGAGTGTCATAAAAACCTATAAGCAGGATACCATACAGTTACCTCTAAAGGACTGTCTCATGAAAAGAGCCAGAAGAGTAGAGATGCATTTTACAATGAAATGGAAGAAATGACATTCCTAAGGACAAAAAGAGCCAAAGTGATATTTATCCCGTAGGTCTGAAAAACCCACATTAGTCTCAACAACCACTACTGAAAGGCTGCCTGTGGTTCATCAGAATTTAATCTGTAAAGAAACAGCAGCTAGAGACTGACAAGGATCTGACACAATATAGATCGGTGATTCTGCTGTGTTGTTGACAATGGAAAAAAGTCCTTCTCTGGTGTAACCAGTCGGTATGGCTCAAAGCATTGTCATCACTGAATACTTCTACCGACGTCTGCTTAATGTCTCTGTAATGGAACCCAGGACATACTTGCAAATGACATATTTATCTTGAAGTACCTAGTAAAATCTTTAAAATAAATACAGGCAGGAACCAAAGAGATCCAACTATATGCCTAGAGGGTATAAGTGACATATGCTCTGTGTTAGCATACTTTCTCTATATATACGTATATTTACAGGGACATGTAAATATCACTACCAGACACAACTGCAGGTTTGGAGTTTCCAAATGACATAGATCAAATATTTCAGCTAATAAAAAAATGGAATGACATCACATGCCAAAACCCACCGTTTTACTACTACAAACTACAATGCCTAGTACGTCCTAGATGCTGCTTCTGTAGATCGCTCCTAATAATAGATTCCAGATCAGAACAAATAAACTTGATCCTTTATTTTTTTACACTGGTACAACTTGATACTACACTATATCTACATTTAAAACACAATGGCATTCTTCTACCCACAGGACAAGCTTTCCTTATTTTTTGTATTTGGATTATTCTAGATTTAAAAAAGCCTCGGAAAAAATGTAACGGAATATGTTATCATAAATTTTATACTTTATTACCAAAAAATCTGTGTAACCTGAGCTCCATATTTGGGAATGTTTTTTGGGTTATTTGTCATGAACACAGATGGAATGGATGATTTGGCTGGGAATTGAGTTTTCTTATTGCAAACAAATTCCACCTCTCTAATGCAACTTGATAAGGATTTGCGGGAGATTAAAATAGCTCTTTCCAGTTATAATGGTTTGTATTTGTATATTAATCATTTCTCCCTGGTTCTGCTTCCAGTATATTTGTTATGCGGTGAGAATGCAAGGAAGAGAGTCAAGATGCCATTCTTTACCAAGTGGGTAAAGCGCTCATTGGAGTACCTTGCTACCTTATATGATGAAAGACTTGTTGATTCAATAGCCTTTTTAATCCTTATCTGAGTCAATGCAGCTTTCGTATGAAAGGTGATTCTAGTTTAAAGTGTGCAAAATGGTCTTATCACCACGGCAACCCATGGAATGGTCCATCCAATCAGTTGCTTGCTATGCTGGTAAGAACATACCGTACTTAAAATTTGCACCAGATTCACTTTCTATACCTACCTTCAATATGGCTCCACAGTAGAGAGCTGATGGATGATGAACACTGGTACTATGGAGAAGTTACACTGATGTTGCTAGTAAAAAGTTGCTTTTAACTTTTAAAAGACACACAGGGTTCTGCAGGATCATATAGTAGACTTATGGAAGCCGGTGACATGCCTGGGAACTCATCAGGAGGCTCTACTTACTACCAGACCCATGAGACACTTTACAAATCTCTGCTCATGCCTCACCTATAGTATTGTGCACAGTTCTGGAGACCCCATATCCGGAAGGATATTGACAGTTTTGTTATCAGGAAAGACTAAGTGATCTGAATATGTAGAGCTTGGGGGGGGGGGGATGGAGATGTAATATAAACAAAATGTTAGAACACGAGGTCATACAGTAATCTAAAACTAGTGGGTCAGAGGCTTAGATGTAATTTAAGGAATCTCTACTTTACTTAGAGTGGTAGATAAATGGAACAGTCTCCCAGCAGTGATGGATGCTAATACAGTGTGTAAAGTTAAACAAGCATAGGACAGGCATAAATCTATCCAGACTATGGGACTGAACCATGCACTGATTGGGGTTACATCAGGAAAAAATTGCAGAGTGGATGGGGCGATCACTGGTTTCTATCTGCCATCAAATTCTATGTTTCTATGTTTAACAGTTTGGCATTATAAGGAATTTTCTGGGGGGCAGGTATCCCCTCTTGCCTCCTACTGTATACTTAGGGAGTGACAGTATATATAACAAGTGATTCTGGTGCAAAGTTTGAAAAGTAGTCTTATGATCACAGCAATCAATGGAATGGATCAGAAAGCAAAAAAGCTTTCCATGATGATAAGACATATTTTCACACCAAAAGCACCCTTTCCCCTTAGGTATGAGATCCATTCAGCCCATCTAGTCCACATGCTCCTCTACTTGTTATCTAACCTTATTAGGTCCTGGGCCACGTCTTGTGTTTAGTATGTCCCATTCCCACGCTTAAATTTCCTTACTCATAAAAGAATTTAAGAAGAGTCTTACCATCAGGTGGGACAACATCTGACACGCAACATTTTATCTCATATTAATTCCGTTGTCAGGCTGTTTAAAAATAGCACAAGCAGAAGAGAGTCTTGAGAACCTTGATTCTGAAGGAAATACTCCTAAACCAAAACTCAACATGAAAACCCACTGAGGCAAAAGTGTCTCTTGATTTCTTTTTTTGTATAACCACATATTGGTAACTGTAACTTCTGTTCTCCAAATCAATGCTTCTCAACCGATTTCTAAACCAAATGCTCAGAGTAAATGACTTTCTCAACTTATTTTCCATATGCTTTTATTTAGTATTTACATCCGTCTCTATTTCCTACAAAAATATAATAACCATTTAAGTTAAAGAGGGTTTGACGTGTTCCCAGAAGTATTCCAAAGTATAATATACCGTACAGTAGGTGAAGAAACATTGCTTAAGATTGCTAAAATTGTATCGGACACATTCCGTACAGCGCGTGGCAGTGATATGGTGGCCAAGCCCGGACAGGCCATCTAACACAGCGGGCAAATCCCTGGTCAGCGGTTGATAATTCCATAATCACCCAATCTTGGGTGCTGCAGTGTGCAGTTATAGGCTGTATATGCCCGGCTGCAAGCTGTATGAGCGTAAAAACATGTCAAAGTGCCAGGGCAACCTCGTGGTCCCCAGTTTGGCCCTGGTGGTGGTTGGAGTTGTGGCAGGGCATCACACTACTCCCATTTTATGTGGCATTGGCGCGACTCCCTACAGTCCCAGTTATTGTGGGGCAATGTTTGTCCGCTGTCCCTGCTAGCTGCCTCACTGTCCTGCTGTTGGGACTTTCCAGACCAGATCTGAGCAGCTGGTTACTACGTAAGAAAGAGATTCTCTTCCTATATCTGGCTGAATGTTCTTTTTGCTTGCTATCCAAGTGCTCAGCTCTCTTACGCGTTCGCATATATTAGCTGTTAGCTGTCAGCAATGGTGTCGAGCTGGATAAGTGTCACTTTAAATACACCATAATGTCACACGCTGCTGTGTGTAACCACGTTTGTCCACAACCAGCTGACGATTGGCTACTTCCCCAGCAGGACACGGGGGGTGTCCCAGGCTACCTCAAAGGGGATTTCTGGCGGCCATCTTGCGAGTGGATTGGAACCGTATGCAGAATCCATGCACATCTGCTTTGTGTTGAGCAGCTGCAGACAGAGCGCGTGTGTATGATAAGCGGAATTCCAGCACGGGGCCGCCGAGCTCTGCTACGCTCTGAGCATCCATGAGAGATGTAGCTGGGGATGTTCATCTTTAAAAATTCCTGGCAACAGGAGGCAGAGAAAGAGGCCCACAAAAAGGGCGATAAAGTTGGAAAACCAAATTAACCAGTTCTCTACTCACATTTCATGGATATTTTTTTCCTCCTAAACAAGATGTAGTTGAACATATACATACATGTATGGCGCTGTTTTATTGAGTAGTATAATAGGATGAGCTTCTCCACATCACTGATACACAAGCAATTGTTAATAAATGTACATAAACATATGAAAAATAACAGACAAGCCAACTCTAAATAACTAGGTGTCATAAATTTCTGGTGCCCAGGACTGGCCAATGACCAATGGGTTTCTTACGCACTCCGAGTAATGTGCTTCTGGCCACTAGGCGATTCAAAGTTGCCTATTTGCCCCTGAGTCACGTGCATTAAATGAGGATCTAGAAGAACATATGTGCTGGGCTGATAATTCAGGCTGATTTGAAGGCTTAATGTATGCTTTGCATTGGCAATAGATTTAGAATGGGGAAAACATTAGGGGAATTTCTAAATATACAATAAAATTGTACAATTACAAGCAAACTAGTTTACTAGTACAGTCCCATTACGGACCTCAGTCTGATCCCCCATCATGGGGTTTTGTTGGAATTTTGGTGGTTTCGGGTAGAGAGTGACGGAATTAGCTGATAAGTGGGTCTTATCGAGAAGGCACAGGATGTCCAGGATGCAATTCTTGTAACTCTTCTGATTTCCACAGTTTTCCTTTTAATCTCGCGCACCATGCTCAGTACCATTTTTAACATTCATAAGCATTTACCTGTACACGTATGCATTATCTATTGTGTCCTAATGCCTTGAAAATTGGGTTTCTTACTTGGTGATAAACAAACTGTAATCTGAGAATGCTGATCAGAGTGAGCCAAAGTGACGATCACAAACAGACTGTATTAAGTAATTTGAATTAACACGTGGCCTGTTCTACAGCTGGACCACAGATTTAT
Organism: Spea bombifrons; assembly: GCF_027358695.1. NCBI lineage: Eukaryota > Metazoa > Chordata > Amphibia > Anura > Pelobatidae > Spea > Spea bombifrons. The sequence continues at coordinate 94,083,907 of NC_071090.1, forward strand.
TCTCCCAGATGGAACAAGACTATTGGGAATGCTAATGATGTTTGTTCAGGAAAGAGGGGATACATGGTCACCTGCCAGGAATTTCTACTGGTATATCATACGCTATTCCTCAAGTCTTTATACCAGAGTTTTAGCAATACCAGCTTCATCTCAAACATAGTTCCATTTAAACACTTAAAGGGTGTAATAGATCAGTATAAAATTGATGCTTCTAAAGTTGTCCTGGGGGCAAACGCGTGAACGTCGCAATATCTTACCCCTGCTCAAGGGCCGCTAGCAAGGTGTGAAGAGAATAATTATGCCTTCTGATGCTTTAAAAAAAATTGGCCAAACAACTTTTTTATTGTTTTTTTTTTTTTAATTCTATGTATAGCCTCACTTTTTGTTCAATTGTGTGTTGCGCTAGGATAGCCATGGTACATTGATCTGGTTAAAATAACCTGTAGTCCAAAAGTAGATTTTTTTGGTCATATTTGTATTGGCTGGGTTCTCCCCTAACCAGTTACTGGAGGTCTGTTACTGGAAGTGCAATAGTAGAGGACTGTGTAGTGTCTGCTGTTAGAGCAATTGCTGATGGGAGCCTGGATGACAAGCAGGGCCCACCTTCTGTTTAGTATCTAGAATAAGCTGGCCTGATGAAGCACACCGACCCTGAGGACAGCATGTAAGGACAGCAAGGGAGCAGAACCTGACACCAGCCTATCCCCTCCTGACATAAACTGTACAGAATTATATACATATTACATTATTTACTTATTTCCTCCCGATTTGTATTTGTTTTACATGTTTGACTGTATAATCCAGGAGCAGATGCCGATGAACCCTTCATTGAACATTACAGTATAATAGAGGTGTTACAATGTACCTTTACATAAAACATACATGGGGGCTTCCCAGGGATTTAACCCTTAAATGAGCCAGGGCATATGTCTAAGTTAAGGAAAGGAGGCAGCGTAGGGAAGGGATAGCCCCAAAGAAAGAATCATAAGGGACAGGATCGGACAAGGAGAAAGAAGGACCAAACTTCCCTTCCTTTTCCTGAGATATAACACACAGAGTTTCATAAGCCTCCAGAATTTCAGAGGTCTCTTCGTTCTGTCTGAAGAAGGGAGCGCTGGGATCATAAAGTTTACATAACGGCATCTTTTTTGCTTTGATGGCCCAATAAAAGATATCAACAAAATAAATGCCACCACAAAACAACTGTGCTACGCTACAGAGCTTTAATACAGTGAGACACCAATTCTCCCATCCACGGCATTTTATCCTGCAAGAACAATAAGGAAATAACGTTTCAATGGGAAGGGGCACAGAGGTTACAGATAAGGCTGTTTCCAGGATAAGCCCCCTTAACTTAGTACAATACACTTGACAGGTCAGTTCCTTAGTGGATGCGCGTCAGTATTCCACTCAACTTCCAGTACTCCCAGCTCTTCCCCTACAAAATGCATATTTATAGTTTTCTTTATAAAATATTACCGGTATGTCCTTTTTTTTGTAATGTTTGTAATATGCTGCCCTGACACAAACAAACAGGGCCTTTTGTGACCTTATTAAAGATTATTACTTTAAATAAGAAGAAAATAGTTAAAAAAAAAGCCAGGAGTGGGGTCTACCTAAAAAAACATGGAGGGGCACATGCTGCTTACCCCTGCTTTGTTACATATGAAATGTTTTATAAATAAAATATTTTTATGAATATCATATTTGATATAAAATCTTTATTTAGCACTAATCTAATTTTCGGTTATTTCTATGCAATATTTTGTTTCTTAATTATTACGATAATATATTATTACGTCATATATTTTAAGCTCTGATATCCACCAATCACATTGCTTGCTGCTTCAGGCAAGTATACCATATTTTCCCATAATACACCGGTGAGAATTGCATTGAAATCCTAGTGTCAGGCCAAGCAAGAACTTGTAACGTGCTTCCTGGACTCCACCTGCAGACCACATGAGTCTCAAGCAATTTAAAATATGCGACCCAGCAGCAAGATGGCAGCTCTTACACAGAGCACAGGAAATAACAGTTCATTTCATTTTGTATATTTATACTTAAGTGAGTAGGAAAGAAAACAGCATGACTACTATGCTGTACGTAAAATAAGAGTATAATCTAGAATGTAACGGTTCCTCTATAACAGGGTTTAGCAATATCTCATGCATCAAAAATTGGACAAACACCTCGACCTATTACATTATAGCGGTGTCCTCCAGCTTGCTTAATGTTCTCCAAGCTATGTGGAAAAGTAGACTACGTAGCAAACCCTACTTACTTATTCAAGTTATACATGAGACATGACATAAGGACGGATGGTGTAGGCATATTACGGGCAAATACAAAAAAAAACCCCACTGATGGCTGCATAAGAACTGACATCAACATAATAGAGAAAAAGAAGACATTTCAAGCTCAATCCCGTTAAAACTGTTATTCTAGAGTAATTCTTTGATCCAAGTCATTGCCGTCTGGGTGGAAACAAACTATTCCCATAGACCAGCTTTTGGGGCACATTGTCCTACGCAGGCGATTATCTCTCTGATTTTCTATACAGTAACTGTATGGAATCCATTTTTGTATTGTGCACAAAAATACATTTATTTAGAAGTAGCTCACTAACCAAAATAGCCATTCATTTACTTGACATTAATGTATGCATGCCAGTGATATACAGAGAAGGAGGGCGTACACATGGCTGGCAGATGCCCTGTGCAGGAGGCTGAGCAGACTATGCATAGGGTATGTAATAACATAACTAAACATCTAGGTTGCCTGGTATCAACTATTTGCTGAGCAACGTCTCATTTAAAGCCCAATATAGAACTCAACACTAACTTAGTGTATGTTTTTGCTAAATCTGACCAGTCAGCTGAACCAGGGATGGGGCTATTCAGTGCCTAGAACTTGATTAGAGAACCTGATCGAAGCAGAACCCTGGTTGTCACTAATCGATGAACGGGAACACTGCATATAACAGAACAGTTATCTATGCTACAAAAGTAGGTTACACATAGTGACAAGAACTTACATCCTAACACCATTAATGTCCGTGTAATTATCAGAGATCAAGGAGGTGACAGGGGGAACCGGATGTCTATAGGAAATAAATGATTAACAGAAGGGAAGCCTGCATGGAAATAGTAATGAAAAATTTAGTGTAAATATGAAGTCGTAATGGCGCTTAGAAATCAGTGTCAAGTCATATTGCGTAATATTCCAATAACAATCTACAGGGAGTCGATAATGGAAATGAATATGGGGCAGTATTACATTTACTGGTCGCAAAATAACAACAAGATGGCAATGTCTGAGTCTGTCATGATGTAACTTGTGATCAGGTCAAAAAGTGTAAGTGTGAATTGCTGTATTTTTTAATCAATTTGGGGGCTGCCAGTTTTTTTTTTATCCTGACTTCACTAGCACATCAGGTTCAGCCGTTGACAGATTTTCTTCCGTTTATCCAGCGGAAGGCAAACAATAATATCCCAAGTCATTTCTAAGTAAACAGACGCGGAACAATGGGATTCATCCCTGAAGTAGCATCCTTGTAAGCGATCATCACTTGATTGCCCTTACTGGAAAAATAATTTCTTATTCCAAATCTCAATGGATATACTGTGCCCTTTGTGCATACTAAATACTACCGTATTGTTACTAAAAATAATGCAGTCACCGTGGACTTTTTTCTGGCCAGAGGTGCAGAGAATATTGTCCAAATTAGTCCTGAGCCCTTAAAATATCTATATGCCCTATTATGTTCCTATAAAATCAAAGCATACTATGAAATTAACAAAGGGTGCCAATATTAGCCCCCCACACACAAGTCAACCCCTCAACCACATGACAACGGCTTGAATCCCACCAGATTGAGAATAATATTGGCCAGTTCATGGAGAAAGGACTATGTATACATACCTACATATGGCAAATGTATTACAGACTCTTTGAATAAATAGTTTCCTACATTATATTAAGACCATGATATTTTAAGTCCACTTATATCGGCAAGGATAAACAAAAGTCCTGTCCTGTGGCCATCAAGGAGTGGAGTTTTACAGCCTTGTTTTAAACCATGTACTCTTGTCCTGACATTTCTCATCATTTGGAATATATATTTTTTCTGTACTTAGACATAAGCCCCTGTATTAATTTAAATGTTTATACTATATTGCCCTTCACTAATTTACCCTTCACTATTTTAGCCTTCTGTTGACTGCTTCTTGAAAATCTTTCTAGAGATGGGGGTCTCCATTACTAATGGTGGCTTTAAGGACAGCTGGCTTCTTAATACTATCCCAGTATGATCCTGATGTCATTAGCTAGAGTCTAGTGGGTCAAGTACCTCATTCTCAATGATTTATGGCTTATGAGGGGGTGGTTTGACCCTTAGTAAAAAGTAAACCATTATGGCAAAGTCAAGGGTAACAGGGTCCCCTTACTGCCTTGAGGAGAATCTATAACATATCCACCACAGCACAGAAGAGTAAGATGGTTATTCAAGTAGGGTTAACTACTGTTACGACTATAGATGGGGCCATGGCCATTCTCCCTGCACAACCTCCTCAAGGGACTAGCCTAGACTAGACTTAATGTAGAGACTAGACACGAGAAGATGTCTCACAGACAGTATGTATGTTCTTTGGTTAAGAACAAGTTGACCAGATCTTTCAAGTAATTGACAAAATGGGTTTTAGGTTTAAGATGATCATTTCCCCCAAAAAAATTATAGTTCTTTGATACGAGTCTGGTACGGGCAACATAATAAATGCAAGACATATACAACTGTTTTGCAAAATGTTGGTTTCTCAAACCTGTCTAAAATGAGTCTTTCCCATTCTCTTATTTGCACCATCCAAGGTTGTTGGCGCCTTTGACAGAGAAGGCTTTAACCTACAGGGTTCCTAAACAAAAAAAAAAACCTGAAGAGCGAACAGGAGAGTTAACCCACAATAAGACTCATATTGAAAGCTCCCCAAAGTCTGAACTTCATGGAAAAACATTTCACCAACTCTGTCCTGCAGCTCCTTAATTATATGACAAGCTGATTTATAGCTTCTAATTAAGGGGAATGTTTGAAACACTGCAAGCAAACTGCCCTTAATTGCACCCCTCATCACACAGCCATTAAAGGTGCACTCCGGGTTACATACAAATACAAGAGGATTAGAGATGTGCATGTAAGGCACTCTGCATTTGTAAACAGGAATGATGGGGAATATTTACACCCCTCTGCTTTTAAACTGGTCAAATAATTGCCTTTAGTCTTAGTGTGTCTGATGCATAAAGAAACAACATATATCCACTAAACAGTGAGCTTGTGGGTACCGTGGACATCACCTCTTTGGGATCTGTTAGCAACACCGCAATGGTCATGACCTATTTATCTATACATTTTGCAGGGCAGTCACAGTGGGTGGTAGTTGCAGTGGGGAAAGGGGCTTACACACCTGTGTCAGCCACGTGGTGTACATGGCTCTTCTGGCTGAAGTTGGTTCTAATGGTGGTATACGTTTGCCCAGGTGACATTTTGAATTAAGTTGTCTTTAATGGTTTATATGAGTCAGATATAACAGAATAAAGCGACCTGGAAGTATGGTATGCCAAGTGTTATTTAACATCAAAGTTTATTTGAATGCATAAGATCAGTGTCACAGTGTGGCAATAATGGAAGGTGTGCTGATGCCATATGTATTTTGGTACCAAAGCATGGTGTCTTTCTCTTTCTTTATGTTTTTGGGGGTATGCATTTATTTTACCATGTAACATTTATCACAAGGCTGCATAAAAAACAAATAAAATAAAGCCCTGGTATCCATCCATCATTAGGACAATCCAGTTTAAGAATAGGTCCATAAATAAAAAAGAGAACATTAACAATAATAAAATACAGAGGGGCCACTTATATTTTAAGTCAACATCGTTTAGGGATATGGAAGACTTTGTGCTGTTACATTAAAACAGAGAGACCTGTAAAGTATTACAGTGAAGTCATTGATTACATTGTACACCGATGCCTTGGCAAGGAAATCACATCTGCATTACATTAGGTGCATATCTAATAGGGACGTTATAGGCACAGCTCCACTTCTGGCCATGAAGTGGTTAAAGGCCGGTTTATATGTTTCCAGCTGTTCTGTGTTAGGAGGGGCGATGACTTAAGATGGAATAAAAGTGATGCAGGAATGTCGAACCTTAATTATAAGGCTGGTTAATACAGCCCAGGGACCCGCAGAGCCCTGCAATGTGCAAACATCAGTGGAAATCCTGGAGAGACTGTGGGGTGGTTAGAACTGAAAAGCACATAGTTGAGCCTGAAAATTGCCCATCTTTCCTACTGTAAAGACTCAAACCTTAATTAGTCCTTGGTCTTGTCTTACATTCAGGATGGCCATATGCCTATCCCACACATGTTTAAATTCCATCACCTTACCATCTCTGCTAGGAGACGGCTCCACTTATCTGCCACCCTCTCAGTAAAGTAAAACATTGCATTACATATATGAACAGGCTAGACTTGAGTGTTGCTCATTACGTGAGCCTGGCGTATGGCTTGTGCAGTACTGGGGCTGGACAACATATGCACCCTTGAAAAACAAAAAGAATAAAAGCATCCAGTAGCTTAGAAGTCATCGAACATGTTTGTGGTATGCCTTGAGAAATATTTCACATGCTGAATATAACTGGTTGCTACCAGTTGTCACATTCACTCATATACAATACTGATCAAAGGTTAGAATATCTTCACAGAAGCCCTTTGTCACTCCTGTGTTCCAATGACGCGTTGTGTCCGCTTATCCGGGTTTAAGTTTAAAAGGTGTGACACTGTGAGCCCCAGGGAGATGTTTCATAGATTTGCTGTACAAATCCTGAATATGGGTTCCTGGAGTGGAGTAATCGGAGAGCAGTGGCCCAGAGATCTATCCCCCCACCCAGTGGGAAGTCCATACTAGAGTCTGCAAGGTGTCTACAGGATCCAGTCTGGGTTTCCTATGAAACCCGGATCAGGTACAGGCGCTGGACATTTAAATCCCCTGAACTGTCACAACCAGGGAGACTGCAGAGGTGAGTGGAGGTTCCCCAGTGCTCCGAGGGCAAGGAGAGGACCTGACAACTACCTGTCTGCAACTGTACATGCGCAGAAAACATTACGTGGGTCTGTAGTTTTTCCAGACTTTGCTTGTGTTAAGCAAAGGTAGAAATCTCAAGAGTACCCAGAAGAACAGATGCAGTTTTGAAGGCAAAAGGTGATGACACCAAATATAGATTTAGTTTAGATGTTTCTTCTGTTCACTCGCTTTGCAGTTTGTTAAAAGATAAAATTAAACTATTCTTACTTTGCAGCATTTTTTTCGCCCCGGCCTAAAACTTTTGCACAGTACCGTGCATGCTATGTAAGGAAGCACTTGGAAGAATATGTAAGCGAAGGGGGGAAGTGGAGGCAGATGGAGAGACTGAGGGGGTGGTGAGCTCTCCAATTTGAAAGAGGATGCCACAGTTTCCTGTCTTAAGCAAGCAGCTGGACCATCTCTGTGTTTGAGAGTTGACCCTTCAGATGAGTTTTCCACCTTTGCTTAATACAAACATAGTCTAAAAACCACTGGCCCGGATAATCTCTTCTGCGCATGTACAGGTGGCCACAGGACACATTCTACATCGCCCCGCATGCTCCTGTAAATGTATTAATATGTGTTGTTCCTAACCTGGGGTGACAGATTTAAGATAACAAAATCTGTATAGTTTTCTCTGCTTTAAGTTACTCCTGGTGCAGGGCACTTCCTGTTCATCTTTAACACGTTCAGTGCCAGATGCATTGTTAGCCTCTCTAGGACCGAAAATATTAACTCCGGCATAAATGTTCATAGTGGTAATATTTGTGAAACAGCTGTGTTTACCTAGTTTTTATTTTAATTCAAATTAAAAAAAAATTGCTTTGTTTTAAGTACAAATGCCGCAAAACGCAATTTCAATATGTTCATATACATCAGTGAATTTATCAGAATGCAGGCACAGCGATCTTGCCACTTCAGCAAACCTCCCATAGATCTCGGTCGATGTATACATTTGGAATTGTTTCCTATTGATCAGGTTCATGTTTATGGAGCCCTTGTCACCATAACAAGTCACTGATCAGGGCTGGACTAGCGATCCCGAGGCGGCTCTGGCACTTTAGGGCCAGTGGTTGCCTGATGATGTAACTGCGACCAATGGCTGGATATGTGCGGCTTTTTATGCTGACGTAGAAGTGGCCGGGCATATGCAGCCGCTAGCCGCTCGCTGGGGCACCCGTTCTGTCGCTGCAGTGGTAGATCGTGTGTGTGGTGTTGTCAGCTAGCAGCCCACCGGGCATTTGCCCAGTATGCCAGTCCTACAGCAGCACATGATTATTCTACGTAATTTCCACATATACCTTAGATTTCTGCCATATGATACATTTAGAATGGCATGCATTACATGGATGGGTGGATCTTAGCATAGACATAACAGCAATGATTTTAAAGGATCCCTGGAGCAAACATTTTTAATATAAGATAAAGAGTTTAAGTTTTAAAGCGGTGTTCCTTTTAAAGTCGGGTGTCCTTAGAGACGCATACAAAGCAGTCACATTTTCCAGACATAAATACGCCTAACCAGTTGTTTGGGCATACTTGACCTCCCATTATATATACTGTAACGGCTGAATAATTTACTGGCACCAGTGCAACCTACTACTTTCCATTACTAGAAGCCAGGCCAGGGGATACTACTGGGGTCCCCCATCTATTGTGTGAGAAGGGGCAGTTGCAGAGCGGACACAGAGGGCAGAGGTTCTGGAATCGTCTGTATTTTTAGTGCCTGACTTTTCCCAAATAATACAATTTCCCACTCACTTAGGAGAAAAACAAGTGACATTATATTTGTCGCTTTACCCGGAACTGTCTCTACAAGCAGATGTATGGAGGTACCGGGAATTGGTTGATGCTGGTTGCCCCAGAGCTCTGAGAGCGTTCCCTTTCCCAAATGGCGCGTATACTTTTTAAGATGAAGGGTGGATATAAGTATGGTTGAACAGTGAAGAAAGTTTACAGGTTCTTCAGTCGTATCCCATAGTAATATAGAATAGGCTACTGACACATGTACGAGCCATTTCTTGAATGATAATGGGTCTGTTCCGTGTCATATTTACTCGGAAACGTAAACTCTGGAGATCTTCTGACCTGCTTTAACACTCTCTATTTATAGTTTTCTACTAAACAAACCATTTATCAGTGGCTACACCAAAACAAGAGGTTGGACGTGTTTGGGTAGAGATGAACATCTAAACAGTTTCAGAATATAAAAAACTTCCCATAACTATTGTTGTATCACAGAGTAAACTTGTCCAGAAGCACAATGGCGTGAAGATATGACTCCCAATATCTGAGAATAGACCAGCACTTGACCTTAATTATAAGACCGACCTAGGTTGCGCTAATGAAAGATTACTCAGACGTGAATAAAACCAGACTCATTTGAGAAATGAAATTTACATTCCAGGCCTGTGGGAACAGCTCTGATAAAGTGAAAAAAACTTCTGGCATGATTCAGAAAATGAAAGGAAAGGAAATTGTTATGACTGGAGTAAAACGATGGGTGTGAGCCTTAATTCTGTGAATATGGACCACGTTCAAGAGAAAGCAAGATGGTAATGAGCAACATGTTGCCCTTATTACAACATTGTTTCTAATTGAAGGTGTCAAATTAAAATAAATTATATAATTTAAACATGTTGCCCATGAAAAAGTTACAATAACATGATACTAATTTGAGTCTTAATCCACAAAGAGCTCAACAGATGTCAACAGTGCCCTTTTTTTAATTTATTTGCCCAACCACCACCAATTCTACCCCCTCGTACTGTAACTAAATACACAGCACCCCAGCAATATAATCTAACAATTGTGATATTCAAAAAAAAGAGTATTTACATAGAAAACACAGCGAGGAAATGAACGCCAACTCTTAGTCTGGTGACAGATCTGGGTGTCCTCCAATTAAAGCATTCAGTTTAGGCCAGTGCTTGGCAGGGCTGGACTTCTGGGCTACGTTTCCTAAATGTTAATACTGATTAAGACTGGGAGTCACAATCAGCACCTAGATTCCTGCCACGTGTCCTACCAAAGCATCCTTCTATTTACTGCACTGATCATTCTTCAGAGCGGACCTTTAAGAGAATTTCAACTAGATTTCGGTATGTCTTGAAGTGACTTACCATCTGTACCTTCAAGGGAAACAGTGAATATTCTATGAACTCTTCAGTATGCCCGTAAAATTTTAAAGCACCGTTAAGGATGATCCAGGATTAGCTGTCCCACAATGACAATACAGATCCTAATTTAGGACCATAGGAACTACCTATGGAACCAGTTGCCACACGTGTTGCTAGACATGTCAAGCTATTTGTAAGCTCAGAGTCAATGTGCAGCTGGCTGACAATTCTACTGCACTATATTTTATGGGGACAGAAGATTATGTAGCACTATGAAGATATTTAACAGGAACAATTTAAAATGGATAATAACATAAACGCACATTAAAACATATGTGTAGTGAAGGATAACAGGGCCCCGCTCTTGGGAGCTTACAACCCATTTCAAGAAGCCACTCAAAAATATATTAACCGTTGGCGATAAAATAGATTACCTATATGCATACACTGTGAAATGAGCATATATTGCCATTTTCTTCTGTTTTAGAGAATGTGTTTATTATATTTTAATATACAAACGTTGTCAGAGTATTCTGCCTACGGACCACATGGATAAGCCGACGGGTATTTGGAGTTGGCTTGTGATGCAAAGTCTGGATGATAGCGGAGTGGTATGAATTATGGATATAGACAGCCAAAGCTGAGAGGAAATTGAGTTTGGAAAGAGTTGTGCATGACGGTTTGCGATTACTCTCAGAAAAGCCTGGATAAAACATTCGCACACAAGAACCCTTCATCTTTCCAATGAAACGTGAAGTGAGCAAGGGTGACTGCTCCATCCCTCCGCCAGTACACACAAAGAAGACAAGCCACCCTTCTTACCAGCAAAATGAGTTGCAGGAGAACTCCGTCTCCTAAACAGACCAATGTTTATTCAAATCGGCCCTAATGGGAAGCCAGGAGGCCTGTGTGAAAGAGACCCTTTTAGCCCTGTCTCTCTGACTCTTTCCAGCCTGTTTCCTGTTAAGAAGCTTTTGTATTTATTTAGTTAGGATTTTTTTCCCCCCTACATCTCCCTCGAGGTTTTGGCTTACTGATACAACAGTGTAGATTTGTTAAAGGGTCCATATGTTTCATGACAGACCCCTCTTACCAAATGCACTGTGGCAATGTTTTTCATGTTACCGAAATACTGGGAGACTGTGGGACTTGCGGGGTTAAAATTTTTGGGTGGGGGGGAGATTTTGCTCCACAAAGAGAAGATTTCTTTGGTTGCTGCTCAGTGGTTGTGGTACAATTACTGTAAAAGTCTGTTCTGGAATACATTCAGGGCCCTACTACTTATAGAAGAGATATAAACATTCTGTAGGGATGTTATATATAAAAAAAATGTTTCTGGAGACAATTTTGATATGTGGTCTTCTCACCATAGCAACCACTGCACTGGTTTAACCAGCAGGAGCATTCTGTTGCTACGGTGATAAAACCACTTTTCAAACATTGTACCATAACCACTTCTTATACATAATCCTAGATATTTTTCAAACCTCCTAGCTGGTCCAGTTGTTTCTGGTTTGCCCCACCTTGGTACAAGTGACCCTTGTGTCTTTTGCCCCTTTTCTCTGGGGCTAAAACCCCCTCTGCCCATTATTATAGGAGAGGGGGTAACATACATCTCTGTGCCTTTCAAAGCTATCTACACAAAAGAAAATATAATTTTATTGTTCAATGGAATCAGCTCCGGAATAAATGATCCTGAGAATCTGTCCATCCGTCCTTTGATTGCCGTAAAACCCACAGTCAAATCCTGACAGTTCCCAGGTATTCCTGCCACCCGTCCCACACCATTTCCACACAGACGTTTATGGCAACGTAACACATAGCACTCCTTGATGCACATCCAGAACTCTATTAGTAACAGGACCAATAACCTCTATGCATTGACTCTCTTTCCTCGCTCTCCCCCGTCTTTTACATTGCAGCAGATGTGTTTGGCTGAACGCATTTCCTGCGCGGTAATGCACATGTAGGCATGCTCTCCACCAGGTTGTTCACGGGAGAAATGAACTGTGTGCGCATCCGTGGCAGGCGCTCTTATTGATTTCAATGGAAACTCTTTCCTGACGCTGATTGGCTGCTTCAAGCTACCAATCAGTCTCAAGCAATTTCGAACCACAGAGGAGGGCAACTGCAGCAGCTGGGCTTCAACTTCTCGGTCAGGGAAGTGTTTTTTTTTCTTCCCTACAGAGTACTTTAATGTGCTTTCTTCATTAATAAGGGGTTATAGGGACATTAAACTGTCCCTTTAATTTAGTTTATTTGCTTTGGTTAAGAAAGGTGAAAAATGATCAGTATAAGTGCTTTATAAAAAATGTAAAAAAGCCTCTGGACCTGTTTCAAACACGCATGTGGATCTGCTGTGGAATGCGAGTCAGATTCCGAGTCACTCCAGGAGAGCTGAGAGCTGCGGTGACCTTGTACTGAGTGCGCAGTCAGCATAGCAATGACCTTGAACATGGAGTACAAACTCAGCATTTACCTTACATAGAATATGCAGAGTCAGCAAGACAATACCCTCATATAGAATGCCGTGTCGCAGTACAGAGTGCTGAGTTATCACATAATAAAGTGAGGTTGAAGAGAGATATACGCTTATCACGTTGAACCTCTCACAAACATTCTATGCTATGGTTGGTCCATCAAAAAAATGAAAAAAAAAACAACTGACTCCTTTTTCCAGTGATGTAACAAAAAAAATTAAATCTCTGTACTGATACGGCAATCCAAACCCACGTTCAGTCCGTGGCAACTCAAATATTTAACCTTTATTGTACCTACACGGAGGGTGTCTGTGGGACTCACCATCACAACCTTTCACCTTTCACTTCATCTTTTTACTGTATGACGCTTCATGCCACGGGAGGCATTATCTCCTCTACCTGCTCCATACAGATCTTAAATGTATTTGTATACTACTATTGCATCAAAGTAGCCACAGGGTAAGAAACATGTAGCAAAAATGATTTGTGGCCCGCATAATGCCAAAGGGTTAATTGACCTTTAGCCAAATCATTAACCTACGGCATTAGTCATTTCTATTTGGTAACTAAAATAATTTGCACATCTGTCCTGATAACTTATAAACTTATAAAATAATATCATATAATAATGTGTAAAAAATGGTGTCTTTTGCACATAGTGTGTGAATAACTGCAACACATGACCAGTAAGGAGCTTCTATTAAAGGAGAGCTAAGAGAATATATTGCTCATATTGGGGCTTTTTTATTTTCATTTACGGATTAATAGAAAACTATTTTCTTAAAGGGACACTCCAGGCTGCATATGTCAGCTTTGTGGTCCCTAAATTACATTTTCGTAGTGTCCCTCTGGCAAATGAATGGGGGATTCTGTCCCAAAACTACGAGACAGAGCACATCTCCATACATATGATAAACTTATCTCCGGTCAGCTCAAGTTGTATGTAAGGGTCTGTTCAGACAGAGCAAAAAGAACTGTTGATTTCAGTGAGAGCTCAATCGTTTCACTGATTGGCTGCTTCAAACAGCCAATCAGTAGCAAGAATTGTTGGACCATGGAGGAGGAGGGACGATGCAGAGCTGCAGCTTTTACCTCGGGTCAATGCACTTTTCGTTTGTGGGGCTGTCAGGGACAGAAAACTCTCCCTTTAATACGTGCCTTAACCTTAAATAACTTTTGACGATATTTTTACAGAGCAACTGCATAGTTGCAAACACTTGTAAAACAATGCAGATGGAGTACAGGAAGCAGGTTTCAACTTCCGAACTTGGAAGTTTAATACACCGAGAGATCATGGGAAAATTGGTGGAGACAGATACAGGAAAACTCGAAATACTTGAATAACTGTGAATGGCACATAAAGAAATTACAATATCTTGAATAATGACATCCCTAATATCATTTTAGGTGATGTTTAGAGATTTAGACAATGCAGAGAGATGTTAGAAAATGACTTAGTCTTAAATATAAAAGCCTGTAGTCAGCGCCCACTGCTTGTTCAGTCACTAATTGTGGCGTATGACCTGTCCAGAAGAAGCAGCAGTGCCTATGAGTTTGAAGGAACAAAGAAGTGACCTTGTGTAGAGTCAGTAATGACCTACTACAGTGGTGGCCTATTGTGAATAAAGATTGTGGAGTGCACCGCATGAGTGCAGCCGTGATCCCCGCAGAGAGTGTGGGGAACCAGCCCTGCCTACGGTCCGGAGAAGCTACGTCCACAAACAGTGTGTGCACACTCAGCACAGCCATGATCAGCAACTGTGACCACACACGGAGTATAGACAGGACGAGCAGCAAAGCAAACACTACGGTGTCAGTAATGACCTTCACAAGTGAATACAAGGATTAGTAGTGACCTCATGCATCCACCAAACCACATCAGTCTTCACATATGTACTCAGGCTAATACTTATCGATAGATGCTTGCACCGGTTTTTATGGACAATCATTCCTAGAGAGATGTATTTTTGAAGATTTTTTTTCCCTCCACAATCAGCTTCTATCCGGCTTCTATAGCAGAACTCTTTGGTTTATATGACATTTTGAGGCCATACAGTGTTACTGACATATTCAATGATTTATTTTAAAGTGCTTTGATAGAGAAACATGTTGTGCCAGTGGTGGGGCAAACAAATTTTTGAACATTGTTAAACAACTTTAAAAAAAAAACTTCTTCTCAACTGTTGTTAGGCTGGCCAAATGTGCCCAGTGGTCACGTAACATCCGGTCCATCTAATGATAATCAGTTATATAGGATTAAATCAGATTTGGGCAACTGTGTTCCAGTCAAAGATAATATAATCCATCAAGAGAACGGTATGGACCCATGTGCTTCACATGCTTACCCTGGGTGTTAGATGCTCAATTCTCATTCCTTATAGTCTCAGTTTCACTATAACTTCCATCCCTTCATTCTTCCTTTGCTGCTTCTATTTTGCTTTTTCCGCTTCCTCCCCTGCCTTTGTTTCCCAAAGCCTGGGGTGAATCCCGTCCCCTGTGAGAAACGCTTTCCTTCCATACTCACACACACACTCACCCTGCCTACGCACTCCTTTGCACATAAAGCCATTCGAAGATGCACTCACATTTGGCATACATGCAAGTCTACACAAATTCATAAGGACCAGCTGTAATTAGGAGCACAAGGCAACAGTAACCCTCCATGCCAAATATATAAAGTTATTTTACCGACCAATCCCTCATTTTATGTTGGTGATAATCCCTCTATTCATTTGGATGCAACCAAAAGTGATCCGATATAAGGTAAAACGCATCATATGCATTACTATGAACACATTTATAACTAAATCCAACGTGTAAAACGTCATTTTTAGTACCGTTGAATGGCCAAATCCTTTGCAGAAATAATTCTTTAATCAAATAAAATTTTGTCCCACTCACTCGACATGAGAATAATTAAAATGCCATGTGACTCAAAAGCAGGCACCGATAGGTTGTTGCCATATAAACTGAAAAAAAAAACTTCTTAAAGGCTTCTGAGTTTTTTTTTTTTACACTTTCAGAGGAAATGATAAAAGAAAAGTGCAATATAGTAGAGAATGCAGTTAATATTTTGCCTGCATGGAACAGCGCCTCTGAAGCTATGGATACAGTTATAAACACACTGACAGCGCTATGGAAGGAAGCGATTACTGAAAAGAATAAACATATTTCAAGGTGGATCCTGTACACGGATGGACAGTCATATATGCTGACCCTCACATGACTGTCTATGTGTTCTCTTGTATATACCTTCCAGTGCTTCAGGCAGCTACATCCCTTCTTCAGGTCTTCACATCAGCCTCTTCCTGTAGACTTCCTCCCTCTTTAACCTCCTTCCCAACCAGCTCAGAGTAATATCCATCTGCTCAACACATTACCAGGGTCTGGACCAACCGTGGCCACTAGAGATCAGTAAGCTGAGGATAAAGGTCATTATGGCAGCTGATAAATTATCATTCTCTTCTGTTGAGGAGATGTCTGTATGTCATCCGTGAGATGAGGGATGGAAAAAATGAAGAAGAAAGTGAACGAGAAGAGGGAGAAAGAAACACGAAAGGGCAGTGGGTGAAGAAGAAATCAAAGGGTCCAGGGACAGGGAGAGTGAGACAAATTGAGGTGGAGTTGAAAGGGCATCCAGAGGAATGTATACGGTCACCTGTCCTTAAAGGGAATTCCATATTACTTTACAATGTGGGCTTATTTCAATTTAAAACATCTGTAGCCTTTCTTGACTCCACCACTTCTTCATAATTCAATAAAAAAACTACTAAAACCTACTTCATCCCTTTGATGAATATTATTTGTGGTTACACTGTAATAAAATAAAGCATAAAATATTAAATCATTAATGTCACTAATCCAACAAGGCTGTTTATTTCTCACTATAGAAACTTACGGACTTACTTGTTGGACCGTTCTTTACTCCAGTATTATGTGTGTTCACATATAAGCTATCGAGCGGGGTCTCTTTCATCTTAGATCTTGTTTTTTTGTTTTGTTTTAAATAATTTGTTGTGATGTGTCGTAAAAAGGTTAATGTTTAAGGTAAGGAATATTCTTCCCGCATGAGTATTCGCAAATATACTTTGTGACAATTGTCCTTTATCGTTAACTCTCTCTTGGTATTGCAGACACCAATAGAAGTAGTGCTGAAATTCTTAATTTCAATTAACTGATGGACGCGACTGCTCTATTTACTTAAATAAAATGACACGAGTTTCTGTGGGACGGGGAGGGGCATTTTCCACTTTTTTGTGATTTCTGCCATTTCTACTTTTTGGAGAGAATCCCATCCCAATTTTTTTCTCGGTCAGTGGTCTACTCCATACCCATCCCATAAATGGGAATGGCTAAGGCTTTCCATAGTAGCTGTCTATGACAATGGAAATCTTACTTATTGAATCTAAACAGTAGTGGTCTAGCTTAATTATCTAGTATTCTAAATGTTTTCAAAAAACGTGAATCGATGCACTTTCTGCACTTGCCCATGGGGAGTCTCATCAGATCCCGCTGGACCTCTTGCAGAACCAATCCTGTAGCTGACTGACAGCAAGTAGACTAAATGGGGGAACGGACCAGGAGATGTGTTTGGCCAAACACATCTTCTGCAAGCCACAGAGCTGCAGAATCTCTCCATGGGGACCACACAAACATGTAAAGGAACCACTCAGCTACAGTATCATATGTATTAAAGTGTCCATTTAAGTTTAGAGAAGAACTTAAAGTGCATGGCTATAGTGGCATGACATTAAAGGGCCCTTGAACACGTTTGATGACGTCTCTCCTTTTACCGGAGGCTTCCTTGCTGGGTGGAAAGCATTAATATCAGCCAAGCACAAGCTGCAAAGCTTTTAATCCTACTGAGTTTTCGTTAATATTATTTGGATTGAGAAAGACTCCCTCCTTTAGGGGCAGATACAAATGTCATTCTAAATTAATCTCCCTGTTTCAAACCCTATGTAAGGGTGATGCGAGTAACCCCAGGCGTTATTCTCTCTGTGTGTTGCCCCTCACACACCAAATAATCTTGACCTCCTCTGGGTTAAACAGCTCTCCTTACCATTACAGCGGCTGCAACTGGAGGTGAGGGACAGAAATATAAACTAATTCAGAATTTCATACAGAAGAGAAATATTTCTCAAAAAATAGAGCAAAAATTAATTTTGAAAATAACAGGAAAGGTTTTTTTTTTAGACTTAGAGATTCTATATGTTCCTCTAATAGCATTCTAAATTAGAAATCTTCAGAATACTTACCTTGTTAAGAACATTAACCCTTTCCTGCTGTATAGACCCTACAGCCCTGCCGTACCAACTGGAGCCTACTGGCGCTAAGTGGCATATTCTTTATACATTTTAGAAGAAACGTATCTAGAGCGGTGTTCCACCTTATGCCACCATACCCGAGCATTTTAAGTCCTTCCCTAAACTTGAAAGCAAAATGTACCACCTAAAAGTGCCGTTAATCCAAGAAGCCCTGCTTCTTTGACCAATTAAGTGCCTGCCTATTGACCTTTCGGTGAGCGATTGTTACCAGTGTATACAGCTTTCGCTGTGCGGCACCACAATTAGTTACATTATGACAAGAAGCAGCTCATGCAGCAAAAGACATTTTAGGAGCCGCCTGATTAAGGGAACTCCGTCCACTCTGACCAGCAGGAAGAGGCCTTGTTATAGGGGGACGTTTTTAGGCTAAACACCTCAGGACTCCCAATACTCAACAAGACTGAGACCAGCTGAGATATCAAGCCTGGTAAATGTGCGTTTGGATAATGTGTGTAAATGAGTTTGTGTGGAAGATGTACAAGGTCTTATACTAGCTTTGAATCTCGAACCCAGAAAATTGGCCTACTTATGCCTCACAAATAAATATGTTTTGTAAAAATCTCATTTTTATCAAAACGTTGAAAATTATTACCCGGGTGTTATATGGCAATAATAACCATAAGGCATATGGTAATAACCTAAAGTAAGGAAAGCCATTGCGGAAATGTAATTAAATGCAGGCAGACTGCCTGCTTGCCTAAACAACAGCAAGCAAAATATGTATCAACATGAGTGGTGGGTATAGACAAGAATGGGTGGGGCTACAATCAAGCCACGCCTCCTGGCCTCTAATATCTATATCTATATTTGGTGTCCAGAGTATTGGAGATGTATATTTAATAACAGACACAAAGGGCACGTTTTGTTTCTTTCTACAACTTTACATTTAAGTTTCCTTTACAGCCTCAAACATTTTTTTTTTATGAAAAATTCAGATTTGAGTTTTTTCTAAAACTAACCTCTGTTTTTTACTTCACCAAAATGCTTTAGTGCTTTTTTGAGGCTGTAGGAAGCTGGAGCTCCTGTTACAGCCTGGAATAGCAAACTCGGCCCAGGCACAGAGAAATGAAAATAAACAGCTCTCTTTTAGAGACATTTTCCGTTCTGTACCTTTCCGGGAGCGTCTAAGCGCCTGTTGTTTTTACGGAGATCATTTCACAGAGCCTGTGGATGTCTCCCCCATGCAGATTTTTAGTAGACCCATTCACTGCCACATGGACATGCAACTAGATGAAGACAAGACCAAAAAACAAATGGAAGCAATCTGAAGAGAGCCCAGAAACTGAAGATAATGGTACACAGTAATACGATGAGGGACCCCTAAAACTGCATCGCCCAGGGGTCCGTATGTTCTTAATCCACCCATGTGTATAACTGCAGGTACACGATCACTAGGAGATCAAAAATCGCCGACAAAATCATCCGGCCATATTTCTAGTAGAGCTACTGTGCAAAATTACGCTCAATCGCCATAGAAACCATTGCGCCAACCATAGTCCTATTCACAAGCACAGCTCCAGCATTACTTTATAAATGTTCCTGAAGAATTCTAGGCGAATATTAACATAACATCGCAAGCCCCAATGACATCCAGCGCGCCGCTATGTACTTTACATGCGCCGACAGCTATATTCACTAAGTAATGCATAATGTGAATGTTTAGGGATGACGTCTTAGGAAGAAAAAAGATACGAATACACAAACCTCAAATATGATGTCACTGGTAATTAAGGACCATCCCACTTCTATAAAGTGCAACCACCTTTTTATTCTTTTTATCTCTCAAAACTGACACAGAACTCCGCTGTGATGCTGTTCCCTGTATTTACTACTCTTTCTGATTCATATTTCTCGTAGCTGTCCGTTCAGTTCCAGCTGGTTGATTTCAGATCACTTGAACGCTGCCTTTGAATTGGACAAACCTGATCCCGAAAAGGATCAGGTCGCTCTGGATCACCATATCTGAGTCTGATATAGAATAAAGGTAACAGAGCGTTATAGTACAGATTGTTTAAGGGCTGTCTCCACCATCTCCACCATCTCCATTTGATTAGGGGATTGTCTCATTCTGTCACTGTGCCTTTCATCTTTGACATAATGTATGTCCATCTCAGGATCTCTGACATTCTTCGGCCTCCAGTGGGACAGCTGCAGGCTCCTCTTTTTTTTAACCCTCTTACCCCTAACCTTTGACCCGAAAACCATCAAATATCTGTTAGTAGTAATTAAGATGCAGGGCGCGCTCATCTCTGTTCTGTAAATCCTCTAGAAAAACAAAATTGGCTATGGATATCTCTTGGAAACATGAAGACCAACGTAGGACTAAAATCCGCCTGTTTATCATTTCAGGCTTAGAGAATTAGTGACTTTTGCTCACTGCCCCCCCGATATTTGAACTATACACTGTGCAGGGCCAGCTCAGCCCTTTTTTCTGGAGAAACCTGCCAGTGTTGGTCCTTCATAATGAATAGTGGGGGGAGGGAGTTGAAGCCACAGCTCTCCTGCAAACTCCCCTCTTAGTGGATAGACCCCTTTGTGGCTCATTTGCTAAGGTAGTAGTTGATAGGAGTGTGAAGGCTTCAGCTCGCTGACCTTACTACGAAGGTCTAACTCTCTGAAGAATGTTAAGCTTTGCAACTTCATTTGCTTAGTTATAAACTGATCTCACCAGGACCCTCGTTTTGGCCCAGTTTTAGTGATTAGATCCTTAGGATAATATTATTGCAAGAACTGGAAGAATTTTAGCAATGTGTAGAACCAAATCAACAATATTATAGGGAGGCAGTACAAAACAATGCTTGCTTGATCTTTCACTGCATTTTTAGCATATGAAAAAGAGACCTCTGAGGTCCAGAAAGATTATGTAACTTTACATCTTTTTCTACGTTGGCTCAATAAAAAGTATCACATCCTGGGCTAAAACGGGTATATCCGTTTTTACCATTCCGTTATTATTTTTTAATTTTTTTTAAGTTTAAAAATCACTTAAAATCCATTAGCTTAAAATTCCTGTTTTGTACACCAGACGTTACCTCAATGTGATTGGTGCACACAAACATCTAAAGCCCAATTCAGACAATTCTTCCAGTGGCAGAATGGCTGCAAAGGATTGCAGTTTGGCACACAGAAAGTTAAACACTGGAGCCCATCAGCAAAGCCATTTTTGACATTGGGATTACAAATGCGACTTTGTACATGTCTTCAGTATGGGGGGAACGCTGATCCAAAGTTTATACTTCTATAATGAGCCGCTCTTCCCCCATGGTATAGAATTTCACTCGCTCACACAAGGCACATTGGAGAACTCTGTTCTCCAACATCTGGAAACACTTTGAGTATTTGTGAGCCTGGACGTGTCACACAAACCCTTACTGCACCTATCCGCAGATCTCTGCATTCAGAGAAACAACACGATGTGGACTTGGCTATCATCTCTTACAAAAGGCTGTTCTGATATTAAACAGGGAAATCATATAGTTTTATTAAGATACCCTGTTATCCATCTGTACGCTGACATTCACGCTACCGCTAGGTTTTTCTGTTTAGGGTCACAAAACGTATAGGTCCTGTGATTTACCAGATTTCACTAATATAATTGGGGGATGGGAGGAATGTAGAGGCAGTTCATGCTAAAGAACCAATGATTACCTTGGATTGTGGTTTTGTTAGAAAACTGGAATAGTGAAGTCCAGATTTCACATATAATGTTTTGCATCTTTTGTAAAGTGAGTGTCTATGTTCCGTTAGGAAGCAAAATGTTAGCCCATCCATTTACTTACATGATGCAACTAAGCGGGGAGATAGCGATATACAACACACAGACTTGGACAACATTGCTTGTAGGAAAACTCCCCTAGTCATCCACATTCTTATGACCTGAGAGGATGAGATTTGTCTTTTCGCAACTTTAATTTTTATAGTATTTTCCAAACATAAATAGAATTCTATTAAACAAGAAAGAAGTAACACTTTGTAACATAAACATGATTGAAGTTCCCTGTGTTAACTGTACAAACTAGGGTGAAGCCCACCAGGGATGAGATATTGGTGGTTCCCATTTACGTACACAGTACAATTTATTCATTCTTTATGTTAAAATATTCTCATTGAGGTTACAGGTGGATGTGATGAAGAATCGGGCAATATATTTTGGGTGGCTGCTGTCACATCTACAGTATGAGACCTGCTCGCGGCAGCCATGCTGCATACTCGACATTGGGACGTGAGCGGACCAGAAGATGCTCCCAAAACGAGCAGTAAGGGGCGCAGTGGGGGGCAGTACAGGCTCAGCACCATAGTTTAAATGACCCGAGCCCCGGCTTCCAGACACCCTAGTTTGATCCCCGGTTTGCTCTGGAGGTTTTGGCATTTTGTTCTTGTTATCCTGTGCTGTGTAGGACTCATGGCCCGTTTGACTTCTCTTTGCCTTAGTGTTTTGTATCCTGCTTCTATACTGAATCTGGCATTTCCTGGCATCGTCTGACTACTCGCTCTGTGTACCGACACTGGCATTGTCTACCGGCTCTGTGTAACGACACTGACACCGCCTGACTACCAAACCTGTGTACTGAAACTGGCATACTAGCTCTGTCTACCTACCCGAGGCATCTCCAGTCTGTGGAGAGAGATTATATCTGGCCTCCTCTGCGGTTGCCTTGCCACTCAACCACATAGTCCCTAGCGTTGTAGCCGTTACCAGAGGTTCCACACTCTGGGATCATCCAAGTTGTTGGCCAATCTGATCTCACGGCTGAACCCTGGGGTGAATTTGGCCAGGGTAAACAACTCCTGCTGGCGTGAACTCGTTGGGTTCAGGTGATATTGCGACAGCTATTCTAAATATCCATGGTTGTGGCTACTGCCAAATGGTAAAGTGCACAGTAATTAACCTGGTGCCTCGTTGCCCAGACAGGAGGTCTGCCCGGAACGTGAAACATACCCTGTTTTGGGTTACAACTGGGACAAACTCCTCCGGGACCTACAGTCAACGCAGGAACCAAAGAACAACAAATTTCCTGACAGCGTGAAAAATGAGCTCATCAGTTAAGTAAACGGCATTGAAACGGAAATTACAACAGAAAACTTTGCA
This sequence comes from Spea bombifrons, assembly GCF_027358695.1. Classification (NCBI taxonomy): domain Eukaryota; kingdom Metazoa; phylum Chordata; class Amphibia; order Anura; family Pelobatidae; genus Spea; species Spea bombifrons. Next base: position 94,107,037 of record NC_071090.1, read on the forward strand.
GGGTTTAACTAACTTTACCATATGCGTACACTCTGCTCTAATTATTTTTCAATGTGCACAACTGCATTCTTATCATAATTGCATTAGCAACAGTCTCAGCATGAAAGTAGCAAAGGGAGCCATATCTAATTGCTTATCTTGGGAGATATTTAACAAAGGGAACACCTTACAAGCAATTAGAAGATACATAAAAAAAAAAACATTTTACATTCCCAAAGAAAATTCTGCTACGCAACCGAGCAGCCTGCTGGCACCCGCAGAGTTAATCAGCTTGAGCCCGAGTATTGTTGCGATGTGCGATAACAGTCCTTCGGGGGTATTATTGCTGGCACTGGTTCTATACGGAATAGGCTGCGAAACATGGGAAGAACACAGAATCTCACTGTAAATAACAATGTACACCCAGAAAGCGTATAAACTAAAATACCTCGTTCTTTATCATAATATTTGTATTTCAATAGCCATTCACATCCTTGGGAAGACAGAATTTCATAATCATTGAAATGCATTTGACACCCCCCCCCTATGTAAACATACACCATTGTATTGTAAATCTGCCCCTATATTGTTCAATAATACATACATATCCATCTATGCACACACATACATACAGTATATACACACACATCATATATATTCACATGGACTATTTATCACTAACTATTATTATTATTTATAGTATTTTAACTAATGAAATATAATGATATTACACATGAAAGTAGTAGTTACGATGAGCCATTTTAAATCTGATTTCGATTTTTATCATCATGTCACAGACTCTATTTTGCCTTCCTATTATTGCCCCCTTGTACAGGTGGGGTATGGGGATATATATATATATATATATATATATATATATATATATAGTATATTGAATGGACATTGTATTTAAATCCCTTCATAAAAAAAACATGACTTTGAAATTACTTTCTTAATGTTTTCTTATAAAAAAAAAAAACCCACTTACTTCCATCACCTTAATCTCTCAATTATTTAATGCTTTGAAGCCAAAATTTCGGCAGAAATTTCTCAACATATTAAAATAGTGAGATTTAATCTTCTAAAAGGTGAACGTGACCTTAAGCCACACTTAATAGAAACTGGTTTTAGAATTACAAAAGTTAAAGTGGTGTCTGGCAGTGTGGGAATAACCAGTGTTATCGTTTGATTTCTAAATAGGCATCAGAAGGGCATAGAAAGCAATTGATTAAACTCCATAACCATTATATAGCACGCCATATCAGCATCCAAATAATGGTCCTGAAACTGGAAAAGTGTCAAGGTTGGATTCTGGAACCCAAGTATATTATGTACTAGCGTGAAAATTGTTCTTTCACAGCAATGAGTGACTTTTGGGAAATAGGCCTGAAACTTCTAAAGTACGAGCTGCTTTATTGAATTTCTAAGTACATAGTATAAATAACTGGTTTCTTCAAAAGCCCAAGTTATTTCTAAAGTTTACTGGCCTATTCAGCCAGGGCAGGACTGGGGTTTATGAGACGGCCCTGGCTCTTTATTATTATTATTATTATTATCTTTTATTTATATAGCCCCAACAATTTATGAAGAGCTTCTTACAATACATATATTTAAGGGCTATCTAGACAGTAGCAGCACCTTATCTGCCACTGGAGTATGGATTGATTTCAGTCAGCGGCCCACTGGACATTATGTATATAACAACATTATAGCGACCTATGGGATCCCTTGCTTACAATTTCTATTGTTTAATCACATACCTGCCAGCTTTCTGGCCCCGGCTACTGGCTCCAGGTAGGAGGTCCCACCGACGCCTATGGGCATTCCCGCTGAAGTCGTTGGGTGTCCCCGCTGATATTATGGGACACACACTTATGTTAATAATTATTATTTATTGCTTTATATAGCACCATCAAATTCCGTAGCGCTGTACAATTGGGAGGTGGGCAGGGAGTTAGGCATGCCACAATGCCGCCCCCCGGGACCCTGAGTTTCCCCATAGTGACCCAGAGACCCAGAGAAGCGGCGCTTCACCATTTCCCAGGTATGGTTTCTTTTTTTTTTTTTTTATTTAGGGCCAACATAACCAACAAAATACATATTCTAACAAAATGTAATGGTGCCCTTTTAACCCACCATGACACAGAAAAATCTTAATGCCTTGCTGAGGAACTCTTACCCACTCTCAATAAAGAAAGCCACAACAAATATTTATTAGTTTTGGGAACCATGCTTCAGTTGCATTTTCAGTCCTTTTACAGAATCCCCCAAAGAGGACTCCACAAAAATGTAAAAATGCAGCTGCCATATGCATTAAAGGGCATAAGATGGTTGGAGTGTCCTTTACCAACTTGACAACTGGTCTGCCAGAACTGCATGCGACTGATGGCTGATCTGTAAGTTTTGAAATACAGATTCTTTTTTTCTATGGTAGAGGTTGTTGTGACCTTTGAGTAATTAAACTTAATTAACATCTGTTATCAACTTCAGTATATCTTCCCATCTTCCATGTCTCATGGATGTCCATGTGGACAAGGCCAGATCAGTGACAGAGTATTTCCAGCTGCTTTCTGCTCCATTCTCCCCTTAAACAACCAATGAATAGCCAAGATATGGACACTACCTCCGTCCAAATCGACCAATTATGTCTATTGCTAGCCAACAGCCATTGACCGAACAGATCCATCTACCCTTTTCTCTTAATTAAAGTGGATAAAGTTTTGAAAGCAGCTCCCAAATAACTAGACTAGATTAAAAGGCTGAAATACCACTGATAGCTCCTAGGGTAAAGGAAGAATGGTTTGAGTTGAGGTGCTCCTCAATTACTGAATGATGTGGTATATGATATACTGGGTAGAGCATCAGAAAAATAATTACAGAAATAAAGAAAACAATAATGAGAATCTGTAATAGAATCATGTTGCCAATAAAAGTACTGGTAAACCTTTTTTTAATCATCGGCAATTAGATGGTTTATATAAGGCGACATGTAAACAGTGAATGCGGAACACCTGTACTTAAATATACAGCCCATACCATTACTACGCATTATATCATGGTTACTCTATACATTGACCTGGCGTGACTTGCTCCTTGCAGTTCCCATGAGCAGATTTTCGGCTAAATATTTGATTGAGATAATACTGCAGTCAAGCAGAGCTAATGAGCGTTCTGGTATATGAGACTTTTGGGAAAAAAATGGTGTCCTTAAAATGTCCTGCATCTTATATTCCATATTCCCCTAAACACCAGGTGAATTTACTTTCTACAAAAGCGTACTGTGTCTTATCTTCTGAAAAATATGGGATTCTGGACTGTTTTTATACGCCTTTTTTATCCAAATAATGGTTCAAGCCATTTGTCGTGGAATAGTAGTCACTTCAATGTCCTGTAAACCCCATCTTAGCCAAGAACCATGAAAGTTGTGGATTGAAAGATACCCATTGACTTTTAGTATTGTAAATTGTCGACAACTAGATTGCTGGTTGCATCAAAAATGTTTCCTTACTGAGGACACACAATACCACGGATCACTCATGTCTGCGGTTGATGTTACCCGCCTTTGAGTAAACATACTTGATCCATCACTCCATTGGTGATGGTTGGAAAGCATCTGCCATCTGCTGTCCCACAGATGTATGTCCAAGGACTCTGCACTGAGCGAGTATTTGCAGCTGTTGGTTCATCTCCTCCACCTTACTATGAAACCTATATAAACACCACTAAACCAGGTTACTGGCATGACAACAAACATAAGGATGTCTGAACCAATATACAACCACTACATCCTTGCAGGTGTTTCAGTATTTTTTTAATGTTTGGTAAGACCTCATACATTAATAAGTGATGTCACCACTTGACATTTTTATGTATGTAGCCTGCTGCAATGTTTTTCAAACTTTTTCCAAGCAGAATATTCCCACCAGCCAAGTAGCTTTATAACCATAGTGTCATCCCTTCATCTAGCAAATATTGAAATTTCAGTTACTTAAGAACCCATGAGTTACACCTATCGCAGAACCAGAAACTTTGGCCCGGTGCACTGAGTTTAATCAAACCAGCATTTCTTCCAACATAGTTACCCAGGTGAAGACACTATGAAGATCCACCAACAACATTCTGCACATCAACAGCACCGCCAAGTCATAATGATGGAAACCTTAAAGGAACACATCAGACTGCATCTGGCTCTCCAACACATTAAATTGCCATGTATGTCATGCCTGTCAATAAACTATCCCCTAAATATACAGATACCAATATATGTTTCAAATGATTATAGATATATACTGATACAGTATTAGCACACATATTAGGATCTTAAAACACTGTGGTAGAAAATTAATTCTTGACAATAACATGTTGATCACACACAGATAAAATAAACATGATATACAGTTTGTGTACATTGTGTGTGTATATATATATATATATATATATATATATATATATATATATATATATATATATATATATATATATATATATATATATATATATATATCATAAAGGAAAATGCACCATATATAGTTATATCCAAACATTGCTATGTCTGCATGGAAATAAGCAGTGATATATGGAATGTATACATGTCGGTATTACTTGTGTAGATGTATATTGCCCATGTGTGTGCTTTATGTATAGGTGTCAGTGGCAGGCTATACGTTCTTGTTTTATTGATATCATGGATATTATCAGCAGCTGGCACTGATCACTATTAACCATTCCTAAAATTAACTGCTTGAGAACTGTCACTGCACTGGACCAACAACCCCCCCCCCCCCCCCGGGCGCTCACTTACAGGGTCACAGTCCTGTTGGGCAGCAGGGCAGGGTCCGGTACCTCCAGCAGATCCTCGTTAGTGCAAACCACCTTCTTCCTCGGGGCGCCGGCGGATCCGACCCCGAGTTTGGGGCGCTCCGCTACACACTTGCAGCTGTGAATGAGAACGGGGCAGCTCAGCGTGCAGGGTACCAAGCAGAGGAAGAGGAGCGCAGCCCGGAGGTAACAGCGGGATGCCATCAAGCCGGGCATCCTGACCAACACGGTGTCCTTATCAGCCCATCCTACAGCTGTGGGTGCAGTACCGGTGCCTGTCCCTTTAAACCCGCTGGCTGGCAGTGCTGGGAGTCCAGGTATCGGGGAGTCCAGGTATCGGGGAGTCCTGATGACAGCTCTGCTCCGTTAATGTGAAGTCAGCGCACACTGCATGCCGGGCTTTGCATTGAGGATCGGTCTGCGCGGATATGCGCTCCGTGTTATATGATGGGATATAGCGGATCGTATCCCTGCCTCGTAATGCTGTCTGCAGCTCTGTGCGCTCCCGTTACTGGAGCCCATACACCGCCTCCCCGCGCACACACGCTGCCCCGGGTCCTAGTGCCGCCACATGTCTATACCTATATATATTCTAGATAGCGCTATTATTGTATGAATAACCACTTTATAAGCGCTTTTCTGCTTTTCTCTTGCTGTTTCATCCAAATCTTATTGTAATTTCTAGGGCTGTAGAACACTGTGATAAACTCCTAACCAAAACATTCCGAGCCCCTAGCAAGGACAGAGGTAAAAGAAAATGTGATTCACCAGACCCAGGCACCTTCTTCCATTGCTCAGTGGCCCAGTTCTTGTGCTCACGTGCCCATTGTAGGCACTTTCAGCAGTGCACAGGGCACCCTGACTGGTCTGTGGCTAGGCAGCCCCATACCCAACAAACCGCAATGCACTGTGTGTTCTGACACCTTTCTATCAGAACCAGCATTAACTTTTTCAGCAATTTGAGCTACAATACCTAGTCTGTGGGATTTGACCACACGGGCCAGCCTTGGCCCCCACCTGCATCAATACTTGTCCGCCCATGACCCGGTTGCCAGTTCATCACGTTTGATAGGTACTGACCACTGCAGACCCGGAACACCCCACAAGAGCTGCAGTTATGGTGATGCTCTGAGTCGTTTAGCCATCACAGCTTTCCCCTTGTCAAGGTCGCTCAGATACTTACCCTTGCCCTTTTTTCCTACTTCTAACGCATCAACTTTGTGGATGAAATGTTCACTTGCTGCCTTATATATCCCACCCGCTGACAGGTGCCATGATAACAAGATTATCAGTTATTCACTTTACCTGTCAGTAGTCATAATGTTATGGCTGATCGCTGTGTATAGTTTAATTATATAAATTTTTGGTTCAAGTAAAAAAAATAAAATAAATAATAGGCTAGTCAGGAACAACCCCCATATATAGATATCTAATCGATCTATTAGTATGTGAAAAAGGAAAAAAAAAAGCAACAATTTATATACAAATCTGATCATTATTAGATCATAGTGTCCATACGCATGTATCTGTTCGTTATTTCATCTTCTCCTTTAAAGATAATGTTTGTACAGAAAATAAAAAAAAATCATCAATCCACTGTAGTATTTAAATAACTGTTTTCATTAATTTGTAGTATCTTCACAATTAATGATGTTCAGGGTAATAAATAACTGAATAGTCCATCTAATCTACAATAATTTATTCAGAAGTCTCACCATCTTGGTACAATGCCAACAGTGAATGATACTTAAAGTCATGGCAGTCCAGTAAAGACGTCCAGTCAATATACACAAACGCAGTTGTACTGAGTAAGTAGAATTTACTTACATTCCAGTGATTAAAATGGGCAAATCCAGATGAAAGCATTATTCATATACAAACACCTGCAGTTTATTTATTAGATGATCCTGGGCTAGTTACATGGAATAGGGGCTATTGATAAGTCTATGAAACTGCATAGGACTTATGGGGAAGTAGATGAACAACTTAGTGGTCTCGAAATAAATCAGTGTAACATGCAAACCAAGGGGATCCTTTGCAATTTAATTTGTAGCAGGAATACTCAATGTGTTCATTATCACTGGCTTATTTTTGTGCAGAATTGGCATTTGCTTTTTTTTGCTCGATAATATACCAAACCTGATTCACACATGCACATACACATTGTGTGTGTGTATATATATATATATTATATACACACATATATATTATATTATATACACACACATATATATACACACACACATATCGGTGCCTTAAACGTTTTTGTTCCCTATATTGACGATATTCCGTTATTTTTTTTTATCACATCCCCTCTGTAATGCATTTATCATGTTTTTTTTAATTAATTATAGGAAATTGGTGCTTTGTTAATATTATACGTCTCACCTATGTTTCTGAAGCTCATCATGGTGCTAAACAACCCATGTGATAAAGCAGTGGGTGATAAAGCAGTTCTGTATATATGTACTTGGGGGTTCATGGCATTTAAACAATGCTAAATTTGGCTTTGCAGATCTGTTGAGACTACATCTTGCTGCCAGCTTATTATGGCAAGTACTGCAGTTGGATTTATCTCTTTGTAATCAAAGTTTCTTAACTCCGAAGTGTCAACTTCTCGAGCAAATCAGTAAATTATTGCCATTATGTAGCTATCCATACACTGAAGGGGCTCAATACATGTCATAAGTATTGACCTATAAACACTGGTCTGTTTCCTTCATGGTCCCTTGACTGGATAAAAGCCAAGAAAAATATGACAGCGTATTTTTTATATGTATGTTATGCTTTTTATGTTCCATCCTTTGCCTGTCTGGTGCAATAAGGAGCGTAGTGGACTGGAGTTCCAGTACTTAATCCCTAAAGCTCCAGAAACTGAGCATTCAAAATAAAAAAATAAAGTTTTATCAGATCAATTTCTAAACGAAGCATGACTGTACCCCAGTACACATAGCAAAGGTCCATGAAGACATGTTGGATGAATCCAACAGAAACACTTCACAATCTTGTGGGAAGCCTTGCCAGAAGAGTGGAAGCTGTTATCGCTACAAAGGGGGGGACCAACTACATATGAATGTCTATGTATTTAGAATGCAATGTCATAAAAGTCCCTTTTGGGGTGATGGTCAGGTGTCCCAATACTTTTGTCCATATAGTGTACATTAACATTGGTTAAGAACCAAACAAGCATTTCATATGCCTTAACATTTTAGGAGTACAAATCAGGGTTTGTGGGAAGAGCCAGAGCTATACTGTTACTGCACAGACCTATATCGATTTTAGAGCTCCTTGGGGCAGATCAGATACCAAGCACTGCTGACTGACTGCTCTCTACCCCTATGTAACAACACAGACATTACATGTTTTAATACTAAGCATCTATAAATCCCTCCGCGTGACTTTTCAGACCATTAAATCATTTCTGATCAAACTAAAGTCCTACACCTGCAGCAGAATACACGATGATCTCATAAAATGAACTGCAGTTTATTAAGATTTATAGCACAGAAAGAAGTAAACTGCTTGATAGCACTGCTGCAATACTAAGTTCCTGCAACACAAAGTGTTTAACAATAAATATACATGCACATGAATCCACTACGATATATTTACCATTGACTTGTCATGGTAACAAATACTTAAGCAAAACACGACTCAATGGATCACATTTAGTTGTATAAATAGCTTCTCTGTTTATCTCTGCTCCGTAGTTCTGGTTCTGCGCTGTTTGATGAATCCCAGGAACTTTGCAATTTTATCTTTTGTGTTCTCTCTGTCCAGGACTAGGTTATTTCATGGCATGCATCCTCAACTAACCCTGAAATCCAATTGTAAGGCTTTTTTTTTTTTTATTATCCAATGATGTAACAACAACAACGGTTGCAAGGGTCGCAACTGTGGCTGGGCCCACCACTCTGCAAACCCGGCAACCATTTCTTAGCCCCTTTAAACTGTTTTCCATGCACACCAAAGGCCCGTAGCTTACCTCTCACTAACAAGGGCCAGAGAGAAAGCAGGTGTGGTAAGGGGAGGTGTTCGAGAGGGCAGAGGTATGCAAGTCAGAATGAGAATGTATATATAAGTGTATGTGTGTTAACATGTACATGTATGTGAGCATCAATGTGTATACGTGCTTGTGTGTTAGCATGGATGTGTAAGCATCGAAGTGTTATGCCCCAAACAGCCTGCCTATGCCATCTTCCATCTTTGCATTGACCTTCCTACTAGCAAAGATGCACAGGCAAGCTGTTTGGGGGCACTGACAAACTGGGGCAAAGATGGCATAGAGATGCGGTTTTGGGGCCCTGTGGTTTCTAGTCACGCCCCTGCTCGTTATATATATATATATATATATATATATATATATATATATATATACACACACACACCCTGTAGGGTGTATTTGCGATTGCTATATTGTCTTTATTACTAACACACAACAATCAGCCCTCCTGTGCATGGAGATGGGCACACATCAGCGTGTACATACAGGTTTAATTTTGATTATTAAAGTGTATGCCTAATTAAATCAAATTACCGGTACTAATTGGAAATGTAAGAGATTCAATAAATGTCTTCCAACAATTGGGTAAACAAAGTAACTTGTGTGTGTGTGTGTAATAAAATAATATCAAGTAAAAGGGGAAGAAGGGGTAACTGTGACATGTGACAAGTGACAAGTGGAGACATTTCTTTAGCTTTGTGATGGGACAAACCCTGTAGCGTGAAGGCCATAAGTGTCACAGTTAGTGATCTTAAGCCCAGTCCTCTAGGGCAATAAGACTCAGGAACACTGACTTGTAGCAGACAGTGATTTATTTCCAACTGATCAAATGAAATACCCCAAAGCACAAACGTAAAAGAAACAAACCTAGCTCCCAATTGTAGCCTCTCTTGCTATTCTAAGATGGCCCAGACTGACCAGCCTAATCACCCACTAACTAGACCTCCCAGTCAGACCCAGCTAAGCTGATGCTCTGGAAAACCTCCCCCAGACAGCACACAAAGGTCCAGGCAGGTATTGCCTCACTTGGCTCAGGGATTGTCTTCTTCAGGGCCTCTCCTTGCCCTGGGAGCACAGAGAACTTCCTCTTCCCCCCAACAGTCTCTCTGATCATCAGGCTCCAGGGGTTTTTAACTCCCAGCACCTGTGCTTGATCCAGGCCACATAGGAATCCAGGACTGGATCCTGCAGACCTCCAACCTCTTGGCATGGATTTTCCACTGAAAGGGGAGATGGAGCACCCTTCTCTCCAATTGCTCCACCCCAGGGGCCCATATGTATGATTTGCATAGCACCTGCACCCAAATGCCAAACAAATCATCTCCCTTGGGTTTATAGTATCACATAGACCAAACAGATAATTGCAAAATAATTAGCATTTGTCAGTTTCACAAGTTGTTAATAAACATGGTCCTTCATATATACATAGGAAACAAAAAAAAAATCCTAGCTGGGTCAGACCCTAGAATGCATAAGACCTATTATTGCGCATGATATCTATCTATGTATTTATTGTACTCAAGAAAAGGTCCTACCCATATCCGCAGCTGAAGGCTCAGCGTCTGTTAGAAAGTCAAAAAATAACAAATTAAGAATTGTCATCTTCAAGCATTAGTATTGCTCTAAATACTGGTATATTAACTGTCCTTAAACCACATCAGCCAAATCATAAATATCAATCTAAAATAAATACAAAAAAAAATTCCTAAAAATAGTTTAGGGTAAGGGAATTCGTTTGCAGCTCCCAGGTACCCTGCTGTACTGGGATTTTTCTTTTTATGTAGGATAGGCTGAGATTATTTACTATAAGCAAAGTCCTGACCATTAAATGACATCCCAATTAATTGTAATTTGAGAATGGTTCAGTATAACAGAGGTCCAATGTGTGTAAGCGTACAGCATAAGGCTCTGGGCTAAGGGAATGAAACACCCCCTTTGTTTATTTAAAGCTTATTAAAATAAACAGCAAAAAAAGACCACACATGGATCCAGGCAAAAACACCAACTGGGACATCATGTAGGAAAGTGAGAGGGTTAAAGTCTAGAATAATAAACCTGGGGCATTGTGAAATAGACTGACGAGATACAGTAAGACTCTTGTAGACTGGTCGTCTTCTAGCGCGATGGGACAAGCGTGCTTGGTGGAGTATGCGGCCGTGTGTTCTGTTCTAAGAAATATTTTGAAGACCCTGCAGCATCGGTACTCAAACTTGATACCTTTTATTGGGCCAACATTGAAAACTTTGTAAAGTTGCATATGCTTAAAGGACCTTGGCCGTCTCATTTTTAGGTGCAGCTACATATACTGGGCTAGGGAGGAAGATCTTGTTTAGCTTAGTTGGGGAAGATAGATCTGCCTGCTGCATCACTGCTCAAAGGGCCACTGAACTCAGAAAGCTCTGAACTCCCCAGCCAGCCTACTGACACTATCCTGTCTATGCTACTGCACTTGTCCTTCGGAGGCAGAACATCATATTATGATGCATAGTAAAGGGGTGGTATCTACGAGGGGTTGGTGACCATGGGGTAGCCCAATGAAAATACATCTTTGAACAGTCTGTAAAGTAGTGTAGAGGTGCCAGTTACCAGGAAAAGTCATGTCATTAAAAAATTGTAATGATTTTTATATTTATATTTTTTTAATTTGACCATTATTTAATTGGAATCCTTTTTTGAAATGTATAGTTACAGCACACACATGTGACGGCCATGGCTCAGATTTTCTTCCATTTGGTTGCGTAACGGGGGACAGATATGTTCATCCCTAGCAGTTGGAACAGGACGAGTTCCCATTTTAAGCCCCTATTTAAATATAGATTTCAAGTTGTACGTCTCCCGAGCATAAAGATGACTGCTCGAACTAATAAGTCTGCTGATTTTCTGGTGCACATGCAGATGTTGGGCTCACACTGAGCGCACATGTCTGGAGTTCCTAGGAAAGCAATAAAATTTGGTTTAAAGAGAGATCATAGGATTACATACCATCTGCGTCAATGTCCAGATTAAGAAATGTTACTTTATACAAGAATTCCATTCTTGCTGGATGAGGAGCAGTGGAATACTGTCAATGGGGTAAATGAACATCTGGGTCAGAGGAAGTGCCACCAGCAAGGTCTAACCTTCTGTGCCCTCTGACTACTCGGGGACGCTCTTTGTGTCAGTAATGTTTCAAATGTGGCGATTGTATTCAAAATGGCACACCATATAGGTATGGAGAAGCCGTGGGACTGGTCTGCCTTTTTTCTCATTAAGAACCTTCTCATTTAAGAAGAAGAAAAATAAACACAGAAGGAAAAAATACATTTAAAAAGGAAGCTCAATTCTGAAATGAACAGGTATGGAATTTACTTTGTATTCTTAATTGCTTTGATGACCTGGGGACCTCTAATTGGTGCTTCTCTTGTTTTAGCAAGTATTACTAAATAATAAATGTACCTTACTGTTTGAACTCAGTGGCTTAATTAAGACTTGGTATGAAAAGACATGTTGTTTACTTACATTGCAAGTCTACAAGGGATCTTCACAATTAGCCATTTAAAAAAAAAAAGATGATAGAAGATCCAAGGAAACTTTATGCACTTATGGAAAACAAAAACATAATACTACAAAGAAACAAAGCAAAATTAAAATAAAGCATTTAAGGCACCTTTTAGGACAACCATCAGGACAACTCTTGATAGAGACGTTCTTATGGTATAACAACCCAATGACGAGAACAGGAGGCTGAGAGAATGATCAATGAATGCTTGAGGCTATTGATAGGCTATTAAGAGTTAGTATGATGCTATGATTCTGGAAGTCCGTATTCCGCTATGGAACGGTACAGACAGAGCCCCTTTCTCCCAGTACAGCCAATAACCCCCAGTGCCTGCGGTCTGTGTTTTCCATTCATCCAAGCATGTCCAAGGGAGCTTATGGACCAAAATTGTACCTAATTGCTCCCAGGCATATTTCTATGCAATTACACGTTTTTTTTTGTTTTTTTTTTTGCATAAAACCTCAACATGATTTCTCTACCTTTTTTTTTTTCATTCCACCTAATGGTGCAATCAAGCAAAACATTTTGCAGCTTATAATCATTATCTCCTATGCCATTTTCTGCTAGGATTATGGAGTAGATAGCCCTTATTACCAGATGCCATTGACACCCTAAAACACTTTATAACAACCTGACAAAATCTCATCAATTTAATGCTGGCCATCACTGAAATAGCCGACGAGTTGTTGCTTTTCCTGGTCAACCACACAGCTTCTATTTGTACAAAATATTTCCGTCCCAGAAATGGTCATTTTACTGTACATGGGCCTTCGTGGTGTAGTTAAAGCCTATCTAGAAAACCCAAGAAGTGCCAATTTTTGTTAAGGAAACAAAATGGACCATATGTGATGGTGTATTCCTTCCATACAACACAAATAATTTCTGCTGCTATGGCAACAAAGCATTTCAGCTGTTAAGTGTCCTCTCTTTGTTTCAGATAAGGACAAGCTAGAATAGACCTGAACAGAGGAAATATAAGAGGGAATATTGTAGGTGGAACTGCATCTTAAAAAGAAAATGCTAAAGGTTGGATAAATTGCTTGAATATGACCATGCCTTAGATAAGACAACATTGCTGTTTTATACACATTACACTTTATAGCGATTCTGAAATTTGCCACGACGGCGTTACAAACGTATTTATCCGGATGACTTTTCTGTAATGCCATTAATGGTGACAGGCGCTTGCCGGGTGCTGCTGCATTACACAGAGGCATTGTCTTAACACATAAAGGTTATATAGATGACTTTAGCATGGCTTTCCTCTGATATGTCAATGTAGGCAGCATGTCAAAAAGCATCTGTTCTGTACTGGGTTGTTTTTTTTTTCTCAAAGGTGAAATCCCTGATGAAGCACAGCCTTTCATTTCCTTATGTTTATATAGTTTTAGAAGTAAAAGCGCCCCCTTTACCCATAAGAAATAAAGCAGTAACCAGGGAGAAGAGAAGGGCTCATTGTCGTCCTCGTATTCTGTGTGTCGGGGGACAATGATGGCTTTAGCCTTAATGAATGGGTGGCAGTAAGGAACACTATGATGCTTATGTTCCAGCAAAGGTATGAGAAGAGACATGAAAGAAATCCACAAAAAAAAAAAAAGATATGTTATTGTAAAGAGCCAATTCATAAGCGCAGGACTTAAATTCCAATAAGGATTTGTACTTACCCCAGTGTTTCATGTAGTTGCATATCTACAAGTAAATATATATCATGCATACAGTCCTCCTAAACAGAGATCCAATGTGCAAGCATTTGTCAGAATTATAGTACAGTAAAAATACTAGTTATTTTAAATGGTAAATAAGTGGATTCCCAGCAGAAGTGTTAGAGGCTTATGGCTATCATGAATCTAAGATGAGACCAACGACTGATTAAGGTCTGAGTCTTTATATCAGGGAAGATTAGATGGGCCAAATCTGCTGCCAAATTCCATATATCTAAAGGGGTAGCAGAAGCATTATTAAACACTCATCTACAGACACCAGACAAGAAGGATTTTCCATCACCTTTACCCACCATAACTTATGTAATTATATATATATATATATATACACATATTGCAGCCAAAAATATAATGAGGTTAATACACATTATGCTAATGCTTGTCAGTACATTATGCCATTAAGGTGATAAGTTTCTTGCAATTTACATGAGAAGGTTGTCAATGTGATTCGGGTGAATCCTTTGTTGTGTTGGGTAGACACGGTATGTTAGCATAAACAGCGTACGCAAACACTTATATACTGTACATTGCCGTGCGATTCTTCTCCGTGTACTCGTGTTTGGGTTATGAATGATGGTAGAGCAGCGCCACATGGTGGCAGTTTTGTAGAACGCACCCACATTCTCACACATCCACGTAATAACGAGTCTTTGTCACTGGGTGTGCGACTAATTGGGAGCTGTGACCTCTTCGACAGAAAAGTCCAGAACAGAAGGGAAATGATCTGCGCACAATCAACATTTTGTTCTATGCACTCCAAAACTGGTGACCATTCACTTATTACTAATCTAGAGTTCAGACAGAGGCCGATTTGTTCTGGATGGTTATAGTACAGGCTCTATATACATAGACGTATATTTCTACATTACAGGTTAAAAAGAATATTGTGTGGGAAATTTGACTCAAAGAACGAGCCTTCTGTTTCCAGAACGCAGTTTTATTTCGTCACAGCGCAGCTGCGAGACACATCTGAGATGTCACATTCACTATTGAAATGAAATAAAGAACGACGTTACATGAACTAGTCCTGGGCCCGATATGCAAGCCCTGAAAGGCAACAGATGGGAGTTTAACACATACAAGGTGACTGCTCCAGAAACATTATGGCAGGGCTGGTTTGGGGCACAGATCCTAAACAGATGTTCAGTTTTACTTATAAAAATGTGGTCATCCCCCTTTTACAGAGCAATTCCTCTTGTTTCAGGACATGCAAAGACATGAGCAATCTGGCAAACCGGGCAGTCCTAGAACTCAACTCCTGCTCTCGCGGCAGCACCAATACACCAGTGTGTGGCCACGGGCTAGATACATGTGGCTGGCAGATACGTCATTTGGAGGCCATTTTTTTTGTGCCGGGCTGTGATTGGAAGATAATCTGGTGCACAATGGTAAACGGAGCAATCACCAGTAATATCCTACTGGTTGCTATGTTGACTGCACCATTTTGTACCGGGACCTGCATTGTAATTTTGTAATATTATAATTCAGTGATAACGGATTCAGGGTTTCTTACTATTATTATAGCGAAATAAACCTTCTATCCAATATCATATAATAATCATTTTGTTTCCTCCCAGCATGATTAATCCTACCCTGCACAAAACATGTCTTTTTCCAAGATATAAAGAGTCCCTATAGTATTATTCCGGCACTATTTAGGGACTACCTATGGGGCTAAAATGGTTTGTAGATTATGTTACTAAAATAAAAATATCCATATGTTATCTAGAGCAGGAACACAATATCTTAATTACCAAGATACAACATCTAGTGTCCCCATGATCTTTCAAGTCTATGTGGTCTGGTTGAACATTCACTTCTCTTGAACAGAGAGGTCCCCTAGTTTGTCCTGAGTAGCAGCTACACTCGGCTCCCCTTTCTGCGCCTTGGAGTAAACGCGTTCACCGAAAATGGTACTGCCGACACGGACATTCGTCGAGCCAACCTCGATCTAGGAAGACAGAAGAAAACACATAATTATCAAGCACAGTGACGCAAACAATATACATGAAGAGAAGTTTAGGCAACAACCCAAGAAAGACCTCTGGGTATCATCAGCAAAGACATATGCAATACATGGAAAAGGTGAAAATAAATTATTATTTTTTTATATAACAGATTTCCCTCCTTGTCCTGGAAACATGTACTTTTTCCACTTTTCACAGTTGCAAACCTTGTCAGTAATGTCGCGCAGCAAATGTTTTCTCTAAGTTGTGACGCTGATCAAGTCAGCTCATGGGAAATCCTAAGCCCTTGCGTTCATAAGACTTACCTTTTCTCAACAGAACATGAAGCAAGGAAACTTAATTTCTAACCTATTCATACAAATATCCAGCACTATTTTATATAGTGTTATTTCACACCAGCAACCTACTGTACGTCTACTCACCGCATGCTCAAAGTCATTAGACATCCCCATGCTGAGCTCCACTTTGTCCAACTGGAGTCCCAGTTTTTCACACACCGTCTGCCGTTCAGCCAGCAATAACTGCAAAGAGAAGCAAACCAGTAAATCAACCTTTTTTCAAGTTACCTTAATACATCAAGTCCTTCTGCTCTGTTACAGATGACAAACGTGGCCTTAATATTGGAAAAAGTCACATGCCAACAAAATCACCACATTATGCTAAACTAGGGCGGCAGGTATACGCTAATGTTTAATAAGTCTTAAAAGAATATTTTAACAACGTGACTAAATGTTAGCAAAGTATCCCAATTTAAATGGCACGTTTTCTGAATTAAACAGGAATCGCACAGGTTAAAAGGATTTAATGGATTATCTCATGGACAATCGTGAAAAAGATGGTTACTAGAATAATTCATTTTGTGATCATACGAAGTGTGTGACATGTATGACGTGGACAGACCTGCTATTGTAAGACTAGTGTACACAACATAAGAAAACGCCACGATTGCAAATATGCACTAGGACAAGATGTCAAGGCTTGGCCACTATCTAAGCATCCTGTAATGATCATGATGTCACACCAATGCAGAGGATGATACTGAACTGCAAAACCGTTAACTGATATATTTAACGAATCATTGGTAACGGGAGTTGTCCCTGGGGATTGGAAAGTAGCGAATGTTGTGCCCATTCACAAAAAAGGCAGTCGGGAGGAGTCGGGCAACTACAGGCCAGTTAGTCTTACATCTGTAGCGGGGAAATTAATGGAAACCATGTTAAAGGAAAAGATTGTTGAACATCTGAAGTCGCATGGCTTTCAAGATCAAAAACAACATGGGTTTTCCTCAGGAAGATCTTGCCAAACAAATCTTGATTTTTTTGATTGGGTGACTAAAGTAATTGATCGCGGTGGTGCGGTAGACATTGCGTATCTGGATTTCAGTAAGGCCTTTGACACTGTCCCACATAGAAGACTTTTAAATAAACTGCAATCTCTGGGTTTAGATCCCAATGTTGTTGAATGGATTAAGGATTTTATTAGTGATATTGCAGATGGTCTTGATGGAAATTTATGTTTATTTGCCGACAACACAAAAATTTGCAACAGGGTTGATGTTCCTGGAGGAAGAAGCCAAATGGCAAACGATCTAGGTAAACTGGAAAAACTGTCAGAGCTGTGGCAATTGGCATTTAATGTAGATAAATGCAAAGTAATGCACCTGGGGCATAAAAACCCAAGGGCAGAGTATAGACTATTTGGTACTGTCCTA